>NC_088223.1:28048047-28648047 GCF_036934945.1 Oncorhynchus masou masou | reverse complement strand
ACTATAGTATTCCTAGGTATTTGTTATAATGTGACGGAACCAACCTTTCAACACACAGTGCCTTCTTCAGGATTCCTTCTCCACTGAATGTTCATTCTGGTGGCAGGTAGCCTAGAGTTTAACTGAAAGGGCGTTGGTTTGAATCCCTCCTCTCCCATTCAGTCTCTGACTACCATGCCCTGGCTGTCGCCTCTGGGGGTTGACTGATAGATACTGAGATGGATGGGCAAGGCAGTGTGTCTGCAGCACCCCTGTCAACCTGATGGCCTGCTGGCTGCTGAGGGATGACCATCCAGTCCTGACCCCCTCATTACCCACCACGTCTACTGGCTCCATGATGGAGTAGGAGTGGATCAGTAGCATTGACCTCCTGTCCTTTCTGTCCCTCTCACTCTCCCTCTCACTCTCCCCCTCACTGTCTGCTCCTCTCGTCTTTATGACGGATCATGAGATTGCACACTAGTATAACTATATCCGTCCAAGCCTCTTGATTACAGTGTTGATTAATAATCTCCATCAACCATACAGGGGGTCCTGATCACATCGCTCCCTTCCTTCTCACCCAGGCAGGCCACCTGTCAATTAGGATTATTAATCTGTTATTACCCCCCCAACTATATGGGCCCTCCTGTCACTCCCTAAATCACATTACCACAGAATAAGTGATGGAATGTCTTGATACACTTCTCCAGTGACCAGCAGGGGTGTGTGTGTGTGTGTGTGTGTGTGTGTGTGTGTGTGTGTGTGTGTGTGTGTCCAGAATCACTTCAATTCACCCTGTTGTTGTCTCAGCTAGAAAGCAGATGGATGGAAGAATGAAAATGAGGGATATTTGAATCGATGAGCAGGCCCTTTGGTTCTGACAGGACCGGTATTTGTTTGTGAAGGAGAGATGACAACCCCTTATTGATTGATTGGTGCTTTGTTTGGTGCTGTAAGGGTTGAAAAATATATACTGTTAGGACCATCTAAGGAGGACAGGGCAATACATACTTTCTTATTTTTTGTATTCCAAAACCACTATCATGAGGCAATCATTGCCTCATCCTGTCAATTGCTGAAAAAGTTTACAGCAATGCAGACTATGAGACTTTTTCAGAAGTAGGATGCTTACAGAGAGTAAAACTGAGATCACACCCTGGGATGTGGAGCTAAAACTGGAAGTGGAAGTATGCTCACCTGACAGCACTAATTAGCCATGTGCTTAAACTGAAGTCTCCTTTTTCCTTCCTGAAGGTTAACTTCCTTGTTAAGTAGCTGTCTAAGTAGCTGTCTACACTAAAGTCACGGGGGAAAGTTCTGTATAATGAAGTTACTACTACTGGTGTGACCTATGGACCCACAGAGGAGCACTCTGTTTTTGTCGCTGTTCCAAATTTCAATTTCACTTTCTCTACCTAACCCAGTCTCTGTCCCCATATCTGTTCTCTCTCTCCCCTCACACACGTTCTCTCCGCAACATATCTATCTTCTCCCCGACACTCGCTCTCTCCCCCATATCGTCTTCTCTCATGACCACACGCTCTCTTTCTTACCCCCACATTCTCTCTCTCTCCCCCTCTCCTCCTCTCTCTTATATGTTCTATTAAGGTTGGGAGACAAGGGGGAAGAGGGGGAAGTAAAGTTAAAAAGATGTACAGTACCAGTTAAAAGTTTGGACACAACTACTCATTCACGGGGTTCTCTTAACTTCTTACTATTTTCTACATTGTAGAATAACAGTGAAAACATCAAATCTATGAAACAACACATATGGAATCATGTAGTAACCAAACAGTGTTAAAATATATATATATATATGAGATTCTTCAAAGTACCCACCCTTTGTCTTGATGACAGCTTTGCACACTTTTGGCATTCTCTCAACCAGATTCACCTGGAATACTTTTGAGTTCCTATGTCTGCTGAGTACTTGTTGGCTGATTTTCCTTCATTCTGCGGTCCAACTCATCCCAAACCATCTCAATTGGGTTGAGGCCTGGTGATTGTGGTGGCCAGGTCATCTGATGCAGCACTTCATCACTCTCCTTCTTGGTCAAATAGCCCTTACACATCCTGGAGGTGTGTTGTGTCATTGTCCTGTTGAAAAACAAATGAGAGTCCCACTAAGCGCAAACATGATGGGATGGTGTAACACTGCAGAATGCTGTGAAGGCCATGCTGGTAAAGTGTGCCTTGAATTCTAAATAAATCACAGACAGTATCACCAGCAAAGAACCATCACACCTCCTCCTCCTCCATACTTCATGGTGGGAACCACAAATGTGGAGATCATACGTTCATTTACTTTGCGTCTCACAAAGACACAGCGGTTGGAACCAAAATCTCAAATTTGGATACATCAGACCAAAGGAAAGATTTCCATTGCTTGTATTTCTTGGCCCAAGAAAGTCGCTTCTTATTGGTGTCCTTTAGTAGTGGTTTCTTTGCAGCAATTCGACCATGAAGGCATGATTCACGCAGTCTCCTCTGAACAGTTGATGTTGAAATGTGTCTGTTACTTGAAGTCTGTGAAGAATTTATATGGGGCTGGTAACTCTAATGAACTTATCCTCTGCAGTAGAGGTAATTCTGGGTCTTCCTTTCCTGTGGCGGTCCTCATGAGAGCCAGTTTCACCATAGCGCTTGATGGTTTTTGTGACTGCACTTGAAGAAACTTTATAAGTTCTTAAAATTTTCCGCATTGACTGACCTTCATGTCTTAGAGTAATGATGGACTGTTGTTTCTTTTTGCTTATTTGAGCTGTTCTTGCCATAATATGGACTTGGTCTTTTAGCAAATAGGGCTATCTTCTGTATACCACCCCTCCCTTGTCACAACACAACTGGTTGGCTCAAATGCATTAACCTCTTACACTTATGGTGGCGCTATTTCATTTTTGGAAGAAAAACGTTCCCGTTTTAAACAAGATATTTTGTCACAAAAAGATGCTCGACTATGCATATAATTGCTACTGTTCGAAAGAAAACACTCTGACGTGTCCAGAAATACAAATATCTTCTCTGTGCGTGCCCTTTAACGTGAGCTTCAGGCAAAACCAAGATGACTTGGCATCCAGGAAATGACAAGGATTTTTGAGGCTCTGTCTTTCATGATCTCCTTATATGGCTGTGAACGCAAGAGGAATGAGTCTGCCCTTTCTGTCGTTTCCCCAAGGTGTCTGCAGCATTGTGACGTATTTGTAGGCAGATCGTTGGAAGATTGACCATAAGAGACCACATTTACCACGTGTCCGCCCGGTGTCCTGCGCCGAAATTGGTGCACAAAAGTCACCTGCCAGTATTTTTCCATGGGGCACAGAGAGAGAAGCAAGCTTCCACGAACTGCATGTCAATGAAGAGATATGTGAAAAAACACCTTGAGGATTGATTCCAAACAACGTTTGCCATGTTTCGGTCGATATTATGTAGTTAATCCGGAAAAAGTTTCACGTTGTAGGTGACTGCATTTTCGGTTCGTTTCGGTAGCCAGGCGCAATGTAGAAAACGGAACGATTTCTCCTACACACAGACGCTTTCAGGAAACACTGCGCATTTGGTATGTGGCTGGGAGTCTCCTCATTGAAAACATCAGAAGCTCTTCAAAGGTAAATGATTTTATTTATTTGGTTATCTGGCTTTTGTGAAAATGTTGCGTGCTACATGCTACACAAAATGCTATGCTAGCTTTGCATACTCTTACACAAATTAGTCAATTTCTATGGTTCAAAAGCATATTTTGAAAATCTGAGATGACAGTGTTGTTAAGAAAAGGCTAAGCTTGAGAGCAAACGCATTATTTTAATTTTATTTGCGATTTTCAGAAATCGTTAACGTTGCGTTATGCTAATGAGCCTGAGGCTTAGTCACAATCCCGGATCCGGGATGGGGAGTTTCAAGAGGTTAAGAAAGAAAGAAATTCCACAAATTAATTTTTAACAAGGCACACCTGTTAATTGAAATGCATTCCAGGTGATTACCTCATGAAGCTAGTTGAGAGAATGCCAAGAATGTGCAAAGCTGTCATCAAGGCAAAGGGTGGCTACTTTGAAGAATAACAAATAACATTTTTTGGTTACTACATGATTCCATATATGCTATTTCATCATTTTGATGTCTTCACTATTATTCTACAACGTGGAATATTGTAAAAATAAAGAAAAACCCTTGAATGAGTAGGGGTGTCCAAACTGACTGGTACTGTATGTGTACCTTGGAAAAACAAAGTGAACGAGCTTGTGGGACTTTTAATTTTTCTGTGTCAGATGAATTTTTTGACTTGACAGGAGGTGATAACAGCATACTTCTGTCTGACTTCCCATACAGGGTAGAGCAATAATCACCCTATATGAAAATGTCAGGGAATATATGAATATGTCAGAGACAATTTATGAATAAATGTTTATCTGTTTACCTGTCGTCCGATCAGTGTCGATCTGTCTTACTTTCCTCTCTGTTTGCTTTGCTCTGTCGCTCTGTTTCTGCCTGACCATCAATCTTATTATCTAATCGCTAAATAGAAGAGAAAAAACACATGCCTAGACTGCATATCTCTGACAGGGTGTCATACTGTATGAAGAGGCTGGAGGTCTGAAGGTGGCTGTCTGTGCTGTTTTGTTGTGTCAGTTCTGGTTCTTGGTCTATCTCGTCTCAGGTAGAGAGCTGAAAAAAATATTTTTTTGTCAGGTTAACGGTTTTTGTTGGACACAATCAAACGTCTCTGTGATATGGAATTTCAGAGTGAAAATAAAGACGCTTGATAAGATTTATTCCAGGCACAATATTGCCAATAACAACATCTCCATGTCACACCTTCCTATTTGAACTAAAGAAGTGACACCAGTAGTGGAAAAAGTACCCAATTGTCATACTTGAGTAAAAGTAAAGATGCCTTAATAGAAAATGAATCAAGTAAAAGTAAAAGTCACCCAGTAAAATTCTACTTGAGTAAAAGTCTAAAAGTAATTGGTTTTAAATATACTTAAGTATCAAAGTAAATATAATTGGTAAAATGTACTTAAGTATCAAAAGTAAAAGTATAAATCATTTAACATTCCTTATATTATGCAAACCAGACGGCAGGATTTTCTTGTTTTTCAAATGTACTGATAGACGGGGCACACTCGAGCACTCAGACATCATTTACATATGAAGCATTTGTGTTTAGGTAGTCCGTGAATTGGACCATTTTCCTGTCCTGCTAAGAATTCAAAATGTAACGAGTACTTTTGGGTGTCAGGGAAAATGTATGGAGTAAAAAGTACATTATTTTCTTTAGGAAAGTGGTGAAGTAAAAGTAGTCAAAAATAACAATAGTGAAGTAAAATACAGATACCCCCCAAAAATGACGTTAATTGTACTGTAAAGTATTTTTACATAATTACTTTACACCACTGAGTGACACATATTACATGAGTCCAAAGTATTTGTTCAAAATTAGTGAACTAAAAGGTCTTCCTGTACTGTATCTCACCCTCGCCGCAATAATAGTTATTCCCAGCACTTTCCTCAGTAAAATACCAGGTCCTTTAGATAAGATAGTATGTATATATCCATCCCACAGAATAAGATCAAGCAATTGTCCAGATATTATTTTCTATTGGGAACTAACAACATATTGTAGGACATAGAGATTTGGATTTGAGATGTTGACGTTCCTCATATTGAACCTGTTCTCTTTATTGCTACTGTATGACCTACGTAGTATCTTCCATTTCTCCAAGAGATTCTGTAATTGGGCGGTTGGGATTCAATTGTTAAATACAATGGACATTTATATTCCCACAGCAGGGTGGGTGGGTGGGTGTCTGTCTGTCTGTCTGTCTGTCTGTCTGTCTGTCTGTCTGTCTGTCTGTCTGTCTGTCTGTCTGTCTGTCTGTCTGTCTGTCTGTCTGTCAGTGGGAATCAGCACCTTGTAGGAGACTCTGCTGGGCCTCTATCCCTTGTTTAGTTATAGTGAAGAATCAACCTGGACCTCTTATTCAAACTCCCACTACGAATGGCCATTGTTGGCCACAGTCTGGCCACAGATCGGTTTGTGCTGTCTTCCCAGCTGTTGGCATGACCGCACAAACAGATCTGGGACCAGGCCTGGGTGTCCCGGATGGATGGAGGTGACACTTGATTTATTGAAATTGTCAGTCTGGCTGATTCTGGTCATAGGAAACACAGAAAAAAAAGGCCCACTTTAGTCTGTCAGACCCTTAAAGCAGTAGTCATATTGTATAACAATGGATTTTTGTCAGCTGCTTTTAATCCTGCAGTACACACTGTGTGTGTGTGTGTGTGTGTGTGTGTGTGTGTGTGTGTGTGTGTGTGTGTGTGTGTGTGTGTGTGTGTGTGTGTGTGTGTGTGTGTGTGTGTGTGTGTGTGTGTGTGTGTGAATTAGATAGAGGCAGAGGCAAAAGGCATCAGAGGTGCTGAATTGTCTCCGTTGAAGTTAGAAGTGGCGTCTGTAAAGCCCAGGGGTTTTGTCCTCTTTCAATCTTAATCCAGGTGGAACACTAGTTCATTATAACAGTGCTTCATTGAAACTAAGCTCAATGAAACTCTCACCACAGACCTCCCCACTTACAGTACCTGAGGTTGTCAGAGAAGTGTGTGTGTGTGTGTGTGTGTGTGTGTGTGTGTGTGTGTGTGTGTGTGTGTGTGTGTGTGTGTGTGTGTGTGTGTGTGTGTGTGTGTGTGTGTGTGTGTGTGTGTGTGTGTGTGTGTGTGTGTGTGTGTATTTTGGCTAGTTAGTATTTTGGCTAGTTAGTCATTCTTAGTCACGCTGCAGTAGAACAATCCAGAAGAATCATAAATAGGGCAACAATTATACAGAACACGGTTCATCTGGTCTTGTTCATCTGCTGTTCGTTATTTAACGAAACTGAAGAAGCTGGTTTTATCAAAAGAGGAGACTTTTTTCATCAAAACATCTCATATGATAGGACACGCGCGCGCGCACACACACACACACACACACACACACACACACACACACACACACACACACACACACACACACACACACACACACACACACACACACACACACACACACACACACACACACCATCCTCTGTCCGGCCATCAACCAAACAAGCAAATAAACACTCCTTTGATGTGGACGTTGGAGTCACTGAGGAAAGAGAAAAAGAAAGGAAGAAAGAGAAAGAAGAGAGAGCCAACATACATGAGGCTCAGGCTCCAGTGACGATCAAAGGAAAATGACTCCACTTTTCTTACAGATTATGGGGTTGCAATGCACTCAGAAAAGACTTACGTCATTCATTTCATTGTGCTAGCCTGCTATAGCCCACTCTCTGTATGTGTCCCAAACGACACCCTATTCCCTATTTTGTGGACTACTTTTGATCAAAGACCTATAGGGCCTGGTCAAAAGTAGTGCACTGAATAGGGAGTAGGGTGCCATTTTGGACACAGTCTCCATGGTCAATGTTCTGAATGGACTTTGCAATTGGCAAACTTTTAAGGTTGTAATTTTAAGGTTTTTGTATTGCCGTGTTGGAGTCCTCCTCCAAAATCAATTAAGAAAAACATTGCCATTTTTGTTTTCCTGTAGTAAGAATGAATGTGCTTTAGCGTTCGCGTCGATGTAGTTTTGTGTTGAGGTCTCAGGGTGGCAACATTGAGAACAGGCCTGGAGCTATCCAAACCAAAAGAACTCTGCTAAATATCCAAAATACCAGGGATAGCCTCAGACAATGAACTCACACCTACAATATTTATCTGTTTCACTGTTTCGCCTATCGTGGATCTCAGTTTTAAATTTTATAATAGCTCTACCTCTCACGAACCAGCCTAGTGTTCATCTATGGAAATGTTGTTATACATTGTTAATTTGCCAGAGTGAGAGTACAGGAGCCATTGCATAAGGGTATGATTTGAGGCTGTGCTGATTCTATTCTATTTAACTGGACACATGTTTGTTAGCCTGCAAGTCTGAGAGGAGGGTTGGATGGGAGCAGCTGTTCTCTATTAGAGACCTGGGCTCCTTCCAAATTCCATGATAGAATGTTGGAATCCATCTTGCTCTCTCATCACCTCTCATCACCTCTCTCTCTCTCTCTCTCTCTCTCTCTCTCTCTCTCTCTCTGTTGGAGTGATGCTAAAGCAGTGTGCAAGCGCATCAAGTAGAAAGTGTGAAATTGCAGGCAAACACTGAGTGACCGTTTTGAATTAGCCTGCAGTGAATCATTTCTAGCCCATCCCCCAGCTCCTAGCTAGCTACATTTAGTTCCCACCCACTCAACTGTCCCTTATCATCCCATTCCACTGAGGACCTGAGCAAAAAGATGTCCCACTGGGGGCTCTGACACACACACACACACACAAACACACACACACACAGACACACACAGACACACACAGACACACACACAAGCAGTTCACACACTTCCATCAGCCTCCTAAAATCTAAAATTTTGTAGTTGTCGGTGCTGTTCCATCTCCATATGACAGGAGGCGATAACAATTATGTTCCAGCTAAAAAAAAAGGCAAGGGTTGGAGAAAGAGCGACAGGAAATATATAGTTTGAGAGTAAGTGTGTGTGATTGCGCATGTGTGTGTGTGTGTGTGTGTGTGTTTGTGTGTGTGTGTGTGTGTGTGTCTGCGTTTGAATCCTGCCTCCTTTCACCTCTCAGTTGGCCCATGGGCCTGTCGATCCGTGAAAAAACCAGAGGGGAACACAGAACACACAGTTCGGGTGGCTGAGAGAGCGAGGTGACGATGGAGGAGTGTGTGTGTGTTTGTGCATGCGTGCAAGCATGTGTGTGTGGCCTCCTGAAGTGTAAGAGCGGGCCTTAGACCCTGCTCAGTGACACAGAAGAGAAGACAGCCAGTGGGAGACAGGGCAGAGGCAAACAGCAGGAGGGGTGATTGGCTGTAGAATGATTCTACACACAGCAGCATATCTTTAGGACCAATGGACCGCTGATACAGCCTGCTGATAGGGGAGCAGTGTGTGTGTGTGCCTGTGTGTGAGAGATGGCTGTCACGACACAGAGGTTGTTTGACTGGTCAACACTGGCCATTCGTAGTGGGAGTTTGAATAAGAGGTCCAGGTTGATTTTTCACTATAACTAAACAAGTGATAGAGGCCCAGCAGAGTCTCCTACAAGGTGCTGATTCCCTCTGACAGACAGACAGACAGACAGACAGACAGACAGACAGACAGACAGACAGATAGACAGATAGACAGATAGATAGATAGATAGATAGATAGATAGATAGATAGATAGATAGATATATAGATAGATAGATAGATAGATAGATAGATACAAACTCCTCAATAGTCTAATGAAATAGCCACTGGTAGCTGTTCCCTGTGTTCTCTGGGCAGTATTTAACATGAACAGCTAGAGCTGGTGGAGAGTGCCGTTCGTCCAGGCCTTTTCATATGTCGACAATGATGGCTTTGCCAAACATTATCAGTCCTCCCTGAATTTCAATCTTCAAGCGTCATTCATTTTCATGCTCTGTGACCATCATAGTGCCTCCCCATCTCTGTCCCCTCTGCCTGATATGTTTCAGATAGGCTACGTGACAGTAGCATATCCATTTGGCATGTAGCTAAGCAAATAACTTGTGTAATTTATCTTCCTTCATTAGAGAAGGTTTTTTGTAAAGAGCTTGATATCAGCAAGTAGCTTATATTTTGTGTCTTAAAGCCCCGTAAGGTCTAAGGGCCCGGGGCCTGGTTTCTACCAAGCTAACATATGGAATTGTTTTAAGATGGTCATACCAAGGATCATTTAGCTATTTGATTTTGAATTTTAGGACCCCTGTAAGTATAAAAAAAATGAAAAAAAATAATTTGATGAAACACTGAATTTGGCCTTAATTCTATTAGCCCATAGAAACACATTGAACAGATAGTCAGAAAACTATTCTAAAGAAAGTTTGTTTTGAAGTGTCTGTCGTATATCTGAGCGACATAAGAAAGATGAGGACACTATTTTTAAAAAATACATTATTTAAACGCTTTTTTTAGGTACTAAACTTCAATATTTTTTTTGAAGTGGTACCAGGCTGCCTTCATACTAGTATTGTGAGGCTTGTGGGTGTCCTAGAGCAAAACCAAAACCGAAGTGCATGTGTTCGTGAGAGTCTTGTCTTTCCATGGTGGCCAAATTCATTTGTAAGACAAACCGTTCAGAGGCTACAGACGTCTTTGTGAGAAGACTGATTTTCGAGGAATGTCTCACAAATACCACTGAGACTCGGCCACCTTCCATCACAGATGTGGAAGGCTGCCGTTGGCGAATGCGGTGTATTGGGATGCAGTCCATGCAAAACAAATGATACAGTGGATTCGGAAAGTATTCAGACCCCTTCCCTTTTTCCACATTCTGTTACGTTGCAGCTTTATTCTACAATTGATTATTATTATTGTGTTTATTTATTTTCCTCATCAAGCTCCACACAATTAACCATACGGACAAAGCAAAAACAGGTTTTTAGAAATGTTTGCAAATGTATTAAAAATAAATATAGTATTCAGACCCTTTGCTATGAGACTCGCAATTGAAGTCAGGTGCATCCTGTTTCCATTGATCATCCTTGATATGCTTCCACAACTTGATTGGAGTCCATCTGTGGTAAATTTAATTGATTGTCTATATACAGTTGAAGTTGGAAGTTTACATACACCTTAGCCAAATACATTTAAACTCAGTTTTTCACAATTCCTGACATTTAATCCTTGTAAAATTCCCTATGTTAGGTCAGTTAGGACCACCACTATATTTTAAGAATGTGAAATGTCAGAAAAATAGTAGAGAGATTGATTAATTTAAGCTCTTATTTATTTAATTACGTTTCCAATGGGTCAGAAGTTTACATGCACTCAATTAGTATTTGGTAGCATTGCCTTTAAATGGTTTAACTTGGGTCAAACTTTTCGTGTGGCCTTCCACAAGCTTCCCACAATCAGTTGGGTGAATATTGGCCCATTCCTCCTGACAGAGCCGGTGTAACTGAGTCAGGTTTGTAGGCCTCCTTGCACGCACACACTTTTTCAGTTCTGCCCACACATTTTCTATAGGATTGAGGTCAGGACTTTGTGATGGCCACTCCAGTCTGGCATTTTTATGGCGGTTTTACACCAGGCTTCTTCCTTGCTCAGCAGCCTTTCAGGTTATGTTGATATAGGACTCGTTTTACTGTGGATATAGATACTTTGTATCTGTTTCCTCAAACGTCTTCACAGGGTCCTTTGCTGATGTTCTGGGATTGATTTGCACTTTTAGCAAACAAAGTACGTTCATCTCTAGGTCCCATGTTGTTTATACTTGCGTACTATTGTTTGTACAAATTAACGTGGTACCTTCAGGCGTTTGGAAATTGCTCCCAAGGATGAACCAGACTTGTGGAGGTCTACAATCAGAAGCTTTTAAAGCCATGACATTATTTTCTAGATTTTTCCAAGCTGTTTAAAGGCACAGTTAACATAGTGTATGTAAACTTCTGACGCACTGGAATTGTGATACAGTAAATTATAAGTGAAATAATCTGTCTGTAAACAATTGTTAGAAAGATTACATGTGTCATGCACAAAGTAGATGTCCTAACTGACTTGCCAAAACTATAGTTTGTTAACAAGAAATTTGTGGAGTGGTTGAAAAACGGGTTTTAAAGACTCCAACCAAAGTGTATGTAAACTTCCTACTTCAAGTGTACCTTCATGTTTCAAGCAGACAACTATAGTCCCTGTGCCCAAGAACACCAAGATAAGCTGCCTAAATCACTACTGACCTGTTGCACTCACGTCTGTAGCCATAAAGTGCTTTGATAGGCTGGTCATGGCTCACATCATCCCGATTATCCAAGAAACCCTAGACCACATCCAATTTGCATACCGCCACAACAGATCCACAGATAATACTGTGCAATCACTATTGCACTCCACACTGCCCTTTCCCACCTGGACGAAAGGAACACCTACGTGAGAATGCTATTCATTGACTACAGCTAAGCGCTCAACACCATAATGCCCTCAAAACTCATCACTTAGCTAAGGACCCTGGGACTAAACACCTCCCTCTACAACTGGACCCTGGACTTCCTGATGGACCACCCCCAGGTGGTAAGGGTGGTAACAACACATCTGTCACGCTGATCTTCAACACTTGGGGCCCCTCAGGGGTGCGTGCTCAGTCCCATCCTGTACTCCCTGTTCATTCATGATTGCATGGCCAAGCACGACTCAAACACTGTCATTAAGTTTGCCGACGACACAACACTGGTAGGCCTGATCACCGAAAATTATGAGACAGCCTATAGAGAGGAGGTCAGAGACATGGCAGTGTGGTGCCAGGACAACAACTTCTCCCTCAACGTGATCAAGACAAAGGAGACGCCACCATTTTCATCGACAGGGCAGGTTGAGAGCTTCAAGATCCTTGGTGGCCACATCACTAACAAACTATCATGGTCTAAATACACCAAGACAGTCGTGATGAAGGTATGACAAAGCCCATTCCCTCTCAGGAGACTGAAAAGATTTGGCATGGGTCCTCAGATCCTCAAAAAGGTTCTGTAGCTACACCATTGAGAGCATCCTGACTGGTAGCATCATCGCCTGGTATGGCAACTGCTGATCAAATGGCTACCTGAACTATTTGTATTATCCCCCCCCATTTTTCACTGCTGCTACTCTATTTATTATCCATGCATAGTCACTTTACCTCCATCTCCATATTACCTCAATTACCTCGACTAACCGGTGCCCCGCACATTGGCTCTGTACCGGTACCCCCTGTATATAGCTTTGCTACTGTTATTTTATTGTTTCTCATTAATTATTTGTTATTTTTCTATTTTTATTCTTTATTTTTATTTTGTTTTTAGTTGATTTTAGTAAATGCTTTTTAACACTTGTTTTTCTTAAAACCACATTTTTGGTGAAGTCAGCATTTCACTGTAAGGTCTACACTTGCTGTATTCGGCGTATGTGACGCATACAATTTGATTAGATTTGATTTGATTTTATGGTAGAGTTGCCAGAGTGGCCAGACGAAAGCAGTTCCTCAGTAAAAATGCACAATAGCCCTCTTTGAATTGGCCAAAAGGACTCACAGACCATAAGAAACAAGATTCTCTGGTCTGATGAAACCAATATTGAACTCTTTGGCCTGAATGCCAAGCGTCACTTCTGGACGAAACCTGGCACCATTCCTACGGTGAAGCGTGGTGGTGGCAGCATCATGCTGTGGGGATGTTTTTCAGCTGCAGGGATTGGATGACTAGTCAGGATCAAGGCAAAGCTGAACAGAGCAAAGTACAGAGAGATCCTTGATGAAAACCTGCTCCAGAATTCCCAGGACCTCAGACTGGGGCGAAGGTTCACCTTCCAGCAGGACAACAACCCTAAGCACACAGCCATGACAACCCAGGAGTGGCTTCATGAAATGTCTCTGAATGTCCTTGAGTGTCCAAGCCAGAGCCCAGACTTGAACCCGATCTAACATCTCTGGAGAGACCTGAAAATGGCTGTGTGCTCTCCATCCAACCTGACAGAGCTTGAGAGGATCTGCGGAGAAGAATGGGAGAAACTCCCCAAATACAGGCGTGCCAAGCTTGTAGCGTCATACCCAAGAGGAATCTAGGCTGTAATCACTGTCAAAAGTGCTTCAACAAAGTACTGACTAAAAAGTCTGAAGACTTATATAAATGTAATATTTCAGTTCAACATTTTTTATATATTTTCAAAAATGTCTAAAAACCTGTTTTGCCTTTTGTTACAGATAGGCTGTAACAAAATGTGGAAAAGGTAGAGGGGTCTGAATACTTTCCGAATACACTTTATCTCTAGCTTAAACAGACAGATTTTGATGGGGATTTATTATGCTAATAATATTTCTGCATGGTGCGGACATCAACTATAGGGGGCTTTAGACACCTATGCCTTCTCGTCCAGTGCCTATAGCAAGCAGTAGCTTCATCAAGTCGCAAACATGTATTATCACACAGGCACACAGCTACTGTCCTTACACAGCTATAGGCCTAAATCCTTATCCAGTACATCGGAGCCTAGTTAGCCTACATAAAGGCTGTTCCGAAATGGCCCCGGTCAATAGTAGTGCACTATAGGCCTACAGTATATAGAATTAGGTGCCATTTGAGATGTAGCCCAAGCCTTTAACAAAAAAAAAACATTTCACTAAACTCTGTGGAACTGTGTAGATGTACTCAACATTCACAAGATGAAGAGCAATGTAATATGTCTTGTCAATTGATTTAGCTATAATTACGTAGAGGTATAGAGATGGGCTCTAAGTGACTCCAACTCAGCTGAGATGACTGAACAGGTGCTCTAAGAATTGAAATAGCCTTTTACACTTTACACAGACTAAAAAGACAAGTCATTAGGACATAATTGACACGGAATGAATTGAAATGGGGCTCTTTTTTTGGGGGGGGGGGGCGACATGTGTGAGTGAGACTATGAGTGCGTCCCAAATGACACCTTATTCTGTATATAGTGCACTACTTTTGTCCAGAGCCCTGTGGAGTCTGGTCAAAAGTAGTGCACTATACAGGGAATTGGGTGCCATTTGGAATGGAGTCAGTGACTGACCTGCAGAAATAGCTCCCTATAATGATAAGGAGCTAACATTTTTTTACCTAACGACTCAAACTTCTAATTCTTTCCTACTTTGCTAAAGCAGTACACCTGCCTTGCCTTATGACAGGGCCGCTCAATAGAAGCAATCTACCACTGCTAGAAAGCCGCTAGTGAAGCCGTTAGAAAAGACATCAAACATCATAGAAGTGAAATAATATCTATCATCATGGCTGATGCAGGCTGCCAAATCTGCCTCTCTGCAGGTGTGTCTATTTAACCAGCCCCTAATCAGCCTCCACACCATACTGAGTTAGAAGGAACTGGGAGTGGATGTCAGAAAAAAATCGGCCAAATGAATCATAACCACTTTATGTGCCAGGTTTCCTGTCATGCGAGTGCAGAACGGCAAGACATGCTCACGTCAATACATTGTAAATTGGGTATTATTCAGATGTCATGCCAGTGTTTTAGAGGAATATGGTATGGGAAATGAGTGGTATATTGCAGGAAGGCAGTAGAGCCAGGATCAGAGAGGAGAGAAGGGGAGTTGATGTACCAGTATGTTAGAGGAGAGAGGAAATAGCTATGTACAGCTATGTTATTGTCCTCTATCAAAGCCTATTCAGGGGAAGGCATCAGCTTGTTTCTCAAATTGTAGCTTTAATGTCGGCCTGCCATACCATTTATTGTACTTAACACAGTGATTCTAGAGCCCTATTACCATCTCCATGACCTGTGCCCACCTTTACTGATGTAGAAGAGCCACTCAACTCTACAGGAGTCTCCTCATCATAGACTTGTTCACATTGTTAAGTTTTCAGATTCATCTGATATTGGCAATGTCAATTTCATAAATAAAACCATACCTCTATTTTGAATCAATGAATGGAGTCATCTCTCATCTGTTATTGGGAGCATACAATATTCCTTTAATACTCCATTTATCTTACACGTGTTGGCCTGGGCTCATCTCCAGCAGAAAAAGGTTGGATTTGTTTTAACAGCTGTGTGGTGATATGTTCTTTCTTGTGCTAAAGCCAAACGTTAAAATGTGGCAATAATGAACCACAGATGGTATGCTGCTATGTCACTTGCCAATACAAAATCTCAGTCCTCCAGACTGTTTTCATAACATAACTATTTATGTGTATGTTTCTGTACATGAACTATCTACTGAATAAGCTACACCCTATTTGTGTGAGCTTACATCATAAATAGTTATCTGTGTCCATTACATCTTTCTTCTTCTGAGTGCTATGGGTGGCTAACAGTGACCCAAATCCTAATGAGAATAATACAAGGGACAGAAAAATAAAATACTGTCCAGGCAACCTGATGCATCTGTCTCTAATGTTATTGTCCAAAACCATTTCATCAGTATGTTTCTACTAACTGGAAAATATATGGTTGCCATGGATACAAAGTCCACACAAAAGGAAGGAAATTAGGTGTGAGGAGAAATGTTGACATGGAAACTAGCATACAATAACTATGGCGAAACTGCCAAACTACACTAAAGTGTAGTGCACAGTAGTGAAACACTCGCTCTTCTGAAGTGTAAAAAAAAATAGAATAAAAAAGGACCTCTTGCTGTTGCTTACTGCCTCCATTAGCTGCTTCAGGTATTACATGCCGAAAATAATGCTCCCGGAATGCTTGCATTGTAGTTTCTCAGTAAAGATGCAGTCTGCCGCTTTGGAGCGTGAGAGGATCCACCCTGCAGCCTGCAGCTACCGTGGGGAGTCTTTACGTGTCTAATCATTCCAGTCCCCTGAGTCGCCATGCTAATTAGCTCTGAAATATAAATCAGAGTCCTACTATTCACTTTAATTAAAAGTTGATACCATTTCATCAGCCATCTAGAGATATGACACTTGTTTATCCTCCAGGGTTATGAGAGAGCTCTATTTGGGTTAGAGGATAAAATATAAAACGTCAAACATTTCAGAGATATTTCCATAATGTGGTCCTAAAAAAGACAAATGTGGAAACATGTAACCCTAACTCTCATGTTAGTTCTCATCTCAGAATCTACATAACAGTGTCGCTATTCCGCATTCTATGCAAATGACAGGATATGGCATTTCAAAGGAATTTGTTCATCACATTCTTGGTCAAGATTCTTATGTCAGTCTGTTTGAGCTCCAAATGAATAATGTGGGAAATGTTAGTCTGATCTCTCGCTGTTTAACTGGAGACGGTGTGATAGAACCCTTCATTTGTTTATAAAAAAATGTACTTACTACGACAGTGATATGTGATAGCCACCTATGTCTCACCTAGCTACAGTATCTTAAGATGAAGGCACTAACTGCATGTCACTCTGGATGAAGCGTCTGCTAAATGACTCAAATGTAAATGTACTCCAGGGGAATCAACTCTACTGGTCCGTATTTGCCTGTTTGATCAATTTCTCCATCTGTCTGGTTTGAATTGTTATGAGTCAGTTTCTATTTTAAACTTAGTTGAAGAGTCAGTTATGATTTCTCACATGTAACGTAGATGTTTTAAAAAAAAAAAAATTTAATCTACAGTAGGTAGCCTAGCAGTTAGAGTGTTGGGCCAGTAACTGAAAAGTTGCTAATCCCTGAGCCGACAAGGTGAACAATCTGTCGACGTGCTCTTGAGCAAGGCACTTGACCCAAATTGCTCCATTCGCTGTTGATAACGGCAGACCCTGGCCGTGACCTCACTCTCCGAGGGTGTCTCAGGGGGAGTTGGGATATGCTAAAAACACATTTCCAATTCACACATGCATATTAATACACAGTCGTACATGTGAGAGGACAAATATAAACACGCACCTAATTATTATTTTAAAACCTACTCTCTGACCCATATCTTGCCCCTCAAGTGATGATGAATTAGGATGAATCACAGGATCTGTGTGTTTCTTTGTGTTACGCCCCACCTGTTACCTCTACGTTAGTGCCCGCCCTGGTCTCTTCACTCTGCCCAGGCTGACATGGGGAACTTAGGGGTTGAACCTACTGTAGTGTAGTTTGACTGGGAGGTAAAGCGACAGCCACCCGGGGAGAGTTGCCACTCTCACCAGGTACAGGGAGGTCACACTAGATCACAGGGAGGTGGTGTATGCTGTTCAGGTCACCTGGAGGTCAAGAACCTGGAGAAGGTCATGTTGATACAACAGACGGACACCAGGGATGTATAGTGCACTGACTATTACATGAGCTGAGGATCAATGTTTTAAGACAACATTCACTTTTCAGAATGAGCCCTTTCATATTGACCAACTGTTTATTTCAACTGGTCAGAGGACTGGCTTCAGATGAGCATAGCTTTGGAAACAAGTGTTTATACTGTGCTATCCTCTAGTTTTACATTGTACATTATGTTGTTTATATATTGTACACAAATAAATTAAATTCAAATATGTTCCCTTTTCTGTTCTAGTTACTTAGGGCCTGATTCCGACAGAAGTTAAGCGTGCGTAAATGGAACATAATTCCCATTTTATGCACTTTGCTCTTTATGCGTATTCTGACCTTATCAAGGCACAAGGCGAGACCCAGATGCAGACATGGGAAGCAGATGGTTGGAGTCTTACAATGTTTATTAATCCAAAGGGGTAGGCAAGAGAATGATCGTGGACAGGTAACAAGGTCAAAACCAGATCAGAGTCCAGGAGGTACAGAGTGGCAGACAGGCTTGTGGTCAAGGCAGGCAAAATGGTCAGGCAGGCGGGTACAAAGTCCAGAAACAGGCAAGGGTCAAAATCAGGAGGACTAGAAAAAGGAGAATGCAAAAAGTAGGAGAATGGGGAAAACGCTGGTTGACTTGGAAACATACAAGACGAACTGGCACAGAGATACTGGAAACACATGGATAAATACACTGGGGAAAACAAGCAACACCTGGAGGGGGTGGAGACAATAACAAGGACACGTGAAACAGATCAGGGTGTGACAGACCTTGAATTTAAACATAAGAATAGTATGCTATTCATTTTGGGTGGAGATTGAATAAATTAATGTGGGGCGGAGGTGTGTCCACAGATATATAGCCTCGTTATTTTTATTTTATTGTGTAACTTTTTATTATTTTTACTTTAGTTTATTTGGTAAATATTTTCTTAACTCTTCTTGAACTGCAGGATCCGCCCATTTTTTTCCATTTTTGCCTAAAATGACATACCCAAATCCAACCTCCTGTAACTCAGGCCCTGAAACAAGGATATGCATATTCTTGGTGCCATTTGAAAGGAAACACTTTGAAGTTTGTGGTACTGTGAAAGGAACGTAGGAGAATATAACAGAACAGATCTGGTAAAAGATAATACAAAGAACAAAATATGCAGCTTTTTTTCTACCATCGTCTTTGAAATGCAAGAGAAAGGCCATCATGTATTATTCCAGCCCAGATGCAATATATATATATATATTGGCCACTAGATGGCAGAAGTGTATGTGCAATGTTTTAGACGGATCCAATGAACCATTGCATTTCTGTTCAAAATGTTGTATCAAGACTGACCAAATGTGCCTAATTTGTTTATTAATAATAACTTTTCATGTTCAAAACTGTGCACTCTCCTCAAACAATAGCATGGTATTATTTCACTGTAATAACTACTGTAAATTGGAGACTGCAATTAGATTAACAAGAATTTAAGCTTTCTGTCAATATCAGATATGTCTATGTCTGGGGAATTGTTATCCCGAAGGGATCCCGAAGAATTAAGGGCTTGTAAGTATGCATTTCACGGTAAGGTCTACAGTTGCTGTATTCGGTGAATGTGACAAATAATGTTTGATTTGATTTGAGATACGCCGTATTCTGACCTTGACGTAATTCCCTAATAATTCCACCACGTTTACGTGTGAGAAAACCATGAATAAGGTCTAGGAAATCTACCAGTTCCAAGTGGAAAAAGCATCTACTTTATTTTTTTGCTAGAAATAACACTGAGCTATTGATAAGAGTTAGGTAAATTAGTAATCCGTTTGGATAATGGAATTGTAAATATAAATGAAACTTGTTTTAGATCTATTTGTCTTATAATCGCAAAAGACAAATGTGACTCGTTTCAGGAAACTAGGCGTATGTCTCGCGTTACTACTTCACAGGAGTGCCATTTGAACATAAACCTTTTTTTAAATCAAAATGCATTTTTTGGCAGAAATACCTTCTGGAAAATGTGAACTTTCATGTGCCTTAATTACAAACTAGTATGCCATCTGTAAAAATGAATACAATTCTTAAATTATGAGCCTATTTGGTTAAGCCACGGATAAAGACACCAACCTTCCCGCTAGCCACAATTGGCTGAGATAATGAGTGGGCTGGACATGCCGAGAGATGAGTTCTGATTGGTCTGGCGTTTGATTGCAAATATGCAGACAGAGTCAAAAAGAGAACACACAGAAGGTTGTTGTGTAAAACACCTGTCTACGGATTACATCTTCAAACTAAGGGAAACCATGGCATCCATGACAGAGAGGGAGAAGCGTCCATCCATGTATACGGTAAGAGTCTAACTGGCTACATTTTAAGATATGACACATTTCTAAATTTCAGAAAGATGTTTTCATTTCAAGTTATAGTGTACTGTTAACTAGCTAGCTAACGTTAGCTGGCTGGCTGGCTAGCTAGGTAACATTACGTGAATGATCTGTGTAGTCATATTATTCATATCTCAGAGCCATTTGTATTGCTAGTTACAGCCTACTGTTAGGTAGCTAACATTGAACCTGGTTGGTTAGCTACCTTTCAGATTCACGCAGGGTAGTAACGTTATGAGTTGGGATTATGGTTCATTGTTTAGCTAGCTGGCTCCATAGTGGAGTCTTACAAAAAGACTCCACTATGTACAGTTGAAGTCAGAAATGTACATAAACTTAGGTTGGAGTCATTAAAACTTGTTTTTCAACCACTCCACAAATTTCTTGTTAACAAACTATAGTTTCGGCAAGTCAGTTAGGACATCTACTTTGTGCATGACACAAGTAATTTTTCCAACAATTGTTTACAGACAGATTATTTAACTTATAATTCACTGTATCACAATTCCAGTGAGTCAGAACTTTACATCCACTATGTTGACTGTGCCTATAAACAGCTGGAAAATTCCAGAAAAATGTAATGGCTTTAGAAGCTTCTGTTGGGCTAATTGACATAATTTGACCCAATTGGAGGTGTACCTGTGGATGTGTTTCAAGGCCTACCTTCAAACTCAGTGCCTCCTTGCTTGACATCATGGGAAAATCAAAAGTAATCAGCCGAGACCTCCTTTTTGACCTCCACAAGTCTGGTTCACCCTTGGGCGCAATTTCCAAACGCCTGAAGGGACCATGTTCATCTGTACAAACAATTATACGCAAGTATAAACACCATGGGACCACGCAGCCATCATACCATCTCCTAGAGATGAATGTGCTTTGGTGTGAAAAGTGCCAATCAATCCCAGAACAACAGCAAAGGACCTTATGAATATGCTGGAGGAGACCGGTACAAAAGTATCTGTATCCACAGTAAAAGGAGCCCTATATCGGCATAACCAGAAAGGCAGCTTACCAAGGAAGAAGCCCCTGCTCCAAAACCGCCATAAAAAAGCCAGACTACAGCTTGCAACTGATCGTACTTTTTGGAGAAATGTCCTCTGGTCTGATGAAACAAAAATAGAACTGTTTGGCCATAATGAACATCGTTATGTTAGGAGGGACAAGGGGGAGGATTGCAAGCCAAAGAACACCATCCCAACCATGAAGCACAGGGGTGGCAGCATCATGTTGTGGGGGTGCTTTGCTGCAGGAGAGGCTGGTCCACTTCACAAAATAGATGGCTTCATAGGGAAAGAAAGTTGTGGATATATTGAAGCAACATCTCAAGACATCAGTCAGAAAGTTAAAGCTGGGTCACAAATGGCTCTTCTAAACCGACAATGACACCAAGCACACTTCCAAAGTTGTGGCAAAATGGCTTAAGGACAACAAAGTCAAGGTATTGGAGTGGCCATCACAAAGCCCTAACCTCAATCCCATAGAAAATTTGTGAGCAGAACTGAAAAAGTGTGTGTGAGGCATACAAACCTGACTCAGTTACACCAGCTGTGTCAGAAGGAATGAGCCAAAATTCACCCAACTTATTGTGGGAAGCTTGTGGAAGGCTACCCAAAAGTCCCAAGTTAAACAATTTAACGGCAATGCTATCAAATACTAATTGAGTGTATGTAAACTTTTGACCCACTGGGAATGTGATGAAATAAATAAAAGCTGAAACAAATCATTATTTCTACTATTATTATGACATTTCACATTCTTAAAATGAAGTGGTGATCCTAACTGACCAAAGACGGAATTTTTACTAGGATTACATTTCAGGAATTGTGAAAAACTGAGTTTAAATGTATTTGGCTAAGGTGTACTTCAACTGTAAGTAACTATTTCAATAGAATGTTCATGGTGTCACTGCGACAACTGTCAATATACGTGGCTGGTAAATTCTCTCTGGCTAGCTACTCCAATTTCAAAGCACTCTCATCTGAGTATACCAGAGCACAGAATAACTGACGAACGTACGAGTGCTCAACACCCATTGAATATGGCCAGTGTCAGTAAGCTTTGGCAAAAAAGCGTAATTAAATTGTTGCCATCAGCACAGTTGCAGTCACCAATGCTCTGGATAACATAAAAACAGCCTAACCAACTTTGCTTGGGAAGGTAAAATAGTCATTTGTGTCCGGAAGTAGCAAGCTAGACATTGTTAGCCAGTTAGCTTGGGTGCTTGACTGCTGCTGTTAGGTCAGAACGCTCTGATCAACCCTACTCCTTGGACAGAGCGTCCAGTGTGTACTCTGAACTCTCTGAGAGCATAACGCTCTGAATTTACAAACGGACAATCTGACAATGCTCTGAATTTCTGAACGCCCAGTGCACACTGGCACTTCAGATCAAATTTACGAACACACCCACAGTATAAAACAGCCTTTAGCCTTGAAATATTTGGTTGTTTAGTACATAGCCTCACATGAATCATTAAAGAGATGGGTGAGGCTAAAGCTTAAGAGGGTGTGAACGATGCTGTATGGGTGTAGACAAAGAAGAGCTCTCCAGTAGGTTAACCAAAGAATTCAAGGGCAATTTTCTCAAAAGTGAGGTTTCAAGTTTATCAACTTTCAAAGCAGAATTACTTTCCCTTTGTTCCTCAACTGTAGTGTATGATATACCATTTTCTAGCTCTAGTTTCTACTTTTATCCAATGTAAAACACACAATTTCAAAATTTGCTACCAGTCATAATGCAGAAAACTCAAGCATATCAACTTATCAACTTTCCCACAGTAACGTTTATGAAATTCTGTGCGATTATGCAGAATTTAAATTGTTCAGCCTTTTAACTTGAAAAGATGGGCACTCTCAAAAGTCTTAATTATAGGCTACCCCGACTTTCTCTGTTTCCTATTTCTATCATTTTAAATATTAGCCACTATCAGTATCGACCATCAGTAGGCATAGTAACCACACAAATTCGACTGTTAGTTCCCTTCAGTTGTTATAGCCTACATTATCATTCCATTTAATCACATTGTTTTGTTTACCTTAATTTGCTTCATCTGTAAACACTGTCACGACCATGTAGTTGTTGCTGAGGATCATTAGTAACAGTTGATAATATATTTGAAAAGAAGATATGCAATCTAATTAAATCATTATGCAGCGAAGCGCAGACCAAGCCTTAACATTTTGAACCCGATTCATGACACAAAACTTGGTTGTGTCATCATACAGTCCTATGGTTAGTGCAGGCAATAGACAGGAATAGCCTGCTATTGTACACTATTCTCCCTGATATAATTATATGAACTGAATGTGGCAATTTTCAAAATGAATCAAACCACCGTTTTGTTTCTTTCATGCTTAAAGTTGCTCTAAACCATTTTTTATGATTAATAAATAATTTCCTAAACCTAAATAATCTACTTCATTTTTTTTATGATTAATAAATAATTTCCTAAACCTAAATATACAAGATCAGAGTATTTTGAAATCTACCAATTGGTGCTTAAAACGGAGACAAATATGCATATATTTAGAAGGGATTCTTTCACTGATCCTTAATATTCTGAACCCGTTTTCTCGATATATTCTATTGAGTCTGTGGACAGAATTCAAACTTAAAGGTACACCTTATTTAAAGGGATGTCTTAAGCTAAATTACACACCTTCATTAGGTAAGTCTGAATACCAACTACTGAGAAGTGCGTAGAAAAGGCATGCGTTAACCTCTAGCGTCGTGCAATCCCGTATCCGGGAGCGTAATCATAGCCTCAAGCTCATTAGCATAACGCAACGTTAACTATTTTTGAAAATCGCAAATGAAATGAAATAAATATATTGGCTCACATGCTTAGCCTTTTGTTAACAACACTGTCATCTCAGATTTTCAAAATATGCTTTTCAACCATAGCTACACAAGCATTTGTGTAAGAGTATTGATAGCTAGCATAGCATTAAGCCTAGCATTCAGCAGGCAACATTTTCACAAAAACAAGAAAAGTATTCAAATAAAATCATTTACCTTTGAAGAACTTCGGATGTTTTCAATGAGGAGACTCTCAGTTAGATAGCAAATGTTCAGTTTTTCCAAAAAGATTATTTGTGTAGGAGAAATCGCTCCGTTTTGTTCATCACGTTTGGCTAAGAAAACCCCCCCAAAATTCAGTCATTACAACGCCAAACTTTTTTCCAAATTAACTCCATAATATCGACAGAAACATGGCAAACGTTGTTTAGAATCAAGCCTCAAGGTGTTTTTCACATATCATTTCGATTATAAATCATTCGTGGCAGTTGCCTTTCTCTTCTGAACCAAATGGTAACGTGCATGCAGCTGGAGATTACGCAATAATTTCAACGGAGGACACCAGGCAGACACCTGGTAAATGTAGTCTCTTATGGTCAATCTTCCAATGATATGCCTACAAATACGTCACAATGCTGCAGACACCTTGGGGAAACGACAGAAAGTGTAGGCTCATTCCTTGCGCATTCACAGCCATATAAGGAGACATTGGAACACAGCGCATTCAAAATCTGGGGCATTTCCTGTATGAAATTTCATCTTGGTTTCGCCTGTAGCATTAGTTCTGGGGCACTCACAGACAATATCTTTGCAGAGTGTTTTCTTTCCAAAGCTGTCAATTATATGCATAGTCGAGCATCTTTTCGTGACAAAATATCTTGTTTAAAACGGGAACGTTTTTTTATCCAAAAATTAAAAGAGCGCCCCCTATATCGAAGAAGTTAAGAAAGGTGTAATTTCCTATGTCTGAATCGGGCCCTTAGAATCTAAAAAAATGTAATAAATAAAAAAGAAAGGGAAAAAATTATTATGAAAAGCATTTGTGTCTGCAGACTGTGAGGTTGTGAGGTCAGACTGAAGACATTCTTCAACTGTGGAGAATGGTTGGAGTGCTGGGGCTGCTGTGCTGGTCGGGTCACGGAGGCTGTGTGTGTGTGTGCGTACGGCCTCCTGAGGTGTAAGATCGGGCCTTGTACCACTGTACTGTGGTCTATATTCCCCTGCAGTGCTTCCCTATTCCAGAAACAGAGGCCCAGATACTCACTGAGGTTGTGTGCGCCCGTCCGTGTGTCCATGTGTGTGTCCTTTAATCCCAGGTACAGGGACAGATTCATTACCGGCCGTGATTCATCCTGCCAGAGAGAGTTGCAATCATCTTTAAATCACTTTGCAGGTAACCTACACTACTTCAACACTATGTCTGCTTGCTAAATGGCACCATATTCCTATATAGTGCTTTACCTTTGTCAATGGCCATAGGGCCCTTGTCAAAGGTAGTGCACTAAATAGGGAATAGGGTGCCACTTGGATTGTACACCGTGCCTCCACGGATTTACACACTCACACACTGCGATCCATTTAAAATCTTATTATATTATATAGCAATATATTGTACTTTAGATTTATGTAAAGTATGGATGAATGTAGTAAATGTCTGTGTAATATCATCATGAACAGAACCGCTCACCTAGGGAATTCAGCATGTGTAGGGTGCCATTTATAGTAGGCAGCTTTGTTTTTACATGCTGCTACTCACTGTTTATTATCTATGTATAGTCACTTTACCCCTACCTACATGTCAAATCAAATCACACTTTTTTTGTCACACGCGCCGAATACAACAAGTGTAGACTTTACCGGGAAATGCTTACTTACAAGCCCTTAATTATTAACCAACAGTGCAGTTCAAGAAGACTTAAGAAAATATTTACCAAATAAACTAAAGTAAAAGTAATAAAAGTAACACAATAAAATAACAATAACGAGGCTATATATCTGTAGACACACCTCCGCCTCACCTTCATTTATGCGATCTCCACCCAAAACCAATAGCATGCTATTCTTGTGTTTAAATTCAATGTCAGAATAAAGAGAAAGGTGCATAAAATGGGAATTACATTCCATTTACACACGCTTAACTTCGGTCGAATCGGGCCCTAAGTAACTGGAACAGAAAAGGGAACATCCTTGAATTGACTTTACTTGTGTACAATAAATAAACAAAATGATGTACAATGTGAAACCAGAGGATAGCAATTAAAAGTATTAATTAAAACACTTGTTTCCAAAGCGGTGCTCGTCTGAAGCCAGTCCTCTGACCAGTTGAAATAAACAGGTGAGATCTTCAAGGTTGGTCAATATGAAAGGGCTCATTCTGAAAAGAATGTTGCACTACCCTCTGTTGCTCCTTACGGTCAGATGCCGAGCAGTTGCCATACCAGGCAGTGATGCAACCGGTCACAATGCTCTCGATGGTGCAGCTGTAGAACCATTTGAGGGTCTGGGGACCCATGCCAAATCTCTTCAGTCTCCCGAGGGGGTAAAGGTGTCATCGTGCCCTCTTCACAACAGTCTTGGTATGTTTGGACCATGATAGTTTGTTGGTGATGTGGACACCAAGGAACTTGAAACTCTTGACCCGCTCCACTACAGCCCCGTCGATGTTAATGGGGGCCTGTTCGGCCCGCCTTTTCCTGTAGTCCACGATCAGCTCCTTTGTCTTGCTCACATTGAGGGAGAGGTTGTCCTGGCACCACACTGCCAGGCCTACCACTGTTGTGTCGTCAGCAAACTTAATGATGGTGTTGGAGTCGTGTTCGGTCACGCAGTCTTGGGTGAACAAGAAATATAGGAGGGGACTAAGTACACACCCGTGAGGGGCCCCAGTGTTAAGGATCAGCGTGGCAGACATGTTGTTGCCGACTCTTACCACCTGGGGGGCAGCCCGTCATGAAGTCCAGGATCCAGTTGCAGAGGGAGGTGTTTAGTCCCAGAGTCCTTAGCTTAGTGATGAGCTTCGTGGGCACTATGGTGTTAAACGCTGAGCTGTAGTCAATGAACAGAATTCTCACATAGGTGTTAATTTTGTCCAGGTGAGAAAGGGCAGTGTGGAGTGCGATTGAGATTGCGTCATCTGTGGATCTGTTGGGACGGTATGCGAATTGGAGTGGGTCTAGGGTATCCAGGAAGATGCTGTGTATGTGAGCCATGACCAGCCTTTCAAAGCATTAAATGACTACCGACTTGAGTGCCACGGGGCGGTAATCATTTAGGCAGGTTTCCTTTGCTTCCTTGGGCACAGGGACTATGGAGGTCTGCTTGAAACATGTTGGTATTACAGACTCGGTCAGGGAGAGGTTGAAAATGTCAGTGAAGACACTTGACAGTTGGTCCGCACATGCTTTGAGTACACGTCCTTGTAAACCGTCTGAATGTTGACCTGTTTAATGGTTTTGTTCACATCTGCTTCCGAGAGCATTATCACACAGTCATCCAGAACAGCTGGTGCTCTCGTGTATGCTTCAGTGATGCTTGCCTCGAAGTGAGCATAAAGGGCATTTAGCTCGTCTGGTCAGAACTGGTTTTCCCTTTGTAGTCCATAATAGTTTTCTAGCCCTGCCACATCTGACGAACGTCAGAGCCGGTGTAGTAGGATTCAATCATAATCCTTTATTGACGCTTTGCTTGTTTGATGGTTCGTCTGAGAGCATATCAGGATTTCTTATAAGCGTCCAGATTAGTCTCCCGCTCCTTAAAAGCGGCAGCTCTAGCCTTTAGCTCAATTCAGTTGTTGCCTGTAATCCATGGCTTCTGGTTGGTATATGTATGTACAGTCACTGTGGGGATGACGTAGTCAATGCACTTATTGATGAAGCCGATGACTGAGGTGGTGTGCTCCTCAATGCCATCGGATGAATCCCAGAACATATTCCAGTCTGTGCTAGCAAAACAGTCTGACCACTTCCGTTTTGAGCGAGTCACTGCTACTTCCTGCTTTATTTTGTGCTTGTAAGCAGGAATCAGGAGGATGCAATTATGGTCAGATTTACCAAATGGAGGGCAGGGGAGAGCTTTGCATGTATCTCTGTGTGTGGCGTAAAGGTGGTCTAGGATTTTTTTTCTCTGATTGCACATGTGACATGCTGGTAAAAAGTTGGTAAAACTGTTCCAAGTTTACCTGCATTAAAGTCCCCAGCCACTTGGAGCGTCGCTTCTGGGTGAGCGTTTTCTTCTTTGCTTATGGCCTCATTCAATCAGAGCATTAACCAGCGTTGTCCGACATCCTCATAGCAGATGTTTGACGGTGTTGGAGGTGTAACTGAGGTAGGAGCTGACATATTGGTGAGTGGCTGTCCTTAAAGTAACTGTCTAGTGAAAATATCACTTTTAAAAGTTCATATTCTGTTAACTCACACCCAAATAATGTTGTTGACTCATTCTATACTCGTATTTGTGGCCTTAGCATAAATTGGAGAGAAGAAAATGAGTCATAAACCCCACCTCAAACTTGAATATCAAACAGACCGTTTAAAAAATGCTTGCTATTTCCTTATAGAGGATGATGTCATCCTCCTGATGAGGATGAGCTGGCCAATCAGTGGTCTACTCGCATTCATATTTTTTTATGACCAGTGTACGCCCACACCATTCTGTTGTTGGGGTACACCCACACCCTTCCAACAAAAATACAATACATAGTATTAATAGACAGGTACAGACCTGAATACATTTAAAATAAGAATACACACTAATATTCTTATGCCTTAGCAGTCCATAAAAAACATACTCATATTGAAGGCCACACTACAATTGCTCACTGCTACAATTGCAGATCCTGATCTTAGTATCAGATCCAGTTGTTCTGGAAACACTAGCGAGAGTCCATCCATGTTCCATCCAGGTTCTCCTTATCCATAATAATAATGTGATTCATACAAGCTACTGAATGCAAGTGCAACGAAAGCGGAAATGCAAAATTACTCCAGCTAAGGCTTCAACCACAGTTTTCACCCCAGCAACCGTGCCATTCAGCTCATAAATGAGCCACAGATTGAGTTTCCTCCCCACTAAGGCATCACCTCCTTCACCTCACCAACCGTGTTGGAGTTTCCTCCAGCTAAAGTTTCAATGTAATCCTTCACTTTATCTACATACACTATATATACAAAAATATGTGGACACCCCTTTCAAATTAATTGATTTGACTATTTGGTGACAGGTGTATAAAAGCACACAGCCATGCAATCTCCATAGACAAACATTGGCAGTAGAATGGCCTTACTGAAGAGCTCAGTGACTTTCAATGTGGCACTGTCATAGGATGCCACCTTTGCAACAAGTCAGTTCGTCAAATATCTGCACTGCAAGAGCTGCCCTGGTCAACTGTAAATTCTGTTATTGTGAAGTGGAAACATCTAGGAGCAACAACGTCTCAGCCGTGAAGTGGTAGGCCACACAAGCTCACAGAATGGGACCGCAGAGTGCTGAAGTTCGTAAAGCGTAAAAGTTGTCTGTCCTCATTTGCAACACTCACTAACAAGTTATAAACGGCCCCTGGAAGCAACATCAGCACAATAACTGTTCGCCGGGAGCTTCATAAAATGGGTTTCCATGGTCGAGCAGCTGCACACAAGCCTAAGATCACCATATGCAATGCCAAGCGTAGGCTGGAGTGGCGTAAAGCCTGGGGCTGTTTTTCATGGTTCAGCCTAGTTC
This sequence comes from Oncorhynchus masou masou, assembly GCF_036934945.1. Classification (NCBI taxonomy): domain Eukaryota; kingdom Metazoa; phylum Chordata; class Actinopteri; order Salmoniformes; family Salmonidae; genus Oncorhynchus; species Oncorhynchus masou. The sequence continues at coordinate 28,618,460 of NC_088223.1, read as the reverse complement.
CAGAAAAAGGACATCTTAACTCTACAGGATACATTGACATTCTAGATGATTCTGTGCTTCCAACTTTGTGGCAACAGTTTGGGGAAGGCCTTTTCCTGTTTCAGCATGACAACGCCCCCTTGCACAAAGTGAGGTCCATACAGAAATGGTTTGTTGAGATTGGTGTGGAAGAACTTGATTGGCCTGCACAGTGTCCCTATCAAACACCTTTGGAATGAATTGGAACGCTGACTGTGAGCCAGGCCTAATTGTCTAACATCAGTGCCCAACCTCACTAATGTTCTTGTGGCTGAATGGAAGCAAGTCCCTGCAACAATGTTCCATCATCTCGTGGAAAGCTTTCCCAGAAGAGTGGAGGGTGTTACAGCAGCAAAGGGGGGAACGACTCCATATTAATGCCCATGATTTCAGAATGAGATGTTGAACGAGCAGGTGTCCACATACTGTTGGTCATGTAGTGTATTTGAACTTTTTAGAGCTCCATCCCTCTACTCCATTCAATAAATTGAACAGAGTCATCATCAGATTGGGGCTTCTCCCACTGCTCATTGCAATTAGCTACAGATTGTGGTTTCATTTTGTTAAGACACTCCAGGACCAGACTTGTCCAGATAAGATTGTGGATAAATATTTTTTTATCTTTCTATCTGTAAAATACTAAAGACATGTACGTAAATGTAACGGCTTTCTTCTACCTCATTCTCTGACGAAGAGGTGGAATAAGGATCGGATCAAAATGCAGCGTGATTCGTTCGATACATCTTTAATGATGAAAAAACAAGAACAATACAAAACAACAAACGTCGAAAACCGAAACAGCCCTGACTGGTGTAACAGAGACAGGAACAATCACCCACAAACACACAGTGAAACCCAGGCTACCTAAATATGGTTCCCAATCAGAGACAACGATAATCACCTGACTCTGATTGAAAACCGCCTCAGGCAGCCATAGACTAATCTATACACCCCACACAACCCCAAGACGAAACACACTACAAATAAACCCATGTCAAACCCTGGCCTGACTCAATAAATGAAGATAACATAATAAATATAGACCAGGGCGTGACAGTAAAATGCATTTTTGGTGCATATTTCCAAAGAAAATGTTATCTAGAATAAAATGTGACAAAATATCAAAGGATAATCACACAGAATTTGGCGATTGCAGATTATTCTGAAGCTGAGAAAAAATGATTTGTCAGTTAAAGACAAGTACACTGAAACACCTATTTAGACCCAAGTTACTATATATGGTCCAGTTTTACATTTCTCTATGAAATGGGCTTTTAAATTACGTGTAATTTAATGTAATGAGCTTTGAAATGATTGATGTATGTCAATTTTAAAGTAGTTCAAATTAATAAAAATGTTGATGATGGTGGTATGATAAACTAAAGAAAATATACATTTTCATCCAAAAAATACAAAATCTTAAAATTGATAGGTAGATTACATGTTTTAATTTCAACCTGTGGTGCCTGACAGAATTACATTTTTTTGGAAAGAAACATTTCACTGATATTGTCATTAATTATAGTTTACATTTCATTTAAATCTGGAAACACTGGGCAATTACTTTAAGATGAAGATTTTGATCACTTTATTCATCAATTGTACACAAGGTCCAACTGAAATGTGACCTCTGTTTTATCCCAACCCCTCAGAAAGACACACATACATATACAGGTTTGCGAGGTTGCAGCAGGGGGCTGCCACACTGGGCGCAGGTGGAGCCATTGTTGTGGGGACTTAAGTGTCTTGCTCAAAGGCACATCGGCAGGCAATGGCATTTACGATTTGTGTCACTAACCACTCCCTTCCGTATTATCCCTACAGCATTAAAGGTTCAAAACGCGCTAGAAAGTGTAGGCTCTATTAATGGTAGAAATAATGACTCAAATGTCAAACCGTTGATGTTAGGATAATGCATGTTTTCATGTCAGACCTGTATTCAATCTGGATCACTGAAGCATTAAAGATTGCGCACTAGAAATGTGAAGATAATTTCGGATTGAGCCGAAATACGCCGTCTTTACCGTTAATGCAGTCTCCACTAACGCAGGAACATTGCCTTTAAATTTCAATCACGTCATGCTGAATTTCCGGGAATACGGATTTAATAGAGCCCTTCATTTGCATGGGGGGGATTTTATGCCTATCAGTCTAATTCAAGTATTTGAATATGTAATGCGCTGCATGACCTTCTAATTTGGCTGCATAAGATTATAGTCCGGTGTGGTTTCATTGCATCCAATGGCAGTGTCCGCAATAAAGTAACGCAGCCAACTGCTTGTGGATTTTACAGCTCTAACACAGTTCCACCTCCGACACCAACAAAACAACGCTATGCGGATGTACATCTGATTGAATCTAGCCCTTAATATCTGTACCATGAATTTTACCTGAATAATCAGATAAATAGCAAATAATGATAACATAATTTGTTTTCTTTTTTTCGATAGGCCCACTGGCATTTGCCCAAACTGCCCTATGGCCAGTCCGTTTCTGTACCTTGTGCAATCATTCAGCAATTATCAACAGCAGCTCAAACTGCCCTATGGCCAGTCCGTTTCTGTACCTTGTGCAATCATTCAGCAATTATCAACAGTAGCTCAAACTGCCCTATGGCCAGTCCGTTTCTGTACCTTGTGCAATCATTCAGCAATTATCAACAGTAGCTCAAACTGCCCTATGGCCAGTCCGTTTCTGTACCTTGTGCAATCATTCAGCAATTATCAACAGTAGCTCAAACTGCCCTATGGCCAGTCCGTTTCTGTACCTTGTGCAATCATTCAGCAATTATCAACAGTAGCTCAAACTGCCCTATGGCCAGTCCGTTTCTGTACCTTGTGCAATCATTCAGCAATTATCAACAGTAGCTCAACTGCCCTATGGCCAGTCCGTTTCTGTACCTTGTGCAATCATTCAGCAATTATCAACAGTAGCTCAACTGCTGGTCCTTTCCAGAGTAAACTAAGGGAATTTACAGTAAGTCAATATGGATGGATACTCTGAGGAGACTTTTGTAGCTTGGTCTCCTCTGTTTACGACTAGATCGTCTTCAGTCTCTATAGACACCAAGACAGAGAACAATAAGGCTCTGCAAAAGTGCCGCTGCAGATTCTCAGACAGTATGGCCTATGCATTCACACATGCAAATGTACGCACGCACATCTACACCTACGCACGCACGCACGCACGCACGCACACACACACACACACACACACACACACACACACACACACACACACACACACACACACACACACACACACACACACACACACACACACACACACACACACACACACACACACAGAAGAGTCTGGGTGATTTGGTGCTTAGTAAAACAGATGTAGGCTGTATTCATGAGGTGAAGGAAGGATGGCATTAGCAAACACCTTTAACAGAGACTTTTAGCAGACACCTTTTAGCAGACACCTTTAGCAGACACCTTTAGCAGAGACTTTTAGCAGACACCTTTAACAGAGACTTTTAGCAGACACCTTTAGCAGAGACTTTTAGCAGACACCTTTAGCAGAGACTTTTAGCAGACACCTTTAACAGAGACTTTTAGCAGACACCTTTAGCAGAGACTTTTAGCAGACACCTTTAGCAGAGACTTTTAGCAGACACCTTTAGCAGAGACTTTTAGCAGACACCTTTAGCAGATACTTTTAGCAGACACCTTTTAACAGACACCTTTAGCAGAGACTTTTAGCAGAGACTTTTAGCAGACACCTTTTAACAGACACCTTTAACAGAGACTTTTAGCAGAGACTTTTAGCAGATACTTTTAGCAGACACCTTTTAACAGACACCTTTAACAGAGACTTTTAGCAGAGACTTTTAGCAGACACCTTTAGCAGAGACTTTTAGCAGACACCTTTAGCAGAGACTTTTAGCAGACACCTTTAGCAGAGACTTTTAGCACACACCTTTAGCAGAGACTTTTAGTAGACACCTTTAACAGAGACTTTTAGCAGACACCTTTAACAGAGACTTTTAGCAGACACCTTTAGCAGAGACTTTTAGCAGACACCTTTAGCAGAGACTTTTAGCAGAGACTTTTAGCAGACACCTTTAGCAGAGACTTTTAGCAGACACCTTTAGCAGAGACTTTTAGCAGACACCTTTAGCAGAGACTTTTAGCACACACCTGTAGCAGAGACTTTTAGTAGACACCTTTAACAGACACTTTTAGCACACACCTTTAGCAGAGACTTTTAGCAGACACCTTTAACAGAGACTTTTAGTAGACACCTTTAACAGAGACTTTTAGCAGACACCTTTAACAGAGACTTTTAGCAGACACCTTGAGCAGAGACCTTTAGCAGACACCTTTAGCAGAGACTTTTAGCAGACACCTTTAAGAGACTTTTAGCAGACACCTTTATCAGAGACTTTTAGCAGACACCTTTAACAGAGACTTTTAGCAGACACCTTTAGCAGAAACCTTTAAGAGACTTTTAGCAGAGACTTTTAGCAGACACCTTTAGCAGAGACTTTTAGCAGACACCTTTAGCAGAGACTTTTAGTAGACACCTTTAACAGAGACTTTTAGCAGACACCTTTAACAGAGACTTTTAGCACACACCTTTAGCAGACACCTTTAAGAGACTTTTAGCAGACACCTTTTAGCAGACACCTTTAGCAGAGACTTTTAGCAGACACCTTTAGCAGAGACTTTTAGCACACACCTTTAGCAGAGACTTTTAGTAGACACCTTTAGCAGAGACTTTTAGCACACACCTTTAGCAGACACCTTTAAGAGACTTTTAGCAGAGACTTTTAGCAGACACCTTTAGCAGAGACTTTTAGCAGACACCTTTAGCAGAGACTTTTAGCACACACCTTTAGCAGAGACTTTTAGTAGACACCTTTAACAGAGACTTTTAGCAGACACCTTTAACAGAGACTTTTAGCAGACACCTTTAACAGTAGCAGACACCTTTAAAAGAGACTTTTAGCAGACACCTTTAACAGAGACTTTTAGTAGACACCTTTAACAGAGACTTTTAGCAGACACCTTTAACAGAGACTTTTAGCAGACACCTTTAAGAGACTTTTAGCAGACACCTTTAACAGAGACTTTTAGCAGACACCTTTAACAGAGACTTTTTGCAGACACCTTTAACAGAGACTTTTAGCAGACACCTTTAACAGAGACTTTTAGCAGACACCTTTAAGAGACTTTTAGCAGACACCTTTAACAGAGACTTTTTGCAGACACATTTAGCAGTAGCAGACATCTTTAAAAGAGACTTTTAGCAGACACCTTTAACAGAGACTTTTAGCAGACACCTTTAACAGACACCATTTGCAGACACTTTTTGCAGACACTTCTTGCAGACACTTTTATCCAAAGCAAGTACAGTACAGTGAGTGGAAAGCATTCAGTTTGTATGTGTATGTGATTCCCGCAGAATTTGAACCCACAACTTTGGCATTGCTAGCACCAGTCTATCCCCAACTAAGAGACACATGACCTAGCCTGGTTAAACCAGACTAAACCCCACAATCACTATTTTCTTCAATGGATTCAGTCTGGTTTTACCAGGCTACACAGGACCTACAGATATAAAGCATTGCTATCTGTCATCTGTATTCATAGCTGTTAGGGGTTTCCTCTTCATATCAAAACACTTTGTCTAAAAATACATCACTGGGACAGAAGGATTTGTGTAAATCACATTTACAGTTGTCTAAAGCCTGCCATAGATCTGCAATTTTGTCAAACAAGGGAGAGGAAGTAAACAAAATTACATGTCAGAAGAAAAATGTTTTTTTGTTTTTTTTAAACGAATGAAACAGAGCTCTCAATATACAAGAAAACAACAAATGATTTTCTTGTTTGACAGTTGCTTTTATCCAAACCCAAAACACGTTCATGGTTTTTTATAGTGGTATTTCAATGGGGTTGCAGGCAGCAACCTCATGCTCCTGAACATTAGCAGTATTCTCTAAGAGTTAGGGAAAGTTTGTAAATTACACAGACCAAAGATTCCTATAACCAATTGGCTATCCATTAATAGTAATGATAGTGATAATACAGTAATAAGTTAACCTAACCCACCATTTCTCAGATGCTTTAAAAATATTTTGTCCTATTTCAGAAACTATTTTACTGGACAGCTAGAGCACATTCTAATTAGGGTTAGTTTTCTTTTACGTTATCAAAAAATCTTCATATTCCCAACATGTTTTCCCCATTAAGCAGCGAGTCGGAGTCTGAGGCCGAGCCTTCTCTTGTCTCTACTCCTCTCATTGCGGGGTCTGAGACGCCGAAGCTTCCCACCATTAGCTCTGACAAATTGAAAACCCTAGTCATTGGAGACTACATTACCCGCAGTATTAGACTGAAAACGAATCATCCAGCGATCATACACTGTTTATCAGGGGGCAGGACTACCGACGTGAAAGCTAATCTGAAGATGGTGCTGGCTAAAGCTAAAACTGGCGAGTGTAGAGAGTATAGAGATATTGTTATCCATGTCGGCACCAATGATGTTAGGATGAAACAGTCAAAGGTCACCAAGTGCAACATAGATTCAGTGTGTAAATCAGCTAGAAAGATGTGTCGGCATCGAGTAATTGTCTCTGGCCCCCTCCCAGTTAGGGGGAGTGAAAGCTCTACAGCAGAGTCTCACAACTCAATCGCTGGTTGAAAACTGTTTTCTGCCCCTCCCAAAAGATTGTCTTTGTAGATAATTGGCCATCTTTCTGGGACTCACCTACAAACAGGACCAACCCTGGCCTGCTGAGGAGTGACGGACTCCATCCTAGCTGGAGGGGTGCTCTCGTCTTATCTACCGACATAGACCGGGCTCTAACTCCTCTAGCTCCACAATGAAATAGGGTGCAGGCCAGGCAGCAGGCTGTTAGCCAGCCTGCCAGCTTAGTGGAGTCTGCCACTAGAACAGTCAGTGTAGTCAGCTCAGCTATCCCCATTGAGACCGTGTCTGTGCCTCAACCTGGGTTGGGCAAAACTAAACATGTCGGTGTTCGCCTTTGCAATCTCACTGGAATAAAGACCTCCTCCATTCCTGTCATTATTGAAAGAGATTGTGATACCTCACATCTCAAAATAGGGCTACTTAATGTTAGATCCCCTACTTCAAAGGCAATTATAGTCAATGAACTATCTCATTGAGCATAATCTTGATGTGATTGGCCTGACTGAAACATGGATTAAGCCTGATCAATTTACTGTGTTAAATGAGGCCTTTACTTCCTGGTTACACTAGTGACCATATCTCCTGTGCATCCCGCAAAGGTGGAGGTGTTGCTAACATTTACGATAGTATATTTCAATAAAAAAAAATTAAAAAGATGTTTTCGCCTTTTGAGCTTTTAGTCATGAAATCTATGCAGCCTACTCAATCACTTTTTATAGCTACTGTTTACAGGCCTCCTGGGCCATATACAGCATTCCTCATTGAGTTCCCTGAATTCCTATCAGACCTTGTAGTCATAGCAGATAATATTCACATTTTTGGTGACTTTAATATTCACATGGAAAAGTCCACAGACCCACTCCAAAAGGCTTTTGGAGCCACCATCGACTCAGTGGGGTTTGTCCAACATGTCTCTGGACCTACTCACTGTCACAGTCATACTCTGGACCTAGTTTTGTCCCATGGAATAAATGTTGTGGATCTTAATGTTTTTCCTCATAATCCTGGACTATCGGACCACCATTTTATTATGTTTGCAATTGCAACAAATAATCTGCTCAGACCCCAACCAAGGAGCATCAAAAGTCGTGCTATAAATTCACAGACAACACAAAGATTCCTTGATGCCCTTCCAGACTCCCTCCGCCTACCCAAGGACGTCAGGGGACACAAATCAGTTAACCACCTAACTGAGGAACTCAATTTAACCCTAGATGCAGTTGCACCTCTAAAAACTAAAAACATTTCTCAAAAGAAACTAGCTCCCTGGTATACAGAAAATACCCGAGCTCTGAAGCAAGCTTCAAGAAAATTGGAGCGGAAATGGCGCCACACCAAACTGGAAGTCTTCCGACTAGCTTGGAAAGACAGTACCGTGCAGTACCGAAGAGCCCTTACATATGCTCGATCATCCTATTTTTCCAACTTAATTGAGGAAAATAAGGAAATGTCTTTTTGATACTGTCGCAAAGATAACTCAAAAGCAGCATTCCCCAAGTGAGGATGGCTTTCACTTCAGCAGTAATAAATTCATGAACTTCTTTGAGGAAAAGATCATGATTATTAGAAAGCAAATTACGGACTCCTCTTTAAATCTGCGTATTCCTTCAAAGCTCAGTTGTCCTGAGTCTTCCCAACTCTGCCAGGACCTAGGATCAAGAGAGACACTCAAGTGTTTTAGTACTATATCTCTTGACACAATGATGAAAATAATCATGGCCTCTAAACCTTCAAGCTGCATACTGAACCCTATTCCAACTAAACTACTGAAAGAGCTGCTTCCTGTGCTTGGCACTTCTGTGTTGAACATAATAAATGGCTCTCTATCCAACGGATGTGTACCAAACTCACTAAAAGTGGCAGTAATAAAGCCTCTCTTGAAAAAGCCAAACCTTGACCCAGAAAATATAAAAAATAAAATAAAATCTCCCATACCTCTCAAAATGTTTAGAAAAGGCTGTTGCGCAGCAACTCACTGTCTTCCTGAAGACAAACAATGTATACGAAATGCTTCAGTCTGGTTATAGACCCCATCATAGCACTGAGACTGTACTTGTGAAGGTGGTAAATTACCTTTTAATGGCATCAGACCGAGGCTCTGCATCTGTCCTCATGCTCCTAGACCTTAGTGCTGCTTTTGATACCATCGATCACCACATTCTTTTGGAGAGATTGGAAACCCAAATTGGTCTACACAGACAAGTTCTGGCCTGGTTTAGGTCTTATCTGTCAGAAAGATATCAGTTTGTCTCTGTGAATGGTTTGTCCTCTGACAAATCAACTGTAAATGTTGGTGTTCCTCAATGTTCCTTTTTAGGACCACTATTGTTTTCACTATATATTTTACCTCTTGGGGATGTCATTCGAAAACATAATGTTAACTTTCACTGCTATGCGGATGACACACAGCTGTACATTTCAATGAAACATGGTGAAGCCCCAAAATTGCCCTCGCTAGAAGCCTGTGTTTAAGACATAAGGAAGTGGATGGCTGCAAACGTTCTAATTTTAAACTCGGACAAAACAGAGATGCTTGTTCTAGGTCCCAAGAAACAAATAGATCTTCTGTTGAATCTGACAATTAATCTTAATGGTTGTACAGTCATCTCAAATAAAACTGTGAAGGACCTCGGCGTTACTCTGGACCCTGATCTCTCTTTTGACGAACATATCAAGACTGATTCAAGGACAGCTTTTTTCCATCTATGTAACATTGCAAAAATCAGAAACTTTCTGCCCAAAAATGATGCAGAAAAATGAATCCATGCTTTTGTTACTTCTAGGTTAGACTACTGCAATGCTCTACTTTCCGGCTACCTGGATAAAGCACTAAATAAACTTCAGTTAGTGCTAAATATGTCTGATGGAATCATGACTAGAACCAAAACAATGTATCATATTACTCCAGTGCTAGCCTGTGTAGGGCACTGGCTTCCTGTCAAGGCAAGGGCTGATTTCAAGGTTTTACTGCTGACGTACAAAGCATTACATGGGCTTGCTCCTACCTATCTCTCTGATTTGGTCCTGCCGTACCTACCTACACGTACGCTACGGTCACAAGACGCAAACCTCCTAATTGTCCCTAGAATTTCTAAGCAAACAGCTAGAGGCAGGGCTTTCTCCTATAGAGCACAATTTTTATGGAATGGTCTGCCTACCCATGTGAGAGACGCAAACTCGGTCTCAACCTTTAAGTCTTTACTGAAGACTCATCTCTTCAGTGGGTCATATGATTGAGTGTAGTCTGGCCCAGGAGTGTGAAGGTGAACGGAAAGGCTCTGGAGCAACGAACCGCCCTTGCTGTCTCTGCCTGGCCGGTTCCCCTCTTTCCACTGTGATTCTCTGCCTCTAACCCTATTACAGGAGCTGAGTCACTGGCTTACTGGTGCTCTTTCATGCCGTCCCTAGGAGGGGTGCGTCACTTGAGTGGGTTGAGTCACTGATGTGATCTTCCTGTCTGGGTTGGCGCACCCCCTTGGGTTGTGCCGTGGTGGAGATCTTTGGGCTATACTCGGCCTTGTCTTAGGATGGTAAGTTGGTGGTTGAAGGTATCCCTCTAGTGGTGTGGGGTTATATCCTTCCTGTTTGGCCCTGTCCGGGGGTATCATCGGATGGGGCCACAGTGTCTCCTGACCCCTCCTGTCTCAGCCTCCAGTATTTATGCTGCAGTAGTTAATGTGTCGGGGGGCTAGGGTCAGTTTGTTATATCTGGAGTACTTCTCCTGTCTTATCCGATGTCCTATGTGAATTTAAGTATGCTCTCTCTAATTCTCTTTCTCTCTTTCTTTTTCTCTCTCGGGGGACCTGAGCCCTAGGACAATGCCTCAGGACTACCTGGCATGATGACTCCTTGCTGTCCCCAGTCCACCTGGCCGTGTTGCTGCTCCAGTTTCAACTGTTCTGCCTGCGGCTATGGAATCCTGACCTGTTCACCGGACGTGCTACCTGTCCCAGACCTGCTGTTTTCAACTCTCTAGAGACAGCAGGAGTGGTAGAGCTACTTTTAGTGATCGGCTATGAAAAGCCAACTGACATTTACTCCTGAAGTGTTGACTTGCTGCACCCTCGACAACTACTGTGATTATTATTATTTGACCTTGCTGGTCATTTATGAACATTTGAACATCTTGGCCATGTTCTGTTATAATCTCCACCCAGCACAGCCAGAAGAGGACTAGCCACCCCTCATAGCCTGGTTCCTCTCTCGGTTTCTTCCTAGATTTTGGCCTTTCTAGGGAGTTTTTCTTTGCCAACGTGCTTCAATACCTGCACTGCTTGCTGTTTGGGGTTTTAGGCTGGGTTTCTGTACAGCACTTTGAGATATCAGCTGATGTACGAAGGGCTACATAAATAAACTTGATTTGATGTTCACACACTTCTGCCCCTCTAACATATTGATGTTAGGAATATTCCTCATTCTTTCATTAAAATTTGTAGCTGGCTAGATGTGGGCAGGAAGGAACATGATGGACACACACATGCACACAAGTCGGTCGTCCATGTCCTTCAATAATTGATATGTAGTGAGTAGCTAGTGAAATGGTGTAGGGAATAGAACTCACCCTCAGCGTCTCTGAGGGTCAATAGTTTAATTTACTGCTTTGGGCATGGAAACTGTACAGCCTTCAAAATGTTATCTTGGAGTTTCTCTCACTCCTTCTCACATGCAAACACATACACGCACGCACGCACGCACGCATGCACACACACACACACACACACACACACACACACACACACACACACACACACACACACACACACACACACACACACACACACACACACACACACACAGACAGAAGATGTTGCAGCTGGAATGAGCTAGCAAGGCCTGGTATCGCTTGAAGTAACCCTTGGAGAGAATATTATGGAGTGTTGTGGTTGGGTGAGCTGGACGGGGATCCAATGCCATATTCAGCTGGCCAAGGAGTCTCAGCGGATCCAGTATATCCATAGAGTAGTGTGAATAAAACGGATTGGTATTGCTGATGCGTAGGAGAGAGGCAGAAGCAAAAAGAGAGAAATTGAGGGAGAGAGCAGAGAGAGCAGGTGAGAGAGAGAGAAAGAGATGAGAGAGTTGGAGAAAGACAGTGAGACAGAGAGAGAGAGAGCAGAGTTTGTTGCTGTTCTGTTAGAATGGCCTCAAGGCTGAAAACTTATTGTAAATATTCATTGCGTAACCAGCGTTCGTGCAAACAGTACAGTACATGTGCCGGTACATTAAGATTATGCAAACATGCCCTTGGAATAACAGACTAAACTCACATGGGCAAGAGCACAATAGTTTTCCTCACAAGAAGGTTTTAATGTAAATAAAGGATAACACATTACAGTAAGTTCGCTGGCACGTATACGTTGTCAACATATGAAAAAACACGTTTGATATTTACATGGCATTCTGTGGCATTTAAACATATAAAATAGTTAGGCTACATACCAGTTCTTACCAGGTGATAAAGATGGCGCCGGAGAAGAAGTTGAAGTTTTACGTGATCCTATCCAATTGTGTATTCTTGTTCATAACTTATTCTTTTACTTATTTTGTACATAATGTTGCTGCTACCATCTCTTAGGACCAAAAATAATTCAGAACTGCGATTACTCACCACGAGTCCAACGAGCATGACGTGAATTACATAATGCTTTCCCGGGAAGAGGCCCAGATCCCCGTCATTTGCGTGAAGAGAAGGCAGAGAAAAAGGGACCGGACGGCAGGCTGCCTTCTGAGAATTTGTAGGCAATCGAATAAACCACCACTGCCTTCCTTTCGGTGGAAACTTTAAATCAGGGAAACTTAAATTTGTCTTAACAGATTTCTATCAGCAATGTTAAATGTGCCACCAGAGGGAAAACAACTCTGGACCACCTTTACTCCACACACAAAGACACTTACAAAGCTCTCCCCCGCCCTCCATTTGGCAAATCTGACCATAATTCTATCTTCTTGATTCCCGCTTACAAACTAAATTAAATCAGGAATCACCAGTGACTAGATCAATAAAAAAGTGTTCAGATGAAGCAGATGCTAAACTACAGGACTGTTTTTCTAGCACAGACTGGAATATGTTCCGGGATTCCTCCGATGGCATTGAGGAGTACACCACATCAGTCATTGGCTTTATCAATAAGTGCATCAATGATGTCATCCCCACAGTGACCGTACGTACATACCCCAACCATAATCCAAACATGGATTACAGGCAACATCCACACTGAGCTAAAGGGTAGAGCTGCCGCTTTCAAGGAGAAGGACTCTAACCTGGAAGCTTATAAGAAATTCCACTATGCCCTCTCATGAAACATCAAACTGGCAAAGCTTCAATACAGGACTAAGATCGAATCGTACTACACCGGCTCAGACGCTCGTTGGACGTAGCAGGGCTTGCAAACCATTACAGACTACAAAGGGAAGCACAGCCAAGAGCCTCCCAGTGACACGAGCCTACCAGAAGAGCTAAACTTCTTCTATGCTCGCTTCTAGGCAAATAACACTGAAACACGAATGAGAGGACCAGCTGTTCCGGGAAGACTGTGTGATCACGCTCTCCGCAGCCAATTTGAGTAACAACTTTAAACAGGTCAACATTCACAAGGCAGCAGGGCCAGACGGATTACCAGGACGTGTACTCTGAGCATGCGCTGACCAACTGGCAAGTGGTTTCACTGACATTTTCAGCCTCTCCCTGTCCAAGTCTGTAATACCAACATGTTTTAAGCAGACCACCATAGTCACTGTGCCCAAGAACACTAAGATAACCTGCCTAAATGACTACCAACCCGTAGCACTCACGTCTGTAGCCATGAAGTGCTTTTAAAGTCTGGTCAGGGTCATATTAACACAATTATCCCAGAAATCCTAGACCCACTCTAATCTGCGTGCCACCCCAACAGATCCACAGATGATGCAATCTCTATTGCACTCCACACTGCCCTTTCCCACCTGGACAAAAATAGCACCTATGTGAGAATGCTAATCATTAACTACAGCTCAGCGTTCAACACCATAGTGCCCTCAAAGCCTTTCAATAAGGTATGGACCCTTGGATTAAACACCTCCTTCTGCAACTGGATCCTGGTCTTCCTGATGGGGTGCCCTCAGGTGGTAAGGGTAGGTAACAGCACATCTGCCATGCTGATGCTCAACACAGGGGCCCCTCAGGGGTGCGTGCTCAGTCCCCTCCTGTTCTCCCTCTTCATTCATGACTGCACGGCCAGGCATGACTCCAACACCATCATTAAGTTTGCCGATGACACCACAGCGGTAGGCCTGATCACCGACAACAACAAGACCGCTTATAGGGAGGAGGTCAGAGACCTGGCCGTGTGATGCCAGTACCACAACCTCTCCAACAACGTGATCAAGACAAAGGAGATGATTGTGGACTACAGGAGGACCGAGCACGCCCCAATTCTCATCAACGGGGCTGTAGCGGAGAAGGTTGAGAGCTTCAAGTTCCTTGGTGTCCACATCACCAACAAACTAACATGGTCCAATCACAGCAAGACAGTTGTGAAAAGGGCATGACAAAACCTATTCCCACTCAGGAGAGTGAAAAGATTTGGCCTGGTCCTCAGATCCTCAAACGGTTCTACAGCTGCACCATCGAGAGCATCCTGACTGGTTGCATCACTTCCTCGGCCTCCGACCGCAAGGCACTACAGAGGGTAGTGCGTTTGGCCCAGTACATCACTGGGGCCATGCTTCCTGCCATCCAGGACCTCTATACCAGGGGGTGTCAGAGGAAGGCCCTAAAAACTTTCAAAGACTCCAGCCATCCCAGTCATAGACGGTAGTCTCTGCTACCGCACGGCAAGCGGTCCCGGGGCGCCAAGTCTAGGTCTAAGAGGCTGCTAAACAGCTTCTACCCCCAAGCCATAAGACTCCTGAACATCTAGTCAAATGGCTACCAAGGCTATTTGCATTGCCCCCCCCTTTTTTTACACCGCTGCTTCTCTCTGTTGTTATCATCTATGCAAGTCACTTAAATAAATCTACCTACATGTACATATTACCTCAATTATCTCAACTAACTGGTGCCCTCACACATTGACTCTGTACCGGTACTCTCCTGTATATAATCTCACTATCGTTAGTTTACTGCTGCTCTCAAATTACTTGTTACTTTTTATTTTTTTTAACTGTGTTGTTGTACACTGTAAGGTGTACAAACCTGCCGTATTCAGCGCATGTGACTAATAAAATTTGATTTGATTTGATTATGGACCTGGAATTAAGAGCAGTGAGAGAATGGTTAGAATTGTCTCATTTCTAACACTCCAGGCGAAAACATACCTTCCTCCACAACTCTCTCTGTCAGACTATAGGGGCTAGATAATGGACAGCAACCAGTCATTTCACACATATTCACACATTCATATTCACACATATTACACATATTACAACCACCCTCTCTCTCTGCATGGTAAAACACATTCAGAAAGACACTCCTGGAGATGGAGTTACAGAAAGTGATACTGACAAAAACATTACAGAGCAGAAAGAGCTTAAAGGAAAACGTTATTGTAAAGGTGCCTCTGCAAAAAAAAAAAAAAAAGAGAGATTGTAACTATCCCAGACTCCTCTCTTCTCCCCTGTAATTTGTTCTGTAATCACACCACAACTCTGACACCATTCCAGATCATCATTGCAGTGGGAGGAAGACCAGTACCTCTGTGGCGCCTTAATAACCACCCACTGAAACTATCACCTTATGACACATAATTAAACTAAGCCTTTTGTTTTGTAAAATCGTGCTCCAAAACATTTTCTATGGCTTAAACGGAATGTACTGTTGTGGCCAGCTGATATCCCTGGGTCCGTTCCAAACAACACTCTATTCCCTATTGACCTTGGTCAAAAGTAGTGCACTGTATAGGGATTAGGGTGCCACCTGTGATGCAAGCCCAGTGTTTCTCAGGCACCACTGAAGATGTTCAATGATTGATTGGCCATTGTGAGGAGACGCATGGCTAATTTACATTTGGATAATCACAGCGAGAACTCCTTTGTTTGCTGGAACGGGAAATGTTTGTTTCAACAAGAGCTTTTTAAATATTGTCAAGAAGAGGCTACATTTGGCTAATTGTGTTTACGCTAGCTAGTTGGATCAGGAAGCAATCTGAACAACACAATCCCAACAGTTGTTGTGTGGTGTGCGCGTGCTGGTGTGCGCGGGGGAAAACTGTTTATCCATAATGACATGCAAAACTGATACAGTACACTGTCATTCCATGACAACAATATCAGTAGTGTTGTCATGGTTTTAGTGAGAAATCCTGCCTGTCTTGTTACATAACAAGGTGACAGTAAGTTGGTGTTGAAGATATCCCTCTAGGGTGTGGGGGCTGTGCTTTGGCAAAGTGGGTGGGTTATATCCTGCCTGCTTGGCCATGTCCGGGGGTATCATCGGATGGGGCCACAGTGTCTCCTGACCCCTCCTGTCTCGGCCTCCAGTATTTATGCTGCAGTAGTTTATGTGTCGGGGGGCTAGGGTCAGTCTGTTATATATGGAGTATTTCTCCTGTCTTATCTGGGGTCCTGTGTGAATTTCAGTATGCTCTCTAATTCTCGCTTTCTTTCTTACTCTCTCAGAGGACCTGAGCCCTAGGACCATGCCTCAGGACTACCTGGCATGATGACTCCTTGCTGTCCACAGTCCACCTGGCCGTGCTGCTGCTCCTAGTTTCAACCGCTCTGCCTGCGGCTATGGAACCCTGACCTGTTCACCGGACGTGCTACCTGTCCCAGACCTGCTGTTTTCAACTCTCTAGTGACAGCAGGAGTGGTAGAGATACTCTCAATGATCGGCTATGAAAAGCCAAATGACATTTACTCCTGAAGTGCTGACTTGTTGCACCCTCGACAACTACTGTGATTATTATTATTTGACCATATTGGTCATTTATGAACATTTTAACATCTTGGCCATGTTCTGTTATAATCTCCACCCAGCACAGCCAGAAGAGGACTGGCCACCCCTCATAGCTTGGTTCCTCTCTAGGTTTCTTCCTAGGTTTTGACCTTTTTGGGGAGTTTTTCCTAGCCAACGTGCTTCTACACCTGCATTGCTTGCTGTTTGGGGTTTTAGGCTGGGTTTCTATACAGCACTTTGATATACAGTGCCTTGCGAAAGTATTCGGCCCCCTTGAACTTTGCGACCTTTTGCCACATTTCAGGCTTCAAACATAAAGATATAAAACTGTATTTTTTTGTGAAGAATCAACAACAAGTGGGACACAATCATGAAGTGGAACGACATTTATTGGATATTTCAAACTTTTTTAACAAATCCAAAGCTGAAAAATTGGGCGTGCAAAATTATTCAGCCCCCTTAAGTTGTTGATGTAAGAAGGGCTATATAAATACATTTGATTTGATTTGACAGTGTTCACATTCTGGCCCTTCTTTGAATGCTGTGTTAACTAACCTCCAGACGTGCTTCAATGACATACAACTCTCCTTCTGTGGCCTCCAACTGCTATTAGATGCAAGTAAAACTAAATGCATGCTCTACAACCGATCACTCCCCGCACCTGCCCGCTCGTCCAGACACACTACTCTGGACGTTTCTGACTTGGACGGTTCTGAATATGTGGACAACTACAAATACCTAGGTGTCTGGCTAGACTGTAAACTCTCCTTCCAGACTCACATTAAGCATCTCCAATCCAAAATTAAATCTAGAATCGGCTTCCTATTTCGCAACAAAGCTTCCTTCATTCATGCTGCCAAACATACCCTCGTAAAACTGACCATCCTACCGATCCTCAACTTCTGCGAGGTCATTTATATAATAGTCTCCAAACACTCTACTCAACAAATTGGATGCAGTCTATCACAGTTTTGTCAACAAAGCCCCATATGTTACCCACCACAGCAACCTGTATGCTCTAGTTGGCTGGTCATTGCTTCATACTCATCGCCAAACCCACTGGCTCCCGGTCATCTACAAGTCTCTGCTAGGTAAAGCCCCGCCTTATCTCAGCTTACTGGTCACCATAGCAGCACCCACCCATAACACGCGCTCCAGCAGGTACAGTATATCTCACTGGTCACCCCCAATGCCAATTCCTTCTTTGGCCGCTTTTCCTTCCAGTTCTCTGCTGCCAATGACTGGAACGAACTGCAAAAATCACTGAAGCTGGAGACTTATCTCCCTCACTAGCTTTAAGCACCAGCTGTCAGAGCAGCTCACAGATCACTGCACCTGTACATAGCTCATCTGTAAACAGCCCATCCAACTACCCCATCCCTATACTGTATTTATTTATTTATTTATCTTGCTCCTTTGTAACCCAGTATCTCTACTTGCACATTCATCTTCTGCACATCTACCATTCCGGTGTTTAATTGCTATATTGTAATTACTTCGCCACCATGGCCTATTTATTGCCTTAACTCCCTTATCTTACCACATTTGCACTCGTTGTATATACAGTACACTTTTCTTTTGTTCTGCTGTATTATTGACTGTATGTTTTGTTTATTCCATGTATAACTCTGTGTTGTTGTATGCGTCGAACAGCTGTGCTTTATCTTGGCCAGGTCGCAGTTGCAATTGAAAACTTGTTCTCAGCTAGCCTACCTGGTTAAATAAAGGTGAAATAAATCAAATATATATATTTTTTAAACAACACTCACAGACGCGTGCCACTTCTAACTTCAACGGAGACAATTCAGCACCTCTGATGCCTTATTGTTATTGTTATCATAAAAGGTGAAAGGAGGAGTTTCCAGCCGGAGTTTTAGTGCTTGTTCACACACACACACACACACACACACACACACACACACACACACACACACACACACACACACACACACACACACACACACACACACACACACACACACACACACACACACACACACACACACACACACACACACACACACACACACTTTGACTGTCACCAACAAGATGTCTTGTTCAGTGCTGCAGAGCCACAAGGTAACAGGACTCCATATTGTAGACACACATTAGATGTGTTTGTAACAGATTGACTAGTCGTCAGATCTGATTCTGAACACCATCATGTTGACGACTGCTCCTTGGTGTTATTACTGTAATACAAACAACACATCAGCCCAACAAACATTTCCCATTTCATTCTTCAGTGGTAAACGTTGCATGTGCAGTCCTTGATGTAGCTGCTGTATCAATGTCCACATGCTTAAGAGGCTGAAGGTTTTAAACCTTACAGGTGACAATACACTTTGGAAGACATGAAAGACTCAATTATTTGGCTATTCTAATCCACTCTGCCACTTTTGGTTTAGTAATAAACCAGATGTTTATTAGTTTAGCGTCAGTATCATAATCCTCCTGCACTTTCAATTCCCCAACAGCACTGCTGATGATTTCAATGCCAGGAAGGCAATGTGTACAACCAAAACCCTTCTAGTCATTCAGAAGTCAGAAAGAGCATTTTTGTGTGTGTGCATACATGTATGTGTGTGTGTGTGTGTGTGTGTGTGTGTGATGAGGCAGTACAACCCGCTCTTATATTTCATCAGGTTTGCCTTGAGGTGAAATGGTCTCTGTATTCCTCAACAGCGCTTCCTGATTGTCCGTCTGCTTTTGTTTTCAGAACATTACGCCAACATAATGCTGTTTCATGACACATTGTCGGAACACAAACAGATAGTCATCGAACCGCAGGCGAATGAAAACACAGCTTTGAGTTAAAGTGAGGATATGAGATGCAGTGTGAGACATTAAAGGCCCAGTGCAGTCAAAGTGTTTTATATATATTTCCACACTATGAGGTTGGAATAAATTTTTAAAATTGTGAAAATTATGATAACACCTTTTTAGTCTAAGAGTTGTTTGAAAAGACAGCCTGAAATTTCTGTTTTGGTGGGCTGTTTTGGTGGGTTGGAGTTTTGGACTGCCTGGTGACATCACCCTCCGGTAAAATAGTTAATAGACCAATAAGAAAGAGAGTTCCAAACCTCTCTGCCATTAACAGCTATTTTTCAGTTTTCCCGTCCCCACTCAGACCACTCCCAAACAGTCCTAGCTAAATTCTTGCTTGAGAAATTGCTCTATTTTTGTTTCTTTTTGACCATTTTAATTGAAAGCAATCACCGTAAGGTAATTCAGTGTTACCCACAAATTATTTGATATTGAGATAAAAATGGCTGCAGTTGTACCTTGTGCTTGCTTTGTGTGTGAGTGTGCAATGCGTGTGCTTTGTGTTAACGGAAGAGAGACTTTAGATTGCATATTCACAGAGAGAGAGAGAGAGAGAGAGAGAGCATTCTGGAGTGGCAGTCAACACGACCAAACTATCCTTACCTGCAGTGCACTACTCACTAAGAGGTCCAGTCACTCAACTTTCTCACATTTCTGCCCCCAAAAACAGTTACCACAGGGCATATTATTTAAATGTTACATTGTGTCCACTTAGTTTGACCTCCTCCCATCCCCCCGTCTATTTTTTTGTGTGAAATGGAGCCCCTCTTCCACTCTTTATGACACAGCTCCATAGCCTGGCTCCCCCTCTCATCCTCTTTATTTCTCGTCTTCTTGTTCCCTCTGTTTTCTCTCTGTCTCTGGCTAGGAGCTTATCGGTCAGGCTCAGCTGCTAGTTGACTAACGCTGAGAACCCCCAGGGTAACGCTGGAATTACTCTTTCTGGCAAACAAACACACTATTTACCCCCCTATTCAGTTTATTTACACAAAGTAACCATACAAAATACTTATCCCCAAAACTTCAAATTCAGGAAAAGTGGGGTATTCTGCACTGTGGGTTTGGGTTGGTATTTGACTTCTCAGAGGGTTGAGCCACAACTCTTGGCCATTCATAATAAAATATTGATTATTTCTAGATTTTTTTGACATTGCTGTTTTGTCTGTCATAACCTTCATATGAGAACATTCTTATATAGACATTTAAATGAAGGTAGACAATACTGTTTTACTAGCAATAAATACATAAATACATAAAAAACCAAGAGCCAAATGAAAAGGTGCAAAGGGTTCCCCAGATAAAAACCCTTTGATTTTTTACACATTTCCCCCACCAGCTAAATGTCGGGAACAAACAACACAACGGTGCATTGACCATTCAAATAAGTAATAATGGGCAACAAACAACACAGCTTCACATAACAGAAAGAGCTGGATGTCAGAATAATGACCTTGCATCTCTTGACCTTGCAATTTCAATCACCCTCTCAGCAAGTGTAATTCCAATCAATGCTCATTCTGGTTGCAACAAAGAAGTGGGTTCCAGAATGTCTATAGCCTTGTTTGACTCTGAGAATACATCGAAACGTTATGAACTGCAAGGCCAGTTGCCTCATTTATGACAGTTGTGTAAATGTCACAATAAACATACATACGCATGCTTCCCGTTATAAATCAGATCTGTTGTGTGTGTGTGTGTGTGTGTGTGTGTGTGTGTGTGTGTGTGTGTGTGTGTGTGTGTGTGTGTGTGTGTGTGTGTGTGTGTGTGTGTGTGTGTGTGTGTGTGTGTGTGTGTGTGTGTGTGTGGGCGCGTGAACAAGCACTAAAACTCCGGCTGGAAACTCCTCCTTTCACCTTTTATGGTAACAATAACTCCGTTTACTTGCTGTATAATTTGGAACTATTGGCATTATTTGGTCACGGCATGCAAAAGACGAACTGTTGTAAATTATTTTGTTTGTTAATAAATTATTGGGGTTTCTATGTCCTGCCTTAAGTGAGCAATGATGTCGCGCCCCTAAATGATAATAGTGAAAATCTCTGTGTTTTATTTTTAGAATCCAAAATAATTAGACATTGGAATCTTACAATTAGACATAGGAATCTTTTTTTATTTTTTATGTCATTGCAGATCATATTACTCACCTTTTCTGGTGTGATGGGTTCATATTCCTGAATGAGCCATACACCAAATTAGCATGCAGCATGCAGCATTTAATTGGATCTAGTAGCCTAGTAAATAGATAGTTGTGCAATATAATTGTCTAATTGTGCAATATAACAGTCTAATTGAACAACTGATCTTTTACACTAAATTAGGCCTATATATCAGGTGTCATGTTTTTATTGTCATGAACTAGGCAAGTTAATTAAGAACAAATTCTTATCTACACCAGTCAAAACAGTCCAACTGCGCACCACCATATGGGACTCCCAAACAAGGCTGTTTGTGATACAGCCTGGATTCGAACCAAGGTGTCTGTAGTGGCACCTCTAGCACTGAGATGCACTGCCTTAGCCCAAAGCGCCACTCGGGAGCCCATGCAGTAATTCACATCAGTAGTACTATTAAACATTATAATTGAAGTAGAACATCGTCCAGGTTTGGCCTGTGAGGCCGTCATTGTAAATAAGTATTTGTTCTTAACTGACTTGCCTAGTTAAAAAAAAAAAATGGTGAGAAAGAAACAAGTACTGCAATTGCATTTTCTGAGTAGCTTGCCCTACAATATTTCAGAATTCGTTGGCAGTCCATCCCATTTAGGTTTGGGGGAAAGTTAATATAAAACATTGCTGAATTCAAACGTTCTACTGACAGCTCAACGACAATTTGCCATTGTTTTTTTTCGTTCAGAAAGGGACACAAGAATTATCCAGATACAGCATAAATTTCTGCCAAAGATTAAAACATTCTGCCAACACTGTAAATAGAAAAATATCTGACATTATGGGTAGGCTTGAGTATTGCTGTTCGTGCGATAGGGCTGTTCTCATTAATGGCAAATGGTTGCATTCTTGTTAATATGTTTTCCTGATTGCATTTTTTTCATCATACACCCCATTTGCACAAAATACTTACTTGCCAGTTTGCAATACACTTTGCAGGGAGGTGAGAACATTCTCACATCAATATTTGTTTTTATAAATCCCAACTTTTGCGTGAAAACATATTTTGTGGTATAATTTATACCAATGCAAGGTTTATAAATGAGGCCCCAGGGAACTCTCATGACCTCCAAGGCTTAGTGCAGGCTGTGTACTCCTTCACAGTTGACATGCTACAGTATAGGCCAGGGTGATGTTCAAACTTTGGTCTGAGGGGAGGATAACTCTCCATCTCTACTGCTCTGCTAGCAGTAACTGAGGTGAGCCTTGAGTCAGCCTTGTATTGTTTGGTCGATGCTTCTGTTATTTCCCTCAGACCATTCTTCTTCCTCCACAAAAACACCTTTCCTTTTATGTCTTTTAGCAGGCAGCACTAGTGTCCCTGAGTTTTCATTGGCAGACTAAATCGACTACCCAAGGCAACTGTCTCTTAAATTCTCACATTAACAGTTGAAAGTGATCTCAACATTTCATCTTGAGCACTGCAACTTTTTTGATTTGACAAATCACAACCTACTTATTCTGTAGCTACCTGTCAAAAAGCATTGAAGTCCTCTGGTATCTAGGTGTTTATTATTCCAGAACAGGTGTTCTAGAACATTCCTCCCAGATGATTCAGCCTGCAGTATGGTTCCAGCCATCATTACAGCCTCTCAGGGACAGTTATGACACTTCAGCTTTCACGTTAAACAGCTCCACTTCACTCTTCATAGCCACAGAGTGGAGGAGTGGAGTGGACATTTTTAGTGTGCTTGGCCTTAACATCACACACTTTATATCCCAGTAATGTTTTTCCCCCTCTGCTTATCCTCTGCTTCACATATGGAAGAAACAACCCACACAATGTTTGGCCCGCATTTGTGTTCACTGCAAGACATGAGTTGTAGTTATAGGTACGCATGGAGTTCACCTCAGCATAATATAATATCAAGTTGGGTTACATCAGTGAGAGAAACAATGTCTCTGCAAGTCATTCAAAGGAACAGTATGTTTTGGAGCAGTCTAGTGTTCGGGTCCAACTTTACAATTACAAGATTTATTCATCCCAGCACCCCATGAAAAGAGATGTGCGTTTGAATACAAATACAAGTATCCTGTGTTGTTAGGAATAGAGCAGTTGACTCTTAGCTGTAGAGCAGGTGGGCTATGCTGTGTGTGTGTGGGTGTTTACCATGTATCTGCTGGATTAACACAGTTGGGCTCTGCCTGCTTGGAACAGGTGCTGGTGGTAACATTGTCAGATAGAATGAGACAAAATTCTACTGGCGCACGATTGTAAGGATTTGACTACATGGGATTCAACAAAGGCAGGTAAAACAGAACCAGCCTAGACCTTCTTTTATGATATTTTTCCTTCCTAACTCTGAACCTACCGTAGAATCATCTATGTTCATTACGAAAACATGTACCCTGTTGGTTAGGGTTAAGTAACAGGTAGGCAAAAACGTAACATTCTGACAGACACTACTTGTTGAGGCCGACCAACAATGCGGTCCAAAGTTGAATTACTGCATGTACAGAAATCAAAATGCCTTTTTATAGAAGCTTTATACTGTTGGAAGGTAAAATACCATAATAAAGAGTGATGATGATAGTATAGCTTTCCGCTCTTCCTATCAGGTGACTTAAGGGTTTCATTTTGATCAAAGCCCACCGTCAGTTAATCCAGAGAAAGACACCAAATTGATGGTTACAAAATGTCTGATAAGGAATAATACCCCAGTTTGGAGCTTTTGTGTGTTTCTCAAAAGCCAGTCCATTAAAAAGAATTGCAGGAGCTATTGACTGGCTTAAGCTGGTTATAAAGGGATGTTTAAAAGCTTACTGATTTCATTTGGTGAATCACACAAAATGGAAATATCTACTTGGTCGGACTGTGGTTATCCCTATAATGAAGAGTAACAACGCCATGTCTGTGTTGTTTGGAGGAGAATGGGCATAGTGGTCTTAACAAACTTACTTCCGGCGCCGACAGAGATGGCCGCCTCGCTTCGCGTTCCTAGGAAACTATGCATTTTTTTTTTTTTACGTGTTATTTCTTACATTAGTACCCCAGGTCATCTTAGGTTTCATTACATACATTCGAGAAGAACTACTGAATATAAGATCAGCGTCAACTCACCATCAGTACGACCAAGAATATGTTTTTCGCGACACGGATCCTGTGTTCTGCCTTACAAACAGGACAACGGAATGGATCGCATGCAGCGACCCAAAAAAACGACTTCGAAAAAGAGGGAAACGAGGCGGTCTTCTGGTCAGACTCCGGAGACGGGCACACCGTGCACCACTCCCTAGCATTCTTCTTGCCAATGTCCAGTCTCTTGACAACAAGGTTGATGAAATCCGAGCAAGGGTAGCATTCCAGAGGGACATCAGAGACTGTAACGTTCTGTGCTTCACCGAAACATGGCTCACTGGAGAGACGCTATCCGAAGCAGTGCAGCCAACGGGTTTCTCCACGCATCGCGCCGACAGAAACAAACACCTTTCTGGTAAGAAGAGGGGTGGGGGCGTATGCCTTATGGCTAACGAGACATGGTGCGATGAAAGAAACATACAGGAACTCAAATCCTTCTGTTCACCTGATTTAGAATTCCTCACAATCAAATGTAGACCGCATTATCTACCAAGAGAATTCTCTTCGATTATAATCACAGCCGTATATATCCCCCCCCCAAGCAGACACATCGATGGCTCTGAACGAACTTTATTTAACTCTTTGCAAACTGGAAACCATTTATCCGGAGCCTGCATTCATTGTAGCTGGGGATTTTAACAAGGCTAATCTGAAAACAAGACTCCCTAAATTTTATTAGCATATCGATTGCACAACCAGGGGTGGAAAAACCTTGGATCACTGTTACTCTAACTTCCGTGACGCATATAAGGCCCTGCCCCGCCCCCCTTTCGGAAAAGCTGACCACGACTCCATTTTGCTGATCCCTGCCTACAGAAAGAAACTGAAACAAGAAGCTCCCACGCTGAGGTCTGTCCAACGCTGGTCCGACCAAGCTGACTCCACACTCCAAGACTGCTTCCATCACGTGGACTGGGACATGTTTCGTATTGCGTCAGATAACAACATTGACGAATACGCTGATTCGGTGTGTGAGTTCATTAGAACGTGCGTTGAAGATGTCGTTCCCATAGCAACGATTAAAACATTCCCTAACCAGAAACCGTGGATTGATGGCAGCATTCGCGTGAAACTGAAAGCGCGAACCACTGCTTTTAATCAGGGCAAGGTGTCTGGTAACATGACCGAATACAAACAGTGCAGCTATTCCCTCCGCAAGGCTATCAAACAAGCTAAGCGTCAGTACAGAGACAAAGTAGAATCTCAATTCAACGGCTCAGACACAAGAGGCATGTGGCAGGGTCTACAGTCAATCACGGACTACAGGAAGAAATCCAGCCCAGTCACGGACCAGGATGTCTTGCTCCCAGGCAGACTAAATAACTTTTTGCCCGCTTTGAAGACAATACAGTGCCACTGACACGGCCTGCAACGAAAACATGCAGACTCTCCTTCACTGCAGCCGGGGTGAGTAAAACATTTAAACGTGTTAACCCTCGCAAGGCTGCAGGCCCAGACGGCATCCCCAGCCGCGCCCTCAGAGCATGCGCAGACCAGCTGGCTGGTGTGTTTACGGACATATTCAATCAATCCCTATACCAGTCTGCTGTTCCCACATGCTTCAAGAGGGCCACCATTGTTCCTGTTCCCAAGAAAGCTAAGGTAACTGAGCTAAACGACTACCGCCCCGTAGCACTCACTTCCGTCATCATGGAGTGCTTTGAGAGACTAGTCAAGGACCATATCACCTCCACCCTACCTGACACCCTAGACCCACTCCAATTTGCTTACCGCCCAAATAGGTCCACAGATGATGCAATCTCAACCACACTGTACACTGCCCTAACCCATCTGGACAAGAGGAATACCTATGTGAGAATGCTGTTCATCGACTACAGCTCGGCATTCAACACCATAGTACCCTCCAAGCTCGTCATCAAGCTCGAGACCCTGGGTCTCGACCCCGCCCTGTGCAACTGGGTACTGGACTTCCTGACGGGCCGCCCCCAGGTGGTGAGGGTAGGTAACAACATCTCCTCCCCGCTGATCCTCAACACTGGGGCCCCACAAGGGTGCGTTCTGAGCCCTCTCCTGTACTCCCTGTTCACCCACGAATGCGTGGCCACGCATGCCTCCAACTCAATCATCAAGTTTGCAGACGACACAACAGTGGTAGGCTTGGTTACCAACAATGATGAGACGGCCTACAGGGAGGAGGTGAGGGCCCTCAGAGTGTGGTGTCAGGAAAATAACCTCACACTCAACGTCAACAAAACTAAGGAGATGATTGTGGACTTCAGGAAACAGCAGAGGGAACACCCCCTATCCACATCGATGGAACAGTAGTGGAGAGGGTAGCAAGTTTTAAGTTCCTCGGCATACACATCACAGACAAACTGAATTGGTCCATTCACACAGACAGCATCGTGAAGAAGGCGCAGCAGCGCCTCTTCAACCTCAGGAGGCTGAAGAAATTTGGCTTGTCAGCAAAAGCACTCACAAACTTCTACAGATGCACAATCGAGAGCATCCTGGCGGGCTGTATCACCGCCTGGTACGGCAACTGCTCCGCCCTCAACCGTAAGGCTCTCCAGAGGGTAGTGAGGTCTGCACAACGCATCACCGGGGGCAAACTACCTGCCCTCCAGGACACCTACACCACCCGATGTTACAGGAAGGCCATAAAGATCATCAAGGACATCAACCACCCGAGCCACTGCCTGTTCACCCCGCTATCATCCAGAAGGCGAGGTCAGTACAGGTGCATCAAAGCTGGGACCGAGAGACTGAAAAACAGCTTCTATCTCAAGGCCATCAGACTGTTTAACAGCCACCACTAACATTGAGTGGCTGCTGCCAACACACTGACACTGACTCAACTCCAGCCACTTTAATAATGGGAATTGATGGGAAATGATGTAAATATATCACTAGCCACTTTAAAAATGCTACCTTATATAATGTTACTTACCCTACATTATTCATCTCATATGCATACCTATATACTGTACTCTATATCATCGACTGCATCCTTATGTAATACATGTATCACTTGTCACTTTAACTATGCCACTTTGTTTACATACTCATCTTATATGTATATACTGTACTCGATACCATCTACTGTATCTTGCCTATGCTTCTCTGTACCATCACTCATTCATATATCCTTATGTACATATTCTTTATTCCCTTACACTGTGTATAAGACAGTAGTTTAGGAATTGTTAGTTAGATTACTTGTTGGTTATTACTGCATTGTCAGAACTAGAAGCACAAACATCTGCTAACCATGTGTATGTGACAAATAAAATTTGATTTGATTTGATTTAGTCCAGAGGTAATAGAAACAGAACGACACCTTGTATTTCAAAGCTATCTTTTGGTGAACATATAACAGGTACTAATTAAGCTACGTGATATGTTCACGATAGACTGAAACATGAGTCATCTTGTCTTCAACACTACATAGCCTCTGTCGAGAGAGAGAGAGAGTTAGAGAGAGAGAGAAAGAGAGAGAGAGAGAGAGAGAGAGAGAGAGAGAGAGAGAAAGAGAGAGAGAGAGAGAGAGAGAGAGAGAGAGAGAGAGAGAGAGAGAGAGAGAACTGGAGGCAGTTGGGGTGGACAGCACATCAGCAGCACATTTCAGAGCGCATTACCATTCAAAGCGACAGACAGCCGCTGAAGCCACAAGACGTTCTGCACTGGGCCTTCCTGATCACCTGCATCAGTGCATGACGCTGTGTCGGTTAGACAGCCACACACAGAGAGAACATAAAAGGGATACACCTGGCTACATAGGATGATACAATACTAGATACCTGTGAGGATACAGGTAGAGATGATTGGGATGGTTTGCTAAAGATCTCAACAGAGCACAACTATATCCCTTAATCTCAACATTCTCAGATCTGACAACTCTAACTGGCTGAGTGACCTCTATGGTGTTGAAGATGAATCCATATTTTTCATTACAGCTTCAATCACTTATCAAGGTTCAAGCCATGCCTACATGAGAATACACCTCTCTAAACTCTAAGCCATCAGATGGCTGTGTTTGAGAAGTCAAATAAATGCCACTTCACTGACAGTTTTCAAAATAGAAACTGACAATATTCATACTACTGTATTACCTGTGCAAACCACCTTTTCTCTTGGACTTTACTATTGAGGAAAAGTGTGAAACAATGTCTCAAAAGGATTGGGGGTATTATGTTGTGGAAATTTCCTGTATTACCAAATCTTGAGAGAGCAAACCACACACAAGTTAGAGTATATTATAAAGTCCCATCTTTAATTATATATGAGCTTCACCATAGCCCTGTGACTCTCAGATCAATTCAGTGTCTATAAATGAATTCTCTGAGAGTGTCAACATAATGGCAACTGAGATCCTTTATAGCAAAGATCCACCCCTGGTCGACATGACAAACCACAGGTCTTAGGAAAACAGCACAAGGGATGAATTTTACTTGAGAGTGGAGTAACCCATAGCCAGACAGCATTAGCTTTAAATTATTGTTCAGTTTGCTCTCTTAGACGAGGTTCTACTTCTCGTTCTTGGTACAACATAGTACCAAAACATTACCCCATCCAATGGCATATATCAATTGTCAATTCTAGATACTCCTATATCAAATACACCCCCTCCTGGGCAAGATCACAGAGAGGAGTGACTGGCACACAGACATTGTTGGAGCCAACTAACTGGTCCCATTTAATCAAAACATTCCCTTCACATGGTTTAGGAATAGTTACAGACACATTCACAGATAAGACTAACTTGACCTCTCCCCTCTCTGTGCCCCAAGTATCTGAGCTCTAGCAGAGAAGGGATAACTGCAAACTGCCAACACTATTATTCAAAAAGAAGACATTCTAATGACAATAAATAAGATATTTATATATGTTACCTATCTAATTCTGATTCTGCTACCACAATTATCAGGAATCGTGAACATGGGACAAAATTGTTTATCAAAGTTGATATGTTGATGGTTATTAAGCGCACTTACATGGCAACTACAGTACATTACAAGAGAGAAGAAAACGGTCTACAAACAGTTAGTCCTCTCCTTCGTGGGAGAGAAAATTGTTGATGTTTGATTAGATGGTAATGCAGTCGCCACTCAGAAAGCTGACATGAAAAATCCACATATCTAAAAGAATCGTGAAATATTTCCCATTGTGTTAAATAAATATACATTGGTTAATTCTAGAGTGATATACAGTATGTTGATGTTCACATCAGGTGGGTCCTTTTTTGGTACAAAACATTTCAGTCTTGTGTTTAATATTCTAGATGACATCAATCATGAATAAGTATTGTTGCACGTCTTTGAGTAAAAGCCATTTTGTGAAAGTTGACGGGAGATTGTGAGAGGGTGGATGCAAATTCTCTTTGGGGCGGTACCTTAGAAAGAGCTGGTTGGAAATCATTTATATTTTGATCATTTTGAGGACCGTTGCTAGGAAATCAAAGGGTTAGTAGTAAGCCGATTCATGATCTGTGATGCTGTACTTCCTGTGAGTGGATTCGATAGACTCTAGAGGGTACTCTCTGGAAGCCATTCTGCTCATTAAGAAGGTCCACCTTCACAGGAGGTTGTTATTAAAAAAAGAAGAAGAATTTACGGAATAGATCAGTTTTAATATTGAGGATAGATTGTGGCTTCCATCAATGTAATTTACTGCTTCCATCAATGTAATTTATCATTTCCAATGCACCATATATTTTTGGGGGTAAATATATATATATATTTTTTTAATATATATATATATATACTGTATATAAAATCTTGCTTATTTTAGTTTCCATAATTAACATGTCACATTTGTAATAATGTAGGTAATTCATGCAAAGGATTGTTACCTATTAGCAGGATTTCCATGACAAAAATGACATTTTAGCAAACAATTATTGTGATTCATCCCATATTGTCCGTAACATCATTACTCCCTAGCAACAGTTGTGG
Organism: Oncorhynchus masou masou; assembly: GCF_036934945.1. Taxonomy (NCBI): domain Eukaryota; kingdom Metazoa; phylum Chordata; class Actinopteri; order Salmoniformes; family Salmonidae; genus Oncorhynchus; species Oncorhynchus masou. Next base: position 28,587,916 of record NC_088223.1, on the reverse strand, counting down.
GATACATATACATATATATATATATACACACACACAGACACTCATACACACTCAAACCCTTTCCCCCACAAACAACCATACTCAGATGCTCAACAGTTCCATCCCTGATCCCAACTCAAGAAAGGCGTTGATTTTTACGAATGCATATACAGCTGCAGCTGGATGAGAAGGCATGCACAATTGATGGTGATTGAGATCAGATACACCTCTTTCCCCTGAAACACCCACATGCTGGTCTCCCGTTGCGACCATATCCCCAAGCATCTCTGTGCAGTCAGACCTTTGATTATTTTGTGCCACCAGGCCCACAATAGTAGGCCCCCTCTCTGAATGTCAGAGTGTGACCCCCTCCCCCGGCTTACTGCAGCTAGTGTTGCCAGCACTGCCACTGCCTGGGTGGGGGCACCCCACCGGAATCCCCACCGGCTAGGTACAAGGTCGTCATTAGCAGCTTTGAGAATGTCCTTGTATATTATGCTCTCCCATCAGGGGGCTTTGGCTTTGTAGGACCAACCCTGCCAGGCAGGCTCAGAATCTTGAGGGGGCGGTGCTGCTTTAGTTGGTCTCTGACCACATTGATCTTTCTGATTTGGCTGCGTATAGGCTACTTACAGTAGGCCATTAAAACAGATAAGGACTTCTCCTTAGTGTGTGGATCGCTCAGGTGTGTGTCTAGGGTATAGGGTTGGGGACCATTCCCTCATGATAGGACAATAAATAAATAAACTATATTTATCATTTATTTAAAAATGTATATTTCATATCTGCACAAAATTGAAAGCTCTCTCTCACATCCCCTGCTCACATCCCCTGCTCACATCCCCTGCTTTGCAAGCACAAAAACTCACAACACACCTACAATCTCAATACATTCACACATACCCACATGCTGTCACGCCCTGGTCTATATTTATTATGTTGTCTTCATTTATTGGGTCAGGCCAGGGTGTGACATGTGTTTGATTGTAGTGTGTTTCGTCTTGGGGTTGTGTGGGGTGTACAGATTAGTCTATGGCTGCCTGAGGCGGTTCTCAATCAGAGTCAGGTGATTATCGTTGTCTCTGATTGGGAACCATATTTAGGTAGCCTGTGTTTCACTGTGTGTTTGTGGGTGATTGTTCCTGTCTCTGTGTTTGTTGCACCAGTCAGGGCTGTTTCGGTTTTCGAAGTTTGTTGTTTTGTATTGTTCGTGGTTTTTCATCATTAAAGATGTATCGAACGAACCACGCTGCATTTTGGTCCGATCCTTATTCCACCTCTTCGTCAGAGAAGGAGGTAGAAGAAACTCGTTACAGAATCACCCACCACAAACGGACCAAGCAACGTGTCAACAGGCAGGAGCTACAGGAGAAGCAACAAAGGCAGCAACAGCAATCACAGGACTTCTGGACTTGGGAGGAGATATTGGACGGAAAAGGACCCTGGGCACAGCCTGGAGAATATCGCCGTCCAAAGGAAGAACTGGAGGCGGAGAAAGCAGGGAGAGGCGCTGGTATGAAGAGGCAGCGCGGCGAAGCGGTTGGAAGCCCGAGAGTCAGCCCCAAAAATTTCTTGGGGGGGGCTAACAGGGAGTATGGCTACGCCAGGTAGGAGACCTGCGCAAACTCCCTGTGCTTACCGGGGGGCTAGAAAGACCGGGCAGGCACCGTGTTATGCTGTGGTGCGCACAGTGTCTCCAGTGCGGGGGCATAGCCCGGTGCGTTCTATTCCAGCTCCGCGTATCGGCCGGGCTAGATTGAGCGTCGAGCCAAATTCCATGAAGCCGGCTCTACGCATCTGGTCCCCAGTGCGTCTCCTTGGGCCAGCTTTACATGGCACCAGCCTTACGCTCGGTATCCCCGTTTCGCCTGCATAACCCAGTGCGGGCTATTCCACCATGACGCACTGGCAGAGCGACCGGGAGTATTCAAACAGGTAAGGTTGGGCAGGCTCGGTGCTCAAGAGCTCCAGTGCGCCTGCACGGTCCGGTCTACCCAGTACCACCTCCACACCCCAGCCTTCCGGTGGCAGCTCCCCGCACCAGGCTTCCTGTGCGTGTCCTCGGCCCAGTACCACCAGTGCCAGCACCACGCATCAGACCTACTGTGCGCCTCGCCTCTCCAGCGCTGCCGGAGCATTCCTCCTCTCCTGTGCTGCTGGAGCCTCCCGCCTGTTTAGCGCTGCCAGAGTCTTCCGCCTCTACAGCGTTGCCGGAGTCTCCTGCCCGTTTAGCGCAGCCAGAGCTGCCAGTCTGCATGGAGCAGCCAGAGCTGCCAGTCTGCATGGAGCTGCCAGTCTGCATGGAGCTGCCAGTCTGCATGGAGCTGCCAGTCTGCAAGGAGCTGCCAGTCTGCATGGAGCTGCCAGTCTGCATGGAGCTGCCAGTCTGCATGGAGCTGCCAGTCTGCAAGGAGCTGCAAGTCTGCAAGGAGCTGCCAGTCTGCCAGGATCCTCCAGTCAGCCAGACTCTTCCAGATCTGCCGGTCAGCCAGACTCTTCCAGATCTGCCGGTCAGCCAGACTCTTCCAGATCTGCCGGTCAGCCAGACTCTTCCAGATCTGCCAGTCAGCCAGGATCTGCCGGTCAGCCAGGATCTGCCAGAACCGCCAGTCAGCCAGGATCTGCCAGAACTGCCAGCCAGCCAGGATTTGCCGGATTCAACTCCCTGGCTGGGCTTCCTCTCAGTGCTGGGCTTCCTCTCAGTGCTGGGCTTCCTCTCAGTGCTGGGCTTCCTCTGTCCCGAGCTGCTCCTCTGTCCCGAGCTGCCCCTCTGTCCCGAGCTGCCCCTCTGTCCCGAGCTGCCCCTCTGACCCGAGCTGCCCCTCAGTCCAGTGGGGTTCTGGGTGAGGACTACTAGGCCATGGTCAGAGGCGAGGGTGGACAATCCTAGGATGCGAGGAGGGGGGACTAAGACATTCATAGAGTGGGTTCCACGTCCCGAGCCGGAGCCGCCACCATGGACAGACACCCACCCGGACCCTCCCTATTGTTTTTGTTGTGCGTCCGGGAGTCCGCACCTAGGGGGGGGGGGGGGTTCTGTCACGTCCTGGTCTATATTTATTATGTTATCTTCATTTATTGGGTCAAGCCAGGGTGTGACATGGGTTTGTTTGTAGTGTGTTTCGTCTTGGGGTTGTGTGGGGTGTACAGATTAGTCTATGGCTGCCTGAGGCGGTTCTCAATCAGAGTCAGGTGATTATCGTTGTCTCTGATTGGGAACCATATTTTTGGAGTATTCCGGCGCTTTGGAGTATTCCGGCGCCGACAGAGATGGCCGCCTCGCTTCGAGTTCCTAGGAAAATATGCAGTTTTTTTTTTTTACGTGTTATTTCTTACATTAGTACCCCAGGTCATCTTAGGTTTCATTACATACAGTCGAGAAGAACTACTGTATATAAGATCAGCGTCAACTCACCATCAGTACGACCAAGAATGTGTTTTTCGCGACGCGGATCCTGTGTTCTGACTTACAAACAGGACAACGGAATGGATCGCATGCAGCGACCCAAAAAAACGACTCCGAAAAAGAGGGAAACGAGGCGGTCTTCTGGTCAGACTCCAGAGACGGGCACACCGTGCACCACTCCCTAGCATTCTTCGTGCCAATGTCCAGTCTCTTGACAACAAGGTTGATGAAATCCGAGCAAGGGTAGCATTCCAGAGGGACATCAGAGACTGTAACGTTCTGTGCTTCACGGAAACATGGCTCACTGGAGAGACGCTATCCGAAGCGGTGCAGCCAACAGGTTTCTCCATGCATCGCGCTGACAGAAACAAACACCTTTCTGGTAAGAAGAGGGGTGGGGGCGTATGCCTTATGGCTAACGAGGCATGGTGCGATGAAAGAAACATACAGGAACTCAAATCCTTCTGTTCACCTGATTTAGAATTCCTCACAATCAAATGTAGACCGCATTATCTACCAAGAGAATTCCCTTCGATTATAATCACAGACGTATATATCCCCCCCCCCCCAAGCAGACACATCGATGGATCTGAACGAACTTTATTTAACTCTTTGCAAACTGGAAACCATTTATCCGGAGGATGCATTCATTGTTGCTGGGGATTTTAACAAGGCTAGTCTGAAAACAAGACTCCCTAAATTTTATCAGCATATCGATTGCGCAACCAGGGGTGGAAAAACCTTGGATCACTGTTACTCTAACTTCCGCGACGCATATAAGGCCTTGCCCCGCCCCCCTTTCGGAAAAGCTGACCACAACTCCATTTTGCTGATACCTGCCTACAGACAAAAACTGAAACAAGAAGCTCCCACGCTGAGGTCTGTCCAACGCTGGTCCGACCAAGCTGACTCCACACTCCAAGACTGCTTCCATCACGTGGACTGGGACATGTTTCGTATTGCGTCAGATAACAACATTGACGAATACGCTGATTCGGTGTGCGAGTTCATTAGAACGTGCGTTGAAGATGTCGTTCCCATAGCAACGATTAAAACATTCCCTAACCAGAAACCGTGGATTGATGGCAGCATTCGCGTGAAACTGAAAGCGCGAACCACTGCTTTTAATCAGGGCAAGGTGTCTGGTAACATGACTGAATATAAACAGTGCAGCTATTCCCTCTGTAAGGCTATCAAACAAGCTAAGCGTCAGTACAGAGACAAAGTAGAATCTCAATTCAACGGCTCAGACACAAGAGGCATGTGGCAGGGTCTACAATCAATCACGGACTACAGGAAGAAATCCAGCCCAGTCACGGACCAGGATGTCTTGCTCCCAGGCAGACTAAATAACTTTTTTGCCCGCTTTGAGGACAATACAGTGCCACTGACACGGCCTGCAATGGAAACATGCGGTCTCTCCTTCACTGCAGCCGAGGTGAGTAAAACATTTAAACGTGTTATCCCTCGCAAGGCTGCAGGCCCAGACGGCATCCCAAGCCACGCCCTCAGAGCATGCGCAGACCAGCTGGCTGGTGTGTTTACGGACTAATTCAATCAATCCCTATACCAGTCTGCTGTTCCCACATGCTTCAAGAGGGCCACCATTGTTCCTGTTCCCAAGAAAGCTAAGGTAACTGAGCTAAACGACTACCGCCCCGTAGCACTCACTTCCGTCATCAAGAAGTGCTTTGAGAGACTAGTCAAGGACCATATCACCTCCACCCTACCTGACACCCTAGACCCACTCCAATTTGCTTACCGCCCAAATAGGTCCACAGACGATGCAATCTCACCCACACTGCACACTGCCCTAACCCATCTGGACAAGAGGAATACCTATGTGAGAATGCTGTTCATCGACTACAGCTCGGCATTCAACACCATAGTACCCTCCAAGCTCGTCATCAAGCTCGAGACCCTGGGTCTCGACACCGCACTGTGCAACTGGGTACTGGACTTCCTGACGTGCCGCCCCCAGGTGGTGAGGGTAGGTAACAACATCTCCTCCCCGCTGATCCTCAACACTGGGGCACCACAAGGGTGCGTTCTGAGCCCTCTCCTGTACTCCCTGTTCACCCACGACTGCGTGGCCACGCACGCCTCCAACTCAATCATCAAGTTTGCGGACGACACAACAGTGGTAGGCTTGATTACCCACAACGACGAGACGGCCTACAGGGAGGAGGTGAGGGCCCTCGGAGTGTGGTGTCAGGAAAATAACCTCACACTCAACGTCAACAAAACTAAGGAGATGATTGTGGACTTCAGGAAACAGCAGAGGGAACACCCCTATCCACATCGATGGAACAGTAGTGGAGAGAGTAGCTAGTTTTAAGTTCCTCGGCATACACATCACAGACAAACTGAATTGGTCCACTCACACAGACAGCATCGTGAAGAAGGCGCAGCAGCGCCTCTTCAACCTCAGGAGGCTGAAGAAATTTGGCTTGTCACCAAAAGCACTCACAAACTTCTACAGATGCACAATCGAGAGCATCCTGGCAGTCTGTATCACCGCCTGGTACGGCAACTGCTCCGCCCTCAACCGTAAGGCTCTCCAGAGGGTAGTGAGGTCTGCACAACGCATCACCGGGGGCAAACTACCTGCCCTCCAGGACACCTACACCACCCGATGTTACAGGAAGGCCATAAAGATCATCAAGGACATCTACCACCCGAGCCACTGCCTGTTCACCCCGCTATCATCCAGAAGGCGAGGTCAGTACAGGTGCATCAAAGCTGGGACCGAGAGACTGAAAAACACCTTCTATCTCAAGGCCATCAGACTGTTAAACAGCCACCACTAACATTGAGTGGCTGCTGCCAACACACTGACACTGACTCAACTCCAGCCACTTTAATAATGGGAATTGATGGGAAATGATGTAAATATATCACTAGCCACTTTAAACAATGCGACCTTATATATTGTTAGTTACCCTACATTATTCATCTCATATGCATACGTATATACTGTACTCTATATCATCGACTGCATCCTTATGTAATACATGTATCACTAGCCACTATAACTATGCCACTTTGTTTACATACTCATCTCATATGTATATACTGTACTCGATACCATCTACTGTATCTTGCCTATGCTGCTCTGTACCATCACTCATTCATATATCCTTATGTACATATTCTTTATCCCCTTACACTGTGTATAAGACAATAGTTTAGGAATTGTTAGTTAGATTACTTGTTGGTTATTACTGCATTGTCGGAACTAGAAGCACAAGCATTTCGCTACACTCGCATTAACATCTGCTAACCATGTGTATGTGACAAATAAAATTTGATTTGATTTGATATTTAGGTAGCCTGGGTTTCACTGTGTGTTTGTGGGTAATTGTTCCTGTCTCTGTGTTTGTTGCACCAATCAGGGCTGTTTCGGTTTTCGACGTTTGTTGTTTTGTATTGTTCGTGGTTTTTCATCATTAAAGATGTATCGAATGAACCACGCTGTATTTTGGTCCGATCCTTATTCCACCTCTTCGTCAGAGAAGGAGGTAGAAGAAACTCGTTACACATGCTGTGGCTCCTATGTCCTCTGTGTTTTATCTCTACCATGTTGATTGAGTACTTTTGTGTTCCAGTTCCTTATATTTGAAGATGTATTATTTACCTAATTATCCTTTCTTCTAATACTGTCTTATCAATTCTAAAACAAATGATTTTCCAACATTCCCTATCTAGAATGGTATAGCGTAGTTGTGGTTTATTTCTTTAACAATTATTGTATTTTATTGCTTTTCTATATGTATTTTTTATTACAATCCCTACCGTGGCTAGTATTGGGTGTTCCATTATTTGACTCCTCTATGGGAACTTTGTAATATTTAGCATAGCCATGGAGTAGTCTTTGTGTCTATGAACATTTCAATATCAATATACAGTTTATTGACTACGAGAGGTACTGTACATATTTCCCTTTTAATCTATTTTCCTTGAAGATTGGGTTCAGAACTTCTGCCTGTCACGTTCTGACCTTAGTTATTTTGTTATGTCTTTGTTTTAGTATGGTCAGGGCGTGAGTTGGGTGGGTTGTCTATGTTCATTTTTCTGTGTTGTGTTTTGTGTTTGGCCTGGTATGGGTCTCAATCAGAGGGAGGTGTCGTTAGTTGTCTCTGATTGAGAATCATACTTAGGTAGCCTTTTCCCACCTGTGTGGTGTGGGTGATTGTTTTCGTTTGAGTGTTTGTATCTGCACCAGACAGAACTGTTTCGGTGTCGTTCGTTCACTTTTGTTGTTTTTGTTCAGTGTTCTATCACTTTATTAAAAATATGGACACTTACTATGCTGCACCGTGGTCCTCCTCTCTTTCTCCCAACGACGAACGTTACAGAAGCACCCACCACCAAAGGACCAAGCAGCGTGGAAACGGGCAGCAGCGGCCAAAATTTCAAGACTCCTGGACATGGGAGGAGATTTTGAACGGAGAAGGACCCTGGGCTCAGGCTGGAGAATATCAGCTCCCAGTCAGTCGGGAGCTGCCAGAGCCGCCGGTCAGTCGGGAGCTGCCAGAGCCGCCTGTCAGTCGGGAGCTGCCAGAGCCGCCTGTCAGTCGGGAGCTGCCAGAGCCGTCCGTCACTCCGGCGCAGCCGGAATCGCACGTCACTCCGGCGCTGCCGGAATCGCCCTTCACTCCAGCCTGTCCGGTGCTGCCGGAATCTCCCGTCCATTCGGGGCCCGCTGCTAGGGTCCCCAGTCCGAGGTCGGCGGCGAGGGTCACCGCTCTAAAGGCGCCATGGAGGCGGGTTAAGAAGCGGGTAAAGACTATGATGGAGTGTGGTCCATGTCCCGCGCCGCCTCCGCCGCAGACAGACACCCACCCAGACCATCCCCTATAGGTTCAGGTTTTGCGGCCGGAGTCCGCACCTTTTTTGGGGGGGGGGTACTGTCACGCACGTTCTGACCTTAGTTATTTTGTTATGTCTTTGTTTTAGTATGGTCAGGGCGTGATTTGGCTGGGTTGTCTATGTTCGTTTTTCTATGTTGTGTTTTGTGTTTGGCCTGGTATGGTTCTCAATCAGAGGCAGGTGCCGTTAGTTGTCTCTGATTGAGAATCATAGCCTTTTCCCACCTGTGTGGTGTGGGTGATTGTTTCTGCACCAGACAGAACTGTTTCGGTTTCATTCACTTTGTTGTTGTTGTTCAGTGTTCTATTACTTAAAAATATGGATACTTACCAAGCTGCAGCTTGGTCCTCCTCTCTTTCTCCCAACGACGAACGTTACACTGCCGTTCTGCAATTTCCTTTGGGAACTAACCACTCATTCCTGTTTTCGTGCCAGCAAGTCTTTTACCCAGGCTTAACCATTATTTTATCTTTAAAGAAAGCAAATTTGGCAATGATTGGGCACTCATATCTCTGTCCTCTCTGTCCACAACGGTGTACACGTTCAAGTTGGATTTTGTCGACAGTGTCGCGTGGGATCTGAAGTGCTGTAAGGAGGAACTCCTTAACTACACCCTAAGGAACATCTCCACCTTTCTCTTGGATACCAGTAGGTACCAGCTTTTATCTCATGGATCTATTCTGTATGTCAAGTAAGGCTTCTATCAGAAAGATGTTCTCCTTTTTAAGTTCATTAACGTCATTTTCAATCTTATTGACTGTCCCTTTTAGCTTGTTTGTTTCTTCAATGTCGTTGATTTTTCGTCACTCATCTCTTTGCTTGTCTTCAACTTCTTTATATCCTTACTGACTAATTCAAGAATGCCCAGTTTGTCATTGATCAATTTTAACATATCGGTTTCCACCCTTACCATTACCAGTGGTGAAAAGCTTAAATTGTCTGTGTCCATCAAAGAGTCACATTTTCTTTTCGGGGTTCTCCTTTTTTACTCTCCGTCATGTTTGGGTGTTGCTTGTTTTTGTAATATTTGTTGGTACATTTCTTTAGCCTTATGATTTGTTTTGTGTTGTTATCCAGAGTGAAGGTTATTACCCTCCAGTTTGTGAAGTGCTAATATTTAGTCTAACTTACCGATATTGAATATTACGTTCTTATCTTGAGGTGATCTACACTGCTGTGTTCAGTCTGCCATCTTGCCCACCTCAACTCACAGGAGGTTTTAGTTTAGTAGTCTTTCATGTGCCTCTATTCTCTTTACCCTGAGGCCTTGTGTTGGCATCATATTTGATCTGAGCTTTTTAATGAGAACTCCGCCGCCATTTAATTCGACCTTCGTATTTAGCTGGAGGGAAAACGACAGGGATCCATGTCTTTTACATTTTATTAGAGTTAGTCTACTGGGCCCAGATTCACAAAACACTTCTTACGCAAAAACTTATGAACTTCTTAAGCTTCTTCAGTTAGTTCGTAAGTGCAATTCCTCAACAATATCTTTAAGATTTTATAATTTTCTAACGAACTTCTCAAATATCTTCTTACAAATCTTCTAAAGATGTTTGTTGCTAGGCAACTGTTTTAGCTAGCTATCTAGCTAACAATGCAAATCATGCTAGCATATTTCTTACTAAGATTACTGTTCTGAAACATGTTCTTGGGTTTAAAATAATCAATACTGAAACTTTCAGATGAAGTTTGTGAGTGAATTAAACATGTTCCATTGCTTTCATGAGATTTTTCTCTCACTGCCCTGAGTTTAAGACAAGGGATTAGCTATCTTGGAATTAACAACACTTCCAAGAACGTTATTTTCATGAATAAAAAAAAAACCCTTAACTTTTTGCTTAAGGAGAAGCATAGAAATAGCTGCTGCTGCGTTTTCCTCTTCTTATGTAAAAACTGCTAAAGGACATACTGTATGTATTGTAATTACACACATTTTCAGTGTCTGAATGTTTAAGGTAAAGTGACATTTTAATTGTTTAGCAATGACAGACAATTGTTGTTATGACAACGCAGTCATTTTGAATAGTTTGCTTCTTGGCCAACAATGATAGACATCCCCGTCTCCAATAATAAATGTGTCTGGCGTCATCCACTTATAAAGCAAGAATCGTTTGCAGTGTTACTGCCCAAATGTCACCCTATTCCCTATATAGTGCACTACTTTTGGCCAGAGCATATAGGACACTACCCACGACATTTGGGACACTACCCAGGATGTTAGAGCTATTACTACTAAAACACACAGGCCACTCATCAACTCTCATCTTCTCTGGGTGAAGGGTACAACAGGCAGTTTATCTGTGTTGAGCCCTTCAACGAGATGACATATAGGCCTCACTGTCTCAATGGAAGCAAACATGGGTTGCGCCTCAAATGGCAGCCTATTCCCTATATAGTGCACTACTTTGGACCAGAGTCCTATATGCCGTGATCAAAAGTAGTGCACCATAAAGAGAATAGGGTGCCTTTTGAGATGCACAATTGGAGTTTATCATACACAGACAGACAGGATAACAATTGGGTTGTTTTCTTTTATAGCACGGGAAAGTTAATAGGATCAAATGGGATTGTTTCATGATATAAAAAACCTTGTAAAGTCATTCACAAATTCATGTCACTGTTGAAATCAATGTTGGTTGAATGAGTCAGCAGAAATGAGTTGAGTTACTAGGTGATCAGATGAATATTCAGATGCTGTATTTTATTCTATTCCAACACTTTCTGTCTGGCATACAGCAGGAATAGAGATACCACATTATGTTCAAATGTATTCTGGACCAGCACACATATTTCAGGATTTTCCTGATACTGTAAAATCATACAGCAATCACACACGTGTGTGTGTGCGTACATGTTTAGGTGTGTGCATGTGGGTGTGTTACACCCCCTTCTGTCGATCTCTAGCTCTCTCATTTTAGTATACATGAGTCTTAAAACATTGTATACATTCTGGTCAGATGAAACCATCCCGGACAAGAGAGCTTCAAACTCAAATGGATCTAGAACTCTAAGAATATTAGAAAACAAAACAAATTAAAAGTATGACCTTCTGAAAAGGCTTCTAAAATTACATCAATACTTATAAAAACCCAGTGCATTTGTTCTGTGCTGACCCCAGTTGTGCATTGAGTTCACATAATCAATGTGTACTGACCGAGAAGTCCAGGGTTTCATCCAAAATGGCACCCTGTTCCCTTTTAGTACACTGATTCTGAGGAGAGCCGTAGGATAGTGTACAAAAATAGTACACTATATATATTGACAATAGAGTTGCATTCGGTGACATGACAGAGGATATTGTGACGACCCTCCCACTCTGTCTGCCGTATTCTGTCTTTGTTCTTGTTTCCTTATTAGGATGCCGGTGGGCGGAGTTGGGGAGGGTCGTCAGCTACATGGGGAAACACATGGGCCAGGTGTGTCCCAGGATAAATAGACCTCTTCCACATTCATGGAGGAGACTCTCTCCATGCAGACACCTTTGTAGATTGTGTTGTGGTTCTTGGTGGCCTTTTGTTTGTTTGCATTGGCACCTTTCAACACCCTGCATTATCACATTAATGCATGCAAAACACTCACTTACACTACTGATTACACACACCATTGTATATTTTCCTTAGTTGCTTTGGTTAATAAATATATATATATATATATATATATTTTACACACACCATTGTATATTTTCCTTAGTTGTTTGGTTAATAAATATATATATATATATTTATTAACCAAAGCAACTAAGGAAAATATACAATGGTGTGTGTAATCAGTAGTGTAAGTGAGTGTTTTGCATGCATGAATGTGATAATGCAGGGTGTTGAAAGGTGCCAATGCAAACAAACAAAAGGCCACCAAGAACCACAACACAATCTACAAAGGTGTCTGCATGGAGAGAGTCTCCTCCATGAATGTGGAAGAGGTCTATTTATCCTGGGACACACCTGGCCCAGGTGTTTCCCCATGTAGCTGACGACCCTCCCCAACTCCGCCCACCGGCATCCTAATAAGGAAACAAGAACAAAGACAGAATACGGCAGACAGAGTGGGAGGGTCGTCACAATATCGCCTGGACTAATTATTAGAGGCTGGCGGTAGATTTGTCATTGTAGCAACAGGCATAGCTACATGCTGCCTCCTAATCACCCTCTCTCCACTGTGATACTGACTGCCTGCAGGACAACATGTTGGTCCTACTAATCAATAACATAATATTAAAACACTCCATTGCCAGCTGGGAGGCAAGCACAGCCCTCTCCAACGCATTACAGTGCAGAAACAGTTGGATTACGCTATTTCTCTCAATATTGGCCACCGTTTAATTTGATATTTGAGTGATATGAGTGTACTTTACCTGTATCTGTAGTTTAGGTACAAATTCCATTAATTGTGGACACTTTGTCAAGTAGCAGAAAGACGCATTTGCCCCTTTACACAGTTCAATGGCGCCGGAGGGGATAGGTGCCGTTTTACGGGCTCCTAACCAACTGTGCTAATTTGTTTGTTAATTCACATTGTTTGTAACTTATTTTGTACATTATGTTGCTGCTACCATCTCTTGTGACCAAATAGAGCTTCTGGACATCAGAACAGTGATTACTCACCTCGAACTGGACAAAGATTTTTAATTTCATGAGTCTGACGTGAAGGATATACTGCTTCCCCGAGACCAGGCCCAAATCACCGTCATTCGTGTGAAGAAAAGACGGAAATACAGGCAGCGGAGGTTGGGGTGCCTAGTGAGAATTAGTTGGTGAGTGGGTAAACAACCTCTACCATCCGTACTATTGGCCAAAGTGCAATCACTGGAAAATAAACTGGATGATCTACGTTCAAGACTATACTATCAACGGACCATTAAAAATTGTAATATCTTATGTTTCACGAGTTGTGGCTGAACGACAACATGAGTTATATAGAGCTGGCTGGGTTTTCTGTGAATCGGCAGGACAGAGCAGCTACGTCTGGTAAGACGGGGGTGGGGGTGAGTGTCTATTTGTCAATAACAGCTAGTGCACGATGTCTAGGGGAATTGTGATATTTTTTTAGACCAGAGGAAAGTGTGTCTCCTTCTGGCCCTCCAACACAACTTCAAGCAGCCTCTGTCCTCCCATCCAGGGACTGACCAGGACCAAGCCTGATTAGCTTCAGAAGCGAGCCAGCAGTGGGATGCAGGGTGGCATGCTGCTGGTGCGCTATATACTAAAGAAGTCTTGAGGTATTGGTCGCCTGAGGTAAGGTATCTCATGATAAGCTGTAGACCACACTATCTACACTATCTATGTCCTAGACTTGGCACTCCGTTACAGCTTGCCATTCGGTAGTAGAGAGAACAGTCTATGACTGGGGTGGCTGGGGTCATTGACAATTTTTAGGGCCTTCCTCTGACACCGCCTGGTGTAGAGGTCCTGGGTGGCAGTCAGTTTAAGCCCAGTGATGTACTGGGCCGTACGCACTACCCTCTGTAGTGTCTTGCGGTCAGAGGCCGAGCAACTGCCGTACCAAGCAGTGATACAACCAGTCAGGATGCTCTCGAGGTTGCAGCTGTAAAACCTTTTGAGGATCTGAGGACTCATGCCAAATCTTTTTAGTTTCCTGAGGGGGAATAGGCTTTATCGTGCCCTCTTCACGACTGTCTTGGTGTGTTTGGACCATTCTAGTTTGTTGATGATGTGGACACCAAGGAACTTGAAGCTCTCAACCTTCTCCACTACAGCCCTGTTGATGAGAATGGGGGCGTACTCAGTCCTGCTTTTCCTGTAGTCCACAATCATCTCCTTAGTCTTGGTAACATTGAGGGATAAGTTGTTATTGTGGTACCACCCGGCCAGGCCTCTGACCTCCTCCCTATAGGCTGTCTGGTCGTTGACGGTGATCAGGCACTGTTGTGTCGTCTGCCAACTTAATGATGGTGTTGGAGTCATGCCTGGCCATGCAGTCGTGGGAGAACAGGGAGAACAGGAGGGGACTGAGCACGCAACCCTGGGGAGCTCCAGTGTTGAGGATCAGTGTGGCAGATGTGTTGCTACCTACCCTCACCACCCGGGGGCGGCCCGTCAGGAAGTCACGGATCCAGTTGCAGAGAGAGGTGTTTAGTCCCAGGATCCTTAGCTTAGTGATGAGCTTTGAGGGTACTAAGGCGTTGAACACTGAGCTATAGTCAATGAATAGCATTTTCACTTAAGTGTTTCTTTTGTCCAGGTGGGAAAGGGCAGTATGCAGTGCAATAGAGATTGCATCATCTGTGGATCTGTTTGGGCAGTATGCAAATTGGAGTGGGTCTAGGGTTTCTGGGATAATGGTGTTGATGTGAGCCATTACCAACCTTTCAAAGCATTTCATGGCTATGGACGTGACTGCTACGGGTCTGTAATCATTTAGGCAGGTTGTCTTTGTGTTCTTGGGCACAGGGACTATGGTGGTCTGCTTGAAACATGTTGGTATTACAAACTCAATCAGGGACATGTTGAAAATGTCAGTGAAGACACCTGCGAGTTGGTCAGCACAAGCCCGGAGCACACGTCCTAGTAATCCGTCTGGCCCCGCAGCCTTGTGTATGTAGACGTGTTTAAATGTCTAACTCACGTTGGCTACGGAGAGCGTGATCACACAGTCGTCCAGAACAGCTGATGCTCTCATGCATGCCTCAGTGTTGTTTGCCTCGAAGCGAGCATAGAAGTGATTTAGCTCGTCTGGTAGGCTTGTGTCACTGGGCAGTTCGCGGCTGAGCTTCCCTTTGTAGTCTATAATATTTTGCAAGTCCTACCACATAAAATGAGCGTCGGAGCCGGTGTAGTACGATTCAATCTTATCCCTGTATTGACGCTTTGCCTGTTTGATGGTTCGTCGCAGGGCATAGCAGGATTTCTTGTAAGCTTCGGGGTTAGAGTCCCACACCTTGAAAGCGTCAGCTGTAGCCTTTAGCTCAGTGCGAATGTTTCCTGTAATCCATGGCTTCTGGTTGGTGTATGTACGTACAGTCACTGTGGGGACGACAGTGGTGGGCGACATCCTCGATGCACTTATTGATGAATCCAGTGACTGATGTGGTGTACTCCTCAATGCCATCGGCAGAATCCCGGAACATGTTCTAGTCTGTGCGAGCAAAACAGTCCTGTAGTTTAGCATCTGATCATTCTGACCACTTTTTTATAGGCCGAGTCACTGGTGCTTCCTGCTTTAATTTTTGCTTGTAAACAGGAATCAGGAGGATAGAGTTGTGGTCGGATTTACCAAATGGAGTTCGAGGGAGAGCAAGTAGAGGTGATCTAGAATTTTTACCCTCTGGTTCCCTCAGTTTCCCTGCATTAAAGTCTCCGGCCACTAGGAGCACCGCCTCTGGATGAGTGGTTTCCTGTTTGCTTATTTCCTTATACAGCTGACTGAGTGCGGTCTTAGTGCCAGAATCTGTCTGTGGTGGTAAATAAACAGCCACGAAAAGTATAGCTGAGAACTCTCTAGGCAAGTTTTTATTTATTTATATTATTCCACCTTTATTTAACCAGGTATGCAAGTTGAGAACAAGTTCTCATTTACAATTGCGACCTGGCCAAGATAAAGCAAAGCAGTTCGACAGGTACAACAACACAGAGTTACACATGGCGTAAAACAAACATACAGTCAATAATACAGTAGAAAAATAAGTCTATATACAATGTGAGCAAATGAGGTGAGATAAAGGAGGTAAAGGCAAAAAAAGGCCATGGTGGCGAAGTAAATACAATATAGCAAATTAAAAAAATAGTGTGGCCTGCAATTTATCACAATACACTCTACGTCAGGCGAGCAAAATCTAGAGACTTCCTTAGATTTTGTGCACCAGCTGTTTACAAATATGCACAGACCCCCCCCCCCCGTCTAACCAGAGTGTGCTGTTCTATCTTGCCGGTGCAGCGTGTATCCCGCTAGCTGAATATCCATGTCGTCAATCAGCCACGATTCCTTGAAACATAGGATATTACAGTTTTTGATGTCCCGTTGGTAGGATATTCGTGATCATACCTCATCTAATTTGTTGTCCAATGATTGCACGTTGGCGAGTAGTATTGACGTTAACGGCAGCTTTCCTACTCATCTTCTCCGGGTCTTGACAAATAACGGGGATGTCGGCCCTGTGGGGTATTTGGGGAATGTCTTTTGCTTCCTCCTTGTTGTAGAAAAAATATTTGTCTAATCCGAGGACCACAAACCAAGACTGCACTCAACGAGCTGGATAAGGCCATAAGCAAAAAAGAAAAAGCTCATCCAGAAGCGGCACTCCTAGTGGCCAGGGACTTTAATGCAGGGAAACTTAAATCGGTTTTACCTCATTTCTACCAGCATGGCACATGTGCATCCAGAGGAAAAAAACTCCAGACCACCGACACACAAAGCTCCCCCTCGACCTCCAAATCTGACCATAATTCTATCCTCATGATTCCTGCTTACAAGCAAAAACTAATGCAGGAAGCACCAGTAAATACAGGACTAAGATTGAATTGTCCTACACTGCCTCTGACACTCGTTGGATGTGGAAGGGCTTGCAAACTAGTAAGGATTACAAAGGGAAACCCAGCTCCGAGCTGCTCAGTGACACGAGCCTACCAGACGAGTTAAATGCATTTTATGCTCACTTCGACGCAAGAAACACTAACGCATGCATGAGAGTGCCAGCTGTGCCAGCTGACGACTGTGTGATCATAGCCGACGTGAGCAAGACCATTAAACAGGTCAACATTCACAAGGCAACATACGCCATTTGCACACACTGTATATATATTTTTCTATTGTGTTTTTGACTGTACTTTTGCTTATCCCACATGTAACTCTATCTTGTTGTTTTTTGTCGCACTGCTTTGCTTTATCTTGGCCAGGTCGCAGTTGTAAATGACAACTTGTTCTCAACTGGCCTACCTGGTTAAATAAAGGTGCAGAGCCAGACGGATTACCAGGATGTGTAATCAGAGCATGCGCAGACCAACTAGTAAGTCTCTTCACTGACATTTTCAACCTTTTTTTGACCAAGTCTGTTATACCTAAATGGCTACTGACCCATGGCACTCATGTCAGTAGCCATGAAGTGCTTTGAAAGGCTGGTAATGGCTCACAACACCATCATCCCGGAAACCCTAGACCAACTCCAATTCGCATACCACCTCAGATTCACAGATGATGCAATCTCAATCGCACTCAACACTGCCCTTTCCCATCTGGACAAAAAGAACACCTATGTGAGAAAGGTGTTCATTGACTACAGCGCAGCGTTCAACACCATAGTGTGCACAAAGCTCATCACTAAGCTAAGGATCCTGGAACTAAACACCTCCCTCTGCAACTGGATCCTGGACTTCCTGATGGGCCGCACCCAGGTGGTAAGGATAGGCAACAACACATCTGCCACGCTGATCCTCAACACAAAGGCCACTCAAGGGTGTGTGCTCAGTCCCCTCCTGTATTCTCTGTTCACCCACGACTGCGTGGTGGCCAAGCACAAATCCAACACCATCATTAAGTTTGCTGACGACACAACAATGGTAGGCCTGATCAACATTTTCAACATTGATTTTAAGACACGATTTCTGCTGGAATGCAGCTTATACAGACATTTATTGATGGACCACTTCAAAATTGGCTAGCTAGCTAATGACAGATACAGTCAATTTGGCTATCTAACATCTAGCTTTCAGTGGAAAATCTCTAAATATTGTTTGATTTGCTTGCCAGCTATGCATATAGTAGTGATGCCAGTAGTTAGACAGACCGAGTGTCCCCTAGAGTTGAAGTCTGCGCCCCGCAAAAACATAATAAATCTCCATCAAAATCCATATGTTAAAGCTAGAGAAATACATATATTTTTGTATGCATGGGCTGCACCTAAATCCACAGTGTCCACTGATGTCGGCCTTCCGCATCTGCTGTGGAAGGTGGCAGAGCTTCAGCGGTGTTTGTCAGACCAGGAGACATCCTGAAAATTGGTCTTCTCATGAAAACTAATATGACCCCTCTAAGGAAAGACGAGACTCTCACGAACACAATGGTGATCTACGTTTCGCTCTACTACCCCACAAGCGTCACGGGACTCATCTGAAGGTGATACCGCCAATCTGCCCACTTTTGTCTGTAGAACAGTTTGGGCTTTATACACTCATGACCCCAACATTGACAGGTGAGACTCTCACGAACACGTACATGTCGATTGTTTTGTTCTCAAGCCTCAAAACCTCATCTGAAGGTAGCCCGGTACCAGTGCAACAAATGAATGGAAGAATATATGAAAGTCCTTTAGTGCCCCATTTTTTTTCATTAAATATGGGTAAAAATAAATACAAATTCCAGAGCTTTCTTATTTCTCTCAGATATAGGACAGAAACTTCCAAACAAACTTCCTTTTGAATAGTTTTTTTCACTGTCTGTTTTGTCATGTATGAAAATGTTATTCAACATGTTTCTATGGGCTAATAGCAGCAAGGCCAAATTCAATGTTTCATAAAAAAAAATCATACTTACAGGGGTCCTAAATTCTAAATAAAGTATCTAAATGATCCTTGGTTTTGTAATAGTCCTCTTCCTGTGACTGACTGGACCAAGGCGCACCTTGAGACGTGTTCATGATATTTTATTAAAATCAGAACAAAAAACAACAAAGAGGAAAACAAACAGTTCTGTAAGGAAACCAACAATACAGAAAACAACTACCCACAAAACCCATGTGGGCAAGAGCTACCTAAGTATGGTTCCCAATCAGAGACAACGATAGACAGCTGTCCCTGATTGAGAACCATACCCGGCTAAAAACAAAGAAATACAAACACATAGAAAAAAGAACATAGAATGCCCACCCTAGTCACACCCTGGCCTAACCAAAATAGATAATAAAATCCTCTCTATGGCCAGGGCATGACAGGTATGACCATCTTCAAACAATTCCATATGGTAGCTTAGTAGAAACCCAGCCCCGGGTCCTTAGTCCCTACGGGGCTTTTAGAAACAAAATATAGGCTACTTGATGATATCAAGCTCTTTACAAAAACCTTCTCTGATGAAGAAAGCTAAATTACACAAGTTGTTTGCTAAGCCACATGCCAAATGAATATGCTACTCTGAAATGACATGATGTTTACTGATCAGAGGAAGCATACAGTTACTTTCTGTAGAAGTATAAAACAGAGCTGAATGTACACCATTGTTTTGCATGGAATAATCGGAAATTACTAGAAATTCTGATGTGCTCTTCAAAAGGTGATCATACTACATCCACATAATTGTAACATTTTATCTGAGACTCCCTTGAGAACAGCATTTGTCAATGATTTTAGCGGAGTAGCAGGTCTCCTTGCCCCCAAGAAGGAAAATTGAAAGCTCTGCACCTTATTGTGACCTTGATTGATAATAACCTATACGTAGCCTCCAGGCAGAGCTGTACTGTACAATCACTGGGAAGAAAATCTTGGAGGAGGGAGGAGGTGATGGAAGGAGGGGGGAATACAAATGGGAGAGAGGAAAAACACCTTGAGGATATCCCTAGACAGGCAGAGCAAGACTCTACCAGACTCTCATCCCTCTCAGCATCCAGTAATTGTTTGTCACACCTCACAGACACTTCAAACTGAAAATGTGTTTTTGTTTCTGTCGGGAAAGACATGAGGGGAAATCCTTTCTCCCCAACGACTAAACTATGACAGATTTTTTTGTCGTGAACACCATCTGTACAGTTGTTGATAGACTGACTGACATATTGTTTAGGCCTCAATCTTACTTCTACAGAACCCCGAAAAAGCGTGTTCCGAAATGGCATTCCTTCTCCCCATCCTCAGCATACCAATTTGCATCACTCTGTCTTTCTCTCCTTCTCTCTGTTTTTCAAGGGATTCTTAAAACCAAAAATGTATTTTCATTTGTTGTTGTGCCATTTCATATCTCAAAAAAAGTCAGGGCTTTACTTTGGCAGACTTGAGTCGTCATAGTCATCATATTGAGAATGGTTTATTATGATGTTCTTCACTTTATTTTTAACAATTTGCATTGAAATCTTTCCCCCCATGCATTTATAGACAATATCTGACATGCCCTTATCCCACGATTAAAAAAGAAGCAAATAAATCAATCTGAAATCTCCCAACTCGCAGGTGGGAACCTGCCATCTCCAAACCACAATGGAATAATTTAGTCAGCTCAAAAATCTCATCCTGCCAGCTCCATACAATTCCACTAAATTATCCCCCCAAATTACTTTTGATGGCAAAGGGGGCTGGGCGCTCTTCGCTTCAACAGCGAAAGAAATAAGACATTGATTGAACACCAAAGACGAACTCTGTGCTTCAGGTTTTTATTGCAATTATAGAGAGAAAGGGATGAGCAGAGAACATATCATTGGTATTACAAAGCTCTCTATCTATTCAACAACCATACAAGGGCACTCATCCCTCCATCTCTCTCATTTTACATTCTAGTCCTTTAGCAGACACTGTTATCCAGAGCAACTTACAGGAGCCCTTGCTCAAGGGCACATTACAGAATTTTCACCTATTCAGCTCAGGGATTTGAACCAGCAACCTTTCGGTTATTGGCCCATCAATCTTTAACCGCTGAGCTACCTGCCCTCACAACTCAGTAATAGCTTCTGATCACAATTCATATAAAGATATGTGTTAGAATGGCATGGGGAGTTTGGAGATTAGTTTATTTTACTTGCGTTTTGTCCCAAATGGCACCCTATTCCCTACATAGTGCACTATTTTTGTGCAGAGCCTTATAGGCCTTGGTCAAAAGTAGTGCACTATATAGGGAATATGGTACCTTTTGGGACACAAACACAGTGTTTAAAGGCCAAGGTAAGCTAAGGTGGCAGTGAGCTTTAAAACAAGCTTGAAGTTTAAAACAAGGCAGGCACAGTGGAATAAGAAGTTTAAAATCAACACAACTTTTATACCCAGTCCTGAACTTACTGTTCATATAAGGAAATCAGTCAATTGAAATAAATTCATTAGGCCCTAATCTATGGATTTCACATGACTGGAAATACAGATATGCATCTGTTGGTCACAGATACCTTTTTTTTAAATGGTAGGGACGTGGAATTAAATGGTAGGGATCAGAAAATCAGTCAGTATTTGGTGTGACCAACATTTGACTCATGCAGCACGACACATCTCCTTCACGTAGAGTTGATCGGGCTGTTGATTGTGGCCTGTGGAATGTTGTTCCACTCCTGTTCAGTGGCTGTGTGAAGTTGCTGGATGTTGGCGGGAACTTGAACACGCTGTTGTACACATTGACATGTGGCCGGGCATAATCATGCTGAAGCAAGAGGTGATGGCAACGGATGAATGGCACGACAATGGTCCTCATGATCTCATTAGGGTATCCATATGCATTGAAATTGCCATTGATAAAATACAATTGTGTTCGTTGTCCGTAGCTTATGCCTGCCCATACCATAACCCTCCCATGTGGAGGTCCTGGGCAGGCCTGGTTGCACATGGTCTGCAGTTGTGAGGCCGGTTGGACATAATGCCAAATTCTCTAAAACGACGTTGGAGGGGGTTTGTGGTAGAGTAATTAACATTCAATTCTCTGGGAACAGCTCTGGTGGACATTGCTGCAATTCACATGCAAATTGCAAGCTCCCTCAAAACAGGATACATCTGTGACATTGTTTTGTATGACAAAACTGCACATTTTAGAGTGGCCTTTTATTGTCCCCAGCACAAGGTGCACCTGTGTAAGGATCATGCTGTTTAATCGTCTTCTTGATACACCACACCTTTCATGTCGATGGTTTATTTTTTTCCCAAGATGGCGTAGCAGTGCAGACATGGTTTGTCGTCCTCTTGTTTACTTTTTGTATATATTTCAATTCATTTTATAATCTCTTTTTCATTTTTAAATTAAATATACCTTCCGGTAACCCGTCTCACTCAATGTGACACGGATCCGCTATTTTCTTTTAGCTTCTATCAGAAGCTAGCCATCATAAGCTAACCAGCTAATTAGCTACTAGCTATTTAGTCATTGTTAGCCACTGCTAGCGGCCTTTACCCTCTACACAGGCACCAGCCGCTTCTTAACCTGGAAAATACCTGCCAGCCTCGGATTGTTTCTCTCCACTACAATGCCAGATTCCTGCAGTAACCCCTTGACCATTACTCCTGATCATCACAGCTAGCTAGCAGCCACCGAGTGACCCAGCCCCGAAGCTAGCCCTGAGCCAGGCGCATCTCCCGGCTAGCAAACTAAATTCCTACAACTATAATACCTCTTTTGCCATCTGGCCCGGTCCCTTTGTCAACACGGTGCCCCGCCGTACCACCACGACTGGTCCGCAGACGTAATTCCATCCGACGTCGGAGCAGACGTTTCTACTAGCCCCGGCCTGCTAGCTTTAAATGCCGTGTCTCCCGAGTGCTAGCGTAGCAATGACTACCCCGCGGCTTCCCTGTTCCATCTATTGCTGTTCACTGGACCATATGATCACTTGGCTACATAGCTGATGCCTGGACTGTTCATTTATCACGGTACTCCACTTTTTTTACTTTTGTAGAACAAAGTCTGTCGGCCCTAGCCCCGAACTCAGCCCCTGTGTGTAGTTAACCGACCCTCTTTGCCCATTCATTGCCATTTTACCTGTTGTCTTAGCTGATAAGCTGTTGTTGTCTTACCTGTTGTTGTCTTAGCTAGCTCTCCCAATCAACACCTGTGATTGCTTTATGCCTCGCTTTATGTCTCTCTCAAATGTCAATATGCCTTGTATACTATTGTTTAGGATAGTTATCATTGTTTTAGTTTACTGCGGAGGCCCTACTCCCACTCGACATGCCTCAGATACCTTTTTTTGTTCCACCTCCCACATATGCGGTGACCTCACCCAGTATAACCAGTATGTCCAGAGATGCAACCTCACTTATGGGGTGGCAGGGTAGCCTAGTGGTAGGTTAAATAAATAAATTATCACCACTCACTCCACCATACCCCTGTCTGCACATTATGCGATCACTGCCTCATTGCCTGCATCCCCATTCGTTGCCCAACCAGCATCACTACTCTGGATGGTTCTGACCTAGGATATGTGGACAACTACAAATACCTAGGTGTCTGGCTGAACTGTAAACTCTCCTTCCAGACTCACATTAAGTTTCTCCAATCTAGAATCGGCTTCCTATTTCGCAACACGCAGCCAAACTTACCCTAGTCAAACTGACTATCCTACCAATCCTCGACTTTGGCGATGTCATCTACAAAATAGCTTCCAATACTCTACTGAGCAAACTGGATGCAATCTATCACAGTGCCATCCATTTTGTTACCAAAGCCCCTTATACCACCCACCACTGTGACCTGTATGCTCTAGTCGACTGGCCCTCGCTACATATTCGTCTCCAGACCCACTGGCTCCAGGTCATATATAAGTCTATGCTAGGTAAAGCTCCGCCTTACCTCAGCTCACTGGTCACGATAACAACACCCACCCGTAGCACGCGCTCCAGCAGGTATATCTCACTGGTCGTCCCCGAAGCCTGTACCTCCTTTGGCCGCCTTTCCTTCCAGTTCTCTGCTGCCAGTGACTGGAACGAATTGCAAAAATCGCTGAAGCTGGAGACTTACATTTCCCTCACTAACTTTAAACATCAGCTATCTGAGCAGCTAACCGATCGCTGCAGCTGTACTTAGCCCATCTGTAAATAGCCCACCCACCCAATCTACCTACCTCATCCCTATTCCCATTTTTATTTACTTTTCTGCTCTTTTGCACACCAGTATCACTACTTTGCACATCCTCATCTGCTCATCTATCACTCCAATGTTAATCTGCTAAATTGTAATTACTTCCCTACTATGGCCTATTTATTGCCTCCTCACGCCATTTACACACACTGTACATAGACTTTCTTTTTTTCTATTGTGTTATTGACTGTACGCTTGTTTATTCCATGTGTAACTCTGTGCACTGCTTTGCTTTATCTTGGTCAGGTCGCAGTTGTAAATGACTAGCTTAATTAACTGGTCAAGTCAAGGTGAAATAAATAATATAAAAAATATATAATCTTGGCAAAGGAAAAATGCCTTCTAACAGGGATGTAAAACAAATTTGTGTGCACAATTTAAGAGAAATTAGCTTTTTGTGTGTATGGAACATTTCTAGGATATTTTATTTCAGCTCATGACATAGGTCCAACACTTTGCATGTTGCGTTTATATTTTTGTGTATGTTAGTGGTGAATGGATGGATATGCACCAATATGCCCCGATACATTATCTATGACCAAAAGGCTTGCCATCTTATTTTGTATCATGCTGTCGTCACTCCATAAGCAACAGCTATAGAGTGCCATTATCAAGTGAACCAGTATTAGCACAAAGCTACCTCTTAGCTAAACCATATTAAAGTTGAGTATTAACATTTTGTTTTGTGTACGTAGTCGATCAATTACACTGGAATAATGATGTTTGTTTCACACACCTCGGACATCAGCAATCATCATCTTGAATTCACCTCGTCTCCTTCTACTTCTAAAACAACTCACACCATGACAAGACAAGCAGCTATTACACACCCCCGGAGGTGGAGTGAGACACTTTGTGCTGTTTTGAGAGAGCGAGAGGGAGCGAGACAAAGCGAAGGAGTGGGAGAGAGTAGGAGAGAGAGAGGGGGGAGGGGTGGTGAGTGTCCTCGGAACGCTGTTGAATGGGAAGAGGGATTTAGAGAGGAAACATCTTTCTAGAACATTCAGGTGAGCGCCAGAATTCCAGCTGCCTGATCAATGGATGTCTTACCTCTGAATGTTCCATTATAGCCTCACTAAAGTGTATCAGGGACACGGTGTGAACTGAAAACATAACCCGCCTATAACAGTAGCCCCATGTGACTGATGGCACTTGAAATTATCCAACGCCATGTGTGTGTGTGCGCTGGCTTTAGTCTGACAGCGATCATCATCTGACTGTCACTGATACCTTGACTGTCTGTGCACCAAACCCTTCTCAACACCCAGCCTTTCAGTTATCTTTAACCTATTAGGTAGACAGACATGTACCTCTCTGGTCTGCTAAACTCTCCATTTGTCTGCGGCTCCGTTCTTCATTTTGTACACGGAAGATATAGATGTCTCAATGAACATTAAAGGGCAATTAAACTGTGTCATTAATTATCTTGTTTCTGTGCTTTCTACGATCACCTTGGTTGAACTCATCAAAGAACCTGAAAAGAGAAAGCGATTTCTTTGTCTCCGCCATGCCCCTTACCTCATTAAATCTGAAAACGGGACCATGGGTTCTCTCTGTACGGTTAACATCACAATAATGAGTCTTTTTAAATTGCCTAGCACAAGCTCACAACTATAAAATATTTCAGAAGATGGCAGATAGCCATTTATTGTATTTCAATCAGACAAATTGAGTCATTCATTCTGTGTCT
This sequence comes from Oncorhynchus masou masou, assembly GCF_036934945.1. Classification (NCBI taxonomy): domain Eukaryota; kingdom Metazoa; phylum Chordata; class Actinopteri; order Salmoniformes; family Salmonidae; genus Oncorhynchus; species Oncorhynchus masou. Next base: position 28,562,270 of record NC_088223.1, on the reverse strand, counting down.
CTTACCTCTCCTCTCCACACTGACCGTTCTGCTTGACTTGCATCCCAAATAGCACCCTATTCCCTATGTAGTGCACTACTTTTGACCAGGGCCTATGGGTCTCAGAAGTAGTGCACTGTATAGGTAATAGGGTGCTATTTGGGACACAATCCTTATGGTTTGAACCTAGGGCTGTAGTCTAGTGAGTATGCTTTAGCATGAATATTTCCCTTTTTTGGATCTAAGAAGCCAAACCATGAAAAACAGCCCCAGACCATTATTCCTCCTCCACCAAACTTTACAGTTGGCATTATGCATTGGGGCAGATAAAGTTCTCATGGCATCCGCCAAATCCAGATTTGTCCGTCAGACTGCCAAATGGTGAAGCATGATTCATCACTCCAGAGAACGTGTTTCCACTGATCCAGAGGCCAATGGCAGCGAACTTTACAACACTCCAGCCGACGCTTGGCATTGCGATCTTCCGATGAACAGTTTGTTTCTTCCAGAAGCAGTTTGGAACTCAGTAGTGAGTGTTGCATCTCAGGACAGGCGATTTCTACACACTACGCACTTCAGCGGTCCTATTCTGTGTGCTTGTGTGGCCTACCATTTCGTGGCTGAGCAGTTGTTGATCCCCCTGAAGCAGAGAAAAGCGATCACTTTCATTTACACTTTGATGCTTTGAATATAACTTAATATATCATCTGTCACCAGTCAGACACTCAGTTGTAAAGCTAAAAGTACTGCTTCCCTTTAACTGAAAACTGAGGAATAAATTCTGCTTAAAAAAATATCTTGATACTTCTGAGACATGACACAGATATGTCACAGCAAATTCCTAATTTATAGGAACTCAGGGATAAAGATACATGGCAAACAAAGTACTTTTTCAGTTTTTAGCTCAGGGACAAATATACTGAAACTGTGTTGCATTACAAATCAATGTGCATAACACGGTACTATAACTACTTATGTCAAAGTTGTAATATACCAAAGTACCAATTATGTAAGGATTTGTCATAAAACACCATAACAGTATGCCAATATCCCTGACACAGAGTACTCCTTTATATCCCATGCAATGTAAAATATCATCAAATGTAGTCTTTTCAGATAAACGTGTATGAACTCTCTCCCCCAGGGAGAAAAAAGAGGAGGTCCCTTTCCTGTCCTCATTCTACAGCTAGTGTCCCCATTTCACCTTAAGAAATAACTCTGTGGTCGTCCCAAATGGCACCGTATTCGCTTTTTAGTGCACTACTTTTGACCAGGCCCCATAACAGTGGGGGCTGGTGACGTTTTTGAAATTATTATTTACGAGCATGGTCTTATTTCTATTACAGCATATTGGATGACATTCACCCAGCTCAGTGTAACATCGATAGGTTTAGGCTACTACATGATTCTCAAATTTTCCCTATACCCATCATCCGTTTTCTACAGCCTAGCTTATGAATGAAAATTTACACAACGAGTTCAGAGAATTTTAAGTAATCAAGGTGACAGACAGTGACACATTCAGTACCGCCTTGCACACGGTTGCCTGCGTCTAGTTGATCTACTGTAGGGTGTAATCATTAATCCAACATTTGCTAATTCAGGTATGTTTGTCCCCGTTTCGTTCCGTTTCCTTCCACTTAAGAAACGTTTTTCAACAGAATCGGCGGAATGAATACCTTCCTGATCACACACAAACAGTTCACTTTCATAGCAACCACATAAAAACAGTATGATCACTTTGCTCGTTGTATATATAATTCCTTTTCGCAACTATCTATGCGTTCTCCTCCTCTCATCTTTTCCCTTCACTTGTGGATTTCAGTGCACAACACATACATCAGCTGTCTATGACCAGCAAGCTAACATAGCATCCATCTCTGTATGAGTAGGCTAAACTAGCTAGCTGTATAAACAGTTTAGCAGTTACACTGGCGGGCCCTGGTGGCAATTTATACATTTATAAAACCAAACTAGCTAGCTGCATTTGCTAGCTAAGTGAGAGGGACGCAACCAAATCTCTCTCTCTCCCTCTCTCTCTCTCTAAGTGCAGTAAGTAAGAGATGTTGGTACTGTTATTTAATGAGTCTTCAAAAGGGTCAGGGTTAAGAGTTTCTCTCAGCAGTGTGACGAATATAAGCAGTAAATGAACAACCCAGTCTCGTCCTCTCCTCCTCCGTGTCTACAAGTCTCTCTGTTCATTAATCACTGAGGCACAGTTTCACCTTGATAATGTCATGCCTGCAACATGGAAATCAGTCACAACAGTTGGATGAGGTTAGCGTTGTTGTGCTTTATGAATCTCAATGACATTGCATCAGAAAGAGAGAGTGGAAGAAAGATAGAGAGAAACAGAGAGAGCCAGAGAGCAAACACAATACAGACTCAAACTTAAAATTGGGTCTGTACAGAGTAGCAAATTGGGGGCAGGATGGGGAGCCACTTCTGTACCCTGAGCTGCTCTCTATTCTCCTCCAGTAACCGGGCCCATCTGAATCTGTGTCATCACCGCGCTCAGACACCATCTCCTTGACGACTCGTCACCATGGCAATTTAGCTAGGAAATTGTTTATTGTTTCTTTATGAACCATGCAATCCCAGGTGAGATTAATCTACAGGAGGGGAAGACACAAAGAAGGTCATACTCATGCAGACTATATTTGTTGTTTGTTGCTGTATATATACACTACTGTATATTTGACAATGCCATTTGCATTACAGATAAATCAGTCAAGGAATACTGATCTACTTGGGTCATACTGCCGCTGGATAGGCCGTGAGAGGCAGAAAGAGAAAGTGTGTGTGTGTGTGTGTGTGTGTGTGTGTGTGTGTGTGTGTGTGTGTGTGTGTGTGTGTGTGTGTGTGTGTGTGTGTGTGTGTGTGTGTGTGTGTGTGTGTGTGTGTGTGTGTGTGTGTGTGTGTGTGTGTGTGTGTGTGTGTGTGTGTGTGTGTGTGTGTGTGTGTGTGTGTGTGTGTGTGAGAGAGAGAGATTAGGTTCACCTTTAACCATGCCTCAGCGCTCAAGGACTCTCAGCCTCTCCCATCACGTGTGACAATCTCAGACTCTCCTATCACTTATTTGATAATCCCTCACCTGTTCAGGGATCTTCTCTCTCCGGTTGCTAGCGTTCAACCTTAGCCATTAAAGAGGTTACTAGCATGTAATGTAATATTAGGCTGATAGGCCTGACTGATGATTGGCTGAGAGAAATTGATGATAAAATGTTTGTGGGGGCTGCCTTGTTAGACTTCAGTGCAGCTTTTGACATTATCGATCATAGTCTGCTGCTGGAAAAATGTATGCGTTATGGCTTCACCCTCCCTGCTATAATGTGGATAAAGAGTTACTTGTCTAACAGAACACAGAGGGTGTTCATTAATGGAAGCCTCTCAAATATAATCCAGTTAGAATCAGGAATTCCCCAGGGTAGCTGATTAGGCCCCTTGCTTTTATTTATTTTTACTAATGACATGCCACTGACTAAGTAAAGCCAGAGTGTCTATGTATGCGGATGACAACTGTTCAGTCGTGTGGTCAGGTGTTACAAAAAAGGTCTTAGGAAAATTGCAATTGGCTCAGAACAGGGGAGCACGGCTGGCCCTTGGATGTAGACACAGAGCTAATATTAATAATGTGCATGTCAATCTCCTGGCTGAAAGTGGAGGAGATATTGACTTCATCACTACTTTTATTTATGAGAGGTATTGACATGTTGAATGCACCGAGCTGTCTGTCTACTACTGGCACACAGCTCGGACACCCATGCATACTCCACAAGACATGCCACAAGAGCTCTCTTCACAGTCCCCAAGTCCAGAACAGACTATGGGAGGGACATAGTACTACATAGAGCCATGACTACATGGAACTCTATTCCACATCAAGTAACTAACGCAAGAAGAAAAATCAGATTTAAAAACACCCTGTGAAGCAACACAAACATTGGTACGCACGCACACACACATCGCGCACACACACACACACACACACACACACACACACACACACACACACACACACACACACACACACACACACACACACACACACACACACACACACACACACACACACACTATACATACACATGGATTTAGTACTGTAGATATGTGGTAGTGGTGGAGTAGGGGCCTGAGGGCACAGAGTGTGTTGTGGAATCTGTGAATGTATTGTAATGTTTTAAAATGGTATAAACTGCCTTAATTTTGCTGGATCGCAGGTAGAGTAGCTTCTGTTTAAGCAGCAGCTAATAGGGATCATTAATAAAAACAAATAGTCCTCCTGGAAGGCTGCACTGTTCAAGGGGTCTTTATGTCAGGCTAGCTGTTCTGTTCTAGCCCTGGAAATTTTAGCTACATTTTTTTTTCAGTGTCAAGCACATAATGATGGACAATACAGTATTGTTCTTTGTCATCAGTGCACAGAGAACTACCCCTAGTTGCATCAACTTCCCCTAGCAATCCACAACCTCATATATTACATCATATGATGTCAGGTGTTTTAGTGAGTTTTCTTCAATGTGCTATCAGCTTTTCTCAGTCACCAAGCTGTTCCCATCATCTATAGTCTCTGCTAGCTGCTTGTACAGATTGATTGAGTTGGAGTAAGTCAATACTGCCCACAGCAGGGAAAGGAGACAAGCCCAGGAAATCATGCTAATCCAGTTTGCTAATCCAGTTTGAATCACCATGACCTTCAAATCACCTGATATAACTAATCACTCATGACAGGAATCAATGTGTTTGATGAGTAGAGAGGAAAATAGCAGAGGACTACAGCCAAAGGGAAGAGAAAGAGGATACAAAGGGGGGGGGGGTGTATGAGGTGCCATTAGAATGATAACCCAACCTGGTTCTGGGATCTGGGACCTGGCTAGCAATAACCCACGTTATTATTGAGAGAGGATATGATGAGCTGGTTCCTCTCCCAAGGGAATTAACATTGGAGCGCGTTTGTATTTTAGAAAAATGTTTGCCATGACATGGAATCAAGGGGTATAATTAATAAAATACAGAAATTATATCCCAGTTGTCACTGCAAAGTTGAAGAACAAGGCAATGAAATCAATATCCATGCACAGTCTTGTGGTGTCAGTGTATGATATCAATTTGCTAGGAGACTGCATTATATATTTCCATTGAGGTGTGGAATTAGAAAATTCTAAGCAGTTGTAAGCTGCACTGATTATTGTTGTACAGTAGGAAATCACTATTAAAAAGCCCCCAAAAAGTCATATTCACACATCATTTTCACTTGATTTCACTTGAAGAATGATTTTCCTCTTGTTTTAAATAAGAAAAAGTCAGAATTCACGACACCAAACCCCTCTTAGTTTAATTAAAAGGCAATGATAGAAATTATGGACGACTACAGGGAATATAATTATTCGAAATTAGCTGTCATTGAAAGTAGGCACTGGGATTCAATCATTTCTAGATATGGATGTAAAATATAGCAAGGCAATTATGAATGAGACTGTTTCCCAGTAGGACAAATTATTGAGCTGCTTAGCACACACACAAAAAGAATCTCTCTCTATCGTGTTTGTTGTGCAAGAACTGTATAAAACTATTTCTATTAAAGATCCTGAAAAGAGATATACACTCGGAATACGCTTGAGAAATCCATCTTTGATCTTTTGTGCCAGCAATCCTTTACAACTGATTTAAAAGGTGTCGTTCTCATCTTCGGCTGATCACTTTGTAGCTGAGACATATTTCAAAGATTTAGCCCGACGAATAGGAGTCTGAAAAGCCAATCAATCTCCCTCTGATTAGTATTGCTCTTGTCTAGAGCATCAAAATGAGTTTCTAGCCAGCTGAAAATAAATTGCATTCTAATTTGTCAAAAGCTTGTTTGAAATCTGATAATGATGTTCTGTTTGTACATTCTCCAACCACTTTAATAAATCACAGTTGAATGGCGACAAGGAGAAAAATGAGAAAACGAGAGGGCAAAGAGAGGTGAAAACATGTCCTTATTTCTCATGCCAGTCAGTGGGATTTGATAATACACACATATGTCCTCTGCACAGTGATGGTTTGTATTGGATGACAGTGACACTAGGTAAACTCATCAACTGCACGATTGAAAGTCTGAAGCATCAATTTCTCAGGGTTCATCTACTGCTGTTGTAGGCTTCGGCAAGGCACCTAACCCTCTAAACTGCTTCAAGTCAATGCTCTGTGGCTGATCTTCTGCTGCTCCCAGCCTGTCATGTGTGTGGTGTGTTGGGGAGTTAGGTGGTGTCACCCAAAATGTTCTTCTTCAACACATTCAACCATTGATTTGAGGGCAGAATATATGTTTAATTAATGAGTGTTTGATTAAATCCACAGTCTGTGTTTGTGGTAACCATGGTTCCAAGCAAAGATGTACAATAGAATAAAACAATTCCATACCATTTGTTCATTAAGCGATTTGAAAGGGATACTGAATATTTTGCAGGCTTACTCTGTAATCAATATTTCTCTGCTCCCTCCCTTTAGTATTCTTCACCTAATTTCAAAAAAAACTTCAAAAACAACTAAAAATAAATAAATAATAATAATGTGATTTCTTAGTATCAAACTTTTAAAGCAAGTTTTCTCCAGCATTTCTCAAGCAAAGTCTATGGATTTCTTCATTGTTATCCCCTAACCAAGGAAAGAGTGGAGAGAGAGAGATATACAGTTGAAGTCGGATGGTTAACATACACCTTAGCCAAATACATTTAAACTCGGTTTTTCACAATCCCTGACATTTAATCCTACTAAAAATTCCTTGTCTTACGTCAGTTAGGATCACCACTTGATTTTAAGAATGTGAAATGTCAGAATAATTGTAGAGAGAATGATTTATTTCAGTTTTTCTTTCTTTCATCACATTCCCAGTGGGTCAGAAGTTTACATACACTCAATTAGTATTTGGTAGCATTGCCTTCAAATTGTTTAACTTGGGTCAAACACTATAGGTAGCCTTCCACAAGCTTCCCACAATAGGTTGGGTGAATTTTGGCCCATTCCTCCTGACAGAGCTGGTGTAAATGAGTCAGGTTTGTAGGCCTCCTTGCTCACACACGCTTTTTCAGTTCTACTCACAAATGTTCTATAGGATTGAGGTCAGGGCTTTGTGATGGCTGCTCCAATATCTTTTTAAGCCATTTTGCCACAACTTTGGAAGTGTGCTTGGTGTCATTGTACATTTGGAAGACCCATTTGCGACCAAGCTTTAACTTCCTGACTGATGTCTTGAGATGTTGCTTCAATATATCCACTTAATTTTCCATCTATTTTGTGAAGTGCACTAGTCCCTCCTGCTGCAAAGCACCCCCACAACATGATGCTGCCAACCTCGTGCTTCACGGTTGGGATGGTGATCTTCGGCTTGCAAGCCTCCCCTTTTTCCTCCAAACTTAACAATGGTCATTATGGCCAAACAGTTCTATTTTTGTTTAATCAGACCAGAGGACATTTCTCCAAAAAGTACGATCTTTGTCTCCATGTGCAGTTGCAAACCATAGTCCGGCTTTTTTATGTCGGTTTTTCAGCAATGGCTTCTTCCTTGCTGAGAGGCGTTTCAGGTTATGTTGACATAAGACTCGTTTTGCTGTGGATATAGATACTTTCGTACCTGTTTCCTCCAGCATCTTCACAAGGTCATTTGCTGTTGTTCTGGGATTGATTTGCACTTTTCGCACCAAAGTACATTCATCTCTAGGAGACAGAGCACTTCTCCTTCCTGAGCGGTATCGCGGCCGCGTGGTCCAATGGTGTTTATACTTGAATACTATTGTTTGTACAGATGAACGTGGTACCTCCAGGCATTTGGAAATTGCTCCCGAGGATGAACCCGACTTGCGGAGGTCTACAATTTTTTTCTGAGGTCTTGGATGTTTTCTTTTGATTTTCCCATGATGTCAAGCAAAGAGGCACTGAGTTTGAAGGTAGGCCTTGAAATACATCCCCAGGTACACCTCCAATTGACTCAAATTATGTCAATTAGCTTCTAAAGCCATGACATCCTTTTCTTGAATTTTCCAAGCTGTTTAAAGGTACTTAGTGTATGTAAACTTTTGACCCACTGGAATTATAAGTGAAATAATCTGTTTGTAAACAATTGTTGGAAAAATGACTTGTGTCATGCACAAAGTAGATGTCCTAACCGACTTGCCAAAACTATAGTTTGTTAACAAGACATTTGTGGAGTTGTTGAAAAACCAGTTTTAATGACTCCAACCTAAGTGTACGTAAACTTCCGACTTCAACTGTATGCATTTTCACCATAATATTGTTACCTTTAGCTACATTCTTAGGGAGGTTGAGGGGTTGTAAAGAAACACAGAAAATTGGACAGTGGGGGGCTTCTTCTAAAGTAATTGTATGCATGAAAACATATAGAGGGTAAGGACATCTGCAGAAGTTACAGAAGTGCCTCTCACTTCTGAGACATACTTATCATTCTTTGTCTTTGTCTTTGTACACTGAGTATATAACACATGCTCTTTCCATGACATAGGCTGACTAGTTGAATCCAGGTAAAAGCTTTGAAAGATCCGTTATTGATGTCACTTGTTAAATCCTCTTCAATCAGTGTAGATGAAGGGGAGGAGACGGGTTAAAGAAGGATTATCAAGCCAAAACTGACAAAACTGTGGAAGTAGCTTGTAAAGTCCATTCCTCTTTCAAATTGAGGCTGTTCTGAGTGCGAAAGGGGGTGCAACTCAATATTAAAGTAAACCTACATGTTCTACACTTAGTGTAGAGTTGTAACTTCGAAATCAAAAACAACTTTCTGCAATTTTACATTCTAATATAGCTGTACATTTTACATTGTAAGATCATGTACCATCTTCAATCGAATGAATAACTTAATGTACAATTCATAAAATAAAATCTCTAAATATTTTGGTGTGTTAAAACTTTTTAGATCAATCAAATCAATCAATTGTATTTATAAAGCCCTTTTTACATCAGCCAATGTCACAAAGTTCTGTACAGAAACCCAGCCTAAAACCCCAAACAGCAAGCAATGCAGATGTAGAACCACGGTGGCTTGGAAAAACTCCCTAGAAAGGCCGGAACCTACGAAGAAACCTAGAGAATAAACAGGCTCTGAGGGGTGGCCAGTCCTCTTCTGGCTGTGCTGGGTGGAGATTATAACAGAACATGACGAAGATGTTGAAATGTTCATAGATGACCAGCAGGGTCAGATAACATTAATCACAGTGGTTGTAGAGGGTGCAACAGGTCAGCACCTCGGGAGTAAATGTCAGTTGGCTTTTCATAGCCTATCATTCAGAGTTAGAGACAGCAGGTGCTGTAGAGAGAGAATCCAAAACAGCAGGTCTGGGACAAGGTAGCACATCCAGTGAGCAGGTCAGGCTTCCATAGCCACAGGCAGAACAGTTGAAACTGGAGCAGCAGCATGAACAGGTAGACTAGGGACAGCAAGGAATCATCAGGCCAGGTCGTCCTGAGGCATGGTCTTTCCCCTCAACACATATCACATAGGTCAAATATACATAGGTCCATATTTGTTTGTTTTTTCCAGTGAATTCGTAAAGTATTCAGACCATTTGACATTTTCAAAATTTTGTTACGTTCTAGCCTTATTCTAAAATGGTTTATTTATTCCCCCCCCCTCATCACTCTACACACACAACCCCACAATGACAAAGCAAAAAAGTTTAAAAAAACTTTTGCCCGAAAATAAAAATACAATGAAATATCACATTTACATAAGTGTTGAAATCAAATTGGATTTGTCACATACGCCGAATACACCTTACAGTGAAATGCTTACTTACAAGCCCCTAACCAACCAAAGTTTTAAGAAAAATAAGTGTTAAGTAAAAAATAGCAAAGTAAAAAATAAAAGTAACAAATAATTAATTAGCAGCAGTAAAATAACAGTAGCGAGGCTACATATAGGGGGTACTGGTACAGAGTCAATGTGCGGGGGCACCGTTAGTCGCACCGTTAGTCGAGGTAATTGAGGTAATAGTACATGTAAGTAGAGTTTTTATTTTTTTATTTCACCTTTATTTAACCAAGTAGGCTAGTTGAGAACAAGTTCTCATTTACAACTGCGACCTGGCCAAGATAAATCATAGCAGTTCGACACATACAACAACCCAGAGTTACACATGGAATGAACAAAACATACAGTCAATAATACAGTAGAAAAAAAGAAAAAAAAGTCTATATACAGCGAGTGCAAATATGGTCAAATAAGGGAGTTGAGGCAATAAATAGGCCATGGTGGCGAAGTAATTAGAATATGGCAATTAAACACTGGAATGGTAGATGTGCAAAAGATCGATGTGCAAGTAGAGATACTGTGGTGCAAAAGGAGCAAAATAAATAAATACAGTATGGGAATGAGGTAGATAGATGGGCTGTATACAGATGGGCTATGAACAGGTGCAGTGATCTGTGAGCTGCTCTGACAAATGGTTCTTAAAGCTAGTGAGGGAGATGGGAATTTCCAGCTTCAGTGATTTTTGCAGTTCGTTCCAGTCAGTGGCAGCAGAGAACTGGAAGGAAAGGCGACCAAAGAGGAATTGGCTTTGGGGGTGACCAATGAGATATACCTGCTGGAGCGTGTGCTATGAGTGGGTGCTGTTATGGTGACCAGCGAGCTGAGATAGGGCGGGGCTTTACCTAGCAGAGACTTGTAGATAACCTGTAGCCAGTGGGTTTGGCGATGAGTATGAAGCGAGGGCCAGCCAACGAGAGCGTACAGGTTGCAGTGGTGGGTAGTATATGGGGCTTTGGTGACAAAACGGATGGCACTGTGATAGACTACATCCAGTTTGCTGAGTAGAGTGTTGGAGGCTATTTTATAGATGACATCGCCGAAGTCAAGGATCGGTGACTATGCATAGTGACTATGCATAGAAAATAAACAGAGAGTAGCAGCAGCGGGGGCAATGCAAATAGTCTGGGTAGCCATTTCATCAACTGTTCAGGAGTCTTTTGGCTTGTGGGTAGAAGCTGTTAAAAAGCCTTTTGGACCTAGACTTAGCGCTCCGGTACCGCGAGCCATGCGATAGGGTGGCTGGAGTCTTTATTAACTTTTTATTATTATAAAAAAAATATTTGCCCCTTTTTCTCCCCAATTTTGTGGTATCCAGTTGGTAGTTACAGTCTTGTCTCATTGCTGCAACTCCCGTACGGACTCGGGAGAGGCGAAGGTCGAGGGCCGTGCATCCTCCAAAACACAACCCAACCAAGCCGCACTGCTTCTTGACACAATGCCCACTTAACCCGGAAGCCAGCTGCACCAATGTGTCGGTTGATCGGATTCAAGTCCGGGCTCTGGCTGGCCACTCAAAGACATTCAGAGAGTTGTCCCCGATGCCACTCCTGCGTTGACTGGCTGTGTGCTTAGGGTCATTGTCCTGTTGGAAGGTGAACCTTTGCCCCCAATCTGAGGTTCTGAAAGCTCTAGAGCAGGTTTTCAAGGATCCCTCTGTACTTTTCTCTGTTAATCGTCCCTCACTCCTGACTAGTCTCGCAGTCCCTGCCACTGAAAAATATTCCCACAGAATGATGCTGCCATCACCATGTTTAACCTTAGGGATGGTGCCAGGCTTCCTGTGACGCTTGACATTCAGGCCAAATAGTTCATTCCTTTGTTTCAACAGAGCAGATAATCTTGTTTCTCGTGGTCTGAGAGTCCTTTGGGTGCCTTTTGGCAAACTCCAAGTGGGCTGTCATGTTCCTTTTACTGAGGAGTGGCTTCCGTCTGGCCACTCTACCATAAAGGCCTGAATGGTGGAGTGCTGCACAGATGGTTGTCCCTCTGGTAGGTTCTCCCATCTCCACAGAGGAACTCTGGAGCTCTGTCAGATTGACCATCTGGTTCTTGTTCACCTCCCTGACCAAGGCCCTTCTCCCCGATTGCTCAGTTTGGCCTGGCGGCCAGCTCTAGGAAGATACTTTAAGAATGATGATTTTTAATACATTTGCAAATCTGTCTAAAAACCTGTCTAAAAACCTGTTTTTGCTTAGAAATTATAGGGTATTGTTTGTAGATTGATGAAGATTTTTTTTAATCCACTTTAGAATAAGGCTTTAATGTAACAAAATTTGGAAAAAGTCAAGGCGTCTGAATACTTTCCGAATGCACTATATGTTTATGCATCACACCAAGTTGACCCTCACACAACTTTACGGGTTGTGTAATGTTTACTATCATCTTTTCTAATCTGTAAGACATGTTGCAGATGTTCAAATGTGTGACACCAGTAATTATTTATGAGGCTTTTAAACCCTCTTGCAGACAGACACCATTGCCCACACAGCAGACGGTGGATATTAGGGTTGCAAAAGATATAAAATATAATCCTATAAACATGACAAGTGATTAGTCTGGGAGCGTTGAAGAAGAGTTGTGACGAGCGTGTGTGTGTGCGTGCGTAACTTCGACAACACCATATCAAACGTACTTTTCCATACATCTTCACATGTCAGGGCCCCATTTTCTACTATGTTCCTCCATTAGGCCTTCAGCAAACAATCTTCTGCGCCATAGCTGGAATTGCCTGTTTTGGTACATTTTCAGGGACAGATGTTTAGCCTTATCTATGTCTCTGAAACAGCCATGCCTCTAGATTTATATTACAGTGGTAAACTGATCATGAGCAGCAATATTATTTTATGAACATAGTCGGTTTTCCTTTTCTTGCTTGTTGACAGTGGTTCCAGGGGAATGCAACAGCTCAAAGGATTCATTATCCTTAACAGGAGTAACTGAGTGGTTTAAATGGCAAGGTGTGAAATCTCATGAGAGTCTGTGTGTGTCTGCGCGTGTGTGAATGTTGTTGATCAATGTGGCCAAGTTGATTAGCTAACGGGCCTAATTCCCCACGCGTGTCTGAAAACAGACTGATATACTGAGGCAGACCTGGAGGAGTGGAGCTGCTTGGTAATGTAATTGGATACTGAGGGAATGAGCCTAAAACACATTAAATCCAGCACTCTGACACAGATGGCATTTTCCAATTGCTATTCCAGTCAGATTTTATTGGAGGTTTGTCGCAGGTGATACTCGGGGCTGGGGCTTTTTAGCTTTGGGGGTGAGAACAGTTACGGTTTAACCCAATCGTAAACAACTATATTTTGTCAACAGAACAGGTTTTTATGATTTTGAATGAGTCGCTGAGTTGTAATACACCAACAAGTTGACCTACAGTATGTTGCTTTGAGAACTTTTAATGAAAAGTCTTGTTTTGGTTATCCATTATGTAATTTTTATCAGTAATCCATTCAGAGAGCAATTCCTTGAGAACAAACATTTCTAAGAAACATCTCTCCCTCCCTGCCATTTCCCTTTAATTCCAATTCATTTTCATCTAATCAAAAGCAGGAAAATAATAAATTGATTGTTTGTGATGTGCTGGAGTAACAGCCCCTCAGGCTATTGACTCCTTGGCTGTGTCCAAAATTGCACCCGGTTCCCTATATAGTGCACTATTTTTGACCAAGATCCATAGGGCTCTGGTTAAAAGTAGTGCACTATATAGGGGCTGGGGTCCCATTTGGGACACAAACCTTCTATGGGGGAAACCCCCCCAGGCTATCGACACCTTCTATGTGGGCAGCCCAGTGCCTAGTGTTCAATCTGAGATATTGACAAGGATAGCCTGCTAAACCCTCCTCACCACACGATCTACAGCAGAATGGTAAGGAGCAGTATGAAACAACGATTGTAGGGCTTCAGCCAGTGGGTATGTTGCACGTGGGTCTGTTAAAGTGAGTGTGAGTGCGTGAGATCGCATGTTTCTGTTATAAGGGAAATATATGTTGATGACTGAGAATAATACTAATTTATTTGTCATCATTAAAGATACCCTGATGTTTTACCTGTGAACAGATATTTTGATCTTAGTGCAGTTAGTAATATTATTGTATTTGTTGTTTTTTGGGTTTGTCTGTGACTCATTCTGTGACCTTGGTCTATAGGATCTCACACTGTATGCGGCCCAGGTGATACTCTAGTCCCTATATAGTGCACTACCTTTGACCAGCGCCCATAGGGTGCCATTTAGCACACTGCTTTTCTTCTCTGTTGCACTTCTCAGCCCCTGGGCCAGTCTTTGTGGTTGTGTGTCAGAGACCAGAGAACTGGTCTGTGACATCCTGCTGTCTCTAACCTCAACGGCACCTCCACTGATTACATACGCTGACCTCACACCCAAGGGCAAAACTCCTTTAATCTATAGAAAGAATGAAAAAAGATAACAGAAAAAACATTTTTGCAGTACAGAAAATCACAAACACAGTCACATTTGGATTTATTGTTCAGTGTGTGCTGAACTACTAGGATTGCAATGTTGCAATACAATGTTACATTGATAAGGAAACTATCAACTATTCACAAAGCCATTTATGTGTGATAGCTGACGCCAAAGGAGATGGCCACCGTTTTACGATCCCGTAACCAACTGTGCATGTTTTTTCGCATTATTTGTAACTTATTTGCACATAATGTTTCAGCCACAGTGTCTTATGACCGAAAAGAGTTGCTTGATATCAAGGCAACGATTACTCACACCATACAGGAGGAATTGTTGTTCTTCAATGAGTCAGAAGGGAAGGATTTACTCCAGACACTCGACAAGGCCCTCATCCCTGTCATTAGCAGGAGGAAAAGATGGAGGCATCGAGGACGAAGGTCAAAGTGCCTTGTAAGGATCTGTCACTGAGAGGGTAATCTGCTTTTACCATCGGTCCTATTAGCCAACTGACAATCAATCGATAATAAAAATAGACGAACTACGAGCACGTATATCCTACCAATGGGACATTAAAAATGGTAATATATTATGTTTCACCAAGTCGTGGATGAACAACGACATGATTAACATACAGCTGGCAGGTTTTAAGATTTTGTCCATGAAACAGGGCTTCAGCTCTGGTAAGACAAGGGGAGGCGGCCTATGCATATTTGTAAACAACAGCTGGTGCACAAAATCTAAGGAAGTCTTGAGGTTTTGCTCGCCTGTTCCGGACAACTGTGTGATCACGCTCTCTGTAACCAATGAGAGTAAGACCTTTAAAAGGTCAACATTCACAAGGCCACAGGGCCAGACAGATTACCAGGGCATGTACCCCGAACATGGACTGATCGACTGGCAAGTGTCTTCACTGACATTTAGTCCCTGTGCCCAAGAACACTAAGGTAACCTGCCTAAATGACTGCTGACCCGTAGCACTCACATCTGTAGCCATGAAGTGCTTTGAAAGGCTGGTCATGGCTCACATCAACACCATTATCCCAGAAACCCTAGACCCACTCCAATTTGCATACCGCCCCAACAGATCCACAAATGATGCAATCTCTATTGCACTCAACACTGCCCTTTTTGACCTGGACAAAAGGAACACCTATGAGAGAATGCTATTCATTGACAACAGCTCAGCGTTCAACACCATAGTGCCCTCAAAGCTCATAACGAAGCTAAGGACCCTGGGACTAAACATCTCCCTCTGCAACTGGATTCTGGACCTTCCGACGGGCCACCCCCAGGTGGTAAGGGTAGGGAATAACACATCCACCATGCTTATCCTCAACACGGGGGCCCCTCAGGGGTGCGTGCTCAGTCCCCACCTGTACTCCCTGTTCACTCATGACTGCATGGCCAGGCACGACTCCAACACCAAATCAAATCAAATCAATCAAATTTTATTTGTCACATACACATGGTTAGCAGATGTTAATGCGAGTGTAGCGAAATGCTTGTGCTTCTAGTTCCGACAATGCAGTAATAACCAACAAGTAATCTAACTAACAATTCCAAAACTACTTTCTTATACAGTGTAAGGGGATAAAGAATATGTACATAAAGATATATGAATGAGTGATGGTACAGAGCAGCATAGGCAAGATACAGTAGATGGTATCGAGTACAGTATATACATATGAGATGAGTATGTAAACAAAGTGGCATAGTTAAAGTGGCTAGTGATACATGTATTACATAAGGATGCAGTAGATGATATAGAGTACAGTATATACGTATACATATGAGATGAATAATGTAGGGTAAGTAACATTATATAAGGTAGCATTGTTTAAAGTGGCTAGTGATATATTTACATAATTTCCCATCAATTCCCATTATTAAAGTGGCTGGAGTTGAGCGCGGATATGACCGCTTTGCCTCAGACAGTGTCAGATGAAAGCTGAAATTATTATAATTTCCCTTTTGTAGTTTATTATTGCTCTATACCTGAACAGATAATGGTAAAATGCTGCCTGAACAAAGAAGCTAATTGGTAGGAAGCTGCCCATTGAGAAGATTACGGTCCCCCTCTCTAGACAATTATGGCCGTTGTAGAGAATTGTCTCTATGTAAACATTATATTAGGTAGCATTGTTTAAAGTGGCTAGTGATATATTTTACATAATTTCCCATCAATTCCCATTATTAAAGTGGCTAGAGATTTGAGTCAGTGTGTTGGCAGCAGCCACTCAATGTTAGTGGTCGCTGTTTAACAGTCTGATGGCCTTTAGATAGAAGCTGTTTTTCAGTCTCTCCGTCCCAGCTTTGATGCACCTGTACTGACCTCGCCTTCTGGATGATAGCGGGGTGAACAGGCAGTGGCTCGGGTGGTTGTTGTCCTTGATGATCTTTATGGCCTTCCTGTAACATCGGGTGGTGTAGGTGTCCTGCAGGGCAGGTAGTTTGCCCCCGGTGATGCGTTGTGCAGACCTCACTACCCTCTGGAGAGCCTTACGGTTGTGGGCGGAGCAGTTGCCGTACAAGGCGGTGATACATCCCGCCAGGATGCTCTCGATTGTGCATCTGTAGAAGTTTGGGAGTGCTTTTGGTGACAAGCCAAATTTCTTCAGCCTCCTGAGGTTGAAGAGGCGCTGCTGCGCCTTCTTCACGATGCTGTCTGTGTGAGTGGACCAATTCAGTTTGTCTGTGATGTGTATGCCGAGGAACTTAAAACTTATTACCCTCTCCAATATGTGGAGGGGGGTGTTCCCTCTGCCGTTTCCTGAAATCCACAATCATCTCCTTAGTGTTGTTGACGTTGAGTGTGAGGTTATTTTCCTGACACCACACTCCGAGGGCCCTCACCTCCTCCCTGTAGGCCGTCTCGTCGTTGTTGGTAATCAAGCCTACCACTGTTGTGTCGTCCGCAAACTTGATGATTGAGTTGGAGGCGTGCGTGGCCACGCAGTCGTGGGTGAACAGGGAGTACAGGAGAGGGCTCAGAACGCACCCTTGTGGGGCCCCAGTGTTGAGGAACAGCGGGGTGGAGATGTTGTTGCCTACCCTCAACACCTGGGGGCGGCCCGTCAGGAAGTCCAGTACCGAGTTGCACAGAACGGGGTCGAGACCCAGGGTCTCCAGCCTGATGACGAGCTTGGAGGGTACTATGGTGTTAAATGCCGAGCTGTAGTCGATGAACAGCATTCTCACATAGGTATTTGTCTTGTCCAGTTGGGTTAGTGCAGTGTGCAGTGTGGTTGAGATTGCATCGTATGTGGACCTATTTGGGCGGTAAGCAAATTGGAGTGGGTCTAGGGTGTCAGGTAGGGTGGAGGTGATATGGTCCTTGACTTGTCTCTCAAAGCACATCATGACGACGGAAGTGAGTGCTACGGGGCGGTAGTCGTTTAGCTCAGTTACCTTAGCTTTCTTGGGAACAGGAACAATGGTAGCCCTCTTGAAGCATGTGGGGACAGCAGACTATTATAGGGATTGATTGAATATGTCCATGAAACACACCAGCCAGCTGGTCTGCGCATGCTCTGAGGGCGCGGCTGGGGATGCCGTCTGGGCCTGCAGCCTTGCGAGGGTTAACACGTTTAAATGTTTTACTCACCTCGGCTGCAGTGAAGGAGAGTCCGCATGTTTTCGTTGCAGGCCGTGTCAGTGGCACTGTATTGTCCTCAAAGTGGGCAAAAATGTTATTTAGTCTGCCTGGGAGCAAGACATCCTGGTCCGTGACTGGGCTGGTTTTCTTTTTGTAGTCCGTGATTGACTGTAGACCCTGCCACATACCTCTTGTGTCTGAGCCGTTGAATTGAGATTCTACTTTGTCTCTATACTGACGCTTAGCTTATTTGATAGCCTTGCGGAGGGAATAGCTGCACTGTTTGTATTCGGTCATGTTACCAGTCACCTTGCCCTGATTAAAAGCAGTAGTTCGCGCTTTCAGATTCACGCGAATGCTGCCATCAATCCACGGTTTCTGGTTAGGGAATGTTTTAATCGTTGCTATGGGAATAACATCTTCAACGCACGTTCTAATGAACTCGCACACCAAATCAACGTATTCGTCAATGTTGTTGTCTGATGCAATACGAAACATGTCCCAGTCCATGTGATGGAAGCAGTCTTGGAGTGTGGAATCAGCTTGGTTGGACCAGCGTTGGACAGACCTCAGTGTGGGAGCTTCTTGTTTTAGTTTCTGTCTGTAGGCAGGGATCAGCAAAATGGAGTCGTGGTCAGCTTTTCCGAAAGGAGGGCGGGGCAGGGCCTTATATGCGTCGCGGAAGTTAGAATAACAATGATCCAAGGTTGTGCCAGCCCTGGTTGCGCAATCGATATGCTGATACAATTTAGGGAGTCTTGTTTTCAGATTAGCCTTGTTAAAATCCCCAGCTACAATGAATGCAGCCTCAGGATGTATGGATTCCAGTTTGCAAAGAGTCAAATAAAGTTCGTTCAGAGCCATCGATGTGTCTGCTTGGGGGGGAATATATACGGATGTGATTATAATCGAAGAGAATTCTCTTGGTAGATAATGCGGTCGACATTTGATTGTGAGGAATTCTAAATCTGGTGAACAGAAGGATTTGAGTTCCTGTATGTTTCTGTGATCACACCACGTCTCGTTAGCCATAAGGCATATGCCCCCGCCCCTCTTCTTACCAGAAAGATGTTTGTTTCTGTCGGCGCGATGCGTGGAGAAACCCGCTGGCTGCACCGCCTCCGATAGCGTCTCTCCAGTGAGCCATGTTTCCGTGAAGCAAAGAATGTTACAGTCTCTGATGTCCCTCTGGAATGCTACCCTTGCTCGGATTTCATCAACCTTGTTGTCAAGAGACTGGACATTGGCAAGACGAATGCTAGGGAATGGTGCACGGTGTGCCCGTCTCCGGAGTCTGACCAGAAGACCGCCTCGTTTCCCTCTTTTTTTTGGTCGCCGGCTGGGATCCATTCCGTTGTCCTGGTTGAAAGGCAGAACACAGGATCCGCTTCGCGAAAGTCATATTCTTGGTCGTACTGATGGTGAGTTGACGCTGATCTTATATTCAGTAGTTCTTCTCAACTGTATGTAATGAAACCTAAGATGACCTGGGGTACTAATGTAAGAAATAACACGTAAAAAAACAAAAAACTGCATAGTTTCCTAGGAACGCGAAGCGAGGTGGCCATCTCTGTCGGCGCCGGAAGTAGAGGGTTTGCAGGTGATACAACAGTGGTTGGCCTGATCACCAACAATGATGAGACAGCCGATAGAGAGGAGGTCAGAGACCTGGCCGTGTGGTGCCAGGACAACAAACACCCCCTCAACGTGATCAAGACAAAGGAGATGATTGTTGACTACAGGAAAACCAAGCACACCCCCATTCACATTGACAGGGTTGTCATGGAGCAGTTTGAGTAGTTCAAGTTCCTTGGTGTCCACATCACCAACAAACGTTCATAGTCCAAACACACTAAGGCAGCCGTGAAGAGCGCACAACAAAACCTGTTCTCCCTCAGGAGAATTAACAGATTTGGCATGGGTTCTGAGATCTTCAAAAGGTTCTACAGCTGCACCATTGAGAGCATCCTGATTGGTTGCATCACTGCCTGGTATGGCAATTGCTCAGCCTCCGGCATGATACCACAGAGGGTAGTGCGTACGGCCCAGTACATCATTGGGGCCAAGATACCTGCAATCCAGGTCCTCTATATCAGGCAGTGTCAGAGGAAGGCCCTACAAATTGTCAAAGACTCCAGGCACCCTAGTCATAGACTGTTCTCTCAGCTACCGCACAGCAAGTGGTACTGGAGCGCCAATTCGAGGTCCAAAATGTTTCTTAACAGATTCTACCCCAACCCATAAGACTCCTGAACAGCTAATCAAATGGCTACCCATACTATTTGTAACGGTTTTCTTGAGTCGAAGGAGAGGCGGACCAAAACGCAGTGTGGTTATTATTCATGGTTCTTTAATAAAGAAACTATACATGAATAGACTAACAAAACAAGAAATGTGACAAACCAAACCAGCCCTATCTGGTGCAAACACAGAGACAGGAACAATCACCCACAAAACCCAACACCAAACAGGCTACCTAAATATGGTTCACAATCAGAGACAATGACTAACACCTGCCTCTGATTGAGAAGCAAGCCTGTAGCTAACACCGGGGCACTGTGTCCTTCGTTCCCACTTGCCGACAACTGTCAAGCAGGGGGAAGTAGCTAAATAGCTATTGTAGGTAGCCAATATGAAGGTGAACGTTAACGTACTGTTATTGTAGTAATGATCCCATTCTTCCAGGAACTGTGATTGTAACAGAGCCCACGTCAATGTCTAGCAGCACTGGGTTGGGCCTCTCTGAGTTGGATGTTATTTGACAGAGAAGAAAAAGCAAGGAGATTGTGTGGAATTCAAAAGGTACTGTATCCACTGCATCGACTGCATCGAAAACCCTTTAGAGCAGGGGTGTAAAACTCATTCCTTGGAGGCCAGAGTGTGTACTGGTTTTGGGCTTTTCCAGGACAATTAAGACCTAGGCAACCAGGTGAAGGGAGTTCCTTACTAATTAGTGACCTTAATTCATCAACCAAGTACAAGGGAGGAGCAAAACCAGCAGACATATGGCCCTCCATGGAATGAGTTTGACATGTGATGCTCTCTGCTTTCCTCTCTCTCTCTCCATTGCTCTCCTCTCTGTTTCCCACTCTCTCTCTGTGTTTCTCTCTCTTTCTGTTTCTTTGTTTTTCCAGTTCTTCCCTTTTGTGGACAGAGCGGGTCAACAGGCGGTGCCCCTGAGCTACTGGGAGAGGGATGAAGGGAATGGAGGGGAGAGACCTTAACAATGTTTCTCTCTCACAAACCATTAAAGGCAATCATCAGACACACAAGGTACCCTGTCAGCAGAGCTGGAGGCCAATGGGATTCGGTGATGACGAAAAGGAAGTTATTCCAGCCACTTTGAAATATGCAGAGGAAATGTTCTTGTCTTGGAGAACGAAGCCAGGAGGGGAGGACAATGGGTGCATGTCACACCCTGACCATAGTTTACTTTGTATGTTTCTATGTTTTGGTTGGTCAGGGTGTGATCTGAGTGGGCATTCTATGTTGGATGTCTTGTTTGTCTATTTCTATGTCTGGCCTGATATGGTTCTCAATCAGAGGCAGGTGTTAGTCATTGTCTCTGATTGGGAACCATATTTAGGTAGCCTGGGTTTCACTGTGTGTTTGTGGGTGATTGTTCCTGTCTCTGTGTTTATTGACACAAGATAGGCTGTATAGATTTTCACGTTCAGTTTTGTTGTTTTTGTATTGTTCGTTTTTTTCTTTATTAAACATGTCTCAAGAATACCACGCTGCATTTTGGTCCGCTTCTCCTTCACAACACGAGAATCGTTGCAGTGCAACCCTTTCCTGTCTGTGGCAGTGGACAGGACCTCTGAGTTCATCCAAGGAGAGCTTCTACTGCCGACACTCATGAATATAGACAGGCTCTAAACTGCCATTAAACTATACAGTGATGCTTCACCAATGCACAGGTGGTTAAAAATATACCATTAATGCTGACCAATGTCGATTTCCCTCAGCAGCTTATTTTAGTCCATTAGATACGCAATGTGCTTAGTGAGACTCAGATCATTAGGTTTAACTCCTATACAGTTGGTGAAGGGTTAATGATTCACAGTGTCTGACTGAACTTGTAATACAACCTGTAATAAAGTTTGAGTAAGACTTTACTTAATGCATACAAATGTTGAGTATAGTGAATTATGGCCTTGTGATGTGGATGTAGTGTGTGTGTGTGCGTGAGTGAGTGTGTAAATGTCCACAATGGTGTATAGCTAAACAATACATTAAAAAAATGGTTCTTAAAATCCAACCATCCATAGAGAGAAGGAGAGAGAGAGCGAGTGCGAGAGTAGAGTGTGTGCGAGACTAGAGAGTCTGTATTACATCTAATGGTGAAGGTTTTTATTTGTCTCATGTAATCCTGTTCTAACGGTGATCGCCGACCATGCAACATTGGCTTTATCCTGCACCTCTACACGCCACACACACACGCACACACACACGCGCACGTACATTTGTTTGTTTGCTAAAGCATTAGTCCAGCAGCACTCTGATCCCAGATAATAAAATGGAGGAGTGCTAACAGCCATGAATCTGAAATGAACATGTCCATATTGATTTCCGTCTCAAATCCCCTTTAATTGCTGGATGTCGTGTTAACCTGACAAGCTATTAGGAAGATGAACCAGGGGAAGGGAGGGATAGATAGAGGAAGGTGTCCCACAGAGCTATGTCAATCAGTGCTAATATGCACGCATGCACGTGCGCGCGCACACACACACACACACAGTCAATTCTATCGGCAATCTCATTACTCCGAGCCACAGGGCAGGAGAATTAAAACACTCAGATGTGAGCTGTTGTCTATGAAGTGTCAGGAACATTGGCTAAACTAGATGGAAACGGAGTAGCCTCGCAGCTAGCCCAATCCCTGGTGCCTAGGAGGTTATTAGAAGGCTATGACTAACACTGGTTGTCTCTATAGCCCGTTTCCCTTCTCTGGGTCCTGTCTAAAGGGACTATGCACAGAGAGAAGACATTCAAAGCCATCGAGGTGCCAACCAAAAATGGTTTATTATTCTGTCTCCCTCTCCCTCTCAGTGTTGTTATCATGCAGCAACAGTTACCATGGCCCATTACAGACCACTTTAAGAAGGCTACCTTTCTCACATCACATCATCCAGAATATTAATCACACACAGCTTGTTCTGTTTAATGACTAAGCCTGGGGAGCCACCTGAGGGAAGACTTTGTATTAAGATTCAGATGTTCTGTTTATGTGGGGATAATGCACTAAATGGTAGACACCAACACACACACACTTTGACTTTAGTTTGGTCATGCTTTGGTTGCCTCCTGCATGTGCTTTTACATGGCTGGCATAAAAGTCAAAGTAGTCTTCTGATCATGTGGCAGCGTGCCGTGAGAGGATCCCTATTATATTATACAATCAACCTCACTGAGGTCTCTCTCATGGGCTTTTATTAGACTTCTGTGAAAGTGCACACACACACACACACACACACACACACACACACACACACACACACACACACACACACACACACACACACACAATCTACCTGAAGGCATTGAAACATCTTTACTAAATTACTGTGTTTCTTTTTTATCAATGTGTGGAAACATTTCACCCTCAGGTTAATTAACACATACAGCTCTCTGTGTCTCTGCTGGGTGATTGGCTATCGATTTTGCGCCTGTGTTTTAGATTGGGCCAGGGCTGCTCTGGTAGCCGCAGAACAGAGATAAAGGAGAGGATGACCGGATGAGGCGAGGATGATGGTTCTGGCGTCATTTAATTTCCAGGACCATGTATGCCCCTGTGACGTCATTACGTATACTGGACACTGTGTACCATGGGGCGCTGAGGTTTGTGACAAGCTCCAAAGCTCTCACACATCACTGTGCCCTCTGTATGAGAGTGGGCTGGCTAAATCCTTGGTATGTTTTTATTTATAAGGTCACATTGAGACATCTACCTAATCTAATACAGAGCAGGGGGACAAATGTTTTACAGTTCGTTGCCCCTTCTGCATCGAGCAAGCTTAAAAAGGTCCTGATATGACAGGAAAAAAGCTTGGTTAAACACTATGGTGGAAAATGAAGTGGGGGACTGTCAATGTTTTGACCTCTAGTTGCACCACACGTTCATAGAACATCTTGCTGTTCAATTGAAAGTATGTATGTCAATTCTAGTGGTTTGTGTTTTTAAGTTGTCAATGTGTCTGCAACTTTGTGTGCTGCTATTTTGGCCAGGTCTCTCTTGTAAAAGAGATTGTTCATCTCAATGAGACTAAACTGGTCAAATAAATGTAAATACATTCTATTTACAGGTATTGTATGTTCTGATACAAAACAAGACTGCTTTGTTGAGAAAGGGGTCTGCGGTGTCACCACACCGTAATAGTGCCATTTTATTGTGAAACCCAACAATATCTCTGACAGTTCAGGGAGAGTCTCTTTATTCTACTGGGATGGACACAGGTGTTGTACACTGCAGTTTACCGAGGGAAACCTTTTACATGCTTTGTGAAACTGTCCTGATAGTGTCAGGATTCCTGAAGTGGTAGAGAAGGGGTTTAAATCTTGCTTCAAAATACTGTCCATTAACAAATGCCTAACAATACAGAATCTTAGTAATTCACTGAGAGTTTATGGTGAGTTAACTGTGTTCTATTCTAACCACTTTGAAT
The DNA here is from genome assembly GCF_036934945.1 of Oncorhynchus masou masou. Taxonomy (NCBI): domain Eukaryota; kingdom Metazoa; phylum Chordata; class Actinopteri; order Salmoniformes; family Salmonidae; genus Oncorhynchus; species Oncorhynchus masou. The sequence goes on along the minus strand of NC_088223.1, from coordinate 28,537,806 downwards.
TAGATAGAGAGAATAATAGGAGAAATGAACACAGTAGAGACAGGGGTTGTATGGACGGCTGCATTGGGGTGTGCTACCTTGGCTTAGTCCTCTTCGGCTGTTTTGCTGTCATTCCGAGGCCGGGGCCTCTTTCTCTCTCTGTGCTCACTGAGTGTTCAGTCCTTCAGAGGCTCTCTCATCTCCTCTCATCTTCTATCCTCTCTCCTACGCGCTCCACTCCTCCCTTCCTCTCCTCGATGTCAATTACATACTAAAGTCAGAGAGAACCAGTCCTTTCGTCTACTGCACAGTATAGACGACCAGAATAAGGCAGAGAAATATTAAGAGTCATCCTTTGTACTCTATCACCACAGTGGCGACCATCCCCTCCTCCTCTTCTCTCCCCTCCTACAGAGCATAGGCTGTATTTCAGAGATAATAATACATAATCGGAATTATAAGACGTGTTGTTTGTATCCTGGATGCTGATTGGATGAGCAGCGTTCCAAGCCGTGCTGTATTGTATCACAGACACACTATTCCTGCTAACAGTTCCATCTGAAAACGATCACTGTGCCTCCATAAGAGTATCATGTCTGAATCATTGTATTTATCTCTCGCACATTATTTACCTTGCTTACAGCCTAGCATTCAGTTTGGTACAGCGGGGGTTAATATAAGCCTGTCTGACCCCGGAAGATTTGTTTCACTTTTGAAACGCAAACTCCCCTGTAGAGAGAGAGTGAACAATGCGCAGTGCTCAGACGAGACAACTTTTTCTATGCCAGTCAAAATCATGCATCATCATCATCATGGATGTATTGAATGCCAATAGACGAAAAGCTCAAACAAAATGGGCACATCACGTCATTTCAGCGTGGACGTTTTGTTAAAATTTGGTGGAGACATTGATAAAATGAGATTTTAGTCTTTATTCACCCACTCAAAAAGACAGCCAGAAGTTTGGTGAATTCCCAATGTATCACTATGCTTTCAACCATCTAAAAGCACAACACAAATGTTTGGTTTACTTGACATATGTATGTGTTAACAATAGGACTAAATCAAATCAATTATTTAAAGTGCATATTAATTATTAATTTGTAGACAAACTGGTATTATAGCCAGACTAAGTCAGTGGCACAGATGGAACTATCCAAACAGAATATACATCTCCTTCAAATGTTGATATTTGGTTGCGTTGACAACCAAACAAAACTCAATATCCAGTTTGTCTTAATAATTTATTTGTTAGATTCATGTCTCCATTTCAACCATTTCAAAATCTAAGTTAAAGAATAGGACTAAATCAAATCAAACTTGAAGTCCACTTTAAATAAAGTTTGATTTAATTTGGACCTCTTCTTTAACAATATTGAATTGTGTTTGGTTTGGCTATTGCGTTGGGCCGAACAACGGCATTTACCAGTGACTATCTGTATTCCTCCGCTAGTGCCTTATTGCTTAAAGGTAAACACTCCTTTATTAAGCCTCGGAAACATCAACCATAACAGCATGAGACGGCATAAGGGAGAGAAACACTGGAAAAACACTAAAACAAAGGAGGTGACAACCAGGGGCATCTGATTATAACACAGGAAGATAAACAGAAGGAGAAAGAGGAGTGAGGAGAAAGTAAAATAGTTTCTCTGTAGAATTACTGTTTGTACTGTAGAGCGTATTGCCATTCTACCTCGACTACCAATAACCCTCTTGATATGCAATGTCCAAATCAATTACAGTACAGAGCAACCCACTACAGACAGTGCAGACTGCCCAGTCAAAAGGCATTATATGTCCTCTATAAACCAGCAGACAGCATGGACAGGGTTACATAAGCTTTAAGCAAAGACCATAGAGATACAATATAATCCATTCAACACTGAGCTAAAACTGATAGGGCATATACTGCAGAGGAAGTGCAATTCTGTCAAAGACAGTCAGCCTACCTGTCTAGTCTTTCGAGCCGTAAAGAACCAATCTGGTAATAATAAACAACACTTGATAATACCAGGTAAATACAGGAGACTGACTGTAACAGGAGAGGACCGAGAGAGAGCTGGAAGAATAGGACCAGCAGTGTTCCAGGCATTGCTTCTGTACTGTGATGTGTTCAGATGCAGGCAGCCAGATTACTTAACTTGTGTTGTGAGTGAACGCTGTGTACTAGGCTAGTATAAATCATCACACTGAGAAACAGGCAGGTCACATCACCTTGGCCCTCACAGTGTTCCAGTCAAAGCTCTGAGAGAGAGAGAGAGAGAGAGAGAGAGAGAGAGAGAGAGAGAGAGAGAGAGAGAGAGAGAGAGAGAGAGAGAGAGAGAGAGAGAGAGAGAGAGAGAGAGAGAGAGAGAGAGAGAGAGAGAGAGAGAGAGAGAGAGAGAGAGAGAGAGAGAGAGAGAGAGAGAGAGAGAGAGAGAGAGAGAGAGAGAGAGAGAGAGAGAGAGAGAGAGAGAGCGCTAGTCCTCAGAGAGAGAGAGAGAGAGAGAGAGAGAGAGAGAGAGTCTCCTGACGTGTTATACCCTTCTGGTTGTTGGTTGTATGGTAGTCAATTTATACAGCTGAAGATCAACACAGGAGGGACAGAGTGACTTAAGATACCAATCTTAAATGTGCTAGCTAGCCAAATGAAAATTTGTCAGCTAGTTTACCATCTAGCTCCACCTGTTTACTCGTGGTAACCATAGCAACATGGCCACTGAAACAGCGCTAGCAGCAGCAGCGACGGAGAGACTTCCCCCCCACCACCCAACAATCACCCCAGAGCATCTGCATGACCACTCCCACCCGAGGAAGCAGACAGTAGGGATGTTTGCCAAGTCTCTAAAGGACGTGGCACTTGGTAGACAAACACCCCATGCTGTACTGGACAGAGGACCACCCAGAGACCCCTACCAGAACACTGCACCACCAAGGAGCCCCAGGCCCCCTCAACGCCCCACCAGACCCAGGGCACCCCACAGACCCCACCCACCCCCAGAGCGTCACCACGTCCATCGGTTTAGCCGGACTAGACCGAGCCCAGTCTACTGCCCCGCACCAGACAACCACCTCTACCAGTCCAGAGAGGAAGCCCCCCAGCCCAGACCTGGCCCCACTCCACAGGGCCAACTGCAAGACCAGCACAGCTACGTGGAGGTCCTCAGAGGACAGGAGAACCCGGTAGTCTTGAGTGAGATTAAATAGCTACTCCATTATATCTGCACTAAACCGCACACACACACAGACGCACGCACACACACACACCTATTGCACTAAAAGTTGACTTGTTCCCCAAGACAAAAACACACCACAATAACCCATGTCACACCCTGGCCTGACCGAATAAATGAAGAATAAACATAATATATTTCGACCAGGGCGTGACAATGACAACGAAAATCCATTGGACTCCCCAATTACTGACCAGGAGCTCTATAAGAAGATACAGGCCCTCAAATTTAAATAAGCATGTGCAACTGATGACATCCTAAATGAGATGCTCAAACTCACTAGTGCAAAATGTCAATTGACTATATTAAAACTTTAATTTGATCCTGAGTGTAGGTTATTTCCCTGACATCTGGAAACAAGGACTGATTAAACCCAATCTTTAAGAACGGAGACATATTTGACCCTAACAATTACAGAGACATTTGTGTGAACAGTAACCTGGGGAAGGTTTTCTGTAGTATTATAAATGTATAAATGAAAGAGTTCTAAACTTCCTTAAGGCTCGGGACAATACTGCCCCCTTTGGATGAATTGCGTGCCCATAGTAAACTGAAAAAGAATCTGTCCAAAATTGCTAATATATGCATATAATAATTATTATTGGATAGAAAACACTCGAAAGCTTCTAAACCCGTTTGAATTATGTCTGTAAGTATAGCAGAACTCACAGGGCAGCCAATCTCCCAAACTAGTTTTGGAAACATGGAAGTTGGGCCAACTTTGACGTCATCGCCCCCACCCTTCCCAACCAGCTATGGATCTGGAAATACTTTCTATGTCTTCCACTAGATGTCCTCATTCAGTAGAGCATTTAATTGTGCAAATCCCGCGTGCTTTGACTCTCTGGGAGGCAAAATAGTGGGTGTCGCGAGAAAATACATGCGCGTTAGAGCACAATTGTACACAGTCATTCCTCTGTTCCAGATTGTCTGAGAAGAATTGCTTTTGTCCGGTTGAAACGCCAATTGTTTTGTACGTTTATAACATCCTAAAGCTTGATTCTGCACTTAGTTTGACCAGTTGAGTCGACATATAATATGTAATTTTGAAGTTTTGATGCGCAACTGTTCGGGACCAGAAGTAATTTTGGATGCATTTCAGCTGAAAGTGGTAGCATATGCTAATACAAAGACACACGACTTGAAATAAAACGATGTATTGGGTAAGTATGACTCCTTCCACTACATTCTGATCGAAGACCATCAAAGGTAAGGGAATATTTATGTTGTAATTTTGTATTTCTGTTGACTCCAACATAGCGGAGAAATATTGCTTACGTCTGAGCGCCGCCTCAGATTATTGCATAGTGAGCGATTTCTTTAACGTTAAAAACAAGCAGTGTATCTTTCTAACTATATGTAGAACATGTATATTTAGTCAAAGTTTTTGATGTGTATTTCTGTTATCTGGCGGAGCTATCTATAATTTCTCTGGACATTTTTGAGGATTTTCTGAACATGGCGTCAATGTAAATGGAGATTTATGGATATAAATAGCATATTATTGAAAAAAACATAAATGTACTGTGTAACATGTCCTATTACTGTCATCTGATGAAGATTTTCAAAAGGTTAGTGAATTATTTTTCTTTTAATCCTGCGTTTGTGATTGCATCTTTTGTTCGACAAAATGGCTGTATATCGTCTGTGTCTTTGTGGTGGTTTGACATAAATATGTGCTATGTTTTCGCCGTAAAACATTTTAGAAATCTGACTCTGTCACGACTTCTGCCGAAGTCGTTGCCTCTCCTTGTTCGGGCAGTGCTCGGCGTTCGACGTCACCGGTCTTCTAGCCATCATTGATCCATTTTTCATTTTCCATTGGTTTTGTCTTGTCTTCCCACACACCTGTTTTCAATCCCATTCATTACCTGTTGTGTATTTAACCCTCAGTTTCCCCTCATGTCTTTGTCAGAGATTGTTTATCGTCAGTGTAGTGTTTTTGTATAGGTGCGCGACGGGTCTTCGTACCCATATTTATTTATTATTCATTTGTCTATTTAGTGTTATGGAGCATGTTACTTGAACTTTATTAAAAGACTCCATTTTACACTCCGTTTGACTCTCCTGCGCATGACTTCCCTGCCACCTATACACATGTGCCGGACAGACTCGCTGGGTAGATGAACAAGGTGTTTATCTTTCATTTGAGCTATTGGACTTGTTAATGTGTGGAGGTTAAATATTTCTAAGAATATTTTTGCATTCTGTGCGCCACCTTTTGAGTTGAGCGGGGGGGGGGGGGTTTGCCCTTGGGGAACCTGTACCGTGAACACGTTAATAAGCACAATGTCTTGAGTAAAAGCCAAATTGGATTTATACCAAAACATCTCACGACCGATCATATTTACATCCTACACACCCTGGTAGATGAACGTGTCCACCAAAATAGTACCAAAACGTACACTTGCTTTATCGACATCCAAATAGCATTTGATTCAATTTCGCATACAGGACTGTTCTACAAAGTTATGAGATTGTGGTGTAGGACAGGTATTCCCAAACTGGGGTATGCGCAATGCCTTCGGGGTATGCCAAATAATGTAATAATTCAAAAAAAATTCTTCACATTTTCAAACAGTCCATTTTTATTTTCTAACAGGGCTATGCATTTGGCTGAGGATATTTTCTCGCCTGAGTAGCCTCGTTTCACTGACAAAAATAAAATTAAACCATCTAGTGTTTATCGAAATAACAACACAATGTCAAATACAGGTAGCCTAGTCAAATAATTAACATCCAGTACTACCAGCAGTACTACACCTGCACCTGTCAATGACAGAAGTTGTTCTGCTTCCACGAGCACATCCAATGCTAGCATCAGTAATTATACAGTTGTTGTTAGCCCAGCAAGAATGGACACTGACAGTTGTGAAACTGATGCTGCCGAAGAGCTACTGCCCCCTTACCCGGGAAGGCACCGAACAGACAGGGACGTTGAACCATCACAGAGCCACAAATATGATGAGAACAACATTGATTTGGGGTTCACTTATATTGGGAGTAGTGCCTTTCCTCAGTCACATGCAAATTTGAAAATTAAGCCAAAGGAGTTTTTTGAGCAAGAATTAAGACGACTTTCGAGTAGTAAGACATGTATAAAAGCAACAGATACTATTAATAAGAAGGGGCTAGAAGCGTCTTATATGGTGAGCTGCCGAGTGGCTAGGACAGGCAAGCCCCAGAACTGTTATCCTGTTGACAATTTGGATTACTATTATTTTAATATGGTAAATATCCAAAGTAAGCTTCGGCAATATGTACATTGTTACGTCATGGCAATAAAGAAAATTGAATTGAGAGAGCAAGAGAGAGAGAAGAAGCAAGAGAAGAAGCTTGAGTGAGAGAAAGAGAGAAGAAGAGAGAGAGCGAGAGAGAGAGAGAGAGAGAGAGAGAGAGAGATGGATGGGAATGCAGAGCCTTCTGAGCACTGTCATAACGCAGGTCTATTATTGACTGGCCCTCAGCCATCATCTCCTCCCATCTTCCGTTTTTTTTCTTCCCTCTTCCTCTTTCCTGTCATCATAGGTTATACCATGGGACAGAATACCATTAACTCTCCTATTTTCTGTCCCTGCCCCTTTAGATGTCCTCACTGCCTTGGGGCTATCATCACTGGTGGAGAGATACATTTACCACATGACAGATTTGTCATTAGGAAGTGATACCTTCATGGCAGTTCAATCACCTGCTCTTGACGTAATCAATGATCCTTGCTATTATTGGATTAGAAGTTTTCCTAAACGTTGCTTTTTTTATTGTTTCTAGAATACCATTTATAAGCTGTCCTCCACAGAGCTAGACAGAGATGTCGTACGATCGGAGAGTAAAGACATGGTGTATCATCTCAATGAGCGTGAGGGTTTTGTCATGTGAGAAGCAATTGGATTTAATGTGCATGTGAAGTCATGCTAATGATAAAAAGATGACTTCACACAGAGATAAAGTGGGCTCAAATTCAATCTTTCGTCAGACAGGGAACACACACATGCTGGGACACACTGCGATACATACACACAGGTCTCCACTCGCCTCTGTGGTGTTTTAAACTCTGTGGTGTTTCAGTGTCGGAACGAGGAGAGTATTAATTGATTCTTGTGTCTATCTGCTCCTCTGCATGACGGGATTCATTTAAAACGACAGGCCTTTAGACAGGGACAGTGGGGGAGAGGATAAGAGCTCTATTTGCAGTTGCAGCCGTAGCACTGCGTGCCATTGCTGTCACAGTCTTGAGGCTTTTCCAAGATGCCACCACGCACGCAGAGAAACACACACACGAAACTGCTGCTACTCTGCCAGGGCACCAGGCCAGGACCAGCTGCATACACACTCAGTAAACTCCTGGCCAGACACACACAAGCCACGCGGTCTTCACTAAAACCCTGGCCGGCTGGAAATCTCTTGAAGCCCCAAACCATTCCGTGACATTTGAGAAGTCTGACTGTGACAGGGACCTGTGTAGGAGCGATAAGGGGCCACTCTGGCTCTGGGGCCCCTGGGGGTGGTGTGTGTCTGTGTGTGAGAGAAAGAGCTGCAGTGTGGCAGGCATCCTCCTTCTCCTAAGACCATCTGTCTCCTACAAACCAACAGGTTGGACGCGTCAAATAATTTATTTCCAGTATTGTTTAGCATAGGCTTTCAGTCTGGCACCGACTACCAGACCAGCTCCTAAAAGCAAGCGAGCAAGCGTTTGAAGAGTCATAGACACATGTCTCCTAAGGTGTTTGACCTAACAGGATCCATCAGATGTGACAGTTAAAAGACAACATATATAGTATCAAAAACAAGACATGTAATAGTCAATTGAAGACACCCAGGTAAGTGTCTTACCTGCTTCCTGTGACTCTCTGGGGAGCCTGTCTCTTCCTCCTCTCATTCACCCAGCACTACACCGCAAATTATTGAATCTGCAAAAAAGGAGCTTGGGAACAGCCACAATGATGGACACTACCTGATCATTCAGGTAGGCTTCAGAAAGAGAAAGGAGGAGAAAACGGAGAGGGTGATGGAGATCCCAGGAGATGTGTTTTTCTGTCCAAAAAAAACCCACAATGGCTGAGCCATCTCCAGGAGTTATCAGACACAAACGGATGCAGAGCGAAGAGAGGTTTCATCTGCATGGAACCTGTTTCTCTCAACACAATGTGCATTTTGTTATACACCCATCATTCAATTTCATATGCTCATTCATACTGTAGGCATCCAACAGTAACAACAATCACCGCCACTGTAAGACTCCCTTGTGGAGTGCCAGTAGCCTATACACACAACCACACACCCTCACACACGATAACCCAGTGTTTCTCAAATCAGTCCTCTGGGACCTAACAGCTGTTTGAGATAGTTTCTGTGATTTCATCTAGTTCAACATTAGCAACCCTGGTGGTCCGGAAGGACTTCTCTGTTAGCACTAGGTAGACTCAGAAGGACGTCTCTGTTAGCACTAGGTAGACTCAGAAGGACTTCTCCGTTAGCACTAGGTAGACAAGGAAGGACTTCTCTGTTAGCACTAGGAAGGCTCAGGAGGACTTCTCCGTTAGCACAAGGTAGACTCAGAAGGACTTCTCTGTTAGCACTAGGTAGACTCAGAAGGACGTCTCTGTTAGCACTAGGTAGACTCAGAAGGACTTCTCCGTTAGCACTAGGTAGACAACGAAGGACTTCTCTGTTAGCACTAGGAAGGCTCAGAAGGACTTCTCTGTTAGCACTAGGTAGACAAGGAAGGACTTCTCTGTTAGCACAAGGAAGGCTCAGAAGGAGTTCTCTGTTAGCACTAGGTAGACAAGGAAGGACTTCTCTGTTAGCACTAGGTAGACTCAGAAGGACCTCTCTGTTAGCACTAGGTAGACTCAGAAGGACTTCTCTGTTAGCACTAGGTAGACTCAGAAGGACTTCTCTGTTAGCACTAGGTAGACTCAGAAGGAGTTCTCTGTTAGCACTAGGTAGACTCAGAAGGACTTCTCTGTTAGCACTAGGTAGACTCAGAAGGACTTCTCTGTTAGCACTAGGTAGACTCAGAAGGAGTTCTCTGTTAGCACTAGGTAGACTCAGAAGGACTTCTCTGTTAGCACTAGGTAGACTCAGAAGGACTTCTCTATTAGCACTAGGTAGACTCAGAAGGACTTCTCTGTTAGCACTAGGTAGACTCAGAAGGAGTTCTCTGTTAGCACTAGGTAGACTCAGAAGGACTTCTCTATGAGCACTAGGTAGACGCAGAAGGACTTTTCCGTTTGCACTAGGTAGACTCAGAAGGACTTCTCTATTAGCACTAGGTAGACTCAGAAGGACTTCTCTGTTAGCACTAGGTAGACTCAGAAGGACCTCTATGTTAGCACTAGGTTGACTCAGAAGGACCTCTTTGTTAGCACTAGGTAGACTCAGAAGGACCTCTCTGTTAGCACTAGGTAGACTCAGAAGGACCTCTCTGTTAGCATTAGGTAGACTCAGATGGACTTCTCTATTAGCACTAGGTAGACTCAGAAGAAAAGCTGAACTGTTCTAACTTTGACCGAGGCATAATCCTTTGTTGATTGTTTCTGTGCTAGAAATTGTTCTGCTGTTTACGCATTTCCACTCAGTTAGAGAGAGGGGAGGGAGGAGAGATAAAGTGAGTGAGAGAAAGGCAGAGATCAATGAACGGACTGAAGATAGAGGGGTGAAAGGTTAAAAGTTCAAGGCTTATGAAAGTTATGAAAATAAATCAAAAGAATGCAGCCAATGTTCTCGTTGGACATCTCTATGATGGATGAGTTGGTGAGGTGGGCTATCTGTCTCTCTGGGGTAGGATGGTGTGTAGACTGGATCAATAGATTCATCAGGCTTCTTCAATTAGGGCTCTGTAGAACCAGCCAGTCAGTCTGGTCATATGATAACAGCAAACCATTAACGCTGCACTTCATTAAATGATAAGGAAAATTTTAACTGCAGGTCAACAGAAAATACTGGGGTTCTTGTTTAACATTGTAATTGTGTGTGTGTGTGTGTGTGTGTGTGTGTGTGTGTGTGTGTGTGTGTGTGTGTGTATGTATGTGTGTCAAATCAAATCAAATCAAATCTTATTTGTCACATACACATGGTTAGCAGATGTTAATGCGAGTGTAGCGAAATGCTTGTGCTTCCAGTTCCGACAATGCAGTAATAACCAACAAGTAATCTAACTAACAATTCCAAAACTAATTTCTTATACACAGTGTAAGGGGATAAAGAATATGTACATAAATATATGAATGAGTGATGGTGCAGAGCAGCATAGGCAAGATACAGTAGATGGTATCGAGTACAGTATATACATATGAGATGAGTATGTAAACAAAGTGGCATAGTTAAAGTGGCTAGTGATACATGTATTGCATAAGGATGCAGTAGATGATATAGAGTACAGTATATACGTATACATATGAGATGAATAATGTAGGGTATGTAAACATTATATTAGGTAGCATTGTTTAAAGTGGCTAGTGATATATTTTACATCCTTTCCCAACAATTCCCATTATTGAAGTGGCGGGAGTTGAGTCAGTGTGTTGGCAGCAGCCACTCAATGTTAGTGGTTGCTGTTTAACAGTCTGATGGCCTTGAGATAGAAGCTGTTTTTCAGTCTCTCGGTCCCAGCTTTGATGCACCTGTACTGACCTCGCCTTCTGGATGATAGCGGGGTGAACAGGCAGTGGCTCGGGTGGGTGTTGTCCTTGATGATCTTTGTGGCATTCCTGTAACATCGGGTGGTGTAGGGGTCCTGGAGGGCAGGTAGTTTGCCCCCGGTGATACATTGTGCAGACCTCACTACCCTCTGGAGAGCCTTGCGGTTGTGGGCGGAGCAGTTGCCGTACCAGGCGGTGATACAGCCCGCCAGGATGCTCTCGATTGTGCATCTGTAGAAGTTTGGGAGTGCTTTTGGTGACAAGCCGAATTTCTTCAGCCTCCTGAGGTTGAAGAGGCGCTGCTGCGCCTTCTTCACGATGCTGTCTGTGTGAGTGGACAAATTCAGTTTGTCTGTGATGTGTATGCCGAGGAACTTAAAACGTACTACCCTCTCCACTACTGTTCCATCGATGTGGATAGCGAGGTGTTCCCTCTGCTGTTTCCTGAAATCCACAATCATCTCCTTAGTTTTGTTGACGTTGAGTGTGAGGTTATTGTCCTGACACCACACTCCGAGGGCCCTCACCTCCTCCCTGTAGGCCGTCTCGTCGTTGTTGGTAATCAAGCCTACCACTGTTGTGTCGTCCGCAAACTTGATGATTGAGTTGGAGGCGTGCGTTGCCGCGCAGTCGTGGGTGAACAGGGAGTACAGGAGAGGGCTCAGAACGCACCCTTGTGGGGCCCCAGTGTTGAGGATCAGCGGGGTGGAGATGTTGTTGCCTACCCACACCACCTGGGGGCGGCCCGTCAGGAAGTCCAGTACCCAGTTGCACAGGGCGGGGTCGAGACCCAGGGTCTCGAGCTTGATGACGAGCTTGGAGGGTACTATGGTGTTAAATGCCGAGCTGTAGTCAATGAACAGCATTCTCACATAGGTATTTGTCTTGTCCAGATGGGTTAGGGCAGTGTGCAGTTTGGTTGAGATTGCGTCGTCTGTGGACCTATTTGGGCGGTAAGCAAATTGGAGTGGGTCTAGGGTGTCAGGTAGGGTGGAGGTGATATGGTCTGAGGGCGCGGCTGGGGATGCCGTCTGGGCCTGCAGCCTTGCGAGGGTTAACACGTTTAAATGTTTTACTCACCTCAGCTGCAGTGAAGGAGAGACCGCATGTTTCAGTTGCAGGCCGTGTCAGTGGCACTGTATTGTCCTCAAAGCGGGCAAAAAAGTTATTTAGTCTGCCTGGGAGCAAGACATCCTGGTCCGTGACTGAGCTGGATTTATTCTTATAGTCCGTGATTGACTGTAGACCCTGCCACATACCTCTTGTGTCTGAGCCGTTGAATTGAGATTCTACTTTCTCTCTATACTGACGCTTAGCTTGTTTGATAGCCTTACAGAGGGAATAGCTGCACTGTTTATATTCAGTCATGTTACCAGACACCTTGCCCTGATTAAAAGCAGTGGTTCGCGCTTTCAGTTTCACACGAATGCTGCCATCAATCCACGGTTTCTGGTTAAGGAATGTTTTAATCGTTAATCATTAACCTTTAATCTTCAACGCACATTCTAATGAACTCGCACACCGAATCAGCGTATTCGTCAATGTTGTTGCCTGACGCAATACGAAACATGTCCCAGTCCACGTGATGGAAGCAGTCTTGGAGTGTGGAATCAGCTTGGTCGGACCAGCGTTGGACAGACCTCAGCGTGGGAGCTTCTTGTTTCAGTTTCTGTCTGTAGGCAGGGATCAGCAAAATGGAGTCGTGGTCAGCTTTTCCGAAAGGGGGGGGCGGGGCAGGGCCTTATTTTGCCAGCCCTGGTGGCGCAATCGATATGCTGATACCTTTTAGGGAGTCTTGTTTTCAGATTAGCCTTGTTAAAATCCCCAGCTACAATGAATGCAGCCTCAGGATGTATAGATTCCAGTTTGCAAAGAGTCAAATAAAGTTTGTTCAGGGCCATCGATGTGTCTGCTTGGGGGGGAATATATACGGCTGTGATTATAATCGAAGAGAATTCTCTTGGTAGATAATGCGGTCTGCATTTGATTGTGAGGAATTCTAAATCAGGTGAACAGAAGGATTTGAGTTCCTGTATGTTTCTGTGATCACACCACGTCTCGTTAGCCATAAGGCATACGCCCCCGCCCCTCTTCTTTCCAGAAAGGCGTTTGTTTCTGGTGCGATGCGTGGAGAAACCCGCTGGCTGCACCGCCACCGAGAGCGTCTCTCCAGTGAGCCATGTTTCCGTGAAGCAAAGAACGTTACAGTCTCTGATGTCCCTCTGGAATGCTACCCTTGCTCGGATTTCATCAACCTTGTTGTCAAGAGACTGGACATTGGCGAGGAGAATGCTAGGAAGTGGGGCACGATGTGCCCGTCTACATAGTCTGACCAGAAGACCGCCTCGTTTCCCTCTTTTACGAAGTCGTTTTTTTGGGTCGCTGGCTGGGATCCATTCCATTGTCCTGGTTGAAAGGCAGAACACAGGATCCGCTTCGCGAAAGTCATATTCTTGGTCGTACTGATGGTGAGTTGACGCTGCTCTTATTCAGTAGTTCTTCTCGACTGTATGTAATGAAACCTAAGATGACCTGGGGTACTAATGTAAGAAATAACACGTAACAAAACAAAAAACTGCATAGTTTCCTAGGAACGCGAAGCGAGGCGGCCATCTCTGTCGGCGTCAGAAGTAGAGGGTGTGTGTGTGTGTGTGTGTGTGTGTGTGTGTGTGTGTGTGAAATGTCATCACATTCAATCTCATAAATACTTATAAGATGCTTCCTGCAGGAAAGTGATAGTCAAAGCTAATTGAAGTGCATGAAAGGGTGTGACTAAAATCACGTGTCACAAAAAGTGTCGCAAAATAAAAACATGCATGAATACATGAATCATATGATATTAGCAACATCGTAATAGTTTATTTATTTTCATTTATACACTCTTTAGAAAATAAAACACATTGAATGAATAAATACAAATTTAAAAAGCAACTAGTTTCGGCAAACTGATCACCTTTGTTCCCACAACTAGAGACACATCATGTTCTTTTTTTTTTACATTGATCTCTCTGAATATAGGGGTTCTTGTGTAGGGTTGCAAAATTGGGTAACTTCCCCAAACGTTCCAGGCTTTCCTAAAATCCCAGTTGTAAGATTCCCAGGTTGAGGTTTCCCAGTTAGAGGATTCCCTCTTTGCTTTTCGATTCGTTAGTCAGGCAACGCACCAACTGGGAATTTCAGGAAAACCTGGGAATTTTGGGAAAGCTATGGGAATTTTGCAACCCCAGTCTCTGGTAGCAGTGGGGGCGGTCCCCCGAAGCAGACTGGGTCACAAACTGCAATGGAAACACTAACAACTGACTGGCATGCAGGTTCTCAAGTGGTCCTCATTTATAGCAGACATAACTCATTACAAATATAAAGCTATAAGTCACCAGAAATGACATATAAGTAATATGTCAAATTGGGTGACATACAGTACTGTATAACTCCAATGTCATTTATAGACATATCTCATTACATTATGGAGTAATATGCCACCAAAAGTAACATAAAAGTAATATGTCACCAGACGTGACATAAAAGTAATATGTCAAACTGGGTGGCATATAACTACAATGGTTAAACGTCACTATTTTGACATATTCTAATGAGACCATGTTGTTCATAAACACAAAGATAATGGATTGGCACAGAGTTAATACGACAAACATCGATAAACATCTGGAAAACAATCTATTTACACAAACAATAAATAATAAACAAGATAGGAACCTTTCTGTACAATATGACCATAGGATAGACGCACCCAACATAAATTCAGTGCCATTCTCTTTGTAAACGTATTCTCTGCCATTCCAGCCTCACCAGAGAAAACACCAGTGTACAGTAACAACATCGGATGTTCACCAACAGTAGATCATTGCATAATATACAAGATCATTGCACGTATTACAAAACAAACACACAAGATCACGCAATAGTTGACATGTTTTATTTGCAGGCAGTTGTATGTGATGTCATTGTCTTGTTGTTAAACTTCAGCTTCTACTTTGTATTTTTTGTTGTTGTAATTGTTGTTGTCATTGACATAGTAAAATAAGGCAGGGAGTTGCAGAGACCTTTGAGTATACCACCAGTGGTCAAGTGACCAGAAAAACGTCCAATGAGAAGAGAATGATCCTGCCCATTTCCTTGTCCTCTTCCTTGGGTTTGGCAGATAGTATGTGGCACAGAACAAATAGTAACTTACAGAGGGATACAAATGCAAGTGAAAGGACAACAGTACAGTATATAACAGGTAGAAGGTAGGAGCATGTCCCATCATCTCTCTCTGTCTCCCTCTCCTTCGCTCTCATTGTTTTCTTTTGCCCAGGTCAGTTATGGCAGCAGATACATTGAATCACCCAGACCTGGGAGAGGAGAAGAGAAGGAAGCGGAACACAGAGCAGAAACCAGGCTAGACCAAGGCTGTAGACCCAAGGGGAGACCCAAGACGGAGTGGTGTGGCCCAGGCCTCTATCCCTACACTCCTTCTGGGGTCGAGCAGGTCTGAAAATACAGTACTAGATGTAGAAGTGTAGAGAGAGAAGCAGAGCAGTGTGGACCCAGACTCAGGCCCAGGCTGTAAACTAGGACCAGGCTGGGAGGCCCAGGTGATGTGGACCCAGGCTGAGATCCAGGCTAGGCCCAGGACTCCACTCCATCTCCCCTGAGCCTGAGCTGATCTGGGATCAGTGTTATCTCACTTCTATCTCACTCAGGCAGTCCAAGGCGTCCAGGTACTCCAAGGCCAGGTCATAGCAGAACCGGTACTGCTCCTGAAAACAACACAGGTGTCAACATTCCTCTACTTTGCAATACATTAAAGCTTGAATTCAATCAATCAGCGACCTGTATTTGAGTGTGCAAATATTGTAAACCTCTGCAAGTTTGACTGAATTGAGCCTTAAGACATGCATGCTCCTGTCTACCATATTAGGTCCCCCTACCAAAAGACTTTCTAAAAAAGGTATTTCCTGGTTAAATCAAGGCTATTACTTACCATGGTCTCCACCATGTTGGGTTTGGAGTTGCGTAGCGTCTTGGCAGCGTAGAAGACATCCACCATGCTGTGATGACGGATCATCTCTAGCAGCATAGTACAAGCGCAGAATGTACCGCTCCTACCGCCACCGTTTCTGTTGCACACACAGGGGGAAACACAGACGCATGGGTCAGTGCTTATGAATCCTTATGTATACACTTTGTGACCACTGAGAGAGTAGCCTGTGTTGCGACATGTATCATAATAAGTCAGGTTGCGAAACCAGGGTATATGGTGCAGAAACCAGTACAGACAGACACACAGACACGGACACATGCCCCAAACACAGACACTAACAGAGAGACAGTCAGACACAGACATCAATATGAGTCACGTCTCTAGCATGCAGGGAAGATACGGAGGCTGAAGCCGTAAAGTGAAATGTCACAGCTCAGTCTGAGACTCAGATCAAGGAGGCTATCAGAAAAACAGCAACACGAAGAACTTTGAAGACGAGCATCTGAGGAATGTTTCTCATTAAACCCAGAAACAAGGAAGTAAATCTAATCCAGGTGTGAGTCTCAAATTGCACCCTATTCCCTTTGGTAGTCCACTACTTTTGACCAGGGCCCATAAGGCTGGCCAAAAATAGTGAACTATATAGGGCGTAGGGTGCCATTTGGGATGCAGTGTTAGCATGTCAACCCCAGAGGCCAATCCAGGCTGGATAGAGATATGTAGTGTTGCTGAAGTGTAGAAGAGGCTGGGGAACTAGAGCCTAGAGCGGATCCCTTTTATAGTAATTATGAAAAGTGTTCTGGTAAATAGGAGGAGTGTAGTAGTGAACACTTGGGGGTTGATGTTTTATCCTGCCACATTTAAAACTACACACAGGCAGCCTCAGTGCGTTAAAGAGTAGAAAGTAATCGTTCAAAAACATGTGATTTTGATAGTTGTTAAACTATCAAGTGGGATCGGAACCAACACGATAACACAATCTACTGAAGCAAGGTGTGACCACAGATTACAGTTTTTCTCAATTGCATACAAGCAATTTTTGGACCTGTGTGGAATCATATCTAGGAGAGCAGCAATGATAAAATATATTTACAGGACTTCTGATCATTTACATGCCTTTGTACATGACTTGCATATCTTAGACCACCTTTTGCAAAACATTAAATACAAATGTCATCAGGGAATACAAAACTTTCAATACAAATGTCATCAGGGAATACAAAATTCACTGTTAAGTGTTCTGTTCATAGAAAATAACATTGTTATGTGTGTGTGCTTCCGGCAATCAGTAAATACTACTGATCAAAATTCTAAACCACCACATCTGTGTCATACCATGTACAACATATGGAAATATCTAGGCAAGAGGACTGTCTAATTGCTATAATTATTTACATTATTGAGGACATGCAGAGATACAGAGAATGAAGTTGGGTTACTTCTAAGTAATTCGCAGAGATGGGGTAGTTACTCAAAAAAACGTTATATATTACCTTCTTTCAATGATAACAAATTACTTGTTACTCCCTGAGGAAAGTAATTAGTTACACTATTCGTTATAATACTTTTGTGTTACACCGCAAAACGCTGAGCGTCCTCACACAATGTAAACGGTCATCTGTATTTTGCCAAGTATCCGTCTGAAATAGGGGGATTGTACCGTGGATGAGGGCAGCTTTTCCTCTAATACATACCCAGCTACAAGCTTGTTCAGCTCTCCCTGGTCCTCCTGAACTATTACAATCAAGCCTTGGCTGTTTGAATGAGGTAGGCCTACAGTCACCTTCAGCAGCCATGGTCAGGTCTTGCGGGTCTTTCGCTAAACGTTTTGTGTTGGCGTGTTGCCTTTGCAGGTGTTTCAAGAGATCAGAAGTCATGTTTCTAGCAGTAGAAAGATGTTTTTCGTCTGGGCATAGTTTACATTGTACAATTCAATTCTTACCATTTCGTCCTACCAAATCAAAGTAATGGTACTTCCACGCTGAGAAAGTCAATGCTTTCGAAGCTTCTGCCATTTTTCATATCCCTGACTAAAGCAGTTAGTAGGTGTGCCTGCGTGCGTAAATGGGAATTTAGTGAGAGGACCAATTAGAATCTGTGGCAGGTAGATTTTGTTATATTCCGCCAACAGAGAGGGAATAATGATCACAAATAAAAGTAACAATCTATTTCTTTGATCAGTAACTGTGCTATTATTCTGCAAATTAGAACAGTAACTCTGTTATATTACTCATTACAGCAAAAAGTTATTGCCGTAACACGTCACTTTGTAACGCCTCACTACTCCTAAGTCATCATCTTCGACATTGTGACCTTCCATAACAAAGCTTTGCTCTGGTGTGGATTGAGGCCTGTACATTAATATCAGTTGTGTTCCTCCATTGTGTTCACCTTTCTTTATTTCTATTGTGGATAGTGTTTCTGTGACCAATGGAAAGTGTACAAAACAATGTTCAAACCAGCCTTTGTATTGAATACATGGAATTGGATTGTGGTGATACCTATGAATGGTTCCTGCATACAATGTGTTATTTTAATTCAATTAATTAAATATATCAAGAATAATTTCATGATTTGATGTGTAGGAAATTGTTTGGTGAAATATGCATAAAGGCAGTGTAATTGCCCATAATTCTGCACCTTTGGATATTTCCTTCCATTTTTGATCATCATGATCTAGTGACAGCAAAGAAAATGTACTGATCTACTGGGAGTTTTCTGTTTTGTCTGCTTGGACTCTTTTAGTATGGTTGCATTAATCTTTTTTCAGCCAGCCATATTCTTTTGATGAAACTATTCTGACAGTATAATTTAGTTTTTCTGTATTTATGTTTTGAGAAGGCATCTACATTTTGAAAAAGCATTTACTATTTTGCAAAAGGCCACTCTGTGTTTGACATTCTGTGTCTTGTGAACTCTGTTTTTAAAATCAACAACTTTCTTCCCAAAAAACACTTTGTTAGCGATTGAGAAAAACTGTAACCTGTTCCAAAAAATGACTGTCACCTGCTTTCTGAACAGTACGCTCACAACAGGAGTCAACAAGAGCCAATGACACCTTTAATGTGCTAGAAAAAATGGTTTGTATAGTGTCAGTATGGCCCGAGAATTAATCCAACTAATGCACAGCAGTAAACTTCTTAAACAAAAATCCTCAACATTTGCGTAGATCACGCTCGCTGAAATCAATCACAGTGCACAGGTCATTTGAATCGTTTCTGTGTATCCTATGTGCAAACAAAACTTCCCTATGGAATGATATAGATTTTATGAGTAAAATGGTGGACAGTGGTAACTCACAGACAGTGGACGATGGTACGTCCCTCTCCACACTCCCTCTGCCAGTTGTGGACCTGGGCCAGGAGGCTAAGGAAAGCCTTCTTAGAGTCTGGCACGTCACGGTATGGAGACCAGCGCAGGAACTGGAAATGACGAACCACCAGCTGACCTTCCTGGAGCTGGATGGGCGGGGGGGGGCAAAGAGAGAAAGGGAGGACAGCGATAATGTTGTGTTCGATCCCAAAAAACAGACTTGTCAAGCCCTTGATAGGAACACACACAACACATCACAGCACACTATCCACACCTTTCAGACATGTATAGCATCCTAGACTGGACACCTCTAACCCAGAAGGACACTGGTAGAAATGGCAAAGACCTGACACCAAGGCTCATATCACTCCAGTTTCTGGTTATAGTAGTGTAGTGGTCTAGTGTTTATAATAATAATAATCATAATTTGGTGGGTGCTTATATTTGTCCCAGGGAAGAACGACTGCACCCTCTCAATGAAGCCACAGAATTTCAGACCATGGTACTGCAGGCATTGTTTGCAGAATACAGGATCCCCATTATAGTGAATGGAAAAATGGCAATCTTTGTGATCAAGCTTTGTGTAAATAAAAACATGTTTTGAATACAATCATGGTACCAATCATTGCTTCTAATACACCTCATGTATTTCCTTGAACCAATTATTTTAAAATCACACGCAGAAGAAGGTACAGGGATAATTTAGTTGCTAATGGCAGCCTGCAATACCCCGGTTGGCTTTTAACTTGAGATACTCAATGACAGGGGGTAGCACTGAACTAGCCTGCAACATCCCTTCATGCAGTAGCTCAAACTGCTCATGTTATGTCTCTATGGGGAGCATCTTAACTGACTTCATTTGGCTTCAATGCACTATTGAGTCTTCACATAGGAATACATGGTCTCACTTTCTCCATACTTATATAAAGTCATTGACTTGTCCTACGTTAACACGCATTTGTGAATTGTTAATGTATTTTTTGCATATTCCAACTCCCTCAGAGGCCCTCTTAGATTGGGATAACGGTCAGGGTCAGTCATTATCAACAGCAACCCTGGAGCAATTTGGGTTAAGTGCACATCAACAGATAATTCACCCGGTCTGTTACTGGTCCAACGCTCTAACCGCTAGGCTACCTGCCACCCTTAAATGTGTTTTTCTACTGTGACATAGAATACCTTGCTGGGAAATTGTGCATCATCCTCCCTCCCTGTTCCTGTTGCTGGACAGTTCTGATTTGTTAGATCACTGGGATCCTGTGAAAAGGCAGTGGGGTTCGTTTGACAGCTGCCTCCCCCTCCTCCCCCATCCATGGGGGAGACTGGGGGTGACAGGGCTCTGACAGAGGTGACAGCGGAATGACATGAGGGTGAGACAGGGGAAGGCTCTAAGAAGAGGCAAGGAGAGGGACTAGGGACGCTAATACCTGAAAGGCAGGGAGGCTAGCTGACAGGGGGTGAGAGGGGGGAGGTAGGGAGACAGAGGCAGGGAGAATAGCTGACAGGGGGTGAGAGGGGGGAGGTAGGGAGACAGAGGCAGGGAGAATAGCTGACAGGGGGTGAGGAGGTGGAGGTAGGGAGACAGGCAGGGAGAATAGCTGACAGGGGGTGAGGAGGGGGAGGTAGGGAGACAGAGGCAGGGAGAATAGCTGACAGGGGGTGAGGAGGGGGAGGTAGGGAGACAGAGGCAGGGAGAATAGCTGACAGGGGGTGAGAGGGGGGAGGTAGGGAGACAGAGGCAGGGAGGCTAGCTGGCAGGGTGTGAGAAAAGAGGTAGGGAAACAGAGGCAGGGAGGCTAGCTGGCAGGGAGTGAGGAGGGGGAGGTAAGGAAACAGAGGCAGGGAGGCTAGCTGACAGGGGGTGAGAAAGGAGGTAGGGAAACAGAGGCAGGGAGGCTAGCTGACAGGGGGTGAGAAATGAGGTAGGGAAACAGAGGCAGGGAGGCTAGCTGACAGGGGTGAGAAAGGGGTAGGGAAACAGAGGCAGGGAGACTAGCTGGCAGGGAGTGAGGAGGGGGAGGTAAGGAAACAGAGGCAGGGAGGCTAGTTGACAGGGGGTGAGAAGGGGGAGCTAGGGAAACAGAGGCAGGGAGACTAGCTGGCAGGGAGTGAGAAGGGGGAGGTAGGGAAACAGAGGCAGGGAGACTAGCTGGCAGGGAGTGAGAAGGGGGAGCTAGGGAAACAGAGGCAGGGAGACGAGCTGACAGGGGGTGAGAAGGGAGAGCTAGGGAAACAGAGGCAGGGAGACTAGCTGACAGGGAGTTAGAAGGGGGAGCTAGGGAAACAGAGGCAGGGAGACTAGCTGACAGGGGGTGAGAAGGGGGAGCTAGGGAAACAGAGGCAGGGAGACTAGCTGGCAGGGAGTGAGAAGGGGGAGGTAGTGAAACAGAGGCAGGGAGACGAGCTGACAGGGGGTGAGAAGGGAGAGCTAGGGAAACAGAGGTAGGGAGACTAGCTGGCAGGGAGTTAGAAGGGGGAGCTAGGGAAACAGAGGCAGGGAGACTAGCTGGCAGGGAGTTAGAAGGGGGAGCTAGGGAAACAGAGGCAGGGAGACTAGCTGGCAGGGAGTTAGAAGGGGGAGCTAGGGAAACAGAGGCAGGGAGACTAGCTGACAAGAGGGGTTGTTTTTCTAGAGGCTGCTAGACGAGCACCTGGTGTTGAAAGATGGATGTTACTGTAGGTCAAAGGGAGGTGTTGGGAAGTGCCTGTCTGATTAACGCTGGGAAACTAAGCTAGTCACAATCACGAAGACAACACGTCGTCAACGGCTAGGAGAGAGGCACACAGCTACAGTAATACAGCACACACACAGACATAGACACACACACGCATACACACGCACACATTCCAAAAGAAAAGACCACAACGCCACATCTACAATGATTTCACAGGCATTGAAAAGGCTGATAATTTGATCATTTCATCATTACACTGTCAAAAAGACATTTTAGGTCATTGACAGTAATTGTAAAGTGTACAGTGACTAATGCATGCCTCATCTCCCATGTTCAGTAGACAGACTATGAAAGGATAAAAGGGGCCATTAGGCTCTCTACTAAATATGCATCAAGAGACTATGGAAAAATATGTTTTAAAGAACTTCACAATATTAAAGCGATATGACTAAACTGTCAGACTTTCTGTGTGAGTCAGCAGGTTGATTTTCAACTGTCGTCTCTTAACTTATCAGAGCGCAAAAAGGGACTTTGACAGCCAGTCTATCATTGACCACGACCGAAGACCTACCCGCATGATGTTCTGAACCCGGAACAGACGGATGATGACGTCATCATCAGCCATCATGGACAGAAGCTCCACTGTCATTGGTCCAAACTGCTGCAGCCCAGGCTCTGGCCAGTACTGTAGACACGGCTGAGAGAGACAGAGACAGAGACAGAGACAGAGAGAGAAAGAGACAGAGACAGAGACAGACAGAGACAGAGACAGGGACAGAGACAGAGAGAGAAAGAGACAGAGACAGAGACAGACAGAGACAGAGACAGAGACAGAGACAGAGACAGAGAGAGAGAGAAAGAGACAGAGACAGAGACAGACAGAGACAGAGACAGACAGAGAGAGAGAGAGAGAAATAGGAAGGGAAAGAAGGAAGATAACAGGTGATCAGCGGACTATGGAGGTGGAGGAGTGAAATCAAATCATTGTGTCACAGAGCAAGACGGCTGAAGTCAATAACAAGACACCTGAGGATCGACAAGACAGACATTTAGCCAGATCCACAATTATCCAACCCATATCAGCATTGTTAATTGCATGAGCAGAAAACACCATCACTGAGTACAATCAATCCCATAACAATCAATCCCCCCCCCACACACACACAGTGTTTCACATCTTTTGAATAATTCATCATTCTAAATCATTAACATTAGCTCATTATAAATGAATACAGTGTGGTTGGGGGGGGGGAACTCGGCAGTGCCTGGTAGAGATACACATGGAGTCAATCAGGGATTGGTGCACAGAGCACACAGACTGGGCCAAGGTCTTTAGTCAATAGGTCGCAGCTGCTTCAAAGAGTCTCATCAGCTGAAGGGAGGAACGGAGGGATGGAGACACTGGAGAGTGTAGTGTTAACTTGCTAACAGTGATAGCTGTGGCAGCGAGGGGGGCAGAGAAGGGAGCAGGAAGGGGAGGAGGGAGGGAAACACGGGGGAGTGTAGTGTTAACATGCTAACAGTGTTAGATGTGACAGGAAGGGGGAGGGAAGGTAGGGGGGCGGCAGAAGGCCCAGGGGAGGAACAAGGTAGCGATAATGTCCTGTCACGTTGACAGAGAGGTATTAACGAGGTGACAGGGGCAAAGGGAGAGATAAATATTTATACACAGAGACAGGTAGCACAAATGACTGAGGTACACTGTTAATCTACTGGTAGAGAGAGAAAGGGAAGGGGGAGCGGTGGATGAGAAAGAAAGAAGACAGAGGAGATGGGGGGAGGGAGAGAGAGTGGGGGAAAAGAGAGCAATTAAGACATGGCAGAGAAGGATAGCAGGACAGAGACGATACCGGGAGGGAGAACAAGAGAAGAGAAGAGTAAGGAGAAAGAAAGAGAGGAGAGAAAGGGTCAGAGAAGGAGAGAGAGTTGAGGAGCAAGAGGGAATGACAGAAGGAGTGAGAGTAGACAAGAGAGAGAGACAGCTAGCTATAAATGAGAGCAATGGTTGAAACGTTAGCCAACCCAGCACCATGACACAGTGACAAGTGAAAGATAAGAAGGCCACAGACAAACCCACACATGAGTAAACACACAGGTGACGTGCTAGATGAGGGAGAGACGGGGTGAGAATATAATGATATGGATGTGATAATGCCCTGACAAGCAGGCTAAAAATGTATCATCCTATTAATTAATCTACACAAAGGCTATAAATCAGGTTGCTATTACTTTTACATTTTAGTCATTTAGAGGACATTCTTATCCAGAGCGACTTACAGTTAGTGCAATCAGCTTTAGATAGCTATGACATGGGATTGGTCAGAGTACATCATGGGATTGGTCAGAGTCAGTCAGTCAGTCAGTCAGTCAGTCAGTCAGTCAGTCAGTCAGTCAGTATCATCAATTCCCTCCCCCTTCCTTCCTCAGCCCCTCACCTCCCCTCTTCTCACCCAGGCAGAGTTGGACTGGTTGATCTGGTTGAGCATCACCACTGAGGTACATCCATAGTCATAGACCAGCCTCCAGAAGTCTGCCGTGGTTCCCGGTAACGGGTGTGGCGTTACCACGAAGGCGGCGGGTCGGTGAAAGCTGTCGGTGAGAGCAGCGTTGATGTAGCTGTTCCCCTCGGCAATGCCCTCGGTGGTAACCAGGAAGGCCAGGGCGCGGTCAGGAGGCAGAACGTCCATGCTACGGTTCTTCTCACGGTTCCTAGGCAGCAGGGACACGCTGCACTCCTCCACGTCCAGGTGAGGGGTCACAGAGTTCAAAGTCTGGAGAGAGGGAGGAAGGGATGGAGAGAGAAGGTGAGATGAAGGAGCACAGACAAGGTAGAAGAGGATGATGGAGACAGGGAGACAGTGATAAACAGAGAGAGACAGAGAGACAGTAACAAACGGAGAGAGAGGCAGAGCGAGAGAGAGAGACAGATACAGTAAACAAACAGAGAGAGAGTGAGAGAGAGAGAGAGAGAGAGAGAGAGAGAGAGAGAGTAACAAACGGAGAGAGAGTCAGAGAGAGACAGAGAAACAAACGGAGAGAGAGTGAGAGAGAGACAGAGAAACAAACGGAGAGAGAGTGAGAGAGAGAGAGAGAGAGAGACAGAGAGAGACAGTAACAAACGGAGAGAGAGGCAGAGCGAGAGCGAGAGACAGACAGATACAGTAAACAAACAGAGAGAGAGAGAGCGAGAGAAAGAGAGAGAGTGAGAGATAGAAAGAGAGAGACAGAGAGAGAGAGAGAGAGAGAGATATAAAGAGAGAGAGAGAAAGAGCGAGAGAGAGAAAGAGCGAGAGAGAGTGAGAGAGAGAGCGAGAGAGAGAAAGAGAAAGAGCGAGAGAGAGAGAGCGAGAGAGAGAAAGAGAAAGAGCGAGAGAGAGAGAGCGAGAGAGAGAGAGTGAGAGAGCGAGAGAGAGAAAGAGAAAGAGCGAGAGAGAGAGAGAGCAAGAGAGAGAGTGAGAGAGAGAGCGAGAGAGAGAAAGAGAAAGAGCGAGAGAGAGAAAGAGCGAGAGAGAGAGAGAGAGAGAGACAGACAGACAACTGTCTAATCATCATCTGGCTAAAACTTTCAAACACATTTAGCATCAGTCAAATACTATGAAGGGGATTAAAAGATAAAAACACGTTTAATCGCAAACCACATGCATTATAAATAAGCACATTATGAGGCTTTGGGAATTGAAATTGGAGGGGAAATTAAACTGAATATTTAGCTTGCTGTGTATTGTGTTACTTAATAACTCCCTATTAAGTTTGACTGTATGAATGGTGCATTATAATTATTACTAACTTACATTGCATCAGGATTACATCTTGCAGATACAGTACTAGTTTAAATTAGAATCTGAAATTAAATGTAATGCTATTCCTTATTTAGTGTACTACTTTTGACCAGGGGCAATAGGACTCTGGTCAAAATTAGTGCATTGTACAGGGAATAGTGTGCCATTTGGGAGGCATTGTAAATGTCTGATTTCAGTGAGGATATTTCATTGGACTATAATAACCATCATGAATGTATTCAATAGCCTGGTCTGAAAGAGATAAGTAGGTGTAATTATGCATGGTAAAGGTCACTAATGATTTGTGTCAATAAAATGGAAAAGGAGGACGATCCATCTAGTCAGATGAACTAAAGTCATCTCATACAGAAATAGGAATTACTGTAATTTACAGAAATATGCAATTTACAATCTCAGACTGCTGCAATAGACAATGAATACAGCTAAGGCCATGCTACTGTACTTTGCCATGACTAGTGTTTTGGTGAGAGTTAGTGGATCTAAGTTTGCACCATTAATACTAGTACCAGTAAGAGAATAACATCATTATTATGTGAAATGTGTTCCACTGTTAGAATAAACATCAACCATTTTCTTTACAAAACATATCGAGGACATCAAGACGTAATGGGAAAGAAGTCCAAACCCAGTTGTTATCTAGTCAGATAGTTTCTGGTTGCTAAAACAAAACGTCTAACCTGGAACTCCTCTCGTAGCTGGGAGGTGTTGCTCTGTGAGTCAACCCTCAGCATCTCCTTATAGGTCAGAGCAAACTCAATAACTGGTATAGCTGTCTCTCCACACAGACAGGCCTCCAGAATGGCATCGTGGATGAACACGTACTGCTCCTGAGAGAGGGAGGAAGGGGGGATGGGGTGAGGAAGGTAGAGACAAGACAGTGAGATTGAGAAACTAACAAGAAACGCCTCTTATCTTGTTTTGATAATAGAACCATAATTGCTAGCGGTTTGGGGGGGGGGGGTGTAACATTGGGCTTTGATTACTGTTGTTAATGTCGCTAATTGTTAGAAATGTCAACATTCATCACATCGCTATGCCCACACACAAACGTTGTTTTGCTAATCGTTAACAATCTAAAAAATGGAAAAGGCGAGGGTGTTAGAACATACATCAAAAGAGCCAAAATCCCAAACGCCCAACCCATGCTATATAGCCTAAATATTAGTATATTCAATGCAATTAGCTGGTACATTTGTTTTGACATCTTGGAGTACAAAGAATATCAGTGACCTGAATTGAAAAAGCATTAATGAGGATGCATATTTTATTTGATCATCACATCAAAAAGAGTCTTTCTCGATTGAATCTAATTATGGCCGTATTAGGCTGGTAAACAGGTTTCAAAGTGAGGTTTGAAAACGGCAACATCAGTAAGATTTGAAGACAAAACAACAGTACAGACACATTCAGCAGGCATGGAAAGGGAGTCTACATCATCATCTACCTCGGTTGATCCCCGATATTTCAGTGAATTCTTGATGAATTCCTAGTTGATATAACAACATTACGTTTTTATTTTATAATTTATTTGCAACAAAGAAAACAACTGAAAGACAATACAGATAAAAACAATTAAAAATAACATAGTGTGCAGGTATGGTTGGAAGCCCAAGGGCTTATATGAAAACCACACCACAAAAAAACGAAATACAATATATTAGTAAAAAAATAAATATGTTTGTTAGAACAGAAATAAATTGATCAATAATCACAAAAAATACATGTGTTTAAATGTGTGTCTGCATGTGTGCATGTGCATGGGAGTGTGTGAGAGTTTGGCTATGGAGGAGATTACTGAGTAGTTTGGTTCATCAGACTGACTCCCAGTCTTCGCTTGAAGTTATTGATGGATGATGATGTTTTGGCAATGTCAAGATAAGAACTCCAGCGTACGGTACCTCTCTATCTGATAGAGAATTGACTATGTGAGGTGCGGCAGTGGGGGTTCAGGTCAACTTTCTGGGAGGTATGAGCATTTATAGATAAAAGTGCATAATTGGCGTACATTAATGTCACAAATAGACAAGATATTGAGTTTCTTAAACAAATGTAGATTTTATTTTAATGTATTTTAATTTGACATGTATTTAACAAGGCAAGTCAGTTAAGAACAAACTCTTATTACGACGGCTTACCCAGGCCAAACCCGTACGACGCTGGGCCAATTGTGCAATGCCCTATGGGACTCCCAATCACAGCCTGGATGGAGCCAGGTAAATAGAAGAGGTGAAGAGGTCTTGCAAATTTGCAAATTTATTTTGTACGATGAGTCATTTCTGTAGGTAGGAGGCATATGCACTGGCTGAGACAATATTAGAGTAAATTATATATGGGTAAATTATACAATAGTATAGAGTTTGGTATATTATAGCATATGAACTATAGTATAGAACTATAGTATAGAACTATAGTATAATGCAAAGATGGTGCAGAAGAACATGGCTGGTGTTTTACATTCTCCCAACCAATTGTGCTATTTTGTTATTTTTTTGCATTTTGTGTAACTTATTTCATTTGATTTTTTTACCCCCTTTTTTCGCTGGAATTCCATAGTATCCAATTGTTTTTTTAGTAGTTACTATCTTGTCTCATCGCTACAACTCCCATACGGGCTCGGGAGAGACGAAGGTCGAGAGTCATGCGTCCTCCGAAACACAACCTAACTCTATAAGGCCATAAGCAAAGAAGAAGATGCTCACCCAGAAGCGGCGTACATAGTGGCCAGGGACATTAATGCAGGCAAACTTAAATCAGTTTTACCAAATTCTTACCAGCATGTCACATGTGCAACCCGGGGGGGAAAAATCCAGACCACACAGAGAGATGCATACAAAGATCTCCCCCACCCTCCATTTGGCAAATCTGACCATACTTATATCCTCCTGATTCCTGCATACAAGCAAAAACTAAAAAAAACCATTGACTCGCTCAATATGGAAGTGGTCAGATGACGAGGATGCTACACTACAGGACTGTATTGCGGGCATAGACTGGAATGTGTTCCGGGATTCATCCAATGGCATTGAGGAATACAACCCCTCAGTCATTGGCTTCATCAATAAGTGCATCAATGACGTCGACCCCACAGTGACTGTACGTACATATCCCAACCAGAAGCCATGGATTACAGGCAACATCCGCATCGAGCTTAAAGCTCAAGATGCCGCTTTCATGGTACGGAAGACTAATCCGGAAGTTTATAAGAAATCATACAATCCTGCTATGCCCTCAGATGGATGAACCATCAAAAAAGCAAAGTGTCAACACAGGATTAAGATTGAATCCTACTACACCGGCTCTGACACTCGTCGGATGTGGCAGGGCTTGAAAACTATTACGGACTACAAAGGGAAACCCATACTCCTGTATACCCTGTTCACCCACAAGTGCGTGGTCAAACACAACTCCAACACCATCATTAAGTTTGCTGATGAAACAACAGTGGTAGGCCTGATCACCGACAACGATGAGACGGCCTATAGGGAGGAGGTCAGAGAACTGGCAGTGTGTTGCCAGGACAACAACCTCTCCCCCAATGTGAGCAAGACTAAGGAGCTTATCGTGGACTACAGGCCCCCATTGACATCGACAAGGCTGTAGTGGAGCGGGTCGAGAGCTTCAAGTTCCTTGGTGTCCACATCACCAACGAACTATCATGGTCCAAACATACCAAGACAGAAGAGGAAACGACAACAAATTTTGCCCCTCAGGAGACTGAAAAGATTTGGCATGGGTCCCTAGATCCTCAAAAGATTCTACAGCTGCACCATCGAGAGTATCCTGACCGGTTGCATCACCTCCTTGTATGGCAACTGCTCGGCATTTGACCATAAGGCACTACAGAGGGTAGTGCGAACGGCCCAGTACATCACTGGGGCCAAGCTCACCCAATTTATAGACTGTTTTCTCTGATACCGCACGGCAAGTGGTAAAAAGGCTCCTCAATAGCTTCTACCCCCACGCCATGACTGCTGAACAATTCATAAAATCTCCACCGGACAATTTACATTGCCACCCCTTCCCTTTTGGAAACTGCTGTTCTGTCTGTTTGTTTGTTACCTATGCATAGTCACTTCGCCCCGACCTCCATGTACAGATTACCTCAACTAGCCTGTACCCCCGCACTATAACTCGGTACCGGTGCCACTGTATATACCCTCATTATTGTTATTCTTATTGTGTTACTTTTTATTTTAGTCTACTTGGTAAATATTTTCTTCTGCTTGAACTTCACTGTTGGTTAAGGGCCTGTAAGTAAGCATTTCACGGTAAAGTCTACACTTGCTGTATTCGGTGCGCATGACAAAGTTTGATTTGATTTCGGAAGCAAGCCTGATGAACCAAACCACACATTTTTCTGATGATACCAACAGATGTCATCACTTTGCTACAGGCAAGTTTAATATGATCTTTCCAGGATAACTTTTCATCAATTCGAACTCTGAGGAATCTAGTGGATGTGACTTGTTCAATTTCATTCCCACCAACTGAGATTCTGGTTTTTTTAAACAATATTTCTTATTACTAGTTATTACTAGTGAATACAATAAAGTTGGATTTTGATCATTTGTTAATCTGGTGCCATTCAGAAAATTTGGCCATGCCTGAGTTGGCTTCATTAATTAGTGAGTCAAAATTCTGGGGTGATAAAATCAAGTTGGTATCATCAGCAAAGAGAAGGGGAAGGTAGAAGACACAGCAGCAAGGCCATTGTTATAGATTAGGAATAACAAAGGTCCAATTATCAAATCCTGTGACACACCACAGGATATCTTGGCCCTGGTAGATGCACAGCTGTCTGCATAAAGACATTGTTCTCTGCCATAATCATAACTATATAACCAATTAAACAAAGAAACATCCTCTCACTGTCAACTGCGTTTATTTTCAGCAAACTGAACATGTGTAAATATTTGTATGAACATAAGATTCAACAACTGAGACATAAACTGAACAGGTTCCACAGACATGTCACTAACAGAAATTGAATAATGTGATCCAGAACAAAGGGGGGATAAAAATCAAAAGTAACAGTCAGTATCTGGTGTGGCCACCAGCTGCATTAAGTACTGCAGTGCATCTCCTCCTCATGGACTGCACCAGATTTGGCAGTTATTGCTGTGAGATGTTACCCCACTCTTCCACCAAGGCACCTGCAAGCTCCCCGACATTTCTGGGGGGGATTGGCCCTAACCCTAACCCTCCGATCCAACAGGTCCCAGACGTGCTCAATGGGATTGAGATCCGGGCTCTTCGCTGGCCATGGCAAAACACTGACATTCCTGTCTTGCAGGAAATCACGCACAGAACGAGCAGTATGGCTGGTGGCATTGTCATGCTGGAGGGTCATGTCAGGATGAGCCTGCAGGAAGGGTAACACATGAGGGAGGCGGATGTGCTCCCTGTAACACACAGCGTTGAGATTGCCTGTAATGACTACAAGCTCAGTCAGATGATGGTGTGACACACCGCCCTAGACCATGACGGACCCTCCACCTCCAAATCGATCCTGCTCCAGAGTACAGGCCTCGGTGTAACGCTCATTCCTTCAACGATAAACGCAAATCCAACCATCACCCCTGGTGAGACCGAACCGTGACTCGTCAGAAGAGCCCTTTTTGCTAGTCCTGTCTGGTCCAGCGTCGGTTGGTTTGTGCCCATAGGCAACATTGTTGCCGGTGATGTCTAGTAAGGAACTGCCTTACAACAGGCCTACAAGCCCTCAGTCTAGCTTCTCTCAGCCTATTGCGGACAGTCTTAGCACTGATGGAGGGATTGTGCGTTCCTGGTGTAACTCAGGCAGTTGTTGTTGCCATCCTGTACCTGTGCCGCCCAAATTTTCAGTTTTTGATTTGTTAAAAAGTTTGAAATATCCAATAAATGTCGTTCCACTTCATAATTGTGTCCCACTTGTTGTTGATTCTTCACAAAAAAATACAGTTTTATATCTTTATGTTTGAAGCCTGAAATGTGGCAAAAGGTCGCAAAGTTCAAGGGGGCCGAATACTTTCGCAAGGCAATGTATGTTGGAGGCTCTGTAATCGAGGAAGACACTGACCTACTGCTGATATCTATAAGTTACCAATTAGCTCCATCACATCAGAAAGCTCAAACTGAAGCGGAGAAGGGAAATGTCTCTTAATATAATCCAAGGGATTTCGTTCAGTTTTCTCTATTTTCTTTGACAGAGGAACTCACATTCACAAAAAGTGATTCAATTCACATGAAATAACATCAGTGATCACTATAGGTCTTATTTCCAACAATACATTGAGACGGAATAGTTGTAGATGCCTTTTTCCTATTCAACAGTTGATAGATGATTTTCCAAGTTGACTTTATATTATTTAAGGATTCTTGGAAGTTGATAGAAAAAAAATATTAGGTGAGTAAATGTTCTCTTGTACTTTTTCTAATGTGCAGAATTCAGGAGAAAGGGCATTGTGAGACACTATTTATACAACTAGTTATTTTTTTGAGACCGGTTGGAAACCAGAGATTCCAGAGCCCCTCTGCTCTCTTACATGATTTAACTAAGGGAAAGCAGTGGTGAAATACAGATTGAAAGATGTGAGAAAAGTCTGGTAAGCAGACTCCACATCGACATGAAATATCATCAAACAACATCTTAAAGTGCTCACAATTACTATTGTTAAATATTCTACCCTTAATGCTGCTAATCATACCCATCTGTTCATTTCCAGCTCCCAAAGAGTAGTGGAAAATTGGAAAATGGTCAGAAATGTAATTATAAAGTATACCTACCTGTATTAGCCACATTATTCAAAGAATTTGTAAAAATATTATCAATAAGAGTGTCAGATGAACTGGTCACTCTGGTGGGCTTATAGACGAGGGATTACAGATAGCTGCCGTATAAACTATTCAAAAAGTCATTTCAGTTAGTGGTTCCCACTTTTAAATACGTTTATGTTGTAATCACCCAAAAGAAAACACATTTTATCCTCATTATTATACCTCATGCTGTCAGTAAAAGATGCCTGGTTATTCTTCAAAAGTGCTTTCCTCACAATCTTAAATAAACATGCCCCATTCAATTTTTTTTTTACCAGGAACAGATACAGCCCGTGGTTCTCTCCAGACCTGACTGACCTTGATCAGCAAAAAACCATCCTGTGGCGTACGGTATCAGCAGCAAAAAGCCCCCGCGATATGCAACTTTTCAGGGAAGTTGGGATTTTTTTATTTTACATTTATTTATACAGGTTTTATCTCATTGAGATAACATCTCTTTTCCAAGAGAGACATGGTCCAATAGCAGCAGGGGGAACAACGTTTCAGACAAAACAACTTACAGACACTAACACAACATTAAAAAAAACTATAAACACACATACAATACAACAAACATTTTACATTAAAAACACAAACATCTTGTCTAAAAACAGCTGGCCTGAAAACAATTAAACTCTTCTATGATATATACATCAATCAAGTGTTTAAACTCCACCAACGAAACTATATCATCACATTTTAAAATGTTCAGGAGAGAATTCCAGTACCACGGTGCTAAGCAACTAAAACTATTTCTACCATGACCTGTTCTAATTTTTGGTACTATTAGAAGCAAATCAGAATGGGACCATAATTAATATTTATTTACTGACCTGACTAAAAAGGAACAGAGATAAAATGGCATTTTACCCAATATGGCCGTATAAATCAGTGTACAGTGGGGCAAATAGTATTTAGTCAGCCACCAATTGTGCAGAGAGTTGTATGGCATTGAAGCTCGTCTGGAGGTTAGTTAACACAGTGTCCAAAGAGGGGCCAGAAGTATACAGAATGGTGTCGTCTGCGTAGAGGTGGATCAGAGAATCACCAGCAGCAAGTGAGACATCATTGATGTATACAGAGAAAAGAGTCGGCCTGAGAATTTAACCCTGTGGCACCCCCATAAAGACTGCCAGAGGTCCGGACAACAGGCTCTCCGATTTGACACACTGAACTCTGTCTGAGAAGTAGTTGGTGAACCAAGCGAGGCGGTTATGATATCGTTTAGGACCTTAAGCATGGCTGAGTTGCACCCTTGACCAGCTTGGAAACCAGATTGCATAGCGGAGATGGTAAGGTGGGATATGAAATGGTCTGTGATCTGTTTGTTAACTTGGCTTTCGAAGACCTTAGAAAAGCAGGGTAGGATAGATATAGGTCTGTAGCAGTTTGGGTCTAGAGTGTCTCCCACTTTGAAGAGGGGGATGACCGTGGCAGCTTTCCAATCTTTGGGGATCTCACACGATACGAAAGATCGGTTGAACAGGCTACTAATAAGGGTTGCAACAATTTCAGCTGATAATTCTAGAAAGAGAGGGTCCAGGTTGTCTAGCCCTGCTGAGTTGTAGGGGTCCAGATTTTGCAGCTCTTTCAGGACATCAGCTATTTGGATTTGGATGAAGGAGAAATGGGCGAGGCTTGGGTCTGTTGACCAGTGGCCAGGTGGAAAGCATGGCCAGCTGTAGAAAAATGCTTATTGAAATTCTCAATTATTGTGGATTTATCGGTGGTGACAGTGTTTTTTAGCCTCAGTGCAGTGGGCATCTGGGAGAAGGTGCTCTTATTCTCCATGGACTTTACAGTGTCCCAGAACTTTTTGGAGTTTGTGCTGCAGGATGCAAATTTCTGTTTGAAAAAGCTAGCCTTTGGTATGATTTAAAGCTGATTTTTTTTTTTTTTTTTTTTTTTTACAAATCTAACCTTTATTTAACCAGGAAGGGCTCATTGAGATTAAAATCTATTTTTCAAGAGCGCCCTGGCCAAGATGGCAAACGAAGAGAGTACCTACCACATTCCTGAACAATAAAAATGCACAAATAAAAAGGTAGTAAACCCAAAATGGCTTTGTAAAAGTATACCAGTGACTGAGCCTACGAGTGACTAGAGAAGGCCAGCCAACCCTGGTATACTAAGTGCAGTGGTGAGTAAGGGTTTTGCAGTTTAAAATAGATCTCAAAGTGCCATGGTAAAGAGTGTCAATTGATCTCAAACACTGAGTGGAAGCATTCATATGTAAAATATCCCCATAGTCTAGTAAAGGCATAAATGTAGCTGATACTAGCCTCCTTCTGGCTTCAAAAGAAAAACATGCCTTATTCCTAAAATAAAATTCCAATTTCAGCTTCAATTTTTTTGTAAGTTGTTGAATATACAATTTAAAAGAGAGGCCGTCATCAATTAAAATTCCAAGATATGTATATGAGGTTACAACCTCAATCTCCTTGCCCTGACAGGTAGTAATAGGTGGAAGGTTCAGAGGTCTATTTCTTGCATTAGAAAACACCATTAGTTTTAGTTTTGTCAGTATTGAGGATAAGCTTCAATTGACACAAGGTATGTTGAACAGTATAAAAAGCAGTTTGCATGTTCTGGAAAGCTTTTGTAAGAGACGAGGCACAACAGTAAATAACAGTATCATCAGCATAAAAATGAAGTTGTGCATTTTGGACATTTTTGTCTAAATCATTTATATAAATAGTGAATAATAGAGGACCAAGTACAGAGCCTTGGGGCACACCATTCAAGACAGACAATTTAACATACATAAGCCCATCAAATTGAGTGCACTGAGTTCTATCAGACAGATAGTTAGCAAACCATGATTCTAAATTTGGGTAAAACAAAATGCATGGTATTTTCAAATGCCAGGCATGTTACAAATCATGTCATTAATACATTGGCTGGACATACTATAGAGCATGTTAAAGTGTACAAATATTTGGGTGTGTGGGTTGATGATAAACTGAACTTCACTGTGCATGTACAGAACTTGATAAGGAAGCTGAAGCTGAAAACAGGATTTTATTACCAGCCTAAGGTTTGTTTTTCTGTTGAGGCCAGGAAGGAGCTGGTACGATGTCCTTCCAGACTCACATTAAGCATCTCCAATCCAAAATTAAATCTAGAATCGGCTTCCTATTTCGCAACGAAGCATCCTTCACTCATGCAGCCAAGCATATTGTCATGAGAATTATGTTCTCGATGTTCATAAACCAATCATAAACTAATCAGGATTTGTAAGATACTGATTGAAATTAAACAGACGGAGGCCCAGCTAAAATAGTCAATAAGGTTTATTCACGAGGGCGCTGGTCTGTTGTACAAAACCATTCATTTTATACTGGCTTCTTACGCATATACTTTCACACACAAACTTTAGGTATCCTACGCACACACGCACATACTTTCACACACAAACATTAGGTATCCTACGCACACACTGTCCTGCTACCCAGCCGACAAAGATTAGGGGAGTCCGTGAGAATCTCTCCCCGTCCTCCCTGAAGATAGGGAGACCCTGGGAAGTACTCTCAGTGGCCCCCAGCCAAGGTCGGCACCGAATCTTGCTCAGACAGTCTTAAGATACTATGATAGACATTGTTACAGTTATATTGTTTTACCCTAATTCTGACTAAAACTACACACATCATGACTAAAACTACACACTTCATGACTAAAACTACACACATCATTTATTATAATTTGACTGATTCTTAATCAATTTCATACAATTATATGGCTTCAGAGTGGGATATTCTAGTCATTCATTTAAACCTATAAATTCCATCAACACATATCCTCGTAAAACGAACTATCCTGCCGATCCTTGACTTCGGCGATGTCATTTACAAAATAGCCTCCAACACTCTACTCAGCAAATTGGATGCAGTCAATCACAGTGCCATCCGTTTTGTCATCAAAGCCCCATATACTACCCACCAATGCAAACTGTATGCTCCTGTTGGCTGGCCCTCGCTTCATATTCATCACCAAACCCACTGGCTCCAGGTCACCTATAAGTCTTTGCTAGGTAAAGCCCCGCCTTATCTCAGCTCACTGGTCAACATAGCAGCACCCACTAATAGCACGCGCTCCAGCAGGTATATTTCACTGGTCACCCCCAAAGCCAATTCCTTCTTTGGCCTCCTTTCCTTCCAGTTCTCTGCTGCCAATGACTGGAAAGAACTGCAAAAATCACTGAAGCTGGAGACCCATATCTCCCTCACTAACTTTAAGCACCAGCTGTCAGAGCAGCTCACAGATCACTGCACCTGTACATAGTCCATCCAACTCCCTCATCCCCATACTGTTATTTATGTTTTTGCTCCTTTGCACCCCAGTATCTCTACTGCACATTCATCTTGTGCACATCCATCACTCCAGTGTTTAATTGCTCAATTGTAATTATTTCGCCACTATGGCCTATTTATGGCCTTACCTCCCTTATCTTACCTTATTTGCACACACTGTATATAGACTTTTTTCTCTATTGTGTTATTGACTATATGTTTGTTTATTCCATGTGTAACTCTGTGTTGGTGTTTGTGTTGCACTGCTTTGCTTTATCTTGGCCAGGTCGCAGTTGTAAATGAGAACTTGTTCTCAACTAGCCAACCTGGTTAAATAAAGGTGAAATACATTTTTGAAGATAAATTATTAATCCAAGGTTGATGCAAGGATATAAATTAAATTACCAACGTCAGAATTGGGCGGCCGATAGATGCATTCAATTACCACTTTTTTACCACAAAAAAATTAACAGGAGGACATTTCTATGAAAAGACATTCAACATCAATGTTATCAAATGTAAGTGCGTGTCCTCTATATAGTATACCATATACTGCGGGGGAGGTCAACCCACCACCTTGGGTGATATTGTTTATGCATGGTTATGCTCCAACCCTGTGCTAACATACCTGAAACGGATCATGGTCATCAGATAATACGTGTGTTAGATTAGGGTTGGAGGGAAAGCCTGCAGAAGAAGGTTTGGGCATCCCTGATATACAGAGTATATTCTTACCTCTGTCTGTATCATGTTGATGCGTCTGGAACAGAGGGTCTTGACACAGTTGTAGATGTCCACCACTCCCTCACACTCTGCCATATCCAGCATGACGTCCAGTACGATGTAGCAGCCTGTTCTGCCTGCTCCCATACTGACACGGAGGAGAGAGGTCAGGGGTTAGGAGTTGGAGGTTAGAGGTCATATCCAACATGACGTGCTGCAGACTGTGCTGCATGCTCACGTACTAACACACAGAGATGTCAGGGATTAGAGGTAAACAAGGTCAAAGAGGTGAGGGTATAAGCTCAGGAGCGAGAGACCATCTATAGGCTAAGCTACACCAAAAACGATAAGTATAAAATAAAGAGCCACACTGCATCACTCAGAGACAGGATGTGATGTAAGATGGTTTGTTACCTGCAGTGGACAACCACGGGCCCAGCGTCGGGGGGTGTGGAAGCCTTGACCCGTCGTAGGAAGGCCAGCAGGCCTGTG
Organism: Oncorhynchus masou masou; assembly: GCF_036934945.1. Classification (NCBI taxonomy): domain Eukaryota; kingdom Metazoa; phylum Chordata; class Actinopteri; order Salmoniformes; family Salmonidae; genus Oncorhynchus; species Oncorhynchus masou. Next base: position 28,499,905 of record NC_088223.1, on the reverse strand, counting down.
GCATGGTAGGGAACACCATGCTCTGGCCAGGAGGTGAAGTGGAACTGACACACCTCATGTTTGGCTGGGTAGCCCCTCTGGAGAGGCAAATACAGAAGGTCCAATGAAAATCAGTATCAGCAAACAGACACCTACAGTTGGCACAGTAGGACATTTATTTAGACATCTCTATTCAAACATGCATATTAAAATGATTAATTATTTGTTAAGATATCAATGCCTCTATAAAGGCTGTGTGAACAAAGATTAAACAAAAAATTGGATGTGATACCAGGGGCCAATACATATCCAAACAATTTGTTATTTGTTAGATAGAAGGACATCGACTATTCGCTCACCCGCTCCATAGCAAAGGTGCGGACGGTGTACTCGGCCAGTGTTTCCGTTTTCAGCAGTGTGATCTTGATGTCTCCATAGAGTTCACTGTCCTCGGGCCAGTACTTACAGCACTTCATCTGAACACACACACAACATTTTGACTTTAATCAGGGTGTACAGCCAGTTACAGATTTAGCTGGCTTATCTCTAAACCAATGTTCAAGAGAACAATCAATACAATACAGTAGCCCATGACAATCATCTATATTTCTTGTTTACATCTAGAAAAGGTGGAAGACTTAATGGTTGTAATCTGGCTGTCATTTCAACCAGTTTTGCCCACTGGGTTGTAGACTTATTATACAAAGCTAGATCATTCCGCTGGTAGTTCTTATATTTTCCTATGCAAAGAGTGAGCCCGCAAAGGCACAGAAAGATAATCCTACCCTGCCCACTTCGACCAGTTTAGTGATCATGACAATACTGAAGCAGTTCTCCTGCCACACCATCCTCCAGAAGTCGTAGATCATCTCCTGCTTGGGACCTGAGGGGGAAGAGAGGAGGAGGTGGAGAGGGAGTAGGAGGAGGACAAGGAGAGGACAAGGAGAGAAAGGGGAGGCGATGGAAGACAGGAGGAAAGACAGAAAGAGGTGGAGTAGGAGCATAAAAGGAAGGGATAGAGGGAGGGGAAATGGGATCATAAATCAGTAGAAATAGCAGGGATAACCATCAGGGTCGGGCTGGTAGAAACCATGCCAGAGACGAAAGTAACAGTGTGTCATTTTATGAACCATGGCTCTCCTCTCCTCTTTCCTCTCTCTGCTCTCCTAGCGTCTGCTGGTAGAATGTAATTTCAATACGCTCACAAATCCACAGCTGTTGTGCAAACAACAAGCGCCATCACTGTCTTCTTTCTCCGGCGAGGAGCGACACAAATCTCAGCTCCTCGGCACCCATTGGCAGTTCCAATTGATTGCATTATACGGTGAGCTTGATGATATCACATGCCGCTATGTCATACCATAGATAATGTAAGGGTGAACAAATACCATGGCTTTAATGATAAACATAGCCACCAGAGGTATGATATACTGTATGGATGGGTATCTGATAATTTTATGTTCATAAATGACATATTATTTGTGTTGAGAGCTAATGTTAGGGTGTATCATGGCTTTTGACGATGAAAACACTCATTCATTCCAACCTTTAATCTCTGCACGCACAATGCATTCATTCAATCTGTTTCCAGGGGCCTACTATGGTGCTGTAGTTAGCATAGATAAGACCGTTGTCAAGGAGAAGGTCATTCTTGATAAATCATGTTCAGTTATCATAGCTATTTTGCATTCGCTTTGTTTCCCTCGTTGTTCCACCCCCCTCTCTCATTCGCTTTGTTTCCCTCGTTGTTCCACCCCCCTCTCTCATTCGCTTTGTTTCCCTTGTTGTTCCACCCTCCTCTCTCATTCGCTTTGTCTCTTATAAATAAGCCATATGATCAAATACAACCAAGGCGGTTGTTGTTTCCGCAGTGTTTTTCACAGTTTGCCTTAACATGAAGCCTCCACAGTGGATCCTACTTGAGATGCCTGGCACCTAGCCCCCACGTAGTGTCTACTGTATTATTAATATGACGACATGTTGTTTAATTTCCAGCAGCACTCCTCACTGAGGGCCAGAGGGCCCGGGCTGTCAGAGAAGTGATAGATAATGGTGCATCCTCCCAGGGCACATCTGTATGCTCAGCGTAATGTTGCTGTGTGGACACAGGGCTTCAGAGCAACACTCCTCCACTACCTCCTCCACCTCATCCTTGGACACCAGTTTCGCTCCAGGCACCTGCCTACACACACACACACCTATACATACAGTTTAAATATACAGTGCCTTCAGAAAGTATTTTTGTGTTGCAGACTGAATTTAAAATGGATTAAATTGAGATTGTGTGTCACTGATCTACACAAAATAACCCATAACGACAAAGTAAAATTTTGTTTGTAGCAACATTTTGAAATTATAAAAAATGTTAAAGCTGGAATGTCTTGAGTCAATAAGTATTCAACCCCTTTGTAATGGCAAGCCAAAATACGTTCAGGAGTAAAAATGTGCATAACAAATCGCATAATAAGTTGCATGTACTCATTCTGTGTTAAATAATAGCGGGTAACATGATTTTTGAATGACGACCCCATCTCCGTACCCCACACATACTATTATCTCTAAGGTCCCTCAATCGAGTAGTGAATTTCAAGCACAGATTCAAAGACCAGGGATGTTCTTCAATGTCTTGCAAAGGGCCGCAGCGAATGGTAGATGTTTAAAAATAAAAAAAGCAGGTGCTAAATATGTGACCCTATTCAGGAAAATAGGCATATGTGGCAAGTCACGACTTCACAGAAGAACCGTTTGAACGTAAACAAATCATATTTTTTTATCTAAATGCATTTTCTTTGGCAGAAATACCTTCTTGAATGTGCCTTAAAACAAACTTGTATGCCATCTGTAAATATGAATACAATTGTTAAATTCTAAGCCTTGTTGGTTAAGCAACCTTCCCACTAGCCATGATTGGCTGAGGTAATGAGTGGGCTGAATATTTCGAGAGAGGAGTTTGGATTGATCTGCCATAGAAGCTCATCAGTCTGTGTTGGTAATCCTGTCGAATGCTGCTTTTTTAAATGTGTTGTGTAGTGGAGCTGTCCACTTTCTGGAGGATCAAGTTTTGAAATCAGTGGAATTAGAGTATGATATCTAAAGAGACAGAGGAAACACTTGTCTCCGGATTACATCTTCAAACTAAGGGCAACCGTGGCATGGCATTCCTGTCAGGGAGACGTGTCCATGCTCAATGATGTATACAGGTAAGATAGTGTAGTGTCAGCTAGCTACATTTTCAGATATTACACGCTCTCTAATTTTGACAGAAAGTGGTTTAATTTCAAGCTAAACTGTACTGTTAGCTAGCTAGCTAACGTTAGCTGCCTGGCTCCCTAGCTGATGTTATCATTCATTTCCCAGAGCCATTTGCTGTTCTAGTTAGCTTACATTGAACATGGTTGGTTAGCTCCCAGCACTGTGGCATTGTTGGCACTGTTCATTGTTTAACTAGCTGGCTCATTAGCTAATGTTACATGACGGGTGTGCAACACCCGATGAATATGGCCGGTGTCAGTAAAAGTCTGCAAAAAAGCGTAATGAAATTGTTGCCTGCAGAGCTGTTTAGGCTGTTTTCATGCTATCCAGAGGTAAACAAATCATCGGCCAGAGCATCAAGTGCGCACTTCGAGAGCGAAATAAGATGGGTGGGGCTAAAGCTTAGGGTGAGGGTGTAAAATATGCTGAATAGGTGTAGACAAAGAAGAGCTCTTCACTAAATAGCAAAACATTCAAAGGCAATTTTCAAAAAAAAATTCAAAGCAGAATTACATTCCCATTGTTCCTCAACTGTAGTGTATGATATACCATTTTGTAGCTCTGAGTCTCTACTTTTATCTAATGTAAAAAACACCATTTAAACTTTTGCTACATCCAGGTGGTGAGTCACATATTCCTTTGAGCAAGGTGAAGTTATTATTAATTACACTTTGGATGGTGTATCAACCCACCCAGTCACCAGAAAGATACAGGCATCCTTCATAACTCAGTTGCTGGAGAGGAAGAAAACTGCTCAGGGATTTCACCATGAGGCCAATGGTGATTTTAAAGAGTTTAATGGTTGCGATATGAGAAAACTGAGGATGGATCAACAACATTGTAATTTCTCCAAAATACTAACCTAAATGACAGCGTGAAAATAATTACAAATATTACAAAACATGCAAACTTTTTGTCATGAATACAAAGTGTTATTTGTTTGGCACAAATCCCACACAACACATCACTGCATACCACTCTTTATATATACTGAACAAAGATATACAGTTCATATAAGGAAATCTGTCAATTTAAATAAATTCCACTAATCTATGAATTTGAGCCACTAATCTATGAATTTCACATGACTGGGATAACAAATATGTATCTGCTGGTCACAGATACCTTAAAAAAATAGGGGTGTGGATCAGAAAACCAGTCAGTATCTGATGTGACCACCATTTGCCTCATGCAGCGAAACACATATCCTTCGCATAGTTAATCAGGCTGTTGATCGTGGCCTGTGGAATGTTGTCTCCCTCCCTTTCATTAGCTGTGCGAAGTTGCTGGATATTGGCGGGCACTGGAACATGCGGTTGTACAGGTCAATCCAGAGCATTCCAACCATGCTCAATGGGTGATATGTCTGGTGAGTATGCAGGCCATGGAAGAACTGGGACATTGTCAGCTTTCAGGTGATGGCTGTGGATGAATGGCACGATAAGGGGCCTCAGGATCTCATCACGGAATCGACATGCACTAAAATGCAATTGTGTTTGTAGCTTATGCCTGACTGCCTGCCCATACCATAACCTCACCCCCACCATGGGTCACTCTGTTCACAAAGTTGTCATCAGCAAACAGCTCGCCCACACAACGACATTCACGCTAAGCTCATTGTCATCTGCCCGGTACAGTTGAAACCGGGATTCATTCATGAAGAGCAGTCTTCTCCAGTATGCTAGTGGCCATCGAAGGTGAGCATTTGCCCACTGAAGTCGGTTGCGACGTCAAACTGCAGTCAGGTCAAGACCCTGGTGAGGACAACGTGCATGCAGATGATATTCCCTGAGACGGTTTCTGACAGTTTGTGCAAAAAAAATCTTTGGTTGTGCAAACCCAGTTTCATCAGCTGTCCGGGTGGCTGGTCTCAGACGATCACGCAGGTGAAGAAGCCAGATATGGAGGTACTGGGTTGGCTTCGTTACAAGTATTCCGCGGTAGTAAGGCCAGTTGGACATGCTGCCAAATTCGTTAAAACAAACAAAGGTGGCTTATGGTAAAGAAAGCTACATTCAAATCTTTGGCAAATGCTTTGGTGGACATTCCTGCAGTCATCATGCCAATTGCATGCTTCCTCAAAACTTGAGACATACGTGGCATTGTGTTGTGTGACAAACCTGCACATTTTAGAGTGGCCATTTATTGTCCCCAGCAAAAGGGGTACCTGTGTAATGATTATGCTGTTTAATCAGCTTCTTGATTTGCCACAACCGTGGATGGATTATCTTGGCATTGTAATCAAATTTGTGCACAACATTTGAGAGAAATTATATTTTTGTGCGTCTGGAACATTTCTGGGATCTTTTATTTCAGCTCATGAAACCAACACTTATATTTGTACTTATGTTTTTGTTCAGTATATTTTCAAGCATGGTGATGGCTGCATCATGTTTGAGTATGCTTTTCATCGGCAAGTAGTAGGGAGGTTTTTTCGAATAAAAAGAAATGGAATACAGCTATAAGCACAGGTAAAATCCTTGAGGAAAACCTGGTTCAGTCTGCTTCCAACAGATACTGAGAGACAAATTCACCTTTCAGCAGGACAATAACCTAAAACACAAGACCAAATCAACACTGGAGTTGCTTACAAAGACGACATTGAATGTTCCTGAGTGGCCTAGTGACTGTTGTGACTTAAATCAGTTGAAAATCTACAGCAAGACTTGAAAATGTCTGTCTTGCAATGATCAACAATCAACTTCAGAGATTGAATATTTTAAAAAAGAATAATGGGCAAATATTGTACAATCCAAGTGTGCAATTCTCTTACAGACTTACCCAAAAAAAACTCACCGTTGTAAGCGACTCAGGGATGTGAATACTTGTGTAAATTAGATATTTCTGTACATAATTTTCAATACATTTGCTAAAGATTCTAAAAGCATGTTTCACTTTGTTATGGGGTACTATGTGTAGATGAGTGAGCCAAAAAAATTTGAATTCAGACTTTAACACAACAAAATGTGGAATAAGTCAAGGGATATGAATACTTTCTGTGGTAGTCAACCTCATCTGGCCTCCTGGCTTTTTTTACCATGCATTCTAAAATGTATTCAGTCTGCCTCAGTAAGAGAACAGAGACACATTTGTGTATGCCAGTGGCTATGTAATATGTATGCAGAAACGTGTGTATACTGTATAAGTATTTGTGTGTGTGAGAGTGAGAGGGGGAGAGAGAGAGAAAGAGAGAAAGAGAGAGAGAGAAAGAGAGACAGAAAAAGAGCAAGAGCAAGAGAAAGACAGAGAGGTTTTAGAAGAGCAAGTGAACTGAAATCTTCCTTGTGTGGAGTGGTGGGAATTGGGACCAAAAAGAAAGAGGGAAAGACACCAGAGGGGAATCACATACTAAACTAATAAGATCAGAGCTAAGGAAGAATAAATTATATATATATCTGTGTGTGTGTGGGGGGGGGAACTATGTTCTAGGTCCTGACTTGAGGGAGTAGCAGAACTATGCACAGATGTAGGGGAGGAGAGACACATAGAGACTTCACAGAGAGCTACAGCTATGTGCTGTAACATATTCAGACTCAGTTGGCCTATGTACAGGTACATGTGACTAACGGTAGAGAGAAGTGGTGTTGAGGTTGTAGGAACATTTAACCCAGCTACAGAACGTGATGGAAAACCAGTGTGTGAATGTATGCTTGTGTGTGCGAGAGATGCTCAGCACACACTTACTGGCCTGAGGCCAAACCACGACCAACAACATTGGACACTCTATGGAACAAAAAGCCTTCACTATATCATCCTGGAATATACAAGGCCTGAGGTCATCTGCCTTTGGCCTAAAGAACAGAAACCCGGACTTCACCAAAGAAATCGGTAATACAGACATTGTCATCCTGCAAGAAACCTGGTATAGAGGAGACGGACCCACTGGTTGCCCTCTAGGTTACAGAGAGATGGTAGTCCCATCCACCAAACTACCAGGTGTGAAACAGGGAAGGGACTCAGGGGGTATGCTAATTTGGTATAGAGCAGACCTAACTCACTCCATTAAATTAATCAAAACAAGAACATCCTACATTTGGCTAGAAATTCAAAAGGAAATTACTCTAACAGAGAAAAATGTCCTCCTGTGTGCTACCTATATCCCCCCCACTAGAATCCCCATATTTTAATGAAGACAGCTTCTCCATCCTGGAGGGGGAAATCAATCATTTCCAGACCCAGGGACATGTACTAGTCTGTGGCGACCTAAATGCCAGAACCGGACAAGAACCTGACACCCTCAGCACACAGGGGGACAAACACCTGCCCGGAGGTGACAGCATTCCCTCCCACATATGCCCCCCCAGGCACAACTATGACAACATAACCAACAAAAACGGGTCACAACTCCTGCAGCTCTGTCGCACGCTTGGTATGTACGTAGTCAACGGTAGGCTTCGAGGGGACTCCTATGGTAGGTACACCTATAGCTCATCTCTTGGCAGTAGTACTGTAGACTACTTTATCACTGACCTCAACCCAGAGTCTCTCAGAGCGTTCACAGTCAGCCCACTGACACCCCTATCAGACCACAGAAAAATCACAGTCTACTTAAACAGAGCAATACTCAATCATCAGGCATCAAAGCCAAAGGAACTGAGTAACATTAAGAAATGCTATAGATGGAAGGAATGCAGCTTGGAAACCTACCAAAAAACAATTAGGCAACAACAAAATTCAATCCCTTTTAGACAATTTCCTAGGTAAAACATTCCACTGTAATAGTGAAGGTGTAAACTTGGCAGTAGAAAATCTTAACAGTATATTTGACCTCTCAGCTTCCCTATCAAATCTAAAAATCTCAAATAGAAAACCGAAGAAAATTAACAATAATGACAAATGGTTTGATGAAGAATGCAAAAATCTAAGAAATTGAGAAACCTGTCCAACCAAAAACATAAGAGACCCGGAAAACCTGAGTCTATGCCTTCACTATGGTGAATCACTAAAACAATACAGAAATACAATACAGAAAAAGAAGGAACAGCATGTCAGAAATCAGCTCAATGCAATTGAAGAATCCATAGACTCTAACCACTTCTGGGAAAATTGGAAAACACTAAACAAACAACAACACGAAGAATTATCTATGCAAAATGGAGATGTATGGGTAAACCACTTCTCCAATCTTTTTGGCTCTATAACAAAGAATAAAGAGCAAAAACATATACATGATCAAATACAGATCTTAGAATCAACTATTAAAGACTACCAGACTACTACATTTCCTCAATGAAAACAATGTACTGAGCAAATTTCAAATTGGCTTTTTACCAAATTACGGTACAACAGACCATGTATTCACCCTGCACACCCTAATTGACAACCAAACAAACCAAAACAAAGGCAAAGTCTTCTCATGCTTTGTTGATTTCAAAAAAGCCTTCGACTCAATTTGGCATGAGGGTCTGCTATACAAACTGATGGAAAGTGGTGTTGGGGGTAAAACATACGACATTATAAAATCCATGTACACAAACAACAAGTGTGAGGTTAAAATTGGCAAAAAACACACACATTTCTTCACACAGGGTCGTGGGGTTAGACAGGGATGCAGCTTAAGCCCCACCCTCTTCAACATATATATCAACAAATTGGCGCGGGCACTAGAAATGTCTGCAGCACCCGGCCTCCCCCTGCTAGAATCCGAAGTCAAATGTCTGCTGTTTGCTGATGATCTGGTGCTTCTGTCACCAACCAAGGAGGGCCTACAGCAGCACCTAGATCTTATGCACAGATTCTGTCAGATCTGGGCCCTGACAGTAAATCTCAGTAAGACCAAAATAATGGTGTTCCATAAAAGGTCCAGTCACCAGGACCACAAATACAAATTCCATCTAGACACTGTTGCCCTAGAGCACACAAAAAACTATACATACCTTGGCCTAAACATCAGCGCCACAGGTAACTTCCACAAAGCTGTGAACTATCTGAGAGACAAGGCAAGAAGGGCATTGTAACGGCGTTCTTCGTTTGTCGAAAGAAAGTCAGACCGAAATGCAGCGTGTTGGTTACTCATGTTCTTTAACCTCTTACATCTATGGTGGCGCTATTTCATTTTTGGATGAAAAACGTTCCCGTTTTAAACAAGATATTTTGTCACAAAAAGATGCTCGACTATGCATATAATTGCTACTGTTCGAAAGAAAACACTCTGACGTGTCCAGAAATACAAATATCTTCTCTGTGCGTGCCCTTTAACGTGAGCTTCAGGCAAAACCAAGATGAGATGGCATCCAGGAAATGACAAGGATTTTTGAGGCTCTGTCTTTCATGATCTCCTTATATGGCTGTGAACGCAAGAGGAATGAATCAACCCTTTCTATCGTTTCCCCAAGGTGTCTGCAGCATTGTGACGTATTTGTAGGCAGATCATTGGAAGATTGACCATAAGAGACCACATTTACCACGTGTCCGCCCGGTGTCCTGCGACGAAATTGGTGCGCAAAAGTCACCTGCCAGTATTTTTCCATGGGACACAGAGAGGGAAGCAAGCTTCCACGAACTGCATGTCAATGAAGAGATATGTGAAAAAACACCTTGAGGATTGATTCCAAACAACGTTTGCCATGTTTCGATCGATATTATGTAGTTAATCCGGAAAAAGTTTCACGTTGTAGGTGACTGCATTTTCGGTTCGTTTCGGTAGCCAGGCGCAATGTAGAAAACGGAACGATTTCTCCTACACACAGACGCTTTCAGGAAACACTGCGCATCTGGTATGTGGCTGGGAGTCTCCTCATTGAAAACATCAGAAGCTCTTCAAAGGTAAATGATTTTATTTATTTGGTTATCTGGCTTTTGTGAAAATGTTGCGTGCTACATGCTACACAAAATGCTATGCTAGCTTTGCATACTCTTACACAAATTAGTCCATTTCTATGGTTCAAAAGCATATTTTGAAAATCTGAGATGACAGTGTTGTTAAGAAAAGGCTAAGCTTGAGAGCAAACGCATTATTTTAATTTTATTTGCGATTTTCAGAAATCGTTAACGTTGCGTTATGCTAATGAGCCTGAGGCTTAGTCACAAACCCGGATCCGGGTTGGGGAGTTTCAAGAAGTTAATGGAACAAATGACGATACACGAAATAACTTATAAATACAAAAAACAACAAAACGGACCGTGAAACCTATTACAGCCTATCTGGTGAACACTACACAGAGACAGGAACAATCACCCACGAAATACAAAGTGAAACCCTGGCTACCTAAATACGGTTCCCAATCAGAGACAACGAGAATCACCTGACTCTGATTGAGAACCGCCTCAGGCAGCCAAGCCTATACAGCACCCCTACTCAGCCGCAATCCCAAATACTACAAAAACCCCACCATGAAATACAACAACATAAACCCATGTCACACCCTGGCCTGACCAACTAATTAACGAAAACACAAAATACTAAGACCAAGGCGTGACAGGCATTCTATGCCATCAAAAGGAACATAAATTTCAACATACTAATTAGGATTTGGCTAAAAATACTTGAATCAGTCATAGAGCCCATTGCCCTTTATGGTTGTGATGTCTGGGGTCCGCTCACCAACCAAGACTTCACAAAATGGGACAAACACCAAATTGAGACTCTGCACGCAGAATTCCGCAAAAATATCCTCCGTGTACAACGTAGAACACCAAATACTGCATGCAGAGCAGAATTAGGCCGATACCCACTAATTATCAAAATCCAGAAAAAAAAATTATATAACCACCTAAAAGGAAGCGATTCCCAAACCTTCCATAACAAAGCCATCACCCACAGAGAGATGAACCTGGAGAAGAGTCCCCTAAGCAAGCTGGTCCTGGGGCTCTGTTCACAAACACAAACACACCCTACAGAGCCCCAGGACAACAGCACAATTAGACCCAACCAAATCATGAGAAAACAAAGAGATAATTACTTGACACATTGGAAAGAATTAACAAAAAAACAGAGCAAACTAGAATGCTATTTGGCCCTACACAGAGAGTACACAGCGGCGGAATACCTGACCACTGTGACTGACCCAAAATTAAGGAAAGCTTTGACTATGTACAGACTCAGTGAGCATAGCCTTGCTATTGAGAAAGGCCGCCGTAGGCAGACATGGCTCTCAAGAGAAGACAGGCTATGTGCTCACTGCCCACAAAATGAGGTGGAAACTGAGCTGCACTTCCTAACCTCCTGCCCAATGTATGACCATATTAGAGAGACATATTTCCCTCAGATTACAAAGATCCACAAAGAATTCGAAAACAAATCCAATTTTGAAAAACTCCCATATCTACTGGGTGAAATTCCACAGTGTGCCATCACAGCAGCAAGATTTGTGACCTGTTGCCACGAGAAAAGGGCAACCAGTGAAGAACAAACACCATTGTAAATACAACCCATATTTATGCTTATTTATTTTATCTTGTGTCCTTTAACCATTTGCACATTGTTAAAACACTGTATATATATAATATGACATTTGTAATGTCTTTATTGTTTTGAAACTTCTGTATGTGTAATGTTTACTTTTAATTTTTATTGTTTTTCACTTTATATATACACTTTATATATTATCTATCTCACTTGCTTTGGCAATGTTAACACATGTTTCCCATGCCAATAAAGCCCTTGAATTGAATTGAATTGAAAGAGATGAGAGAGAGAGAGAGAGAGAGAGAGAGAGAGAGAGAGAGAGAGAGAGAGAGAGAGAGAGAGAGGAGCGAGAGAGAGAGAAAGAGATGTGAGAGAGAGAGAGAGAGAGAAAGAGAGAAAGAGAGAGAGAGAGAGAGAGAGAGGAGCGAGAGAGAGAGAGAGGAGCGAGAGAAAGAAAGAGATAGGAGTGAGAGAGAGAGGAGCTAGAGGAGCAGAGAGAGAGAGAGAGAGAGAGAGAGAGGCTCGAGAGAGAGAAAGAGATAGGAGCGAGAGAGATTGGAGCGAGAGATGAGAGAGAGAGAGAGAGAGAGAAAGAGATTGGAGCGAGAGATGAGAGAGAGAGAGAGAGAGTGAGAGAGAAAGAGATAGGAGCGAGAGATGAGAGAGTGAGAGAGCGAGAGAAGAGAGATGAGAGAGCGAGAGAGAGCGCGAGAGATTCAAATTTGTTTTACCTTTATTTAACTAGGCAACTCAGTTATTAAGCACATATTCTTATTTACAATGACTGCCTACCCCGGCCAAGCCCTTACCCGCACGACACTGGGCCAATTGTGTGCCGCCCTATGGGAGTCCCAATCACAGCCGGTTGTGATACAGCCTGGAATCAAACCAGGTCTGTAGTGATGCCTCTAGCACTGAGATGCAGTGCCTTAGACCGGTGCGCCACCCGGGAGAGAGAGAGAGCGAGAGATGAGAGAAGAGAGAGAGAGATAAAGAGCTTGGAGAGAGAGCGCAGGAGATGGTTTCTGTGTGTTTGATGCCATTCCATTTACTCTGTTCCAGCAATTATTATGAGCCGTCCTCCCCTCAGCAACCTCCACTGGTGTTTACACATTAACAATTCAAATCATTATTTTAACATCAACAACTGGGAGGCATGGCTGCGCATGCACATACATACATACAGTACACACACAGAATACGGTATTTTACCAGTTATTGATTCCAATGGTACTCACCTTGGGTGGCTATGAAGTGGTTTGATCGCTGGTACCCCTGTAAAAAAAGAAAAAGAGATGTAGAGGAAGAAAGAACGAGAGAGAAAGAGAGAGAGAGTTGATCATCAGAGTAGCACAGTGTAAAGACCAGTCCCTGGAGCCACTGTACAGAACCACCCCCATCCCCCTCCCTCCGTATCATCTCTTCTTTTCCATCTGGTATTGAATGACACTGTATATGTAGTGGAGCTTGCGTTGTATTCATCAACCACCTAGATATAATACCAGTTGGTTTTCATATTATAATATTTCCATAATGTAAAAATAGGACCAATAACAGGTAGCTAAAGGACAATTCTCTACAACGGCCATAATTGTCTAGAGAGGGGGACCGTAATCTTCTCAATGGGCAGCTTCCTACCAATTAGCTTCTTTGTTCAGGCAGCATTTTACCATTATCTGTTCAGGTATAGAGCAATAATAAACTACAAAAGGGAAATTATAATAATTTCAGCTTTCATCTGACACTGTCTGAGGCAAAGCGGTCATATCCGCGCTCAACTCCAGCCACTTTAATAATGGGAATTGATGGGAAATGATGTAAATATATCACTAGCCACTTTAAACAATGCTACCTTATATAATGTTACTTACCCTACATTATTCATCTCATATGCATACGTATATACTGTACTCTATATCATCGACTGCATCCTTATGTAATACATGTATCACTAGCCACTTTAACTATGCCACTTTGTTTACATACTCATCTCATATGTATATACTGTACTCGATACCATCTACTGTATCTTGCCTATGCTGCTCTGTACCATCACTCATTCATATATCCTTATGTACATATTCTTTATCCCCTTACACTGTGTATAAGAAAGTAGTTTAGGAATTGTTAGTTAGATTACTTGTTGGTTATTACTGCATTGTCGGAACTAGAAGCACAAGCATTTCGCTACACTCGCATTAACATCTGCTAACCATGTGTATGTGACAAATAAAATTTGATTTGATATGATTTGATATCCAGCAGCATGAGCGAGCTCCATTTCAGTCTCTGTCTCTGCCACTGACACCACTTTGCATGCAGCGGGAATAGGAGTTGGTTCAAAAGCAGTGACAGATCTGTGACTCCAGGAGCAATTTCAGCCGATTGACACTGACTGATCTGCCGTTGTATGTTCTCCTGGGGGATGTATTAGTGCTGCTATGATCCAGGCTGGACACTGTCAGATGGGATGGCTATTCATGGTCTCACTCTCTCTCTGTGTGGAGAATGTAAAGCAAGACAAATCCGCCAGGCCTGGGCATGATCCCATCATAGCGCCTGGCTGTAAGGGAATACACACGCACACGCACACACACACACACACACCCCATTCCACAAGTGCCATGCCACACAAAAAGGAGAGGAGGGGAGATGGTTAACCGTGTGTGTCTGTGTGTGTGTGCTTCCTGTCTGTCACCTAGGCAACCACCACCTTCCACCTACAGCGAGCAGACAGCATCACATCGAGTAGTGTGAAATTCAAAATGGATGAAAAAGAACTGAATAAAAATATATTTTTATCTCATGCTCCCCACCACACATAAACCATGATAAAATTCATCACAGCGCCACAACATGATGGGACAGAAAGCAAGTGGCCACAAGAAGAAAGCCAAGACGTGTTTGAAGTTGGCAACCTCCCACTTTACATTTTCTCTTCTTCCACAGCTAGTTGGCCTAGATAGATAGCCCACTACGCAGTCAAAGATTAGCCAAAACACTATATGAAAATCTATGTGTGAGAAACATCCAACAGAATGTGATTCAGGGACAGAAAACAGGTTGAAAACAGACCTGAGTCTTACATGTAATGTTCAGGGTGTGGCAGTGAGTGTGTTGCCTGTGAACATGCTCTAGTAGTCCCTGCAGTGTCTGATCTGAAGGTGTGTGTATCTATCCAGGCTTTGGTCCTGCATGCTTTCTCTGCATGGGTCTCTACTGCCCTCAGGGCATATCTAAGCTCTAGCCAAAATTAATTAACTATATAGGTAATAGACTGGCCAAAAGTAATTAACTATATAGGTAATAGACTGGCCAAAGTTAGCGCAGTATGATGGTAATAGGGCTGTGTGATGGTAATAGTGCTGTGTGATGGTAATAGGGCAGTGTAACGGTAATAGGGCAGTGTGCTGATAGTAGCGCAGTGTGATGATAATAGGGCAGTGTGATGATAGTAGCGCAGTGTGATGGTAATAGGGCAGTGTGATGATAGTAGCGCAGTGTGATGGTAATAGGGCAGTGTGATGGTAGTAGCGCAGTGTGATGGTAGTAGAGCAGTGTGATGGTAATAGGGCAGTGTAAGGATGTAATGTAATGATGGTAATAGGGCAGTGTGATGGTAATAGGGCAGTGTGATGGTAATAGGGCAGTGTGATGTTAATAGGGCAGTGTGATGGTAGTAGCGCAGTGTGATGGTAGTAGAGCAGTGTGATGGTAATAGGGCAGTGTAAGGATGTAATGTAATGATGGTAATAGGGCAGTGTGATGGTAATAGGGCAGTGTGATGGTAATAGGGCAGTGTGATGGTAGTAGCGCAGTGAGATGGTAGTAGCGCAGTGTGATGGTAATAGGGCAGTGTGATGGTAATAGGGCAGTGTGATGGTAATAGGGCAGCGTGATTGTAGTAGCGCAGTGGGATGGTAATAGGGCAGTGGGATGGTAATAGGGCAGTGTGATGGTAATAGGGCAGTGGGATGGTAATAGGGCAGCGGGATTGTAGTAGCGCAGTGTGATGGTAATAGGGCAGTGTGAATGTATTTTTTTTATTTTTTATTATTTCACCTTTATTTAACCAGGTAGGCCAGTTGAGAACAAGTTCTCATTTACAACTGCGACCTGGCCAAGATAAAGCAAAGCAGTGTAACACAAAGAACAACACCGAGTTACACATGGGCTAAACAAGCGTACAGTCGATAACACAATAGATTTAAAAAAGAAAGTCTATATACAGTGTGTGCAAATGGCGTGAGGAGGTAAGGCAATAAATAGGCCATAGTAGCGAAGTAATTACAATTTAGCAAATTAACACTGGAGTGATAGATGAGCAGATGGTGATGTGCAAGAAGAAATACTGGTGTGGAAAACAGCAGAAAAGTAAATAAAAACAACATGGGATGAGGTAGGTAGATTGGGTGGGCTATTTACAGATGGGCTATGTACAGCTGCATCAATCGGTTATCTGCTCAGAGAACTGATGTTTAAAGTTAGTAAGGTAAATATAAGTCTCCAGCTTCAGCGATTTTTGCAATTCGTTCCATTGGCAGCAGAGAACTGGAAGGAGAGTTGGCCAAAGTAGGTGTTGGCTTTGGGGATGACCAGTGAGATAAACCTGCTGGACTGCGTGCTACAGGTGGATGCTGTTATCGTGACCAGTGAGCTGAGATAAGGCGGAGCTTTACCTAGCAAAGACTTATAGATTACCTGGAGCCATTGGGTCTCGCGACTATGTAGCGAGGGCCAGCCAACTAGAGCATACAAGTCGCAGTGGTGGGTGGTATAGGAAGCTATTTTGTAAATTACACCTCCAAAGTCGAGGATCAGTAGGATAGTCAGTTTTACAAGGGTATGTTTGGCAGCGTGAGTGATGGAGGCTTTGTTGCAAAATAGGAAGCCGATTCTAGATTGAATTTTGGATTGGAGATGATTAATATGAGTCTATTTGCAGTCTAGCCAGACACCTAGGTATTTGTAGATGTCCACATATTCCAAGTCAGAACCGTCCAGAGTAGTGATGATAGTCGAAGGGGCGGGTGCAGGCAGCGAACGGTTGAAGAGCATGCATTTGGTATTACTAGCGTGTAGCAGTTGCTGGTCACGGAAGGTGTGTTGTATGGCATTGAAGCTTGTTTGCAGGTTAGTTAACACAGTGTCCAAAGAAGGGCCAGAGGTATACAGAATGGTGTTGTCTGCGTAGAGGTGGATCAGGGAATAACCCGCAGCAAGAGCAGGTGATGGTAATAGGGCAGTTGGATGGTAGTAGTAGTAGTGCAGTGTGATGGTAGTAGTGCAGTGTGATGGTAATAGGGCAGTGTGGTGGTAATAGGGCAGTGTGGTGGTAATAGTGCAGTGTGGTGGTAATAGGGCAATGTGGTGGTATTAGGGCAATGTGGTGGTAATAGGGCAGTGTGATGGTAATAGGGCAGTGTGATGGTAATAGGGCAGTATAGGGCAGTGTGGTGGTAATAGGGCAGTATAGGGCAGTGTGGTGGTAATAGGGCAGTGTGGTGGTAATAGGGCAGTGTGATGGTAATAGGCAGTGGGATGGTAGTAGTGCAGTGTGATGGTAGTAGTGCAGTGTGATGGTAATAGGGTAGTGTGATGGTAATAGGGCAGTGTGGTGGTAATAGGGCAGTGTGGTGGTAATAGGGCAATGTGGTGGTAATAGGGCAGTGTGGTGGTAATAGGGCAGTGTGATGGTAATAGGGCAGTGTGATGGTAATAGGGCAGTGTTGTGGTAATAGGGCAGTGTGGTGGTAATAGGGCAGTGTGATGTAATAGGGCAGTGTGGTGGTAATAGGGCAGTGTGGTGGTAATAGGGCAGTGTGGTGGTAATAGGGCAGTGTGGTGGTAATAGGGCAGTGTGATGGTAATGGGCAGTGTGATGGTAGTAGTGCAGTGTGATGGTAGTAGTGCAGTGTGATGGTAATAGGGCAGTGTGATGGTAATAGGGCAGTGTGGTGGTAATAGGGCAGTGTGGTGGTAATAGGGCAGTGTGATGGTAATAGGGCAATGTGATGGTAGTAGTGCAGTGTGATGGTAATAGGGCAGTGTGGTGGTAATAGGGCAGTGTGGTGGTAATAGGGCAGTGTGGTGGTAATAGGGCAGTGTGGTGGTAATAGGGCAGTGTGATGGTAATAGGGCAGTGTGATGGTAATGAGCAGTGTGGTGGTAATAGGGCAGTATAGGGCAGTGTGGTGGTAATAGGGCAGTATAGGGCAGTGTGGTGGTAATAGGCAGTGTGGTGGTAATAGGGCAGTGTGATGGTAATAGGGCAGTGTGATGGTAATAGGGCAGTGTGGTGGTAATAGGGCAGTGTGGTGGTAATAGGGCAGTGTGGTGGTAATAGGGCAGGGTGGTGGTAATAGGGCAGTGTGGTGCTAATAGGGCAGTGTGGTGATAATAGGGCAGTGTGGTGGTAATAGGGCAGTGTGGTGGTAATAGGGCAGTGTGGTGGTAATAGGGCAGTGTGGTGGTAATAGGGCAGTGTGGTGGTAATAGGGCAGTGTGGTGGTAATAGGGCAGTGTGGTGGTAATAGGGCAGTGTGGTGGTAATAGGGCAGTGTGGTGCTAATAGGGCAGTGTGGTGGTAATAGGGCAGTGTGGTGGTAATAGGGCAGTGTGATGGTAATAGGGCAGTGTGGTGGTAATAGGGCAGTGTGGTGGTAATAGGGCAGTGTGATGGTAATAGGGCAGTGTGGTGCTAATAGGGCAGTGTGGTGGTAATAGGGCAGTGTGGTGGTAATAGGGGACCATTTAGGAAGCATCACTAGACAGTTCTGCTCCCATTGGTTCCTTTGTGCCATTTTTGATGTCGGGCAGGTGTCATATGTAATATAAAGCTCTAACTGCTGGTTCTGTCTATTGGGACAGACTTGCCTGCAGTTAGACACGCTTTGTGTCATCTCTGCTGTGACGGTGGACAGACAAACCTAATACAAATCCCTAAATCTAGGTGAGTCTAGTCTGGCTGCAGATGAGAGAGAGTGTAGTGGTGTAGTGGAGCAGGTTTGGCTAAATTAAACTCTGGGGAGCAGCTGGTGCCTGGGACTGGGAGGGTCAGAGACGGAGAGATTAGAAAGTAATGGAGCGATGGAAAGGTGGAAGGAAGTAAGGCGGTACGCAGAGGGCACAGGGTGACTGGGTGGATAGATAGGAAAGAAAGAGAAGTCGTAGTACTTACTTCCCTGTTTATCCGGATCTAAGAAGCCCCAAAGGTTGAGAAAAGATGGAAAGAGAAAGAGAAAAAGAAGGAAGGAAGCAAAGAAAAAAATTGCTAATTATTATGATTAAAGAACAGGGGGATAGGAGAGAACTTGGGAGGTTAGAGAGAGAGAGAGAGAGAGAGAGAGAGACAGACAGAGACAGAGACAGAGACAGAGAGAGAGAGAGAGAGAGAGAGAGAGAGAGAGAGAGAGACAGACAGAGACAGAGACAGAGACAGAGAGAGAGAGAGAGAGAGAGAGAGAGAGAGAGAGAGATTGTTCCACACTACCAGTGGAGGATCAATGTGTAAACCCTCACGCCTCACACTTGTTGCCATAGCAAAGAGGTAGAAACCCAAGCTTTTTCTTCAACTTCCTGGATACAACCCTCCTAAGAGACACTCCTCAGAGACAGCCCAAATCAGAGACAGGGTGCTGCTTTTCCAGTCCCCCCCCATTCATCCCCTTCTCCTCTTCACATTAATCATTTAGTATGGCGTCTGAGGGTGGGTTAGCCTAGCAGGAAGGCTAGTCAGGGGTCCTGCCACGACACGCAGGCAGCGGTGTAGACAGCCCTAACAATGATGCAGGTGTCCTCACAGGGCCCATATGCTAATGACACTTTCAAATAGAACAACGGAGTATGGAACCAGAGCCCTTACACTCTCCATGAGCTCTAACACAAAAACCTTCCCCTTCACCTCAACCTGCTCATTTTACCTTTTTATTTTCTATCAATTTTCCCTTTTCATTTTACTTTACCTTTTCTATCCATTTTAGCTTCTCTTTTCTAGTTATTTCTTTCTCTTAAATCTTCTTTTGTTAAACAACACAATAGTGAAACAACTAATCAATGAGGGAGACGAACGCAGTAGAATGCTGTACGCTATTTCCTGCTCTGATTGGGCACTTCACTGAACAGGCTGTGTTCAACAAAGAGAAATAATTGCTAAAAGAGGTTTTTGAGACTGCCACCTTTACCTGACCTGCGTGCATATTCAGCAATGCCTCCGCATACACACACACCCACACACCCACACAGCCACACAGCCACACAGCCACCCACACAGCCACACACCCACCCACCCCACACACACACACAATGCTTGGCCCTTGCTCAAGCACACAAACTGGATATTCCTCCAACACTAGCTACATTACTAGCTGTACAGCTTTGACACAGAGCTGGAAGAGATAGTATCTGGGATGAGGTATGAACAGGTACTGGGCTTGGTTTCCTGAATGAGAGTCACTGGAGATGAATAGACGAGATCCCGACTAACTGATCACCAGATGAACAGGATCAGACTTTTGACATCATCAGACAGACAGAGAGACGCAGCTCGGAGTCGACTTAGGAGAGCTTTTGGACGAGTCGTCAGCTGTCACAGAGGACAAAGTAACTCCTAGCTTATAGAATCTTATAGGATCTTATGGAATCTTATGGTGTTGCTGACACGATATCTATCTCAAATCCCATGTCCATTCCGGTACCCCCTACGATAAAGAGACAGGACAATGCCAGGACGAGGGGACAATCTTCTTTAAATGGATATCCTCGCTGTCACATTCTTAGACACAATGTACTAGCCCGCCAACTGAGGCCAGCCAAAGAGGGTTTTTGGGAGAGACTACCTGTAAACACACAGTAGAGTAGGAGTCTCTCACTTCTCCTGCACTGGGCCATACACACAACACAACTCCCCCAGGTAGATACAGATACAGGACAATACACTGATCGGATTCTAGATGTCACATCCTCACACACTTTGGACTGGAGTTCCTATAGACTGGACATCCTTAGATACTGTACAGTAGCCTGCCAGCTTTGGCCAGCCTACAAAATGCTGCTGGGATAGACTACATTACCCAAGAGTCTCTCCTTCCTGTGGCCAGCCTTCAGACATCTGCTGAGAGAGACTACATTAACCCCTCCTTTAGCACTTCTCTAGCACTGGGCCAGACACACAGCTCTCACGGGAGGGATCGGGAATTAACAATACAAAGTTAGCATTACAATTAGGCATGAGACTCATCTCTGCAGCAGTTATCACACAGCTATCACATTGCAATAGAGTAAAGCCAACTTTCATGCACATACATAGACGCTGTGGGGATGCTCACAAGTGCAGCCTCTTACATCGTAAGTCACTGCAATATCTTTGGTTCCCACAGCTGAGTCTCAGTTTAAGGAGCAACTGTGGGCAGAGACTGTGCAGACTGGAGATGGGGGGCATGAGAGAGGGAATGAGAGCAGGAGAGACAGAGAGGGTAACTTACGTCTATGTAGTTGGCATTGACATAGTCAGAGTTGGGGTCTGCTAGGAGGGAGTGCAGCTTGACTCGATGACGATCATCTACAAGGGAGAGGGACATTTATGTCAGCTTTATTTAACCAGGAAGTCAGGTTCAACAAAACAAAGCTTTTTTTAAAGTAGTGGTTGTTAATAGCAACTGACTTAAGGACAGGTTATAATTAATACAATAATTGCAAACACATTTAAGTTCCAGTAGCTTTCCTGTAAATGGTCTTCCATACATGGCATACCTCTCCATTCTAGAGCGAGGGTCTGAACAGTACTTACGCCCCAGCAAACTGTCATGTCTCCCTTTAGTCTTGTCCTTCTTCTTGGTGACATCCCATCCATCAAAGAAACTCTGAGAAGAGATGGAACAAGTGGTCACAAAGACAGTGAGATATCGTTAGCATACAGGCCTGTGTCATCACCAGATTTAAACACAGTGAAATACTTAGCTTGGTTACTGGAGTGTTAAAAAACTGCTAGAGCACAAGGGACACAGTGTGTCATCAGATTAACGTCTCCTTAGCTTTGTTACCTCATTTAGACTGTCACCCTGAGGTTCTCTGATTATGAGAGGAGGAGAGGGGATGAGAGGAGGAGAGGAGAGGGGATGAGAGGAGGAGAGGAGAGGTGATGAAAGGAGGAGAGGAGATGAAAGTAGGAGAGGAGAGGAGGAGATGAGAGAAGGAGAGGGGATGAGAGGAGGAGAGGAGAGGAAGAGAGGAGAGGGGATGAGAGGAGGAGATGAGAGGAGATGAGAGGAGAGGAGGAGAGGAGAGGAGAGGAGAGAGGAGAGGGAGGAGAGGAGAGGAGAGGAGAGAGGAGAGGAGAGGAGAGAGAGGAGGAGGAGAGGAGAGGAGGAGAGGAGATGAGAGGAGGAGAGGAGATGAGAGGAGAGGAGAGAGAGAGAGAGGGGAGAGAGGGGAGGAGGAGAGAGGAGATGAGAGGAGGGAGAGGAGAGGAGGGAGGGGATGAGAGGAGGAGAGGAGAGGGGATGAGAGGAGATGAGAGGAGATGAGGAGAGGAGATGAGAGGAAAGGAGAGGAGAGGAGAGGAGGAGAGGAGGAGAGGAGAGGAGAGGAGAGGAGGAGAGGAGGAGAGGAGAGGAGATGAGGAGAGGAGAGGAGAGGAGAGGAGAGGAGGAGAGGAGAGGAGAGGAGAGGAGGAGAGGAGAGGAGAAGAGAGGAGGAGAGGAGATGAGAGGAGGAGAGGCGAGGGGATGAGAGGAGGAGAGGAGAGGGGATGAGAGGAGGAGAGGAGAGGAGATGAGAGGGGATGAGAGGAGGAGAGGAGATGAGAGGAGAGGAGATGAGAGGAGGAGAGGAGAGGAGATGAGAGGAGGAGAGGAGAGGAGGAGAGGAGAGGAGAGGAGATGAGAGGAGGAGAGGAGAGGGGATGAGAGGAGGAGAGGAGAGGAGATGAGAGGAGGAGAGGAGAGGGGATGAGAGGAGGAGAGGAGAGGAGATGAGAGGAGGAGAGGAGATGAGAGGAGGAGAGGAGAGGAGGAGAGGAGAGGAGATGAGAGGAGGAGAGGAGAGGAGATGAGGGGAGGAGAGGAGAGGAGATGAGAGGAGGAGAGGAGAGGAGGAGAGGAGAGGGGATGAGAGGAGGAGAGGAGAGGAGAGGAGGAGAGGAGATGAGAGGAGGTAAAGAGGCGAGCTTGAGTCCCTCTCATTCCATACGCATGGAGAGTAGGCCTGCCTGCAATCCAAGTGCTTTATAATACCTTGGAATCAAAGCGCTACATTTGTGATAGATGTTTATGGCACAATATACACAATCTGGCAGAACAGCGAGATACAATCTATTGAATCTAAATCAACTTTATGAGAGAGAGAGAGAGAGTAGAGACGAGAGAGTAGGGAGAGAGCGAGAGATTGAATGAGTGACTGAGTGAGCGTGACAGACGTGTTTGCGAAGGAACACAGGGATTTCCACAACACATGGAGTAGCCAAACTCTATTTTGGTGTCCAACGGTACATTTGACTGCTGTATTGTAATTTCAAATAGCAGCTATCACAATCATAACACTGCTTTTTTTATCACACTTTTACAGTGTTAGTTTCAACAGCTGTTGTACCATACGATATAAAACACAGGAACATTTTCATTTTGACTGCACTGGGCTTTTAAAGAACCCTGTAAGAGTCTGTCGACTTCCATGGGCTTCAAGCTTCCTTCTAACCCCCTAGAGTCAATTGACACACCGGTGCAGTACAGTAACATAATACAAAAATCCCCATCAAAATCCATCCGTTTAATCTAGAGATATCTGGGTTTTTGCATGAATGTGTCTCAATCTACCGCATCCGCCATGAACCTTGGCAGAGTTGGAGCGGTGTGTGTCAGACCACGAGACATCCCGAAAATCTGTCTTCTCGCCAAAATGTCTGTAGCGTCTGAACGGTTGGACCTATGATTCTAAGCAGACATATGGCAATGTTTCAATATGGTCATACTATGGATCATTTAGCCATTTTGTTTTGAATTTTAGGACCCCTTTAGGTATTAAAAAATATATTTAAAAAATGATTTGAGAAAATGTTGAATTTGGCCTTTACTACCATAGCCCAGAGAAATGCATTGAATAGCACATTCATAAATGGCAAAAAAAAACAGTCAAGTGTATCATAAGAAACCAGGTTTTGAAGTGTTTGTCCTGTCTCAATCTACTGCATCCGCTGATATTGCACTTCTGCATCTGCCGTGAAAGATGGCCGAGTTGTAGAGATGTCTGTCAGACCGTGAGATATCCCGAAAATCGCTCTTCTCACAAAAACGTCTGTAGCATCTGAACGGTTTGACATGTGTAAAGGGGTGGCTCTCACGAACACAACGGTGGTCTCTGTTTTTCTCTACGACCCCAACAAGGGTCAGTCTATGTGCCAACTTTTGTTTGTAGCCTCTGAACCATTTGGGATACAAACTAATGTGACATTATTGTGGAAAGGGGAGATTCTCATGAACATATCTTCACAATTGTCATAGGACTCTTCTGAATGTAACCAGTAGCAGTTGAATTTATTTTTATAGAAGGATGAAGGTCGTTTTGTGCCTGCCCAAAAAAGGGGTTAAATACAGTATGTGTAAAACAAAACGATATATTTCCTGAGATTTCATATATCTATTAGATATAGGACTAACATTTCAAAACCTTGTTTCTTATGATATATTTTTTGACTGTCTTTTTTACCATTTATGAATGTGTTATTCGTTGCGTTTCTCTGGGCTATAGTGGTAAGGCCAAATTCAAAATGTTGTCAAATCATTTAAAAAATGTATTTTTTGATACCTTAAGGGGTCCTAAAATTCCAATTCAAATAGCTAAATGATCCACAGTATGATCCACAATGCCATATGTCAGCATGTATAAAAAATACAAACAAGATCTTTAGTTTACTTGTACGGATGTGGGACCATGGACATACAGTACCAGTCAACAAATTCAAGGGTTTTTCTTTATTTTGACTATTTTCTACATTGTAGAATAATATTGAAGACATCAACACTATGAAATAACATATATGGAATAATGTAGTAACCAACAAAGTGTTAAACAAATCAAAATATATTTCATATTTGAATTCTGAATTTGGCACCCTTCGACTTGATGACAACTTTGCACACCCTTGGCATTCTCTCAACCAGCTTCACAAAGAATGCTTTTCCAATAGTCTTGAAGGAGTTCCCACATATGCTGAGCACTTGTTGGCTGCTTTTCCTCCACTCTGCGGTCCAACTCATCCCAAACCATCTCAATTGGGTTGAGGTCGGGTGATTGTGGAGGCCAGGTCATCTGATGCAGCACTCCATCACTCTCCTTGGTGAAATATTTTTGATTTGGTTACTACATGATTCACTTTTTTGGTTACTACATGATTCCATATGTGTTATTTCATAATGTTGATGTCTTCACTATTATTCTACAAGGTAGAAAATTGTAAAAAAAATAAAATGTCTACTAGCTCGAACAGAATTTCTACTGGGCTTGACATGTGAAGGCATCAACTCAAGTACTGCTCGAGAAGTTGTGACTCACAGGAGCTTGGAATGAACAGCCAATCATATTGCTGAAATACAAAGAGCATGACATTTCCGCATGTAGTCTTCAATTGTGGAATACCCTGCACACAAAATGTAAAAAATGAATGAGCCAGAAAACAATAGGCTAAGTGGATTTCAACTCATCATTACCACATTATACGGGACGTGCAAAGTCATGCTCTCTCCTGCAGTGTAAAGAAATTTGACTGCAACAACAGTGCACGCAACACACATACACCCAGGTTCCAAGAGACAGGACAGCAGTATTTCCCAGGCCTAACTCCCTTTGTAACTGACAGGTGCTTGTCCTATCAATTATTATTTATTTATTTTACCTTTATTTAACTAGGCAAGTCAGTTAAGAACAAATTCTTATTTTGAATAATGGCGTAGGAACAGTGGGTTAACTGCCTGTTCAGGGGCAGAATGACAGATTTGCACCTTGTCAGCTCGGGGGTTTGAACTTGCAACCATCCGGTTACTAGTCCAATGCTCTAACCACTACCCTGCCGCCTCAATAGATGGCTAAAAGATGCATATCATTCATTCTCGTGGGCGAGGGCTATGCAGACAATTTAAGTGGAAAAAGTATTAGGCTGAAAATGAGTCTAATCAGGTGTATGGCCGACAGCCGGCACTAGTGGAAAACACTTTACAATGGCGGCGGTAGCGTCCATGTTGTGCCACGTTCACGCGGTCCTACGCTAAGTCAGGCTTATCTCCTGGCTGCTTTACCGGGCACATCCAGGCGCTCCAAACCTGGCACACTAAGACCCTCATCAGCTCCGGCCCAATCGCAGCGTGGGGCGGCCGTCCACCTACAGCGCAGGGACAGGGGCAGCATGCTGATCAGAGGATTACACCTGCACCGCGCTCCTACACAGGTAATACCATACCTAATCCTGTTTACAGAAGACATGATGCCTCTCTCATTCTTCTTTTCTCTCCTTCCCTCTTTCCTTTTCACTTTTCTTCTCACTCTCCGTACAGCAGAGCGTGACTAACATTGAACCAGCCCATAGACAGACTTTTTTGCAAGCCTATATCATGCATCAGGGTCTCAGCTGCTGATTGTCAGAAGGAAATTCTCTTTGTTTCAATCAATGTTCTTTATCTCCCCTGAAGCCCCGAGGAATGATGTCTGAAGCCCCGTTGAAGTGATGTCAACTGGTTCTAATCCAGTGATGAATATAAATCATTGTTGTAATCTGGTTTGTAATGACATCCTTTCAACCAGTTTTGCCTGCTGGGCAGAAGCCACGAGGAGGATTGGATCTAACCTGACAGTCTAACCAGTTGGTTGTAATCTGGTTATGGCTATCTGACTTCAGCCTTGTTCTATCTGAGCCAGTCTTGAAGCCCTGTAGTGCCATTTATAAACTCCCACAGTCCTTTGCGGCATGCCTGATCAATGGCCGCCTCAGCAGCCCAGTGGGAAATAAGGGTTATGAAGTCCTACAGCCATTCTCACACTGATACATACATCACATGCACACACAAACACACACACACCAGTCTCCCACTGATCTTTCCTTCATCTCCTTTATTTCTCCAGGCGACAGACTGGACTAAGGGAGCAAGACGGGAGGAGAGGGAAAGCGATGGAGGAGTGAAAAAGCAACCATGGTATTGATTTCAGAAGGGGGAATTTGTTGGGCCCTCGGGAGGTTACTGAATCGAAAAGCACATGTGGAATCCTGGAGGTTTGGATTCAGGTAAAAATAAAAGCTAAATGTTACTGGGTGAATAGAGGGATTTTGAAGTAAATCACAAAGAGAACAATACATTTTTTTTGAAAGCCATTTAATTAATATACTCTTGGTGAAAATACAAATAGATCTGAAAGAGATATGAGAAGAATGAAATAGCTTTACATTGAGAGATGGTATAAAACAGCCACTATAGGTTTATATTGAATGCTGCTTATTAAAATAAGCCTCCAGCAGCAGCCTACTGAACACACAAGCCATTGGAAATGATATTAAAATGCCTTCTGTCTCCAAAATTACATAATTGAATCCCAAAGGATGCTACAACATCTTCATTCTTTACTCTCTCTCTCTCCCCCTTCCCAGACCCCTCCATCCCTCCCTCCCTCCCTCCCTCCTCTCACCTCATACTCCTGTTTGAAGCCGTATCCCTCCCCAGTCTTCATCTGGTTGATGTGTTGGAGGAGGTCTGCCACCCTGACCGCGGGGTGAAGTTGACCCGTGTGGTACGGAGAGCTCTTCCTACGACAGTGGCGTCGAGGGGAACCACCCAACAGGCTGCTGGACTCGTTCACTGAACTCCTCTGTTCGTCTGGAGGAGACATACACATGCATTAACACGGCACGCACGCAAGACACACAAAGATGGATACCCAGACATATAAACAAAGACGGACGCAAATGTACATTCACACGTGTTAACCATTACACAAAATAACATATGTTATTGTTACGGATACCAGTATCCTGTGTGTGTATCCTGTGTGTGTGTGTATCCTGTGTTCTTTTCTCTCCTTCTCCCCTCACAGGTGAAAATCATCACTCCCCAATCAGTCACCAATCCAATCATCAGTCAGAAGACACACCTCCTCCTGTTTCCTACCCTATCACAGTTCCTTTCCTTTGGTTTAAAAACCCTGTCAGTTGTTTGCTCTAGAGCTCAATCTCTCTGTAAATGCCATGTCTGTAGGTCTCTGTGGTTCACTCTCTCTTTGTGTATTAACCTCTCTTTTGTTTGAGCACCTCCATAGCACTTTGTCCTCACCTGTGAGTATTGTTTTTGGTTATGGTGTTTGTGTTTGTTTGCTGGTGGGAAAAGGGGAAACCAAGACAAGTCGCCCATGGGCATACACTACCCGTAGGTAGACTTTGTTAAATACACTAGTTAGACCTGGGTGGACCACCCACTGTATTTTTGGTTAGTTAGTTAGCTGTTGTTAAAGTAGGCTAGTCTAGCTTGGTGGTGTTTTTGAATACCTATTGTTTCTTTCCTTGGGTCCAGCTCAGCCCCTTTTCCTGCTCCCCCATTACTGTGTGTTTTACAATAAACCCTGAGTTTTACGGTAGATTTCAGTAGTCGTGGTTATTTCGTTCTCACTTTTACTTTGTCACAATTATAATTTGCATGAGTTATGTTACGGGTCTCATTATCATCCCCCCTAGACTGTCGGGCCAAAAGGGATTCGTAACAGTTATATAAGTGCCAGTATATGCTATTCTATTCAAGTGTGGGCCTCAGTGAATGACTGAAGGTCAACCTCCAACTGCTCAACAAAACACTAAACTGACACTCTGCTCAGCCCATCAGGCAGCTCAAGGAAAAGCATGTATCTCTATGGAGACATATTGTATGTATGTATTGACTGGCACGACAGAATATTTCAATCGTTAGAGAAGAGACAGACCGAGAGAGAGAGAGAGAAAGAGGAGGACGGATATTCACAGAGAAGTAAACACAGCTAGAAAGTCTGAGAAACTGAAGATGGTACTTTAACTTAGCAGTGTGTGTATTCAGGGCACAGAGGGAACAGGCTGTAGCCTAGAGAGTGTACTTGAAAGTGTGTATATACTTGGTGGCATAGAGTCTACACACTAGTGTACTTGACAGTGTGTGTATAGAGGGCACAGATTGTAGCCTAGCTAGTGTACTTGTAGCAGGGTATATTCTGTGGAGCAGGGAGTAGAGTACCTGTCTCTGCACAGCTGGAACATTGTATTTACCCCTCCTTCAGCTCGTCTGTCTGTCTGTCTGTCTGTCTGTCTGTCTGTCTAGGAGGCACAGGGTTAGCCTACAGACTAATATACTATCAGCTGTACTCTCTCTCGGTGTTCTTGGTTCTTACTCCGTGTGTTGCAGGCATGGGCGTCCATGAAGGAGTTAGCGGTGCGCTCGTCCTGCTGCAAAGTGCTCTGCTCTGTCATGCTGCAGTCCAAAGAACCTAGCTTCCTGGTCTTCTCTTGACGGTACGACATGGCTGCCTTGTTCAGCGCTACATTCTTCCTGCTGCGGAGAGAGGGGGAGGAGGAGAGAGGGGGAAGAGAGGGGGAAGAGAGTGGGAGAAGAGAGGGGGAGAGAGGAGGATAGGGAATATAAAAAGGAGGGAAGAATAAGAGAGATCGAAATAAGGAGACAGCAAGGATATTGGGAAACGAGTGGAGGGGGAGTTGAGGTCAAGGAGAGGGAAACGAGTAGGAGGAGGGTTGAGGTCAAGGAGATGAGATTGGAAGGAAGGAAAAACATAAGGGATTGAGTCGAGGAGAGGGAGATAAAGGAAGATTTTGTGATAGTAGCAGGAGGCCCAGAGAGAGCGAGAGTGTGAGAGAGAGAGGGAGGGAGAGAGAGAGAGGAGAGACATGAGAGGTATATAGGGGATGAGGTGGAGGAGATGCTTATCTCCTATGAGTGTCATCTTCCAGGGCTACAGAGGGAAAGCAGGTGAAGATCGCGCCAGAATGAAAGGGTGGAGGGAGAGACTAGGGAGGAGTCACTTACGGGTAGTAAGAGTAAGAATAGAAGTCCCTTCTGATTAGCATGGAGAAAGGAGGAGAGGATAGATGAGGAGAGAGAGAGAGAAGAGAAAGAAAACAGAGGTGAAAGGAGGAGCCATGGTTAGTGAGGTGGCCTTCAGCAAGGCAAAATAAAAATGTCCATTATTAAATGTTGAAATGTACAGGTAATTGCCAAAATAATGGAAACGCTTGAGTGAAATGGAAAAATGGAAATGCTTGAGGGATACAAAGTATATTGAAAGAAGGTGCTTCCTCACAGGTATGATTCCTGAGTAAATTAAACAATTAACTTCCTAGAATGCTTGGGGTCATGTTTAAAAATGCTGGGCAGGGCCATTATTTTGGCTAACATGACTAATTCCCCAGCTATAGGTTGACAATGCCCCCATCCACAGAGCACGAATGGTCATTGAATGGTTTGATGAGCATGAAAATGATGTAAACATGCCATGGCCGTCTCAGTCAACAGATCTCAAACCAATTCAACACAATGACAGATTCTGGAGAGGCCCCTGAGAATGCGTTTTCCACAAGCATCAACAAAACACCAAATGATGGAATTTGTCGTGGAAGAATGGTGTCACATCCCTCCAATAGAGTTCCAGTTGCTTGTAGAATCTATGCCAAGGTGCATTGAAGCTGCTCTGACTCGTGGTGGCCCCACGGCCTATAAGATGTTTATGTTGGTGTTTCCTTTATTTTGTCAGTTACCTGTATATGAATGGTGGAAAGGCAAGCGACCATGGAGTAGCAGATAACACGTAGTACAACTGTGTGGTGTGATGCCAGGGCAACAACCTCTCCCTCAATGTGAGCAAGACAAAGGAGCTGATCGTGGACAACAGGAAAAGGCAGGCCGAATATACCCCCATTAACATTGACAAGGCTGTAGTGGAGCGGGTCGAGAGTTTTCAAGGTTCAAACTCATCACCAACGAACTATCATGGTCCAAACACACGTAAAGAGGGCACGACAACACCTTTTCCCCCTCAGGAGACTGAAAGGATTTGGCATGGGTCCCCAGATCCTCAAGAAGATCTAGAGCTGCACCATCGAGAGCATTCTGACTGGTTGCATCACAGCCTGGTATGGCAACTGCTCGGCATCTGACCGTAAGGCTCTACAAAGGGTAGTGCGTACAGCCCAGTACATCACCGGGGCCAAGCTTCCTGCCATCCAGGACCTATATACTAGGCGGTGTCAGAGGGCAGTCCCAAAAATTGTCAGAGACTCCAGTCACTAGAGTCATTGAGTGTTTTCTCTGCTACCGCACGGCAAGTGGTTCCGGAGCGCCAAGTCTTGGACCAAAAGGATCCTTAACAGCTTCTACCCCGAAGCCATAATACTGCTGAACAATTAATCCAATGGCCACTGGACTATTTACATTGTTGATTAAGGGCTTGTAAGTAAGCATTTCATGGTAAAGTCTACACTTGTTGTATTCAGCTCATGTGACAAATAAAGTTTGGGATATCGTGGCCCTTGATGAAATACTGCACACTGAGTGTTGATCTGCTAATATAACGGTAGAGGAAAAGGTTAGAGGAGGAATAAAGGAGGAGAGGAGAGTACAGTACTGCCAAACAATATTTCCTGGTGGAACTTGGCCAATGATGCTGGAGTGTATAGAGTTTCTGGGATAGGTGTGCTGCAGCCAAAAAAAAAATTATACCGGAAAAAGCTTGGCAACTATAACTGCACCATGTTTCACGAATAATGCCGTGCCATGTGTGCAGTTCTGGAAGTAATATACTCCCCATTACCTGCCTAACTCCTAATTGAATGGAGTTGGACTAAGCCTGCCAAGAGGTGATAGAGAAATTCCTTCCCTAATAGGATGCATTTAGTCACAGGCAGCTCTCTGGACGACCTCATGATCAGAATCACTGTTACACACACACACACACACACACACACACACACACACACACACACACACACACACACACACACACACACACACACACACACAAACACACAAACACACACACCAGACAATCCTCCACCCACCCATACCCCTACCCCTCCACTTACCCCTTCTTGACAACGATGACGATGGCCCCCAGCAGCAGAATAAGGACCACCAGTCCCCCAGCACAGGCCCCCAAGATCAGACCCATGTCCTCTGCATGTTGGGACACCTCCAGGGTCCTCTTATGGTCCTTACAGGCACCTACAGGGGAGAGACAACACTGTGTTAGCCTGCTGAACTAAAGCCAGCTGAACAGACCCCTTTTATGGTCCTTACAGGCAGCTACAAAGGAGAGACAAGTTAGAGTGATAGTCTTCTGTATACCACAAGACTGTATTAGAGAGGGAGGAAGGGGGGTGGGGATATGGAGAGGGAGGGAGGGAGGGAGGGAGGGAGGGAGGGAGGGAGGGAGGGAGGGAGGGAGGGAGGGAGGGAGGGAGGGAGGGAGGGAGGGAGGGAGGGAGGGAGGGAGGGAGGGAAAGAGATAATGTATGGTAGTGAAGTGCAGCTCTGCCTTTGTCCCTGACTATGTTCCATAATAGGTAACAAGCTTGGATAAGGAGGAAGATTTTAAGCCGCTAACTAACCAGCGACAGTTGGTGCAGCCAGGGTGGAAAGCTGGACAGACTTGGCCTACATGTGTTTAGAAAACACACCAATTACCTCAACTAATAGCTAGCTGGAAGTTCATTGAGTCAACCATTTTCTATGCACATACTGTGGGGCAAAAAAAATATTTAGTCAGCCACCAATTGTGCAAGTTCTCCCACTTAAAAAGATGAGCGAGGCCTGTAATTTTCATCATAGGTACACTTCAACTATGACAGACAATTAGAAAAAAAATCCAGAAAATCACATTGTAGGATTTTTTAAATGAATTTATTTGCAAATTATGGTGGAAAATAAGTATTTGGTCACCTACAAACACGATTTCTGGCTCTCACCGACCTGTAACTTCTTCTTTTAGGGGCTCCTCTGTCCTCCACTCGTTACCTGTATTAATGGCACCTGTTTGAACTTGTTATCAGTATAAAAGCACCTGTCCACAACCTCAAACAGTCACATTCCAAACTCCACTTTGTCCAAGACTAAAGAGCTGTCAAAGGACACCAGAAACAAAATTGTAGACCTGCAGCCAGGCTGGGAAGACTGAATCTGCAATAGTTAAGCAGCTTGGTTTGAAGAAATCAACTGTGGGAGCAATTATTAGGAAATGGAAGACATACAAGACCACTGATAATCTCCCTCGATCTGGGGCTCCACGCAAGATCTCACCCCGTGGGATCAAAATGATCACAAGAACGGTGAGCAAAAATCCCAGAACCACACGGGGGGACCTAGTGAATGACCTGCAGAGAGCTGGGACCAAAGTAACAAAGCCTACCATCAGTAACACACTACACACTGCTAAACATCACTGCTCTAGAGGAGATCTGCGTGGAGGAATGGGCCAAAATACCAGCAATAGTGTGTGAAAACCTTGTGAAGACTTACAGAAAACGTTTGAACTATGTCATTGCCAACAAAGGGTATATAACAAAGTATTGAGATAAACTTTTGTTATTGAACAAATACTTATTTTCCACCATAATTTGCAAATAAATTCATAAAAAATCCTACAATGTGTTTTTCTGGATTTTTTTTCTCATTTTGTCTGTCATAGTTGAAGTGTACCTATGATTACAATTACAGGTCTCTCTCATCTTTTGAAGTGGGAGAACTTGCACAATTGGTGGCTGACAAAATACTTTTTTGCCCCACTATGTCATGGTCTCACAGTGTTCATTGTGTCTCTACATTTCCATCAGAGCTATAACAGCATGACATCTCTCTCATGGTGAATTTAGAGCTTCCGTGGTGTAATTTTCCAGAAATGTTTATTGACCGACTCGAGACAGAATTGGTTGAGAATTATAATCCTGTACACCTGCGAGCACAAGCTTAATTAAAAGTCTTCTCTCTGATGGGTAAACAAAAAGGAAAGTGAATGAAATGGTCTATCACTGGAGGCACGAAGCCAAAACCAATTATCTACCTATTTTCACCATCCGTCCTTCTATCCTTTCAGCTGGATGTGGTCTTTCTCCGTCAGCTCACTTACCATTTAAAAAATCTGTCTTTTGCCATCTCTCTCTCGTTTGCCATCTCTCTCTCTCTCTCTCTCTCTCTCTCTCTCTCTCTCTCTCTCACTCTCTCTCTCTCAATCCCTTTCTACCAGTTAGCTACAGCACAACCAATTTGAATAGCATCCATGTTTTCTTCTCTCCCTCCCACTAAGGCATAATATTTTGTCGGCATGGTGGGTAATTTTGCCTGAGCTTTAGAAGCCTGTTCAGGAAAACAGAGTGTGGCCTGCTGAAATCTGGATTGCAGATGATTGTAGCTCTGCTAGCTAGCTGGCTCTCTCT
Source organism: Oncorhynchus masou masou (assembly GCF_036934945.1). Taxonomy (NCBI): domain Eukaryota; kingdom Metazoa; phylum Chordata; class Actinopteri; order Salmoniformes; family Salmonidae; genus Oncorhynchus; species Oncorhynchus masou. The sequence continues at coordinate 28,465,898 of NC_088223.1, read as the reverse complement.
CCAGCCTCCAAGTCCACTTTACTAATGTGTGTGTGAATCACTGTGTTCTTATTGACTCCTGCTGTAGGAAGCACGTTGCCATGCAAAAGTTTACACCACCAAGACTTTCTGCATGGAGGAAAGGTGGAGGGAGAGACAGAGAGTAAGAGGAGAGAGAATCTATGAGAGAATGTGTGTGAGAAAAAAGATTAGGATGGTGGGAGGAGGAACGAAAGGTGGTGGGACGGACAGGACATACATTTTATCTTCATCTGCCAGTGTTAGTATGTCATTAATCAGATATTGTGCTGGTGTCAGCCCGGAACACCTGAGGTGTGACACTAGTCTTCTAAAGACATCAGCATGCATCAATTTGGCTGGCGCCTAGACCCCTTGGCTAGCTGAACCGAACGAGTGTGCTTGCGTACTCTCTTCAATGGCCTTCGCTTCAAAAACGTTTTAAAAAAGCAGCAATAGTACTGTTTGTCAATTTTGAGACACCGTCGCCAGCATACACTTCCTCAACATGTCAATAATTGTGACGGTTTTGCCTTAAGCGGCCCGTCTCTTTCCCCGTCGGTCTCCCTGCTTCACACTTGACATGAGCTCTATCCTTTCATTACGCAGTCACAGAGAGAGTGAAAAAGAGAGGGAGGAGTGAAAGAGAGAGGGAGAGAGGGAGAGAGAGGGGAGTGAAAGAGAGAGAGAGGGAGGGGGTGAAAGAGAGAGTGAGAGAGGGGGAGTGAAAGAGAGGGAGAGAGGGGGGAGTGAAAGAGAGAGAGGGGGGGGGAGTGAAAGGGAGAGGGAGAGAGAGGGGAGTGAAAGGGAGAGGGAGAGAGAGGGAGTGAAGAGAGAGAGAGGGGGAGTGAAAGAAGAGAGAGAGAGAGAGAGAGAGAGAGAGAGAGAGAGAGAGAGGGAGAGAGAGGGAGTGAAAGAGAGAGAGAGAGGGGGAGTGAAAGGGAGAGGGAGGGGGGGTGAAAGGGAGAGGGAGGGGGGGTGAAAGAGGGAGATGGGGGAGTGAAAGAGAGAGGGGGAAATAAATGTGTGAGAGGAACATGTTATATGTGTGCATGTGTGTGGGCGTGTTAGAGAGAGATAAAGAAAGGTTGTATAATGAGAGAGTGAGAGAAGAAGCTTGAGGCGGACAGACAGACAATAAGACAAGCAAAGACATAACGTGTGTGTGTGTGTGTGTGTGTGTGTGTGTGTGTGTGTGTGTGTGTGTGTGTGTGTGTGTGTGTGTGTGTGAAAAAATAAAGAATGCCAGAGTACCCTGCCTCCTGAACCTCTCTTTCCCACCACCACAGAAACTGGAACAGCACCAATCTCTCCTTTCTCCCTTCCTCCCTCCACTATGCCACCTTGTTACCGCCACGTACTAAATTAAGAATATTATAAATATGCTTCTGAGAACCATCCTCTGAACACACACACAAATCCTCTGTCCTGATGGGGTGTAGTGCCAGCAGACAATGGCGAAGAGAGACTCTTTGATGTCAGGACGCTTCAAATAACAGAGTGCAGGGAGAGAGTGAGAGTAGGGAGAGGAAGGAATCCAATTTCTACAGGGCTTCCTTCTCGAGTGTGCTCTTGATGTCAGGATGCATCAAATAACAGAAAGAATGCAGGAAGAGAGAAAAGACGGGAGAAGATGGAATCTAATTTCTACAGGGTCGTTCCCCCCCTCTCTCTCTCTCTCTCTCTCTCACCCTCTCCCCCCACTCTCTCTCTCCCCCCTCTCTCGCTCTCTCCCCTCTCTCTCTCGCTCTCTCTCAGCTTCATCTTTCAAAACGCATCAGAGTGTCTGTGAAACATCATGAAGCACAGAACATGTAAACACTGCTTTGCCAGAAAGCATTCTTATGTAGTCTATTTCTCAAAGCCTCTCAATGATGAAGATAGAAGATGATGGAAGGGAACTATCTGAATGTACCTTTACGGGCAATCCGGATGCAGTTCATTCTCGTCTCCTGAAACAAGAATGGGAGGTTCATTAGCATGGGATAACCACAAGCAAAAATAAAACACATCAAACACCTATGTTATAAGCATAGAACAGGTGTCAGAGCGTGTGTGTATCTGTGTGTGTCTTTGTCACCAAGTCCACCTCTGTGTGGTAAAGTGCAAACTAGCTAATTAAAAAACTCAGTCAGGGAAGAAAGCAGATGACATCTAATTTTAAATGTGATTGTGAGTGACCTGTCCTCTGTTCTCATCAACAACATCCGGACCCCTGGCCCACCCAACCCATTACACACATGCACCCCTCCTAACCCTCCACCTAGCTAGCCCATCACAGTGATACCAGAGACACATTGTCAAATTAAGATTAGCACATGCTAAATCAGGTTTTATACAAGGGGGGCAATTATGCTAATCTAATCGGAGCTCTGATATTGGAGTCAGAACCCTTTCACCTCAGCGCCTGCGAAATTGCCTTTTTTAATTGAAAACCTGTTCTGGGTGGATCTGTATCCACCCACCTCTTAGTCAGTTGTATTTACCCACCATTCACAGGTTATTACAGCCCCACCTGCTGATATATCATGTGTCATCTTGTCCTCTGTCAAGGTTGACCTGACTCTGAGACAGCCCCTTTTGGCATTAAAACAGAGTGGATCCAAAATGGCACCCTATTCCATACATAGTACACTGCTTATGACCCTGGTCAAAATAGAATGTTGGACTTAGCCATAGTATCCTACTGACTGCTGATGACACCTCCCTGCCTGCTATGTTCTGATGTTATTTATAGAATGATCCTCAGATATGATGCCAATATTTCTAGCCGATATCACAGGTTGAGTGACAGGTAGCTGGTAGCAGAAGATGATTACGGTTGATAACTACATTGACAGGAAATTAACCAGCAGATCCGATAGTCGACCGAAGCATTTCAAGAAGCGGCAGCTGACTACGCTGTTTAATATCTTTAATATTGCATCAATATAGAATTGGGAAAAGGGTCAAAAGATTTGTATCAAAACTATTTAGTAGTTTTTTGCAAGGTTGGTCTGGAAATTCTGTCAAAATATGTGTGACGGACACAGCAAAAGACACTGACAGATTATATACACTCCGTGGCCAGTTTATTCGGTACAGCAATCTAGTACCGGGTCGAACCCGCCTTTGCCTCCAGAACATACTGAATTCTCTGGGGCATGTTGCTAAAATAATATCAATGTGCAAAGGAAAACGTCCTCACACCAGTACACCACCGCCACCAGCCTGTACCGTTGACACAAGGCAGGATGGGGCCATGGACTCATGCTGCTTGGCAAAATCCTGACTCTGCCGTCAGCATGACGCAACAGGAACCGGGAATCGTCGGACCAGGCAATGGTTTTCCGCTCCTCAATTGTCCAGTGTTGGTGATGCCCACTGGAGCCACTTCTTCTTGTTTGTAGCTGATAGGATTGGAACCTGCTTTGGTGCTCTGCGTTGTGCGTTCAGAGATGCCTTTCTGCACACCACTGTTGTACTGTGCCGTTATTTGCCTGTTTGTAGCCCGCCTGCTGGTTTGCACATTCTTGCACACACCGATAAATACATGATGATTTAGAATTTCAATAAGCATTTTTCTAAGGCTGGCCATGTTTTCCACCTGTCTATCCCTACCCCAATAAACAGCCCTGCACACCCCACAGCAACTTATCCAAGCCTCCCATTTCTCCTTCACCCAAATCCAGATAGCTAATGTTCTGCAAGAGCTGCAAAATCTGGACCACTACAAATCAGCTGGGCTAGACAATCTGGACCCTCTCTTTCTAAAATTATCCGCCGAAATTGTTGCAACCCCTATTACAAGCCTGTTCTACCTCTCTTTCGTATCGTCTGAGATCCCCAAAGGTTGGAAAGCTGACACTCTAGGCCCAAACTGCTACAGACCCCTATCTATCCTACCCTGCCTTTCTAATGTCTTTGAAATCTAAGTTAACAAACAGATCACCGACCATTCCAAATCCCACCGTACCTTCTCTGCTATGCAATCTGGTTTTCAAGCTGCACCTCAGCCACGCTCAAGGTCCTAAACGATACCACAACCGCCATCGATAAGAGACAAAACTGTGCAGCTGTATTCATCGACCTGGCCAAGGCTTTCGACTCTGTCAATCACCACATTCTTATCGGCAGACTCAACAGCCTTGGTTTCTCAAATGACTGCTTCGCCTGGTTCACCAACTACTTCTCTGAAAGAGTTCAGTGTGTCAAATCGGAGGGCTGTTGTTCGGACCTCTGGCAATCTCTATGGGGGTACCACAGGTTTCAATCCTTGAGCCGACTCTCTTCTCTGTATACATCAATGATGTCGCTCTTGCTGCTGGTGATTCTCTGATCCACCTCTACGCAGACGACACCATTCTGTATACTTCTGGCCCCTCTTTGGACACTGTGTTAACTAACCTCCAGAAGAACTTCAATGCCATACAACTCTCCTTCCGTTGCCTCCAACTGCTCTTAACTGCAAGTAAAACTAAATGCATGCTCTTCAACCAATCATTGCCCGCACCTGCCCGCCTGTCCAGCATCACTACTCTGAACAGTTCTGACTTAGAATATGTGGACAACAACAAATACCTAGGTATGTGGTTAAACTGTAAACTCTCCTTCCAGACACATTAACCTGTTGAGTGTAGGGGGCAGTATTTGATGTTTGGATGAAAAACATACCCAAATGAAACTGCCTATTTCTCAGGCCCAGAAACTAGAATATGCATATAATTGGCAGATTAGGATAGAAAACACCCTTAAGTTTCCAAAACTGGCAAAAATATTGTCTGTGAGTATAACAGAACTGATATTGCATGTGAAAACCTAAGAAAAATCCAAAGAGGAAGTGCCTTCTATTTTGAAAGCTCCCTGTTCCATTGCATGCCTTCCCTACATTTAAAGGGATATCAACCAGATTCCTTTTCCTATAGCTTCCACATGGTGTGACCAGTCTTTAGACATAGTTTCAGGCTTTTATTCTGAAAAATGAGCGAGAAAGATCACATCGCGTCAGTGGATGACTGGGTGCCAGCAGAGTTTTGCATGCCCTTGCAGCTTGGAGCAGACATTTTCTCTCTCACTCCTATTGAAAAAGCTACGGTCCGGTTGAAATATTATCGATTATTCATTGTAAAAACAACCCGAGGATTGGTTTAAAAAAAAAATTGACATGTTTCTACGAACTTTACGGATGCTATTTGGAACATCCAAAGATCATCAAAGGCAAGCGATTCCTTTTATTGCTTTTCTGACTTTCGTGACCAATCTAATTTGCTGCTAGCTGTTTGTAATGTTTTGTCTGCTTAGAGAGATGTCCTAACATAAACGCTTGGATAGCTTTCGCCGAAAAGCTTTTTGGAAATCTGACACACCAGGTGGATTAACAACAAGCTAAGCTGTGTTTTGCTATATTGCACTTGTGATTTCATGAAAATTTAATATATTTAGTAAATTCATTTGAATTTGGCGCTCTGCAATCCAGCGGATGTTGACGAAAATGATCCCGCTAACGGGATGGGTGTGCCAAGAAGTTAAGCATCTCCAATCAAAATTTAAATCTAGAACTGCCTTCCTGTTTCGCAAGAAAGCATTCGTCACTCATGCTGCCAAACACAGACTTTTTCTATTGTATTATTGATTGTATGTTTGTTTATTCCATGTGTAACTCTGTGCTGTTGTTTGTGTTGCGCTGCTTTGGTCTATCTTGGCCAGTTCGGAGTTGTAAATGAGAACTTGTTCTCAACTAGCCTAACTGGTTTAATAAACGTGAAATAAAAAATAAAAATGTAACAAAATTCTCCTTCGACCTCTCATCAACGTTTTTGCCCACAGGACTACCACTGTCTGGATGTTTATTGTTTTGTCGGCCCATTCTCTGTTAATACTAGTGTCGTGCTTTTTTGACATACTGGAACCGGCGGACCTGTGATCATACCACGCTCAAAGTCGCTTAGCTCACTCTTTGCCCATTCTAACATTCAATCAAACAGAAAGTGAATGCCTTGATGCCCGTCTGCTTGTTTCATATAGCAAGCCACGGCCACGTGACTCAGTGTCTGTAGGAGTGTGTGTGTGTGTGTGTGTGTGTGTGTGTGTGTGTGTGTGTGTGTGTGTGTGTGTGTGTGTGTGTGTGTGTGTGTGTGTGTGTGTGTCTGAGCACTTCTGTGTTTTATAAAGAACTGATTGCACCAATCTTGCTGTATTTCAAGCTCCAGTAAAGACATCCGTCAAAGCAATTACAGTTCCATTCAGTGGCAGCAGCAGCTCTCAGAGCCATGGTTCTGGAAATCTACAGCTAATTATCCTGAATAATTGTCAAAAAATGATTTGCTTCCCCCTTTTTGCAGAGCCAGCAAACACACACACACACACACACACACACACACACACACACACACACACACACACACACACACACACACACACACACACACACACACACACACACACACACACACCGTAAGTCCAGGATGATTTGAATAGAGAAGTTTTATAAACAGATTGAGATAAAATTGCTCGCAGGGCAGACAGAGACACACTAATATACATGAATTCGAATATTCCAATCTTATGAGCTGCTTTGTCAGGATGGAATAGAACGGTGACTAAGAGTGCTCTAAGAGGTAGGTAAACGTACAACTATAATAACACAGTCATAATGACACACACACACACACACCAAAAAACATTTAATTGGGTATTAAGGGAGGACGGAGGAGTCATTAGAACTGCAAGCCACTGACGTCAAAGGGTTCAGTATTAGCTTTAATGATCGATAGTTGAGACACACAAGAGATTGAGTCAGAGTGTGATTCAGAAGACAGACACACACTGAGGATAACAGACACACACTGAGGATAAGTCCTTGACATTACAGCCAAGGGAAGTTAGTCATTCCAGCATTACAACCTATGGAACCTTCTAACCTGTGGTGCTTTTCCCCTACTGAATCCTAGCAACCAGGTAGGAAGCACGTGTTTGACCGGTTCTGCCCTGGGACTCTCTCTGATTGACCGGTTCTGCCCTGGGACTCTCTCTGATTGGCCTTGGCGCACACCTTTTACTAAACACTTTTTTAATAAATATGCAGCTACCAGAGTCATATGGTCATACTGTATATATGATGCATGATATCCAACTCTCTCTGAGAGGCTGAAGCCAGGCAGACCAGACTGTAGTCATTTAGCTCCATATGGGCTTTATGATTGAAACAGCACCTGGTCCACTACTTCCTCTTTTTATCTACCTTAAGTCGCATTTCAGTTTCCTCTCGGCAGCAGGAAAGAGAAAGAGAGAAAGAAAGAAAGAAAGAAAGAAAGAAAGAAAGAAAGAAAGAAAGAGAAAGAGAGAAAGAGAGAGAGAGAGAAAGAGAGAGACAGAGAGAGAGTCCAGAACAGCCTGAGTTTCAGAGCTGAAGTACTTCTCTCCTACAGCTACAGTTTGACCTTCTCAATTCAATAACACTTGATTTGTCCCAAAGGACTGTAGTTTAGCCTGGTCCCCTGATCTGTCCGTGCTGTCTTGCTTACTCCTATGGCATGTTTGACAAAGTCTCCAGACTTGATTCAGACTTTATTGACAGGTCAATAAACTCACCCCTCTGAAGTTGCTTATAGCCTGGAAGAAGACCAGGTAGTTCTTGGAGGGGTCCAGGGGAGTGTTCCAGTAGCCGTTATAGGTGTGGTTGTCCCCCACGGTGAACGGAGTGGCCTCAGGGAGACTGGAGGGGGGAAGCTCAGCCGTGTAGTAGTGGGACTTAGACTGAGCCTCCACCTGGGACGCTGGCACAGGGAAACAGTCTGACCCGCTACCCAGCTCCCTCCTCCTCCTCCTGCTCCTCCTGACCCGCCTGGAACCGTCCTCTTCTACTACCACCACCTGGTACGCACTGCGGGGAGAGGGATCACAACAGACTGATAGGTGATAACTACGCTGGAAACAAATGGCCCTCTTAAAGGGGAAATCTGCATTAGCTACATCCATTTTTGGGCTTGTAAATTAGTTATATAGATTCTTAAAGAATCCAACTTAAAAATGCCTCATGAGCTTTGTTCAACTGTTGTACCCCATCTTAAATGCATGCTCCAATGTTTTACTCCAATGTTTGTAAACCAAGTAACATTCTATAGCCTCAAAACATGGTTAAGACTTTAATTTTGATATCATGGATGGTCAGTCCTTGCATCCATAGCACGGTCTATGAATGCGAGTGCCAGGCCCATCTCTCAGCTTTATAACGAAACAGTGGTGGGGAGAATACTTTATTGTTGTTTCAACTACGGATTGTCCCTTTAAGGTCACCCTTGTAAAAAATGTTCTCAAAGACACTTCCTGATTAAATAAAAGGTGGAATAAAAAAATAAACACAAATCAAATAGCAATGACATTTATTCAAAACATTCCTGTTATACAAGTGAATATATTTATCAAGTGGTAGACATGAGTGACCGTTGTGTGAGGCCTATTACTGTGATTAGTAATGTGACTGTACCTGACTGGTGCTCCTCTGCCCAGCGCTGGTCTCAACAGCACCGTGATGGTGCTCTCTGACTCACTGAGTGGGGCTGGGACATCCTCATAGTCAAACACTGGGGCTGAGAGAGGAGGAAGGGAGAGAGAGGAGATAAAGAGGTAGAGCAGGAGAGAGAGAGTGTGTGTGTGTGTGTGTGTGTGTGTGTGTGTGTGTGTGTGTGTGTGTGTGTGTGTGTGTGTGTGTGTGTGTGTGTGTGTGTGTGTGTGTGTGTGTGTGTGTGTGAGTGAGTGAGTGAGTGAGTGAGTGAGTGAGTGAGTGAGTGAGTGAGAGAAAGAGAAAGAAAGAAAGAAAGAGGAACAAAGAGAGAGAAAGAGAGAGGAACAAAGAGAGAGAAAGAGAGAGGAACAAAGAGAGAGAAAGAGAGAGATAGAACATGAGAGAGAAAGAGGTAGAAAATTATGTTAAAAAGAAAGAGAGAGATATATAAAATTAGGGAGTAAGTAACAAAACAATCACATATAACACAGGAAGTGGGATAAAACCCATTCACATAGACAGCTGCAGGACATTCCCATAATTATTCACAGGGACGATAAGAATCCCCTGTAATTACAATACATCCCACAGCCACACCCCCTTGAACAGGACTGCAGACTGGAACATACCTTGGTGAGCTCCCATCTATGGGGAACACACACACATTGTGTTCCCGTCTCTGTTTACCATTAAAAGATAATTAGCAAAGGAGCAGCCAGCCAATAAAAAACATGAGCTTTCACAGTAAAGAAAGATTATTAATAATCAGCTAAACCAACAGCCTCTGAAATTAAAGGATGCAAGACTTCACTCTCACACAGTCACACGCATGAGCACAGGTTCCTTTCACGCTGTTCCCAGCATGGTTGCCAGGGCGCCAAAACAGCGGAGAAGTTTTGCCTTGCGCTTCAACGCTCTTAGCTGTTGTGGAAATTGATTACTCATATCGCGGAGTCTACCTGGTGTTGTTTTTCCATTTTGGGTCAGAAGAAAAAGGGTTCTTTGGCTGTCCCCATAGGAGAACTGCTTTTTGGTTCCAAGTAGAACCCTTTTGGGTTCCATGTAAAACCCTTTCCACAAAAGGTTCTACATGGAACCCAAGTGAATGCAGGTGAAATCTACGATCCCCTATTGATGTCACTTGTTAAATCCACTTCAATCAGTGTTGATGAAGAGGAGGAGACAGGTTAAAGAAGGATTTTCAAACCTTGAGACAATTGAGACATGGATTGTGTATGTGTGCTATTCAAGTGCCTTTGAACGGGGTATGGTAGTAGGTGTCATGCGCACCAGTTTTGTCACGCCCTGACCTGAGTATTCTTTGTTTTCTCTATATATTTTGGTTAGGCCAGGTTGTGACATGGGTGATGTATGTGTTTTGTACTGTCTAGGGGTTTGTAGGTTTATGGGGTTGTTTACCATCTAGGTGTTTATGTATGTCTATGGTTGCCTAGATTGGTTCTCAATTAGAGGCAGCTGTTTATCGTTGTCTCTGATTGGGAACCATATTTAGGCAGCCACCTTCTTTGGGTATTTCGTGGGTTATTGTCTATGTGATGTTGCATGTTTGCACTCAGTATTTATAGCGGTCACGTTCGTTTTGATATTTTGTTTGTTTGTTTAGTGTACTTCGTGTTTGTTTTCATCTATCATTAAAATGTATTCACATCATGCTGCGCTTTGGTCTCCTCACTACAATGATCGTGACAGGAAAGCCCACCAACAATGGACCAAGCAGCGTGGTAACGACCAGCAGCAGCAGCGGCAAAGAACGCACACTCATGGACTTAGGAGGAGATTCTGGACGGCGAAGGACCCTGGGCACAGCCGTCCCAAAGCAGAGCTGGAGGCAGCGAAAGCAGAGAGGTGCCGGTATGAGGAGGCAGCAAGGCAGCGTGGCTGGAAGCCCGAGAGGCAGCCCCAAACATTTCCGGGGAGTGTGGTGAAGCAAGGTAGGAGACCTGCGCCAACTTCCCGTGCTTACCAGAGAGAGAGGGGGACCGGGCAGGCACCGTGTTATGAGGCGGAGCGTGTGCATAGCCCGGTGCGGTAAATTCCAGCTCCTCGTATCGGCCGGGCTAGAGTGGGCATCGAGCCAGGTGCCATGAAGCCGGCTTTACGCATCTGGTCTCCAGTGCGTCTCCTCTGGCCGGCGTACATGGCACCAGCCTTACGCATGGTGTCCCCAGTTCGCCAGCACAGCCCAGTGCAGGCTATTCCACCTCGCCGCACTGGCCTTGCTACCGGGAGCATTCAACCAGGTAAGGTAGGGCAGACTCGGTGCTCAAGAGCTCCAGTGCGCCTGCACGGTCTGGTCTATCCAGTGCCACCTCCACGCACCAGCCCTCTGGTGGCAGCCCAACAGGTGCTCCCGCCTGTCCAGCGCTGCCAGAGCCTTCCTCCTGCCCAGCGCTGCCATAGTCTCCCATCTGTCCTAAGCCGCCAGAGTCTCCCATCTGTCCTGAGCCGCCAGAGTCTCCCGTCTTTCCTGAGCCGCCAGATTCTCCCGTCTGTCCTGAGCCGCCAGAGTCTCCCGTCTGTCCTGAACCGCCAGAGTCGCCAGTCAGCCAGGAGCCGCCAGAGCCGCCAGTCAGCCAGGAGCCGCCAGTTAGCCAGGAGCCGCCAGAGCCGCCAGGAGCCGCCAGTCAGCCAGGAGCCGCCAGAGCCGCCTGTCACGCCGGCGATGCCGGAGTCGCCCTCCTGTCCGGAGCCGCCAGAGTCTCCCTCCTGTCCGGAGCTGCCAGAGTCGCTCCTCAGTCCAGAGACGCCTTTCCGTCCAGTGGCACTCTCTACGATGATCTTCAGTCCGGGGCCCGCTGCGAGGGTCCCTGCTCCTGAGGCGCCACCTAAGTGGGCCAAGACTGAGGTAGAGCGGGGTCCACGTCCCGCACCCGAGCCGCCGCCGTGAAGGAGGCCCACCCGGACCCTCCCCTTTAGATTAGGTTTTTGCGGCCGGAGTCCGCACCTTTGTGGGGGGGGGTACTGTCACGCCCTGACCTGAGTATTCTTTGTTTTCTCTATATATTTTGGTTAGGCCAGTGTGTGACATGGGTGATGAATGTGTTTTTGTACTGTCTATGGGTTTGTAGGTTTATGGGGTTGTTTACCATCTAGGTGTTTATGTATGTCTATGGTTGCCTAGATTGGTTCTCAATTAGAGGCAGCTGTTTATCGTTGTCTCTGATTGGGAACCATATTTAGGCAGCCATCTTCTTTGGGTATTTCGTGGGTTATTGTCTATGTGATGTTGCATGTTTGCACTCAGTATTTATAGCGGTCACCTTCGTTTTGATATTTTGTTTGTTTGTTTAGTGTACTTCGTGTTTGTTTTCATCTATCATTAAAATGTATTCACATCATGCTGCGCTTTGGTCTCCTCACTACAACGATCGTGACAGGTTTGAGTGTGTCAAGAACTGCAACGCTGCTGAGTTTCGCGCTCAACAGTTTCCCATGTGTATCAAGAATGTCCCACCACCGAAAGACAGCTGTGGGAATCATTGGAATCGACATGGGCCAGCATCCCTTGTAGAACGCTTTCGGCACCTTGAAGAGTCCATTCCCCGACGAATGGAGGCTGTTCTGAGGGCAAATGGGGGTGCAACTCAATATTAGGAAGATGTTCCTAATGTTTTGTACACTCAGTTGAGGTTAAACCCAAAAATATTAGACAGAGTAAGAGTGCAACATACACATTCATGACTAGTACTAACTCAGTATGGAGAAACTGGAGAAGGTGTGTAGTATGGCTGGATTCAATACCTTCAACCGCAGGATAGAAAACCAAGCCTTTGTAAATGTATGAATGACCGAGTTTGAAGACCAATGAAGAGAGCACACTTTCCTTTATTGTGGTGGGTTTAAGAGGGCATGTTAGAGAAATACATGAATAGAGTTAAGTGGAAAGGCGAGAGAGAGAGGGGCTGAGAGAGAGATGAGACAGGTCAGAGGTGACAGTTGCAGTACTTTATCCACAGCAGCTCACAGGTCATGGGTCAAGAACTGACTGTGGCTCAATAGAGAAGACCTGTACAACCACACAAAAGTGAAGGAGATGGACAGAGCCAGTGGGATTTATCCAGCCATACATGCTCCACCATGATGTTATTTCATACTTTAATGCCACAATCTGTAATTTGTTTTACAGCCAAACTCTTCATGAATTTAAATGGTCATTGAATAGCAGTGACTATTGCAGATTGTACATTTAAAGGGGTGGAAAAGCCACCGGTCGTTAACTTGCCTCCTCATGCAATAGATTTATCTTGATTCTAGAGTGACTCACTCAACTAACTGGACATTAATTCCCAGTAAATGGTATTATTTCTCACGAAACGGGGGAAAGAAGAAATGCAAATCGGACACCCAGGTTCTGCTATTGTCAGGTGCTTTAGAAAAGTTGAAAGGCTACCTACCCCACACCGTGTTTGGAAACAATCATACTGTATATTTATTTGTGTGCCAAAGTTCAGGCCTCCCGGTCTTGCTCTGACACAGGTTGTGAGGATAGAACATTAGTGCAAAAATAGGTATGGGATCATTCACAAGCTCACTGTGTGGGAGAAGGGAACATATTTCTTTGAACAAGACCCAGGAGCCCAATGCTATCCTGATGCAGTGAAAAATGGTGAAAAATAATCTAAACATAAAGTAAGCTTTTGAAACATCTTTTTGTGGACCTACCACATTTTTGCTTACACAGAGTCAGTCACATCTCTCAGGACAGAACAAGGAACAAGTCATCAAGTCAAACAACCCACAGCAACCCCTCTAGTCTACCCCCAGCTTCATTCTCAGCCCCAGCCCTAACCCTGAGGCGTCAGTCATTGCTTATTCCATAGAACCTCACCGGAGATGTTGGTGGTGATCTCAGTGAGGGCGGTCTGTCCGAAGCCCTTGGCGGTGCGAGCTCTAACAGACACCAGGTAGGTGGTGCCGGGGTGTAGGCCAGAGAACATGTGGTATGTTTCGTTTCTCAGTTTGGAAACGGTACGGCGAGGGCCTGGTACGTTGATACCTGGGTCAGATGACTCGATGCCCTGATAACTGATCTGGGGGACCGGGAACAAAACACAGACAAATAGGGTCACAATGCTGTGTTGTTGTTGTAGTAAGAGTATTGTTCTTCTAACAGATTTAGGAACAATGAACAAAACACAAACCATAGAATCACAATGAGTAGTCTTTGATGACAAACTGTGAACATAGATGAATCAAAATGAGACTTGATTCCGCTACCTAAGATCATTTGATAGGTGTTGTTATTGTTGTTAGTGTTATTGTTCTTGGAGGAGAGAGAGATGTTTTGCTGTGGGTTGTTTCAATGTGGGAAGTCAAGCAGATATTTTACAAATGAGGTGGTGTTACTGTGTCTCTGACTGTGCCTGCCTACCAGGCACCCCAACCCACAGTGACACCATGCAGCCCAGAATGAGATCATTCCTGTTATCATCATGTGTTACTGAAGGAAGCACTCAGAACATCTCCTCTGTCACCACACAGACAACCAACACACCCCAATTATTTCTGCTGCTGTTCTTTTCTGCTTCACTCTCCTTTCTTTTCTCAGAGACCCCGTTCTCAGTGCCTCTCTCTTCTAATGTTCTTCTCTTCTCTTCTTTCCCTCGCTCTCCTCCCCCATCTCCCTTCTCTCTCTTCCCTCCCTTCTCTCTCTTCTCTATCCTCTCTTCTCTATCCTCTCTTCTCTATCCTCTCTTCTCTTCTTTCCCTCGCTCTCCTCCCCCATCTCCCTTCTCTCTCTTCTCTATCCTTTCTTCTCTATCCACTCACCAGGCAGCTCTGACATGTCCTTGTTTCCCATTCTCCTCTCTCCTGATTCATCTGTCTATTCTCACTCCTCCATTCCTCCCTTCTTTCACACACTGCCTAAATTCATCTTCCCACTTCTCATCATCTTCTCCCTATTCCTACTGCATCTTCCTTTTCCTTTCTCAACCTTCAATATCTATCTTCATTCTATCTATCAGTCTCTCTCCATCTCACTATTTACATGTCTCATGCAGTACTTTATCCACAGCAGCTCACAGGTCATGGGTCAAGAACTGACTGTGGCTCAATAGAGAAGACCTGTACAACCACACAAAAGTGAAGGTGATGGACAGAGCCAGTGGGATTTATCCAGCCATACATGCTCCACCATGATGTTATTTCATACTTTAATGCCACATCCTGTAATTTGTTTTTACAACCAAACTCATCATTCATTTAAATGGTCATTGAACAGCAGTGACTATTGTAGATTGTACATTTAAAGGGGTGGAAAAGCCACAGGTCGTTAACTTGCCTCCTCGTGCAATAGATTTATGTTGATTCTAGAGTGACTCACTCAACTAACTGGCCATTAATTCCCAGTAAATGGTATTATTTCTCACGAAACGGGGGGAAAAAGGAAGAAATGCAAATTGGACACCCAGGGGCTGCATTGTCAGGTGCTTTAGAGAAGTTGAAAAGCTACCACACTCCGTGTTTGGAAATTATCATACTGTATATTATGAGGCTAAAACATTGGTGAAAAATAGGTATGGGATCATTCACAAGCTCACTGTGTGGGAGAAGGGAACATATTTTCCTTGAACAAGACCCAGGAGCCCTATGCTATCCTGATGCAGTGAAAACGTAAACATAAAGAAAGCTTTTGAAACATCTTTGTGTGGACCTACCACGGCAAATCTGACCACGACTCCATTTTGTTGCTCCCAGCCTATAGACAGAAACTAAAACAGGAAACGCACGTGCTCAAGTCTGTTCAATGATGGGCCGACCAAACTTCAAGATTTCTTCGATCATGTGGACTGAGATATGTTCCGGATAGCCTCAGACAACATTGATTTATACGCTGATTCGGTGAGCGAGTTTATTAGCATGTGCATCGGTGATGTTGTACCCACGTTGACGATTAAAACCTTCCCCAACCAGAAACCGTGGATTAATGGCAGCATTCGCACAAAACTGAGAGTGCGAACCACTGCTTTTAATCATGGCAAGCAAACACGACCAAATACAAACAGTGTAGCTATTCCCTCCGCAAGGCAATCAAACAAGCTAAAGGTCAGTATAGAGACAAAGTAGAGTTGCAATTCAACGGCTCAGACACAAGACGTATGTGGCAGGATCTACAGACAATCACAGATTACAAAAAGAAAACCAGCACCGTCGCGGACACCGACGTCTTGTTCCCAGACAAACTAAACAACTTCTTTACTTTCATTGAGGACAATATAGTGCCACTGACACGGCCTGCTTCCAAAACCTGCGGGCTCTCCTTCACCGCAACCAACATGAGAAAAACATTTAAATGTGCCGGCCCAGACGGCATCCCCAGCCGCGTCCTCAGCATGCGCAGACCAGCTGGCTGGTGTGTTTACGGATATATTCAATCAATCCCTATCCCAGTCTGTTGTACCCACATGCTTCAAGAGGGCCACCATTGTTCCTGTTGCCAAGAAAGCTAAGGTAACTGAGCTAAACGACTATCGCCCTGTAGCACTCACTTGCTTTGAAAGACTAGTCAAGGATCATATCATCTCCACCCTTCCTGACACCCTAGACCCACTCCAATTTGCTTACTGCCCCAATAGGTCCACAGACGACCAATCACAATCACACTGTACACTGCCCAAACCCATCTGGACAAGAGGAATACATATGTAAGAATGCTGTTCATCAATTACAGCTCAGCATTTAACACCATAGTACTCTCCAAACTCTTCATTAAGCTCAAGAACCTGGGTCTCGACCCCGCCCTGTGCAACTGGGTCCTGGACTTTCTGACGAGCCGCCCCCAGGTGGTGAGGGTAGGAAACAACATATCCACCCCGCTGATCCTCAAACCTGGGGCCTCACAAGGGTGCGTTCTCAGCCCTCTCCTGTACTGCCTGGTCAACCATGACTGCGTGGCCATGCACGCCTCCAACTCAATCATCAAGTTTGCAGACGACACAGCAGTGGTAGGCTTGATTACCAACAACGACGAGACGGCCTACATGGAGGAGGTAAGGGCCCCTGGAGTGTGGTGTCAGGAAAATAACCTCACACTCAACGTCAACAAAACCAAGGAGATGATCGTGGACTTCAGGAAACAGCAGAGGGAACACACCCCTATCCACATAAACGGGACAGTAATGGAGAAGCTGGAAAGTTAAGTTCCTCGGCGTACACATCACAGAGAAACTGAAATGGTCCACCCACACAGATAGTGTGGTGAAGAAGGGGCAACAGCGCCTCTTTAATCTCAGGAGGCTAAAGAACATTGGCTTGTCACCGAAAACACTCAAACTTTTACAGATGCACAATCGAGAGCATCTTGTGGGGCTGTATCACCGCCTAGTACGGCAACTGCTCCGCTCACAACCGCAAGGCTCTCCAGAGGGTAGTGAGGTCTGCACAACACATCACCGGGGCAAACTAACTGCCCTCCAGGATTCCTACACCACCCGATGTTGCAGGAAAGCCAAAAAGACCATCAAGGACAAAAACCACCCGAGCCACTGCCTGTTCACCCCGCTATCATCCAGAAGGTGAGGTCAGCACAGGTGCATCAAAGCTGGGACTGAGAGACTGAAAACAGCTTCTACCTCAAGGCCATCAGACTGTTAAACAGCCATCACTAACATGGAGTTGCTGCTGCCAACATACTGAATCAAATCTCTAGCTAATTTAATAATAAAAAAATGGATGTAATAAATGTATCACTAGTCACTTTAAACAATGGCATATCTTCTCATATTTATATACTGTACTCTATACCATCTACCGCATCTTGCCTATGCCACACGGCCATCGCTCATCCATATATTTATATGTACATATTCTTATTAATTCCTTTACAATTGTGTGCATAAGGTACTTACATTTACATTTACATTTAAGTCATTTAGCAGACGCTCTTATCCAGAGCGACTTACAAATTGTTGTGAAATTGTTAGATTACTTGTTAGATATTACTGCATGGTCAGAACTAGAAGCACAAGCATTTCGCTACACTCACATTAACATCTGCTAACCATGTGTATGTGACCAATACAATTTGATTTGGTTCGATTTTTGCTTACACAGAGTCAGTCCCATCACTCAGGACAAAACAAGGAACAAGTCATCAAGTCTACCCCCAGACTCATTCTATCAGTCTCTCTCCATCTCACTATTTACATGTCTCTTCCTTTTCAACATACTCTCTCTCTGTCAGAGCAGACTCCTCAGGCCCAGACCTGTCTCTGGGTGGACACCTTTCATTCATTCAGCTGTGTCACCACAGCCTGCCTGTAAGCTCTAAGAGTTGGCTACAGAGGCCTGTGTCGGAGGTGACCAGGGACATATATACGCCAAGATGTATTATTAATTAGAAGCATTTAAAGTTGCCCCCCATGTGAAAGTGTCTCTTCGGCAAATAAGTAATTATACTGCTTATCTATATATAATTGCAGTGCTGCAGTCAGAGGCTCAGCTCGTCTCATTAGCATGGGAACATATACGGAGGCCTGAACTGGGGGTGGGGGGGGCCTATTAATGATCAGGGCGGATGTAAACTGTATTGCACGGGCAGACAACTAGATTCAGATTCTGATTATTGTTGAAGAGGATGGTCGGGGGGCCGGAATATCATTTATAATGATTTGTACAAGGCAAATTGACCACAACTAAGTCCAAAAACAGACTGTATTTCAAAATAACAAATATTTAATACATTGATTACATTGAGACATGATCACCTCTCTTTTTTTAAATTGAAATACTTGAACAGATTTCCTTAATTAAATACATTTTTTAGCTGAATTCCCAGTGATTTGAGTATTTTTGGACCAAAACATTTACAAAAAAAAAAAAACAACACAACACAGTGGTCTGTGTCAAGTTGAAGGAAATTAGAGATAGAGATAAATATCAGTAAAATAAAGACAAAAAATATGAATAGGGGAGAAAAAGAAAGAGAGAGATCAAGATTGAGTCCGAGCTAGCTATGTGATTGCAAAAAGGTAGACAGACGGAAAGTTGAGGGCATGTTCCATACCTCATACTGTGTGATTACCCCATTGGGCTCCACAGGCTCCTCCCATTTCAGAAAGATCATATCGTCCAATGGAGTGAAGGTCAGTGACTCTGGGGCAACGCCACCAGGAACTGGAAGAGAAAACACAACAGAAACATTCTGAGAACTCATAGTTGATTGCGTAGGGGGTCCTATGGGAAGGAACTGATTACGGATATCTGGTTTCCAACCCTAGACAGGCAAATCGAATTGAGGACCAGAAGATTTGGGGAGTGTTTGCCTGGGTGGAAGATTGCATGTGTGTTTGTGTGTACATCTGAGTCTGATTGAAAGATGTCGCTGCTACAGTTCATGCAGGTTTCTTCAACTAACAAGCTCCTCTGATTGTCTAGCTGTCTGTCTGGCTCTGAGGCTGTGGCTCAGATGGGTAAAGTCTAGAGCACTGCCTTGTGGCTGACAGTTCACCTCTTTGGGTTCAGGGGGCAGTATTTTGACGTCCGGATGAAAAGCATGCTACTCAGGCATATGCAAATAATTGGTAGATTTGGATAGAAACACTCTAAAGTTTCTACAACTGTTAAAATAATGTCTGAGAGTATAACAGAACTGAAATGGCAGGCGAAACCCCGAGGACAAATCATCCCCCCCAAAAAACATTTCAGCATAACACTGATATCAATTGCTGGCACTATTAAAATAAGACGAAATCCTCCCGATTGCAGTTCCTAGGGCTTCCACTAGATGTCAACAGTCTTTAGAAAGAGTTTCAGGCTGTTTTTTTTGAAAAATGAGGGAGAAGTTGTAGTTTTTCTAAGTGGCTCCCATTTTGGCTGTAGTGTTTCCAAGCGTGTGGAGGAAAGAGCGTTATTTGTTATTTGTCTCCGGTAAAGACAATAACAATTCTCCGTCTTAAATTGTATCATTTACTTGCATATTAGGGTACCTAAGGTTTGATTATAAATGTTGATTGACTTGTTTGGATACGTTTATTGGTAACGTTTGAGATGAATTTTGTATGCATTTTGAAGGAGGGCATCGGTGGATTATTGACTGAAGCGCGCCAGCTAAACTTGAGTTTTTATGGATAAAAAGAAGGACTTTATCGAACAAAAGGACCATTTGTAATGTAGCAGACCTTTTGGAGTGCCAACAGAAGATCTTCAAAGGTAAGGCATATAATATATCACTATTTCTGATTTTCGTGTCGCAACTGCCTGGTTGAAATATGATTTGTCATGCATCTTTGTGCGGGGGACTGTCCTCAGATAATCGCATGGTTTGCTTTCGCCGTAAAGCCTTTTCGGAATCTGGCACCTTGGCTGGGTTGACAAGAAGTTAAGCCTTCTGGGTTGTCCAGTTACTCTGCAATTTTCACTGGATGTTGGCCAGGTGGGACACTACTGTCCCATGTATCCATAAGATTAAACCTGCTCTGTCCTCTCACATATATTTTCAAGAATGTTAAATATTTAAATGTTGTATTTTTGAATTTCGCACTCTGCAATTTCACTGGATGTTGGCCAGGTGGGACACTACCGTCCCACGTATCCATAAGATTAAACCTGCTCTGTCCTCTCTCTCTCTCTCTCTCTCTCTCTCTCCACAACAGACCTGAGAGGAACACAATGGCCGCAGTGTAATGGCAGGGCCAAGCAGGGAAATGGGCATCCAAACAAGAAACCCAACTGGGTCTGAGACTTTGTTTGAGACAGGGACTCTTGTTTTAACATGGGGATTAGGGACTAGCAGTCAATGGATCTAATAGAGGCCTGTAAAATCAGGCCGCGAATGTGTTGGAGACACAGTTGATAGGTTCAGGGACAGAGTTGGGGAAAGTTCAACAAGCCCTAGAAATGAATAATGGCTTGTGGTTGTCTGGGACTCATGAACTCTGGGTTGAATCTGTGCTTCCGTACGTGTGTGTTTGTGCCAAAAAACAGATGTAATTTTATTAGGTCTCCCTGTAGTCTTTTTCATTATTTTCTCTTGCCCAACGAGAGCTCTGGAAGGGGAAGATAGTGGAGAGAGTCTCTCTCTCTCTCTCCCCTCTCCCTCCCTCTCTCTCCAAGTGCTGCTGTTCAAATGACTATGAAATATATTACATTATATTGCAGGAGCACATTGTCCTCAAACTCATGGGAGGACCTTGCAATTTGGAGGTTTCCAAATGCAGCCAATTTCATACTCATAAAATATATTGTACTGTAACCTTGCTCGCTCTCTCTCTGTCTCCCTGTCTTTCTCTCTCTCTCCTCTCTCTCATGGGTGAAGAACTGCTGTGAGCAATGTTTCATTGTCTCTCTCTCTCCTCTCTCTCATGGGTCAAGAACTGCTGTGAGCAACGTTTCATTGCATAGTACATTTTCTCTGACCTATTTCTTCAATTCATGTAGGGGAAATGTATATTAAAATGTGCTTAATCCACTGTTGTATACAGGAACATGTTAGGAGAAAAAACAAGCAAACTAATTTCACCATTTCGCTGGTGGCCATGACTCTGGCTGACTGATTAATTTTTAATCTGCTTTCATTTAAAAGGCTTATCTTCCATTTAGTTATGCTGATCCTGCTTATTTTTCAAGTCAATACGTGTTTTTTCGCCCTCTTACTGTATTTAATAACTGGAAGCAGGATAACTTAGTGTACCAGTGTACCAGCACACAATCATAGTGTACCCAGCACACAATTCTACAATACTTATATGCCTACTTCAAGCTACTCAGTGAGGAAAGTATAGTCGGTTATACAACCTTGATTATATAGAAAGTAATAGCAGTATTTTTTATATCTATCAAACCACTATAAAAATGCCAATCAATGAATTGGGTTCTGCCACTTAAATTGGATCCAATTCCACTACTCAATACATGGTTACGTAGGTCACTGCATTGACTACTACTGGGTCCAACACTCTGGGTTTCTTATCAATTACAATGCATGCTAGGTAATAAAGTTCACTCACTGTCCTCCTCCGTCTGGAAGGTGACCTCTCTGCTCGTCTTCTTGCCCAAGACTATAACTTTACAATGCATGTTGGGTAATAGAGTCCACTTACTGTCCTCCTCAGTTTGAAAGGTGACCTCTCTGCTCTCCTTCTTGCCTTCTGGGTTGTCCAGAGCCAGTCGGACGTGGACGGATCGGAACGGGGGCAGGTCCCTTAGGGTGAAGTGTGATTGGTTCCTCTCCACAGAGAGACACTCCCTCACTGTGGCGTTGTTCCCTGCGCTGCCCCCTGCAGGCGTGGAGTAGCGGTAGCAGAGAGAGACAGAGTAGGTATGGCAGCGCGTCAGGTTGTAGCCGAGAGGTTCCCACTGTAAGGTTAGTTGACGAGGCTGAATTTCTGTCGCTGTGAGGCCTCGCAACGCACGCATGGGCTCTGATGGAGAGATGGAGGGAGGAGAGAGGGAGGGGGAGATGGAAGGGAAGAGGGGTGGGTGGGAGAGTGAGCCAGAGGGAGAGAAAGAGACAGAGAGAGAGACAAAGAAAGACAGTGTGAGATGGAGTGATGAAGAAAAATAGAAAGATAAGGAGAAATAGACAGACGGTTGGTTAGATGATTACTTTCTAAACTCACCACAGGAAGCTGGATAAAGATTAAAAACACCCTGGAGAGACTGGGAAGAAGGGAGGAGGAGGGAGCGATGTACAACAATAACACATTATTAATATAATCTCACGCATCCTTTAATTCTTACAGAGCACAGGCTGCTCAGCTCCAGATCCAAAGGCGATGCCCTATTAGCTGAGATGATGGGATATGGAACTTGCTAATTACTGATGCCATGTGTGAGACTGGGGTGATGGATCCCTGTGTCCCTGTCATGATGATGTCTAACAGGACCATATCTGCCAGACTGCAGTCACAGATGCTGCTAAGGTAGAACCTATTCCCTCCAATAGTGCACTACTGGGACCTGGTCAAAAGGAGAGCACTATATGCCATTTGGGATGAGAAGACCATTAGGAAGGCTGCTATATGAAATCATGGCTCATTATTAGATTAATCACACTACCACCCACCCAGGCTGCCCTCCCCGTCTCTGTCTGTTTGTCTGTCCAGCAGCACACCCCCTCGCAGCCCACACAAACACCACTGCAGCCGACAGACATCCAGGCCCACAGACTCAGGTTGATGAGACTAATCAAAGGGATAAGCCAGGGGCGGGAGAGAGGAGGGTGGACGGAGGGGTGGATGGCATGGAGGGGTATGTCCAACTGGCTGTCAGCCCCCTTCTGGGCTCTGCTGGATCCAGCTCATCTCCTCTCTCCCTCCATCTTCCTCCTTTTCCCTCTCGTCTTAAACCATGTCAGTGAGCTAACAGTGAGGACATGGGGTCAACTGTTGTTATGAACACAATCAGCCTCGCTCTACTCCGACATACAGGTCACACGGTGTTACAGATACAATCACAGCATCAGGAGGGAGAGGAAGGAGGGAGGGATGGGTGGAGGAGAAGTCTGGTAGTGCCAGTTGGACCCATCATTGAGTCACTGTCATGGGTTAAGAGAGGTTAAAGCCTCTGACGTTTATAGAAAGAAGCTGGGTGATACACATCTATGCCGCAGGGGGAGAGATGGAGGGAGGGAACGGTCTAGTTAAGTCGTGTCATGAAAAAAATATCTGCCTGTTTCCAATTTGCCCAATGTGCCTCCCCAAAAGACCAAAGATTGCAGCCAGAGATGTTGTACTCTTCTTTGTCCCCTGCAATGAGTGAGGTAAACTGGTGACATGTCTGAAATACACACTGAGAATTATTTATTAGAATATCGGACGTTAGTATTCAAATACTAGTGTGAATATTCATTTTTGCTAGCTAGCTAGCTTATCTAGGCTACTCCAGTCAAGACAGGCACTGTTATATGGGATGATTAATAACGTGGCTGCTACAAGTTAGGTAGTCTTGGCTGTAGCCGAGTAGCATTTCTCTCTCTGCCTCCATCTACTCGCTCCCATTTCACCAGCACGGAACCTCCACAGCTGTAGCACTAGAGCCTCAGTCTTTCCCTCGCACAGCATTGCTCAGGTTAAAAACGTAACTTTAAAAACACATGAATTTCCAATATCCGACAAAAATTCATGATACTATTCAAATAGTGAAATGATTTCATACCCCGATTGCTATTCTACAACAGTTAAAACTTGAGAATGATTCATCAAAAGCCTTCTTTCTGGGGACATTGGTGAATTAAAACATATTCTAAAAAAAAAAAAAAGATTAACTGAAGGTAATTGGATGAACATGTTTTTCAGGCAAGGGCTGTTGTAGTTTCCTGTTTCTAGCCCAAAAACGTTCTGTGCTGGACAGGAAGAGGGGATATGAGACAGCTTGATCTAGAGCATGAGTGTCCAATCCAGCCCGTGGGTAGTTATATATATTTTACTCTATATTTATTTTATTTTATATATCTACACAGTGCATTTGGAAAGTATTCAGACCCTTTGACTTTTTTCACATTTTGTTACTTTTACAGCCTTATTCTAAAATTTTAAAAAAGTAAAAAAAATCATCAATATACACACAATACCCCATAATAACAAAGCAAAAACAGTTTTGGGGCAATTTTTGCAAATGTATAAAAAAAACCTGAGACAGTTACATAGGTATTCAGACCCTTTAATCATTACTTTGTTGAAGAACCTTCGGCAGTGATTACAGCATTGAGTCTTCTGGGGAATGACGCTACAAGCTTAGCACAGCTGTATTTGGGGAGTTTCTCACATTCTTCTCTGCAGATATTCTCAAGGTTGGATGGGGAGCGTCGATGCACAGCTATTTCCAGGTCTGTCCAGAGTTGTTCGATGGGGTTCAAATCCAGGCTCTGGCTGTGCCACTCAAGAACATTCAGAGACTTGTCCCAAAGCCACTCCTGCATTGTCTTGGCTGTGTGCTTAGGGTCATTGTCCTGTTGGAAGGTGAACTTTCACCCCAGTCTGTGGTCCTAAGCACTCTGGGGCAGGTTTTCATCAAGATTCATCTTTCCCTCAATCCTGACTCTTCTCCCAGTCCCTGTCACTGAAAAACATCCCCACAGCATGACACTGCCACCAAAATGCTTCACTATAGGGATCGTGCCAGGTTTCCTCCAGATGTGATGCATGGCATTCAGTCCAAAGAGTTAAATCTTGGATTCATCAGACCAGAGAATCTTGTTTCTCATGGTCTGAGATTCCCTTAGGTGCCTTTTGGCAAACTTCAAGTGGGCTGTCATGTGCCTTTGACTGAATAGGGGCTTCCATCTGGCCACTCTACCATAAAGGCCTGGAAGGTTCCAGAAACTCTGGAGCTCTGTCAGTGACCATCGGGGTCTTGTTCACCCCACTGACCAAGGCCCTTCTACCCCAATTGCTCAGTTTAGCTCTAGAACGAGTCTTGGTGGTTCCAAACTTCTTCCATGACAGCCTAGGAACATTGTGTTAACTGCCTTGTTCAGGGGCAGAATCATATCCAATCAATTGAATTTACCACAGGTGGCCTCCAAGTTGTAGAAACATCTCAAAAATGATCAGTGGAAACAGGATGGACCTGAGCTAAATTTCAAGCCTCATAGCAAGGACTCTGAATACTTATGTAAATAAGGTATTTCTGTATTGAATTTTTTATTCATTTGCAAACATTTCTAAAAACCTGTTTTAGCTTTGGCATTATGGGGTATTGTGTGTAGATTGAGGAGGAAAATGTATTGTTTAATCATTTTAGAATAAGGCTGTAATGTAACAAAATGTGGAAAAAGTCGAGGGATCTGAATACGTTGTTTCCGATTGCAATACCAGTCAAAAGTTTGGATACTCATTCAAGGGTTTTTCTTAATTTTTTACTATTTTCTACATTGTATAATAATAGTAAAGACATCAAAACTATGAAATAACACATATGAAATCATGTTGTAACAAAAAAAGTGTTAAACAAATCTAAATATATTTCATATTTGAGATTCTTCAAAGTAGCCACCCTTTGCCTTGATGACAGCTTTGCACACTCTTGGCATTGTCTCAACCAGCTTCACGAGGAATGCTTTTCCAACTGTCTTTAAGGAGGTTCCACATATTCATTCACTCTGCGGTCCAACTCATCTCAATTGGGTTGAGGTCAGGTGATTATGGAGGCCAGGCCATCATATGTAGCACTCCATCACTCTCCTTCTTGGTCAAATAGTCCTCACACAGCCTGGAGGTGTGTCTTGGGTCAGTGTCCTGTTGAAAAACAAATGATAGTCCCACTAAGAACAAACCAGATGGGATGGCGTATCGCTGCAGAATGCTGTGTAGGATAAGTGTGCCTTGAATTCTAAATAGATCACTGACAGTGTCACCAGCAAAGCACCTCCACACCATCACGCCTCCTCCTCCATGCTTTACGGTGGGAAGCACATATGTCTCACAAAGCCACAGCGGTTGGAACCAAAAATCATAAATTTGGACTTATCAGACCAAAGGACACAATTCCACCGGTCTAATGTCCATTGCTCATGTTTCTTGGCCCAAGCCAAGTCTCTTCTTATTATTGTTGTCCATTAGTAGTGATTTCTTTTCTTTGCAGGAATTCGAACATGAAGGCCTGATTCACGTAGTCTCCTCTGAGCAGTTGATATGGTAATGTGTGTCACTTGAACTCTGTGAAGCATTTATTTGGGCTGCAATTTCTGAGGCTGGTAACTCTATTGAACATCCTCTGCAGCAGACGTAACTCTGGGTCTTCCTTTCCTGTGACGGTCCTCATGAGAGCCAGTTTCATCATAGCGCTTGATGGTTTTTGCGACCGCACTTGAAGAAACTTTCAAAGGTCTTGACATTTTCCTCACTGACTGACCATGTCTTAAAGTAACGATGGACTGTCATTCTCTTTGTGGCCGTGATTGGGAGTCCCATCGGGTGGTGCACAATTGGCCCAGCGTCGTCCGGGTTTGACCGATGTAGGCCGTCTGGTAAATAAGAATTTGTTCTTAAATGACTTGCCTAGTTACATAAAGGTTAAATAAATAAAAATCATTTAAAACCTGAGCTGTTCTTGCCATATTATGGACTTGGTCTTTTACCAAATAGGGCTATCTTTTGTATACCCCCGCTAACTTGTCAGAACACAACTGATTGGCTCAAACGCATTCAGGAAACTTCTTTGGAATCGGTGTCCCTTCCACCGGACGGTTGAGCTAACGTAGGCTAATGCGATTAGCATGAGGTTGTAAGTAACAAGAAAACTTTCCCAGGACATTTCTGATATTGTCAGAAAGCTTAAATTCTTGTTAATCTAGCTGCGCTGTTCAATTTACAGGAGCTATTACAGTGAAATAATGCCATGCTATTGTTTGAGGAGAGTGGACAATTTTGAACATGAAAAGCTAATAAACAAATTAGGCACATTTGGGCAGTCTTGATACAACATTTTAAACAGAAATACAATGGTTCTTTGAATCAGTCTAAAACTTTTCACATACACTGCTGCCATCTAGTGGCCAACATCTAGATTGCACCGAGGCTGGAATAATACATAATGGCCTTTCTCTTGCATTTCAAAGATGATGGTACAAAAAAGAAATAATTTTTTTTTTGTTTTTTCTTTGTATTGTCTTTTACCAGATATATTGTGTTAAATTCTCTTACATTCTCTTACAAACTTCAAAGTATTTCCTTTCAAATGGTACCAAGAATATGCATATCCTTGCTTCAGGGCCTGAGCTACAGGCAGTTTGATTTGAGTATGTCATTTTAGGCGAAAAATGAAAAAAGGGTGATTAAGGAAGTTAAAAAGAAATTTGCGTGCCCAGAGTGAACTGCCTCCTACTCAGTTCCAGATGCTAATATATGCATATTATTATTGGAAAGAAAATACTCTGAAGTTTCTAAAACTGTTTGAATGATGTCTGTGAGTATAACAGAACACATATGGCAGGCAAAATCCTGAGAAAAATCCCGGAAGTGGGACATCTGAGGTTTGTAGTATTTCAAAGCTTGGCCAACTGAGTACACATTGAGATATGGATGAGGTTGCAATTCCTAGGGCTTACACTAGATGTCAACCGTCTTTTGAAACTTGAATGAGGATTCTACTATAAAGGAGGGGCTCATGAGACCTGTTTGAGTCAGTGGTCTGGCAGAGAGCCTTGGTCTCATGACGCGCGCTCCCGACAGAGTTACCTCTCGTTCCAGTGCCTTTCTAAAGACAAAGGAATTCTCCGGTTGGAATATTATTGATGTATTATGTTAAAAACATCCTATCGATTGATTCCATACATCATTTGACATGTTTCTAAAGGATTGTCATGGAACTTTTGAGTTTTTGTCTGGATGAAATGCTCACGCCTCATGAAGATGGATTACTGGGCTGAACACGCTAACAACAAGTGTCTGTTTGGACATAAATGATGGAACTTTATGGAACAAATCAGTCATTTATTGTCGAACTGGGATTCCTGGGAGTGCCTTCTGATGAAGATCATCAAAGGTAAGTGAATACTTTGTTTCTAACTTTGTTGATTCCAAAATGGCGGCTATTCTCTAGCTGTTTTGGGTTCTGAGTGCCGTTCTTAGATTATGCTTTTTCCATAAAGTTTTTTGGAAATCTGACAGTGGTTGCATTAATCGAAATGCATTCCAAGTGACTACCTCATGAAGTTGGTTGAGAGAAGCCAAGAGTGTGCAAAGTTGTCATCAAGGCAAAGGGTGGCTATTTTGAAGAATTTTAAATATAAAATACATTTTAATGTGTTTAACACTTTTTTGGTTACTACATTATTACCTATGTGGTATTCTACATTGTAGAATAATAGTGAAGACATCAAAACTATGAAATAACACATATGGAATCATGTAGTAACAAAATAAAGTGTGTAAAAAAACTCCAAATATATTTCAGCCAATCAGTTGTGTTGTGACAAGGTAGGTTTGGTATACAGAAGATAGCCCTATTTGATAAAATACCAAGTCCATATTATGGCAAGAACAGCTCAAATAAGCAAAGAGAAACGACAGTCCGTTATTACTTTAAGACATGAAGGTCAGTAAATGCGAAAAATTTCAAGAACTTCAGAGTGAAGGGAAAGCAGCCAACAAGTGCTCAGCATACAGTATGTGGGAACTCCTTCAAGACTGTTGGAAAAGTATTCCAGGTGACTACCTCATGAAGCTGTTTGAGACAATGCCAAGAGTGTGCAAAGCTGTCATCAAGGCATAGGGTGGCTACTTTGAAGAATCTAAAATCTAAAATATATTTTGATTTGTTTAGCACTTTTGGTTATTACATGATTCCATATATGTTATTTCATAGTTTTGATGTCTTCACATCATTCAATGCAGAAAATAGTATAAAGAAAGAAAAACCCTTGAATGAGTAGGTGTGTCCAAATATTTGATTGGTACTGTATACTAGACAACAAACTCGATATGCTTTAAAATATACTTTAAAATGTATTACATTCATGACTGTTCAGCTTGCTAATAATCACATTGAAAATCCCCAAAACAATCGATAGAGGACTATTTTGGTCAGATTTTGACAGCAAGGAAATATAACCAATATCCAGTGCGGCCCTCCGGACCTCGTTGAAGAGCGAATGTGGCCCCCGGGCAAAATGAGTTTGACACCCCTGATTTAGAGCATGTAGTGTCACAGGGGCTCTCTTTACTCTCTCTTCCCAGAGATCGAGGCTCACATCTGGGCATGTGGAACAGACAGGAGGTGGGCGACTGGAGCCTCATGACAGGAGGGATCAGAGACTATGATAGATGACAAGGCGTCATGTCGGTCCACTTGACACATCTACAGAGAGCTGATTCATAAAGATGAGCACTGAGTTCTGGGGAGGGTAAGTGCAGATAAGTGTGTGTGTGTGTGTGTGTGTGTGTGTGTGTGTGTGTGTGTGTGTGTGTGTGTGTGTGTGTGTGTGTGTGTGTGTGTGTGTGTGTGTGTGTGCGTGCGTGCGTGCGTGCGTGTGTGTGAGTGTAGTACATGTAAGTGTCGGAGAGTAGGCTGTAGGTTATTCATTCTACTGTACAATTACATTTTTTACATTTTTTTTTATTTAACCTTTATTTAACTAGGCAAGTCAGTTAAGAACAAATTCTTATTTGTGTACCTGTCCATGCATACACACCGGCTTCTAAAGAGGTACCTACATATATATCAGCCACTGAGCACTATAATCCACACACACATCCTCTCAACCGGTGGACAGCAAGCCATTAGAGTACGTGTTTGAATGTTGTTGTCCTTGTGTTATGGAGGATGTTATTTTATGTGATCTATCAATGCCGTTCCTGAAGGGATGAATAGCGCTGAAGGAATGGAATAGAAAGGAGTAGAGTAGAACAGAATAGAACAGAAGCTAGATTTGGGTTTAGACCTGTTCAGCCCCATTAACTCACCTGCACACTTGGTCCTGCTGACCAGGGGGGGTCCAGGCGCCCCTGTGCCTCCCTCCCCTGGCCGGGTCAGTAAAACACTGATACGGTACTCTGTGTCCGGCTCCAGATGCCACACCTTACAATAGAGTAGAGGAGAAACATGTTTTCTATTATTTAGCAAAGACATGAATAGCATTTAAAATAAAATCAACATTGATGTTTTTGTAATTGAGAGTTATATAATAACAAATAAATAAGAACTTGTAATGATTCTTAACAATTAATTAATAAATTTTTGCACGCGCACACACGCGCACACACACACACACACACACACACACAAACACACACACACACCTTATAAGTGAGCGAGCCCACGCCATGTGTCTCCGACCATGGTGATTGGCTGGCGCGGTACTCGATCTCGCGACGGATCACGGGGCCGTCCCCCACGATGGAGTTTGTGTTGAGTTGGATGATCAGGTAGGTGGGGCCAGCCCGGAGCAGCTGGGGTGGAGCGATGGGGGTGGGGGGCACTGCCAGGGTGAAGGGGAGAGGGGCGGGTACAGTGTTAAACACAAGAGTTTTGAGTGACTGAGTGAGTGCATGCAGGGGTGTAGTGGAGGGTTACATTTTTTATTTATTTTTACACATGGTACAGTGTGATGTTGTCATTTACAGTAGTAGAACCTTTTATCTAACACAATATACAGTTAACAAGATAACTGAGACAATGCCCTAGTATTACTGTGTCTACAGTTAGTCAACTCCTCGTTTCTATCAGCAATGACATATAATGATAGAAACCCTAATCTATGTAACCCTGCTCATTATAAAAACACCATCAGTTGCTGTCAAATGAACAGAGATACAAATGAAATACAATGATCCATAGTTGTACGGTTGTTTACCAGCAAGACTAATTAAAACAGTACAATACAGACACGTACAGTCCATCATCACTTTATGAATTTTTACAGAACGCAAAAAAAATAAAATGAAAAGACGTCAGAATTTCCATAGAATAAGCAATAACTATCTTCTCTCACACAGAAAAAAAGGGAAGTCAAGGGTTTTTCATGTTTCGTACGTTTCTTGTTTTATAATTTCCCTAGTGTTATTTCTACTCGGCTGGAGCGTTGACTCACAATCTTTTAATCACTTTCAGATGATGATTTCCGAGAGGCACTTGAAGGGAAGGGAATGTTTAATTTTCACCATAATGAATGTGAATTATTTGCATGAGTGATTGTGTGAGTAAAGCTGCTTGTCCTTTCAACGTTAGACAAAGAGACACGCACACGCACACACACACACACACGCACGCACACACACACACACACGCACACACACACGCGCGCGCACACACGCACACAAACACACACACACACACACGCACACACGCACACAAACACACACACACACACACACACACACGACCCTCATCAAGCGAGGACACCTCATTACAGCAACATGTAGAGGGAAAAACAATGTTTACACAATGACACAGAGTAAATGACATATAGATGTAAGAATACATCGTTTCCACGTGTTTCCACAATATACAGGAGAAATATGAGAGACGTTTTGTTAGTTCAGAACATATTTCCTATGTAAACTCAGCAAAAAAAGAAACGGCCCTTTTTCAGGACCCTGTCTCTCAAAGATAATTTGCAAAAAATCCAAATAATTTCACAGATCTTCATTGTTAAGGGTTTAAACACTGTTTCCCATGCTTGTTCGATGAACCATAAACAATTAATGAACATGCACCTGTGGAACGGTTGTTAAGACACTAAGAGCTTACAGACGGTACGCAATAAGGTCACAGTTGTGAATACTTAGGACACTAAAAAAGGCCTTTCTACTGTCTCTGAAAAATACCAAAAGAAAGATAACCAGGCTCCATGCTCATCTGCATGAACGTGCCTTAGGCATGCTGCAAGGAGGCATGAGGACTGCAGATGTGTCCAGGGCAATAAATTGCAATGTCCGTACTGTGAGACAGAGCTACAAGGAGACAGGAGACAGGATGGACAGTTGATCGTCCTCGCAGTGGCAGATCACGTGTAACAACACCTGCACAGGATCGGTACCTCCGAACATCACACCTGCGGGACAGGTACAGGATGGCAACAACAACTGACCGAGTTACACCAGGAACGCACAATCCCTCCATCAGTGCTCAGACTGTCCGCAATAGGCTGAGAGAGGCTGGACTGTGGGCTTGTAGGCCTGTTGTAAGGCAGGTCCTCACCAGATATCACTGGCAACAATGTCGCCTATGGGCACAAAACCCACCGTCGCTGGACCAGACAGGACTGGCAAAAAGTGCTCTTGTCTGACGAGTCGCGGTTTTGTCTCACCAGGGGTGATGGTCGGATTCACGTTTATTGTCGAAGGAATGAGTGTTACACCGAGGCCTGTACTCTGGAGCGGGATCGATTTGGAGGTGGAGGGTCCGTCATGGTCTGGGGCAATGTGTCACAGCATCATTGGACTGAGCTTGTTGTCATTGCAGGCAATCTCAACGCTGTGTGTTACAGGGAAGACATCCTCCTGCCTCATGTGGTACCCTTCCTGCAGGCTCATCCTGTCATGACCCTCCAGCATGACAATGCCACCAGACATACTGCTCGTTCTGTGGATGATTTCCTGCAAGACAGGAATGTCAGTTTTCTGCCATGGCCAGCGAAGAGCCCAGATCTCAATCACATTGCACACGTCTGGGACCTCTTGGATCGGAGGGTGAGGACTAGGCCCATTCCCCCCAGAAATGTCTGGGAACTTGCAGGTGCCTTGGTGAAAGAGTAGGGTAACATCTCACAGCAAGAACTGGCAAATCTGGTGCAGTCCATGAGGAGCACTTAATGCAGCTGGTGGCCACACCAGATACTGACTGTTACTTTTGATTTTGACCCCCCCTTTGTTCAGGGACACATTATTCTATTTCTGTTAGTCACATGTCTGTGGAACTTGTTCAGTTTATGTCTCAGTTGTTGAATCTTGTTATGTTCATACAAATATTTACACATGTTAAGTTTGCTGAAAATAAACGCAGTTGACAGTGAGCGGATGTTTCTTTTTTGCTGAATTCATGTGTGTGTCTGCATTTTAACATGTGTGTTGGTGCGTGTGTGCCTGTGATTGACTAAGGGTGCCAGTGAGTGAGTGCTCGTGTGCATGTCTCACATTAGGAGAAGCTGTTGGAAGTGGTTGGGTGGGGAAGGAGGTAGAACATACTGTATGGAGGAGGGTGTTAAGAGATCCCAGAATGGTAGCTAAGTGTCATGGTGGGTTGGAGGTGTCATAGGGGAGGTGGTGTGTGGTGCAGTGGTACAGGACTCCTTTCAATCAAAACCTGACTATACGAACTGGCTGTACTATACCTCTGACGATGAGCTCAGCAAAGTTAGACACAGCAGCTCCGCGGGTGGACTCTGTGACGCAGCGATACAGGTCCTGCTCCCCTCTCTCAGCCGCCACCTGGAAGGTGGCCATCAGACGCTTGTGGCTCAGACGCTGGATAGAGGACGCAGCCACAACCACACCGTTACGACGCTGCAGAGAGAGAGGGAGCGAGAGAAAGTCACGCTAACTGAGCCATACACAGGTGATCATGTTTACCTGTGTAGCCACCACCTTTGTCACTTCCACCAAAAACACGCAGTCACAGAGAGAGAGTTAGGTTAGCCAAACTGACCTACATAGATTGTGATGTTTATGTTATTGTGTGGCCATGAGATATAGCCCTAAATAATGGGATTGTGAGTAGGTAAGTAGGAAGGAAGGAAGGAAAGAAGGAAAGAAGGAAAGAAGTAAAGAAGGAAAGAAGGAAGGAAGGAAGGAAGGAAGGAAGGAAGGAAGGAAGGAAGGAAGGAAGGAAGGAAGGAAGGAAGGAAGGAAGGAAGGAAGGAAGGAAGGA
This sequence comes from Oncorhynchus masou masou, assembly GCF_036934945.1. Taxonomy (NCBI): domain Eukaryota; kingdom Metazoa; phylum Chordata; class Actinopteri; order Salmoniformes; family Salmonidae; genus Oncorhynchus; species Oncorhynchus masou. The sequence continues at coordinate 28,432,150 of NC_088223.1, read as the reverse complement.
AGGAAGGAGAGAGGAAAAGGCAAGAGAGATGAGGTATCGTGGGCGGTGGAGACAATGAATCAATTCTAAATATCACCATCTTGGCATGGTGGGCTGCTGACAGAACAGCCACACGCATAGATCTACACACACACACGCAGACAACTAGTGCTAATATGTGATCGCTCGATGCACACGAGCGCTCGGATCAACGAGGGGGACAGGAAATCACAACTCGTCGCCTGTCATACACACACACTCAAAGCGTGAAGTTTAACCAGGTGCAGGCTATACGCTGCTCTGCTCTCAGAATAATGTAAGTAGGATGTTATATCAGCTAGCCCGTCACCCCGTTCTCTCCTGCTTTTCACCAGTAAGTGGCTTCAACAGCTGGAGTTGTGAATTGGTATTGGGGGGGAGGGGTATTATTGGGTTCATCATCTCCATAAGCCCATAGCATGCTGGACCACATTTTCATTACTGTGGGTTATTGTATGCACAGACACAGGTGTGTGTGTGTGTGTGTGTGTGTGTGTGTGTGTGTGTGTGTGTGTGTGTGTGTGTGTGTGTGTGTGTGTGTGTGTGTGTGTGTGTGTGTGTGTGTGTGTTTGTTCAGCTATAAACCACAGTCCCATCACATCTCAATGTACATTCATTCAGTCAAAACAAACAGACAATCCTAAAGCTTGTTACACAAATGAAACATACAGTATTAAACCTGTATGTCTTCCCATCTCTTCCCCTAAGGCCCATATCATACAATAATTATGAGTTTCCGTGGTAACTAATTCATTCAGGACTCCAATTGAACACAAACAAATGTCAACGTCTAAAGATCTAAACAGAATCAGAAATAGAGCAAGTACAACTCTCTGACGGAAAGACAAAAGACTGCAAGACAAAAAAAATATTAATTGAATAAGAATTCTTATGCAACAATTTGTTTATTTAAAACACACACATGAGCGGGGGGAAGTTAAGAGAGAGAGAAAACTCAGTAGATCCAGAGAGCCACCTCACCAGCAGAGGAGATCAAAGAGAAAGTAGCAATTAGTGTTGAGGAGAGTAACAGAGAGAAACATACACACACACACACACACACACACACGCAATTCCAGAGCTGAGAGAAAAAGGGAGAAACACATGGTGCTAAGGATCAAACAGCACCCTACACAGCAAATAGAGAAACAGAAGACAACAATGGGTTGAGGAAATCCATTCTAACCTTCATGAGTACAGTGGGTGAGAGTCATTGCAAACATTGGAATCTTGTTTGAACTGGGTAAACTGGGAGACGATGTATGGTTCAACATACAGTATGTGTATTGTGTACAACATGTGTTCAGTCCAATATGGGTGATATGAGTCATAATACTGCCATGCATCCTTCTGAAAGAGATGTATTTCAACCAGTGTAGACCTGTCCATTACGGCGTTCTTTTGTAATATACAGGGCATTCAGAAAGTATTCAGACCCCTTCCCTTTTCCATATTTTGTTATGTTACAGCCTTATGTTACATTCCAAAATGGATTAAATATATTCATTCCCTCATCATTATACACACAATACCCTAGAATGACGAAGCGAAAACAGGTTCTAAAACATTTTTTCAAATGTATTACAAATAAAAACAGAACTACCTTATTCACATAAGTATTCAAACACTTTGCTATGAGACTTGAAATTGAGCTCAGGTCCATCCTGTTTCCATTGATTACCTTTGAGATGTTTCTACAACTTGATTGGAGTCCACCTGTGGTAAATTCAATTGATTGGACATGATTTGGAAAGGCACACACCTGTCTATAATGTCCCACAGTTGACAGTGCATGTCAGAGCAAAAACCAAGCCATGAGGTCAAAATAATTGTCCATAGAGCTCCGAGACAGGGTTGCGTCGAGGCACAGATCTGGGGAAGGGTAACAAAAAATGTCTGCAGTATTGAAAGTACACAAGAAGACAATGGCCTCCGCAAGAACATACCTACAATACACAGTGGCCTCCGTCATTCTTAAATGGAAGAAATTTGTAACCACTTTTCCTAGAGTTGGCCGCCCGGACAAACTGAGCAATCGGGGGTGAAGGGCCTTGGTTAGGGAGGTGACCAAGAACCTGATGGTCACTCTGACAGAGCTCCAGAGTTCCTCTGTGGAGATGGGAGAACCTTCCAGAAGCCCAACCATCTCTGCAGCACTCCACCAATCAGGCCTTTATGTTTGAGTGGCCGGACTGAAGTCACTCCTCAGTAAAAGGCACAAGGCAGCCCGCTTGGAGTTTGCCAAAGGGCACCTAAAGAACTCTCAGACCATGAGAAACAAGATTCTCTGGTCTGATGAAACCAAGCTTGAACTCTTTGGCCTGAATGCATCACATCTGGAGGAAACCTGCCACCATCCCTACGGTGAAGCATGGTGGTGGCAGCATCATGCTGTGGGGATGTTTTTTAGCGGCAGTGACTGGGAGGCTAGTCAGGATCAAGGGAAATATGAATGGAGCAAAGTACAGAGAGAGATCCTTGATGAAAACCTGCTCCAGAGTGCACAGAAGCTCAGACTGGGGCGAGCTTCTGTGCTTCAACACTGGGGCCTCACAATGGTGCGTTCTCAGCCCTCTCCTGTACTCCCTGTTCACCCATGACTTCGTGGCCATGCATGCCTCCAACTCAATCATCAAGTATGCAGACGACATTACAGAGGTAGGCTTGATTCCCAACAACGACAAGACGGCCTACAGGGAGGAGGTGACAAACTTTTACAGATGCACAATCGAGAACATCCTGTCGGGCTGTATCACCGCCTGGTATGGCAACTGCTCTGCCCACAACCGCAAGGCTCTCCAGAGGGTAGTGAGGTCTGCACAACGCATCACCGGGGGCAAACTACCTGCCCTCCAGGACACCTACACCACCCAATGTCACCGGAAGGCCAAAAAGATCATCAAGGACAACAACCACCCGAGCCACTGCCTGTTCACCCCCGCTATCATCCAGAAGGCGAGGTCAATACAGGTGCATCAAAGCTGGGACCGAGAGACTGAAACAGCTTCTATCTCAAGGCCATCCGACTGTTAAACAGCCACCACTGACATTGAGTGGCTGCTGCCAACATACTGACTCAAATCTCTAGCCACTTTAATAATAAAAAATTGGATGTAATAAATGTATCACTAGTCACTTTAAACAATGCCACTTTATAAAAAGTTTACATACAATACATTATTCATCTCATATGTATATACTGTACTCTATACCATCTACTGCATCCTGCCCATGCCGTTCGTCCATCGCTCATCCATATATTTATATGTTCATATTCTTATTAATTCCTTTAAACTTGTGTGTATAAGGTAGTTGTTGTGAAATTGTTAGATTACTTGTTAGATATTACTGCATGGTCAGAACTAGAAGCACAAGCATTTCGCTACACTCGCATCTGCTAACCATGTGTATGTGACCAATACAATTAGATTTTATATGATTTGAAAAAGTCAAAGGATCTGAATACTTTCCGAATATACTGTATATACATTGAGTATAAAAAAAACATTAAGGACACCTGCTCTTTCCATGACATAGACTGACCAAGTGAATGCAGGTGAAAGCTATGATCTCCTATTGATTTCACTTGTTAAATCCACTTCAATCAGTGTTGATGAAGAGGAGGCAGGTTAAAGAAAGATTTTCAAGCCTTGAGACAATTAAGACATGGATTGTGTATGTGTGCTATTCAGAGGGAGAATGGGGAAGACAAAAAATGTAAGTGCCTTTGAACGGGGTATGGTAGTAGGTGTCAGGCGCACCAGTATGTGTGAAGAACTGCAACTCGGCTGGGTTTTTCACGCTCAACAGTTTCCCATGTGTATCAAGAAAGATCCACCAACCAAAGGGCATCCAGCCAACTTGACAACTGTGGGAAGCATTGGAGTCAACATGGGCCAGCATCACTGTTAAACGCTTTTGACACCTTGTAGAGTCAATTAATTAACATAAACACGTTTACCATCTCCTGGTTTCCACACAGCCTACAAGCCACTGACACAGCCTTTTGGAACATCTACAATTTAAAATGTCTAATAAATCCATTTAATATAGCCTACACCATCATAATAAATCAATTATTTATTTTAGACAGGTCTAAAGAGACATGATATGAAGAAAATGTAGTCTATTTCAGAAGAACAGAAGAGCATCATCTGAGTGGTCCTTATGTTAGGTCCTGACCTGCTATGCCATTTGGCTGTGGGCTACACAAGTTCATCTAGCACACAAGATTTTATTAGAATTCTGTGATATTATTTTATAAGAATACAATTGAACACAGCTGAATAAAATAGAAAGGATATTTCCTCCAAATGATTTGCGGACATGCGGCTATTCTGTGTTGAGAGGTTATCAAAGAAATAGGTACTCCTATTGTCACGGTTTTCTGTAGGTGAAAGAGAGTCGGACCAAAATGCGCCGTGTCTATTGCGATCCATGTTTAATAAAACTGAAGAAACACGAATCAATACAAAAAACAATAAACGTAATGAAAACCGAAACAGCCGAATACTGGTGCAAACTAACACACGACAGACAAAAGGACAATCACCCACATAACCCAACACCAAACAGGCTACCTAAAGATGGTTCCCAATCAGAGACAATGACTAACACCTGCCGCTGATTGAGAACCATATCAGGCCAAACACAGAAACAAACAAACTAGACACACAACATAGAATGCCCACTCAGATCACACCCTGACCAAACAAAACATATAAACATACAAAGCAAACTATGGTCAGGGTGTGACACCTATATGCTTAATTTATATTATTTGTTGGGCTATAAATCAAATTTTATATACACATACTAGCAGATGTTACTGCAGGTGAATGCTATTTCCTAGTTCCAACAGTGCAGTAAAATCTAACAACACAAAACTAATCACTCCTGATTCCTGCTTAGAAGCAACAATTAAAGCAGGAAGCACCAGTGACTCGGTCTATAAAAAAGTGGTCAGATGAAGCAAATGCTAAACTACAGGACTTTTTTGCTAGCACAGACTGGAATATGTTCCGAGATTCTGCCGATGGCATTGAGGAGTACACCACATTAGTCACTGGCTTCATCAATAAGTGCATAGAGGAAGTCGTCCCCGCAGTGACTGTACATACATACCCCAACCAGAAGCCATGGGTTACAGGCAACATTCTCACTGAGCTAAAGGGTAGAGCTGCCGCTTTCAAGGAGAGGGACTCTAACCCGGAAGCTTATAAGAAATCCTGCTATGCCCTCCGATGAACCATCAAACAGGCAAAGCATCAATACAGGACTAAGATTGAATCGTCCTACACCGACTCCGACGCTAGTTGGATGTGGCAGGGCTTGCAAACAATTAATGACTACAAAGGGAAGCACAGCTGAGAGCTACCCAGTGACACGAGCCTACCAGAAGAGCTAAATAACGTCTATGGGCACTTTCTGTTTGAGTTTCAGTTGTTTCAGTTGATGAATCAGTTGTTTTCCGGCGCCGGCAGAGATGGCCGCCTCGCTTCGCGTTCCTAGGAAACTATGCAGTTTTTTGTTTTTTTATGTGTTATTTCTTACATTAGTACCTCAGGTCATCTTAGGTTTCATTACATACAGCCGAGAAGAACTACTGTATATAAGATCAGCGTCAACTCACCATCAGTACGACCAAGAATATGTTTTTCGCGACGCGGATCCTGTGTTCTGCCTTACAAACAGGACAACGGAATGGATCGCATGCAGCGACCCCAAAAAACGACTCCGAAAAAGAGGGAAACGTAGCGGTCTTCTGGTTAGACTACGGAGACGGGCACATCGTGCCCCACTTCCTAGCATTCTTCTTGCCAATGTCCAGTCTCTTGACAACAAGGTTGATGAAATCCGAGCAAGGGTAGCATTCCAGAGGGACATCAGAGACTGTAATGTTCTGTGCTTCACAACATGGCTCACTGGAGAGACGCTACCCGATGCGGTGCAGCCAACGTGTTTCTCCACGCATCGCGCCGACAGAAACAAACACCTTTCTGGTAAGAAGAGGGGTGGGGGTGTATGCCTTATGGCTAACGAGGCATGGTGCGATGAAAGAAACATACAGGAACTCAAATCCTTCTGTTCACCTGATTTAGAATTCCTCACAATCAAATATAGACCGCATTACCTACCAAGAGAATTCTCTTCGATTATAATCACAGCCGTATATATCCCCCCCCCAAGCAGACACATCGATGGCTCTGAACGAACTTTATTTAACTCTTTGCAAACTGGAAAACATTTATCCGGAGGCTGCATTCATCGTTGTTGGGGATTTTAACAAGGCTAATCTGAAAACAAGACTCCCTAAATTTTATCAGCATATCGATTGCGCAACCAGGGGCGGAAAAACCTTGGATCACTGTTACTCTAACTTCCGCAACGCATATAAGGCCCTGCCCCGCCCCCCTTTCGGAAAAGCTGACCACAACTCCATTTTGCTGATACCTGCCTACAGACAAAAGCTAAAAAAAGAAGCTCCCACGCTGAGGTCTGTCCAACGCTGGTCCGACCAAGCTGACTCCACACTCCAAGACTGCTTCCATCACGTGGACTGGGACATGTTTCGTATTGCGTCTAATAACAACATTGACGAATACGCTGATTCGGTGTGCGAGTTCATTAGAACGTGCGTTGAAGATGTCGTTCCCATAGCAACGATTAAAACATTCACTAACCAGAAACCTTGGATTGATGGCAGCATTCGTGTGAAACTGAAAGCACGAACCACTGCTTTCAATCAGGGCAAGGTGTCTGGTAACATGACTGAATACAATCAATGCAGCTATTCACTCCGTAAGGCTATCAAACAAGCTAAGCGTCAGTACAGAGACAAAGTAGAATCCCAATTCAACGGCTCAGACACAAGAGGCATGTGGCAGGGTCTACAGTCAAGCACGGACTACAGGAAGAAATCCAGCCCAGTCACGGACCAGGATGTCTTGCTCCCAGGCAGACTAAATAACTTTTTTGCCCGCTTGAGGACAATACAGTGCCACTGACACTGCCTGCAACGGAAAAATGCGGTCTCTCCTTCACTGCAGCCGAGGTGAGTAAAACATTTAAACGTGTTAACCCTCGCAAGGCTGCAGGCCCAGACGGCATCCCCAGCCGCGCCCTCAGAGCATGCGCAGACCAGCTGGCTGGTGTGTTTACGGACATATTCAATCAATCCCTATACCAGTCTGCTGTTCCCACATGCTTCAAGAGGGCCACCATCGTTCCTGTTCCCAAGAAAGCTAAGGTAACTGAGCTAAACGGCTACCGCCCCATAGCACTCACTTCCGTCATCATGAAGTGCTTTGAGAGACTAGTCAAGGACCATATCACCTCCACCCTACCTGACTACCTAGACCCACTCCAATTTGCTTACCGCTCAAATAGGTCCACAGACGATGCAATCTCAACCACACTGCACACTGCCCTAACCCATCTGGACAAGAGGAATACCTATGTGAGAATGCTGTTCATCGACTACAGCTCGGCATTCAACACCATAGTACCCTCCAAGCTCGTCATCAAGCTCGAGACCCTGGGTCTCGACCCGCCCTGTGCAACTGGGTACTGGACTTCCTGACGGGCCGCCCCCAGGTGGTGAGGGTAGGTAACAACATCTCCTCCCCGCTGATCCTCAACACTGGGGCCCCACAAGGGTGCGTTCTGAGCCCTCTCCTGTACTCCCTGTTCACCCACGACTGCGTGGCCACGCACGCCTCCAACTCAATCATCAAGTTTGCGGACGACACAACAGTGGTAGGCTTGATTACCAACAACGACGAGACGGCCTACAGGGAGGAGGTGAGGGCCCTCGGAGTGTGGTGTCAGGAAAATAACCTCACACTCAACGTCAACAAAACTAAGGAGATGATTGTGGACTTCAGGAAACAGCAGAGGGAACATCCCCCTATCCACATCGATGGAACAGTAGTGGAGAGAGTAGCAAGTTTTAAGTTCCTCGGCATACACATCACAGACAAACTGAATTGGTCCACTCACACAGACAGCATCGTGAAGAAGGCGCAGCAGCGCCTCTTCAACCTCAGGAGGCTGAAGAAATTCGGCTTGTCACCAAAAGCACTCACAAACTTCTACAGAGGCACAATCGAGAGCATCCTGGCGGGCTGTATCACCGCCTGGTACGGCAACTGCTCCGCCCTCAACCGTAAGGCTCTCCAGAGGGTAGTGAGGTCTGCACAACGCATCATCGGGGGCAAACTACCTGCCCTCCAGGACACCTACACCACCCGATGTTACAGGAAGGCCATAAAGATCATCAAGGACATCTACCACCCGAGCCACTGCCTGTTCACCCCGCTATCATCCAGAAGGCGAGGTCAGTACAGGTGCATCAAAGCTGGGACCGAGAGACTGAAAAACACCTTCTATCTCAAGGCCATCAGACTGTTAAACAGCCACCAATAACATTGAGTGGCTGCTGCCTACACACTGACACTGACTCAACTCCAGCCACTTTAATAATGGGAATTGATGGGAAATGATGTAAATATATCACTAGCCACTTTAAACAATGCTACCTTATATAATGTTACTTACCCTACATTATTCATCTCATATGCATACCTATATACTGTACTCTATATCATCGACTGCATCCTTATGTAATACATGTATCACTAGCCACTTTAACTATGCCACTTTGTTTACATACTCATCTCACATGTATATACTGTACTCGATACCATCTACTGTATCTTGCCTATGCTGCTCTGTACCATCACTCACTCATATATCCTTATGTACATATTCTTTATCCCCTTACACTGTGTATAAGACAGTAGATTAGGAATTGTTAGTTAGATTACTTGTTGGTTATTACTGCATTGTCGGAACTAGAAGCACAAGCATTTCGCTACACTCGCATTAACATCTGCTAACCATGTGTATGTGACAAATAAAATTTGATTTGATTTGATTTCTGCCTATAGGAATGGTGGAGCGTGACCTGATTTGCCAAAGGGAGGGCAGGGGAGGGCCTTGTAGCCCGTCCGGAAGGGAGAGTAACAATGGTCAAGAGATTTTGAAGTACGACTACTACAGGCAATGTGTTGATAGAACTTTGGCAGCGTTTCCCTCAGATTTGCTTTGTTATATCAAATCAAATCAAATGTATTTATATAGCCCTTCGTACATCAGCTGATATCTCAAAGTGCTGTACAGAAACCCAGCCTAAAACCACAAACAGCAAGCAATGCAGGTGTTGAAGCACGTTGTCTAGGAAAAACTCCCTAGAAAGGCCAAAACCTAGGAAGAAACCTAGAGAGGAACAAGGCTATGAGGGGTGGCCAGTCCTCTACAATAAATAGACGACTGGCCCAGCTACAATAAATGCAGCCTCGGGATATGCTGCACATCACAAGCTCATGGGCTCTCATGAAGTGTTTGACTTGATTTTTTTAACACATTTGAATTGATGTCAGAGTGATTGAAGGGACAATATAATGCTGAGTACCAGGCAGTTAGCAAGTTTGGTAGACTACAAATGACCATCAGTAGCATCAGACTGCAGTTTTGGAGAAGCCTAATTACCGTGACTAAGCGGTAAAGTGGAATTTGACTGCGGTCATGCCTCGTGACCGCCAGTGTGGCAGTAATACAGTCACTGCAACAGCCCTAGGTGTTCATAATGTTTTTGGTGTATACAGTTGAAGTCGGACGTTTACATACACATACACTCGTTTTTCAACCACTCCACAAATGTCTTGTTAACAAACTATAGTTTTGGGAAGTCGGTCAGGACATCTACTTTGTGCATGACAAACATAATTCTTCCAACAACTGTTTACAGACAGATTATTTAACTAATAATTCACTGTATCACAATTCCAGTGGGTCAGAAGTACAGTAAGTTGACTGTGCCTTTAAACAGTTTGGAAAATTCCATAAAATTATGTCATGGCTTTGGAAGCTTCTGTTAGGCTAATTGACATAATTTGAGTCAATTGGAGGTGTACCTGTGGATGTATTTCAAGGCCTACCTTCAAACTCAGTGCCTCTTTGTGTGACATCAAGGGAAAATTCATTAATTAGTAACTGCAAAACCCCAATCTCAACGTCAACAGTGAAGAGGCGACTCCGGGATGCTTGCCTTCTAGGCAGAGTCTCGTGTCTGTGTTCTTTTGCCAATCTTAATCTTAATCTTTTTATTGGCCAGTCTGAGATATGTTTTTTTCTTTGCAACTCTGCCTAGACGGCCAGCATCCCAGAGTCACGTCACTGTTTACGTTGAGACTGGTGTTTCGCGGGTACTATTTAATGAAGCTGCCAGTTGTGGACTTGTGAGGCGTCTGTTTCTCAAACTAGACACTCTAATGTACTTGTCCTCTTGCTCAGTTGGGATCCGGAGCCTCCCACTCCTCTTTCTATTCTGGTTAGGGCCAGTTTGCGCTGTTCTGTGAAGGGAGTAGTACACAGTGTTGCATGAGATCTTCAGTTTCTTGGAAATTTCTCACATGGAATAGCCTTCATTTCTCAAGAATAGACTAACAAGTTTCAGAAGAAAGGTCTTTGTTTCTGGCCATTTTGAGCCTGTAATCGAACCAACAAATGCTGATGCTCCAGATACTCAACTAGTCTATAGAAGGCTAGTTTTATTGATTCTTTAATCAGCACAATAGTTTTCAGCTGTGCTAACATAATTACAAAATGGTTTTCTAATGATCAATTGGCCTTTTAAAATGATAAACTTGGATTAGCTAACACAAGCCTTTTCCAGCTACAATAGTCACTTACAACATTAACAATGTCGACACGGTATTTCTGATTAATTTGATGCTATTTTAAATGAACAAAAAATGTGCTTTTCTTTCAAAAACAAAGACATTTCTAAGTGACCCCAAACTTTTGAACGGTAGTGTATATAGATGGTATAATTGAAAATGTCCATACAAGTGTGGTTAATTTGTCTAACTTTTACTGTTTCAAAATTATATTGTTCAAAACAAGCTGCAGTTAACTACTGCTCTGCCATCAGCAGCTCCAGGCATTCGGCTGGCTGCCCAGGCTTGGATTCCATTGCCAGCTATTACATTGCTTGCTATTTGGGGCGACTACAGCACTGATCTTGCAGGATTTCATCACATGATTTTCACAGCACAATGTAAATGGACTGTCCTGGGGCATTGAAATGAATGCACAGGTCTTCTGGGTCTGCTCTATCAGGTACTGAACAGATTGCGCTAAAGAGTAAATTACAATGAATAATCATGACAGTCATTGGTTGCCTGAGACCTCAACCAGACAGTCACACCCATCAACAGTCAAAGGACAGAGGGATACACCAGTTACATGGCTCTGTGCCCAATTTTGAACAATGCCATTAGATGCTAGCTATTGGACACAAGCTACCGGCAACCTAGCATACCAGTAGCTAGCTTGCTAGCTTGCCTGATAATCAAGTCTTACTAAGGTTACTGGCGAGCTCATCATGCTTGTGACATTATGCTAGCTAACTATCCCCAATTAGATCATTTGTCTCACTTGTCGCTTGTGTGATTGTTGCGTTTTCCCTGTGCTTGTGTCACCGATGCACTCGGGAGCTGGCTGCGCGCTCTTCGTTCTCAAAATATCACATTTGGTCATCAAAACAGTGGCAGCATGTGCGGGAGTGGTGCTTCTATTTTTATATGCAAAAGTGAATATTGCCTCAACGAAACAACCGTTCTGCGTGTGGGCCTTGTTGAGTGCAAGACTGTGTTTGTGTCTCTCTGTATCTGTGTCAGAAAACTACAACGAGGATAAAAAAAAAGTTAGGTTTTGGATACAAAATACTTCAATACAGAAGAAAGGAAGAGGAGGAGGGGAGATGGAAAGAAGAAGGAGGAAATCACAGGGGACGGAACACTATGAACACAGGGATCTAATTAGCATAGCGTCTTCTTGCGTCCTTCTTTCCTCGTCTAACATTTCAATAGCACTTAGTACAAGTACAAGCTTCAAGGATACAGAGAGAAAGTGGAGCTTTTCAAAAAACTAATATTAGCTTGAATTCATGCAGCAGACATTTTTGAGTGATTACTTTATGGAGGAATATGACAAACTATCAGCTTGCAAATCAAAAAGCCACACAACCCGCTGATGCCATTAATTAGTTACAGGTAGTCTACATGCAGGGACTCGGCCCTCTGTGTTTGATGACGTCATTATAATGGGTCTATCTTTAATCCACTGAAGTACTCGTATATATCAGACCTCGTAGAAAGAACAGAGCTCTTATTAAGCTGGAATCCTTAATGGTGAAACAGCCACGTCCGTTTGTGATATTACAACAACAAAGAAGTCATTTCAAACAACGAACACTGTTTTTTTTCCCTCTGACATCATTATACGCGCAGTAGAACAGCAGCATGTGTACTGCCAAAAAACTATTCCCACGATGCACAAAGCTCCCCAGCTCTGCTTCGTCAACAAAGCCAGAAGAATAGCATTAGACCAGGGCAATCAGTCTGTACTCTCTCCTCCAGCAGGAATGCATCTGTTTATGTGGTCTTTCCGGTGGCCACGCCCTCAAGCCTTTGCGCACATACGCAGACACATACATTACCTCCAGTAGGAAGGGTTCTGTCTCTGTAGTTTTGCCCGTGGCGACACACTGGAAGGTGGCATTCTGCCCTGCATTGACCTCCACATCCCCCAGCCGAGAGAAGTGGGGAACCTTGTCTGTAAAGAGAAATAAAGAGAGTGAGAGAGATCCTCTGTGATACTGATGCACTGACAGTTCATTACTATCATATTAATACACACATTAGGAACACAGTCAACACACACAGAGGATGAGGGCATCAGTGCAGCACAGCTCTCCAAGCCTTGCCTGTGGGCTCTGACTTCACAAAGACACTGGCTGCTCGAGCAAACTTAGTTTCCCCTCTCAGAGTTCTGCAGTATGTCAGAAGAATTTCCCTCTCTGTGCACAGACATCAGTGACTGCAGTACAACTGTAGGCATTGCTCTTATGGAAGTACACGTACAGTACACTTATAAGAACAGCTATCATTTTTTTTTCGACAGATGAACATCACTTTAGCGTTATTCTGTGTTCTATCCCCTCCTAACAGTTCAGTTACACTCTTAGGCAACATTTCTCCCCTCGTAAAGACTGAAGGAAAATGTACACTGAAAAACATCATACAAAAGAAATTCAGAGAAAAACTCAATGTAGAGACTGTGGTGGTATTCCTGTTGTCTCAATAGCCTAGCTCTTCTACTGCCTCACTGTACCAAAGAGCTAGCTAGCTGTAATAACACCTTGTATTGTGTGCTTTGTGTTGCATAGAAATAGAAGAAGTGGTTAGAACACACTAGTCAAGTAAAAAACTTGACAGTATCTGAAATCACAGGGATTTGACTTGATGGATTTACAGTGGCAAGAAAAAGTATGTGAACCCTTTGAAAATACCTGCATTTCTGCATAAATTGGTCATACAATTTGATCTGACTTTCATCTAGGTCACAACAATAGACAAACACAGTCTGATTAAACTAGTAGCACACAAACAAGTCTACGTTTTCATGTCTTTATTGACGGACATTCATTAAACATTCACTGTGCAGGTGGGAAAAGTATGTGAACCTTTGGATTTAATAACTGGTTGACCCTCCTTTGGTAGCAATAACCTCAACCAAACCTTTTCTGTAGTTGCGAACCAGACCTGCACAATGGTCAGGAGGAAATTTGGACCATCCCTCTTTACAAAACCATTTCTGTTCAGAAATATTCTTGGGATGCCTGGTGTGAACTGCTCTCGAGGTCATGCCACAGCATCTCAATCGGGTGGAGGTCAGGACTCTGACTGGGCCACTCCAGAAGGTGTATTTTCTTCTGTTGAAGTCATTCTTAATTTACTTCTGTGTTTTGGGTCATTGTCCTGTTGCATCACCCAACTTCTGTTGAGCTTCATTTGGCGGACAGATAGCCTAACATTCTCCTACAAAATGTCTTGATAAACATGGGCATTCATTTTTCCGTCGATGATAGAAAGCTGTCCAGGCTCTGAGGCAGCAAAGCAGCCCCAAACCATGATGCTCCCTCCACCATACTTCACAGTTGGGATGAGGTTTTGATGTTGGTGTGCTGTGCCTTTTTTTCTCCACACAGTGTTGTGTGTTCCTACCAAACAATTCAACTGTAGATTCATCTGTCCACAGAATATTTTGGAAGTAGCGCTGTGGAACATCCAGGTGCACATTTGCAAACTTCAGACGTGCAGCAATGTTTTTTTGGACAGCAGTGTCTTCTTCCGTGGTGTCCTCCCATGAACACCATTCCTGCTGAGTGTTTTGCGTATCGAAGACTAGTCAACAGAGATGTTAGCATGTTCCAGAGATTTCTGTAAGTCTTTAGCTGACACTCTAGGATTCTTCCTAACCTCACTGAGCATTCTGCACTGTGCTCTTGCAGTCATCTTTGCAGGACAGCCACTCCTTGGGTGAGTAGCAACAGTGCTGAACTTTCTCCATATATAGACAATTTGTCTTATCATGGACTGATGAACATCAAGGCTTTTAGAGATACTTTTGTAACCCTTTCCAGCTTTATGCAAGTCAACAATTCATAATTCTAGGTGTTCTGAGATCTCTTTTGTTCAAGGCATGGTTCACATCAGGCAATGCTCCTTATGAATAGCAAACTCAAAAACAAATTACAGGGCAAGGCAGCTCTAACCAACATCTCCAATCTTGTCTCATTGATTGGACTCCAGGGTAGCTGACTCCTGACTCCTATTAGCCTATTAGAGATACTTTTAGAGATACTTTTGTAACCCTTTCCAGCTTTATGCAAGTCAACAATTCATAATTCTAGGTGTTCTGAGATCTCTTTTGTTCAAGGCATGGTTCACATCAGGCAATGCTCCTTATGAATAGCAAACTCAAAAACAAATTACAGGGCAAGGCAGCTCTAACCAACATCTCCAATATTGTCTCATTGATTGGACTCCAGGTTAGCTGACTCCTGACTCCTATTAGCTTTTGGAAAAGTCAAAATACTTTTAAACTATGTATTCAATATAGACAAGACAAATACAATAATGTGTGTGTTATTAGATTAAGCACACTATGTTTGTCTATTGTTGTGACTTAGATGAAAATCAGATCACATTTGATGACCAATTTATGCAGAAATCCAGGTAAATGTAAAGGGTTCATTTTTCTTGCAACACACTTGTCAAACTGGAGTTCTTCTAAATTCCTCAAAGATCCTCTAAGAACCTTAGGGTTCTCTGCAATGAAAAACAGCCCCAAAGGTTCTTCAAAAAACTTTAGCATTGGAGTTCATCGATGGAACCCCCATTGTTGCTGGAGTTCTTCGGGGAACTTCGCAATTGCAACTGAAAAAGCTCGTGCCAAGTTTGAATGCGACAACAGTTAAAAAGGTAAGATGGGTTGATGTTCGGCTCTGAATATGTATCAAAATCATTTATATAATAATATAAAGTGCTAATGAATAACGAAGACAATTATGGTCTTCTGTGAATAGCTTCCATTATGTTACTATAGCTTTAGTTCAGAAGAATTAACGCAAATATTAGAAAGCCGGGTTTGACCGTTGGCTTTGTATGAGCTGCAGTACAGTACGCAGAACTAGGTCCTATCTACGCAGAACTAGGTTTGTATTATTTTCTGAACTATATTCTGCTCCATATATTGTATATCGTTTCCATAAAGCCAACATGACTTTACACTCATTAACGTTAGTTTCCATTCTAGAGCAGTTCTCACTTGTGTGAGAATGAACTAGCTAACGTTAGCTTCGTTGATGTTAGCTAGCTAACTAACTAACCAACTAACCAATTAACGTAAACTCGTAAATCGCCTTGGTCCGTACAATTGCCCTTATTTTAGCGCCCCAATAACGTAATACTTCCAGATCAACTGTAATGTCAATACCATTGGAAAGCACAATTTCTCCCCTTTCCAACAAAATCAATTACATGACCTAAACGCTACCCGTTTCTGCATAATTCAAGCAGGCAATGAGCACCGTCGGGTCTTTTTAAAAATGGCGGGTGGGGAAGCGAAACTAATGTGTGATAGTGAGGAGAGAGGAGATGTGTGGGAAAACGGCTTTTTTTCACTCGATCTGTCCAACTTATCATCTTATCGCCTCTAAAATGTAAATAAAACACTATAAAGATACATATAATGTGTCATTACATACCTATTTGAGGGTTTGTGTCGAATTTGAATCGGGTTTTTAGGGCAGTGCTAAAGTGATCTTAGAAGTTAACAGCGGCTTTGAGAATGATGATCGCATGCAGTGATGACGCAAAAAATGACTAGGTTTCCCCCTTACCCCCATCACTGTCCATTTCTTGTTTTTAAAGGATGATAGAAGTGCTACACCAGGTGGAGAGAGATTGTAAGACAGAAATAGTTGCTTTTTGCATGCTGTACGTTACGACATGACACGTCAAGATGTAACGGAGGGTCCGTTTTTTCAACTTTTCTCCAATACTATAGAGCCATTACCATCTCCATTAACGCTTGAATAGAAACCTAGTTCACACCCCCGATTTTGACATCAACACAGTCGCTACAATCCCATTAGTTTTCTTTGTAGCCTCGTTTGAATGTTGCGGTTGCGCACATTTGTACGAAATGGGGTGAGTTTACTTTAACTAAGGACGGAGACCTATCCAGAAGAGATGTTATGACAATCTGAATCATCAATTGGGTGCTTCCTCTTTATAGAGCCTGCTACAGCATGCAATACTATTATGTATACTATTATGCCCTTCAGAATCCAAGCACAGTATTGCCACGCAGCAAAATGTTGCGTATAATCTTTCAAGTCAGCCTGATAAAATATTGAACAATGTGTGTACAAAGACAGCTTGAAATGTGATATTAGGCCTGTATGGCTGTACTTTTACTGTATAGTAGTACTGTATTGGCTAGTGCTTTCTCCAATATGTTCTTCTATTTTGCATTCAATTGTATGTCGATGGCATTTATCTTTCAATATCTATTTAATATATATATATATTTTAAATGCGTGTAAGACTATTCTTTGACACATTTTCTCTTCCTTTGAAATGTTTATAGGACAGAACATAGACACAATGCAATTGGGATACAAGAAGAAGGTATGGATATGTTGTAGGAGAGCTGCATTTGAAGTGTACATTTAACCTAGAAAGCAGTCAATACAACTGAAATGTATTAGCATAAAAATCTCCTCGGAAATTAATGAAGTCGGAATGGATATAGACAAAAAGATCATTCAAGGACTAACAGAGGTAAAGAGACGAGGCAGGGGTGAGGACATCATCCTGCTATTTCCACAGTCCCTGATGGACATTATAGAATAGGTATTTGCTCTTATTCCTTCACTTTCTCTAATGTATAAAGCTACAGTTGTACATGTATTCATCTTTTCTTACTTTTCACCTCTCCCCACTCCTTTATTGCACATCAGCGGAAATCCATTTCACCATGAAATAACGCTGGCCTTTGATGGGGAGAACATCCACGGCCTAGAGGACGTCCTCATGGGACTTGGGGCTCTACTAGGGCTGGATTTTTTTCCCAGTTAAATTTCCCAAAAATGTCAGAAAAACACTTATGTTCTGAAGTTGCTGTGTTCTGAGGATAAGAGAAGTTGGGGTGGTCATAAAGATAGCAAACTTCCTAACCTAACTAAGTGGTTGTTGGCTAACTGGTTGTTGGACACACACACACACACACACACACACTAAAGCAGAACAATCTGTATTTAGCATCAAGTCTACAATATTGTTAGTTTACCTATGATTCATTTTAATGTATGTTGTTTTTATTGTACATCATTATTTTATTTTTAAAAAAAGAATGTAATGAAAAGCACAATACAAAGTAAATGTATAATTTATTATGGTCTGACATGTTTGCAGAAATCTTGCAATTTTGTAATGTGTTTTGTTTGGTAAATTGTTTTGTAAATATGAATTGACATTTGTGGTGCAATGAATTATTTAAATCAATATTGTTAATATTGTTATTATTATAAAAATATTTGTTTATAATTGAGGGAGGGAGGTAAAAAAAATGAACCCCAAAAGGTTATTTGAGGAACCATGACTTTTTAGAGTGCACTGTAACTAACCTGTATGAGGCCCTATCAAACTTCTTTGAAAGGCTACAATGATCTCAGTGGGTTCTGCCTCAACTATACAATGACTATAGTGGTCCTAATTGTCACACTTCTATAAAAGCTGGCTATTACATACCTGCAGTCTCCACTGCTTCAGCCTTAACCCTTCCCTTATGTTGTGGGACAAGTTATTCATCACAAAAATACTATTGAACGTATTTTTTTCACCATGACCCTTCATCTAGTCCTCAAGGTAGGGGTAATAACCTTGAAAATTACATTTAAAAATACTCTGTACTTGACCATGTACTTGACCTGCAATTTGACCTTGACCTTTGTTCTAGAGACAATGGTCTTCTGTGCAGTAAAGGTCTAACTATGACTATCACAAGGGATGTAAGTATGTTTTCCCTGTGATGTTCAGAGGCCGAGGGACAGGGATCTGGAGGTTGGCTATAAATGAGCTAAAAATTTCATAAAATGTGATAATTTGATTGATTTATGACTCCTGTGTCAAACATTTGACTTTACATTTTAATCAGTTGGGTCTAAAACGAGCATATTAAATAGGACATCCTCAGCTACTAGAAATACATTGTGGAAGGTTAAAATAACGTATTTATGATTTTGCTGTACTTACTGTAATGGGTCAAATTTACCCAGAACATCATCCGTGTTGTGGCGTTTTGGAATGTAAGGGAACGGTTAAGGTACTTGGGTTAATGCCGACTTGAGATGTTAGATTCAACTTAATGAAAAGCATTTTAAATCTTTTTATACTATTCTGTCTGGCTAATGCATTACATTTACGAAATCATTGAAATACACCCATAATATCTTTCAAAATGTTTCCAGTGATTTACCTTGAGTTGATGCTAGGTCTATACTACGGGCAACAACGGTATTCTCTGGTGAGCTTGTAAGTACAGTAGGAAGTCAAGAGGAAAAGGCTGTCAGGCTGAAACACTAGTAGCACAGAATCAAAAAGTGGTACTATTTCAGCGGGGAATGACTTTAAAATAACAGACTGTATCATGATGGTCATTTCCTGAACAAGAAAAAGAGAGAGCGAGAGAGAAGATGGGAAAAGAGGAGGAGAGGAAGAGAGAGACACTCCTCCGTACACATGACACTCCTATCATGAGTCTCCATGGAAACGGAGACGCTTTTTTTTTCTCTTTGGCTCCAATAGGCGCAGGGAGGGACGAGCTGCAGCTAAATTGATTTCTGCACGTAGTTGGTAGTCTTTCAGCAAACACACACACAATCCCAGCCTTGGCACTAATGTTTAATGGAGAATCAATATAGTTTCATGGGCATATGTTAAACCTTTAAAACACACCAAGGAGTAAGAATGGTAAGTAAGGTTTCACACCACATAATGGCCCCTATCTGTTTAGTAGCTTATTATGCAGGTAAGTCACATTCTTATATCCAAAGGAAAACTTCAATTTGACAGCGATTGCATTTGACCGTAACACGTGTTTGGAATAATGAGGGTGACTCTGGAGAAAATAACAGAAATGTCAAGCGTGTTGTAATGTGAATATAAGAGAGACTCGATTTGTATTTCCTGTGGGCCAAACAAGTTATTTCCGCTGCCTTAGGGGGCATTGTGCCAGCTTGGAGTGTGTGTGTGTTTAAGAGGTTCCGTGGAGGGCCAGGCAGCCGCAGCATCTGCTAATGAGATTGTTGATTATTTAATAGGGACGGACGGGGGCCAGGGAGGTGCCATCTGCATCAGGGCTAAGAGACATACCCATCATACACACACATTATTCACACACAGAGGGCCCTGGCAACCACTCCAAATCAGCAAGGGGTCGAAAATCACATGGAAATGCGGGCTTTCAGGTGACAGAGGCTAAGTGTTAAAAGTTTAAGATGAGTTGAGCTTATCTCTGGTTGTTTTGAAGAGGGTCATAGAGAGAGAGAGAGAGAAAGAGAGAAAAAAAACTAGCTCTTTTTTTGTTTGTTTTTTTAAGTTGTTTTTTTAATTATTTTTTTACAGGCGGTAAAAGCTGTCTGAATTTCCTCAGCTCATAAACGCCCTCCATTATCATACATTAACATTTCCCCCCGGCCTGCAGTTTCTGCTTTTTATTGAAGATTATCCCTTTACAGAGAGCCAAGACAGGGGCCATCTTGGCTCGAGACCAACCGCTAGCGTTCATTACGGATCTGGCTGGCTTGATGTTCCCTAAAGTCTACAGGGGTCAGTCGTTGTCAGTGGAAACTGACATGGCCTCAGCACCCCTCCTATACACTCTGTCACACATCAAATTTCATCCTACAGTGGTTCTTCCTTTAAAAGTTGCGTCGTACTGCAGTACAGCTTGTGGGCTGCCGCAGAATTCTATGGCACATTATTTAAATGTCAGCCATTGTTGCCATTAATGCCAGTTTGACCACCAGAGGGCATATTTGAAAACCATTTGACTGTTTTTAATATGGGCTGTACTAGATAATTGAAAACCTTCTATTGTAAGAACATAGTATATGGGATTGATTTGAAGAAATGTAGCTTAATTCATTTGATTAATATTATGGTGATTCTATTCCAAGAAAAACCTCAGTGTTTCCGTTAGGAAAATATGGCTCTGTGCAACGTGACTGGTCAAGTGACTGCAAGTGAAGAGCAAAATAATCCTAACATTTCCACACCCTAATTGTAGGCTAATGGAGATTCAGTGAAAATAAAAATCGACTTGATTTATCAAGACCCTTCCCCATGCGAAATATAGTTGACCACACACGGGTAGCCTATTGCTTCAAATCCTATTATAACAATTGGATGACTGGGTGTTTTAGTAAGCAACAATTTGTTGCCTTCATTAGCCTACTCCTATTCCAATATTTACGTCATTCAGTGATTTATTCACATAGTAATTCATTATGGATCCATCCAGATAATGGTTAGAAAACAATGCATTTGGTGGACTCGGTAGTTCAAGAACAGTTTATTTACCAAATAGACAAAAGTTAAAAAATGTTTTTTTTAAATTAAATAATAAGAATAACGAGGCTATTTGCAGGGGGTACCGATACTGAGTCCACACATAGATAATAAACAACGAGTAGCAGCAGTGTACAAAAGGGAGGGGGTCAACGTAAATAGCCCGGTGGCAATTGAAAAAATTGTTCAGCAGTCTTATGGATTGGGGGTAGAAGCTGTTGAGGAGAATTTTGGTCCTAGTCTTGACGCTCCGGTACCGCTTGCCGTGTGGTTAGCAGAGAAAACATTCTATAATTTCGGTGACTGGAGTCTCTGACAATTTTATGGGCTTTCCTCTGACACGCTTATTATATAGGTCCTGGATGACAGGAAGTTTGGCCCCAGTGATGTACTGGGCTGTTCACACTACCCTCTGTAGCGCCTTATGGTCAGATGCCGAGCAGTTGCTATACCAGGCGGTGATGCAACCGGTCAGGATGTTCTCGATGGTGAAGCTGTAAAACCTTTTGAGGATCTGGGGACCCATGCCAAATCTTTTCAGTCTCCTGACGGGGAAAAGGTTTTGTTGTGCCCTCTTTACTACTGTCTTGCTATGTTTGGACCATGATAGTTCATTGGTGATGTGGACACTCTCAACCCGCTCCACTACAGCCCCGTTGATGTTAATTGGGGCCTGTTCGGCCCGCCTTTTCCTGTAGTCTACGATCAGCTCCTTTGTCTTGCTCACATTGAGGGAGAGGTTGTTGTCCTGACACCATACAGCCAGTTCTCTGACCTCCTCCCTATAGGCCGTCTCATCGTTGTCGGTGATCAGACCTACCACTGTTGTGTCGTCAGCAAACTTAATAATAGTGTTGGAGTCGTGTTTGGCCACGCAGTTATAGGTGAACAGGGAGTACAGGAGGGGACTGAGCACACACCCCTGAGGGGCTACAGCTCTGTGTGGAGCTCTTACCACCTGGGGGCGGCCCATCAGGAAGTTCAGGATCCAGTTGCAGAGGGAGGTGTTTAGTCCCTGAGTCCTTAGCTTAGTGATGACCTTTGTGGGCACTATGGTGCTAAATGCTGAGCTGTAGTCAATGAACAGCATTCTCACATAGGTGTTCCTTTTGTCCAAGTGAGAAAGAGCAGTGTGGAGCGCGATTGAGATTGTGTCATCTGTGGATCTGTTGGGGCGGTATGCAAATTGGAGTGGGTCTTGGGTGTTGTTGATGTGAGCCATGACCAGCCTTTCAAAGCACTTCATGGCTACTGACGTGAGTGCTATGGGGCGGTAATCCTCTAGGAAGGTTACCTTCGCTTCCTTGGGAACAGGGGACTATGATAATCTACTTGAAACATGTAGGTATTACGGACACGGTCAGGGAAAGGTTGAAAATGTCAGTGAAGACACTTGACAGTTGGTCTGCGCATACTTTGAGTACACGTCCTGGTAATCAGCGGCCCAGCGGCTTTCTGAACATTGACCTGTTTAAAGGTTTTGTTCACATTGGCTACCGAGAGCGTTATCAAACAGTCATCCAGAATAGCTGGTCATCAAGTCATCATCAAGAGATACACTGGACCGTATGTCAGAGAGGTGTTTCTGTGTCTATTGTCATGCTAATAGCCCTTGTGAAAAACAAGTGTTTAAAAACATGTTGTTATCTAATATATAAGGGGCTTTTATATAACTATAATAATCTTTGAGTAACAGATCAGCTCTCGGAACTCATTAAGAAGTGGCTTCTATCTTCAATATAATCATTAATTCAAAAGGTTAAACCCTAAGGTTTTAGGCCTGCAGTAGGCTATAATAATCCATGGCTTCTGGGAATGTTAAAAAGTCCAAAAGTTATGGGTAGAGTTAGAATTGTCTGTTAGAAGTATTAAAATCAACCAATGTCAGCCTTTAAATGTTTTAATTATCCAAATGTTTAAAGTGTGTGTGGGCGACGGGGAGAGAATGCATTTGACTGTTTTTAATATTGGCCATCAACCAAAAACACAGCATCTACAGTGGTAGAAATGTTATTAATTTGAATTTTTTAAATATAATTTCAAAATGCATATGTATATTAGGCTACTGTGCAGTGTCTTTAAATACAATGTCCCCCCTACCCTCTTTGGCAAGAGTCTATTGTCCTGCTAATAGCCCATCGTGGGTGGATGGCTCCTTTTGTATTCCAATGTATTGAATGAATGTATTAATTACAGTCATTTACCATTCTCAGAGTTCACAATTTCATTTTCAAGTCCTCTGGTGATTACAGTCCTAACCCTTCCCAACTATTTTGCAATCTATATGGCACAGCTTGATAAAGGTTCCAAATTCTAACATTTTTTTAAACAATTATCATATTTTAGTTTAACCACAATATTTGTTGTATTATTTGTTCTGTCTTTTCTGGTGGATTAAACTGAAATTGCAACCAACTTTCTATGGCTTGTTTCAAATAATAACGATATTTTGGAGATTATTTCATTTTCAAATTTCCAAAAGTGAGCGGATGTAATCTGAATAAAGGGGAAAAAAGGCCATTCTTGAACATGGGGTGAGAGAATAGGCCCTTTTCATTTTGTCTGGCTTACCAAATAAAATGTCATATTTTTTGATCATATTTAAACAGGTTGCTAGGTGTAGGCAAAACCATAAGCAAATAGAAAAACTCTGATATGACTAAAGAGTTAATCATGGTGATTTTTCCACAAAGACATTTATTTTCATCAAGAACACGTTGTTTGCAGAGTCCACAAACAGGAGGTGGAGTTTAAGAGCTCACAGATGTACCTGGCATGGATTGTGACTCCATCTCATTCCTCGCCCTCTTCAACATGTCATTCTCCGCCTGACTCTCCGCCAGCGACATTATTTTTTTCTCTCACACATACAGTAACCAGCTCATAAAGTATCTTTTTGTAAAGGATGAAGATTCTATTGTTGTTTCCAGAAGTCACAGCCTACTACGCTTGTGAAAAACAAAATGTCTACAGCTGTCCATCACCACTGTAACTAAAAAGAGAATATTTAAGGGGCTTTTATATAACTATAATGCAGGGTCAATAAAAATAATAACAATCGTTGGATAACAGATTGGAACTCATTAAGAGGCGGCTTCTATCTTCAATATAATCATTAATTCAGAACGTTAAACTCATAGGTTTTAGGCCTGCAGTAGGTTATAATAAATGGAAAATTGCGTGTCAATTCATAAACCATGTGCCATGGAAACTATTTTGCAATATATATGGCACAGCTGTCAATGTTTTAGTCCTTAAATGAAACTGGTATATAATCTCAGCAAAAAAGAAACATCCTCTCACTGTCAACTACGGGTTTTTTCAGCAAACTAAAATGTGTAAATATTTGTATGAACATAACAAGATTCAACAACAGACATAAACTGAACAAGTTCCACAGACATGTGACTAAAATAAATGGAATAATGTGTCCCTGAACAAAGGGGGGATAAAAATCAAAAGTAACAGTCAGTATCTGGTGTGGCCACCAGCTGCATTAAGTACTGCAGTACATCTCCTACTCATGGACTGCACCAGATTTGCCAGTTATTGCTGTGAGATGTTACCACACCCAGAGAAGAGAGACTCTCAGACTGAAAACACATCCATTCATTTATGAAAAGATAGTCAACTTGAGTCACAGTTTAGACGACCAATAGATCAGCGTTCTAACTCTCCCTTGTGATAGTGTGGTGCAATGACACAATGCCACCATCTACCACTAATGGTCAGGGCAAACGTTTGTATCTTTTAAAGCATGAACAACTGTATATAGTGTATTACTTTTGACTGGAGACCATAGGGCTCTGATCAAAAGTAATGCAATTTGTAGGGAATAGGGTGCCATTTGGAATACAGCCCTTGACCTGAGCCTGCTCTCCTGTAGTGGTAATAGTTATGGGGACAGCAGGTGGGCGTCTGAGGAGATTAATGGCCAGGTAGCCTGTAGAAGCATATGTATGTTTGTAGGGAGGGGCTGCACTGAAGGAGGGAGGTTTTACTGGGGAAATATCCTAAAGGAACATCATGGTGTGTCAGACTGCTGTGAGCGCTACGGTGGGAGAGACAGAGGGTCCGCTATAAAGGCATTTAGTCAGGTTTATAGAAGGAAGGGGGTTGTGGGGGTGTTTGCACTGAGGGCTGGCGGGGGTGGGGAGTTACACTCTAAGGGAGGGAGGTTAGCTATAATGGGGAAAACTTTCAGAGTGTCACCATGTGTCATTATGGTCCAGCTAGAGACCTCAGACTACTGCTGCTCTCGTCACGCCTTTGTGGAGAGGAAGAAAAACAACATGTGAGGAGAGGCCCTTCACCTGCTGCCTGCTGTTTTCTTGGAACAGTGTGTGTGTGTGTGTGTGTGTGTGTGTGTGTGTGTGTGTGTGTGTGTGTGTGTGTGTGTGTGTGTGTGTGTGTGTGTGTGTGTGTGTGTGTGTGTGTGTGTGTGTGTGTGTGTGTGTGTGTGTGTGTGTGTGTGTGTGTTTCCAGGATCAGTATATTAGCTCTGGGAGAGTGGGCTCGTCTTGGTGACGGGGAGAGCGGAGCGACTAGCCGAGCCGTCAGGAAGATAAAGGTCACCAGCTCGCTGTCTGGTCGACCGGGACAAAAGGAGCGGCGCTGTGCAGCCATGAACCATGGGAAATCAGACAGGTGTCCACATGCCAAAAGCCTCTCAGAACTGTCTCTGGCTTTGAGAGCAGTGCCTTCGCCACCACTGATTACTGTACAGGCCTCTGTCGGTCCGTCTGTCCGTCCACCCACGCACCCATCACAGTCCTGAGACTTGGTCTGTCTGTCCACCTCCTAGCACCCAGACACATATTGTCCCATTTCTTTGTAAAAGGTCACTGCGATACGGTGGGTAGTTGATAGATTGGTATAGTGGTGCGCTGGGTTTGGTATGCTGGTGAGTTGGGGCGGGGTTCTCTGGGCTGATGTACATTGGGATGTTGGTGCTGTCGTGTGGTGGGTAGCTACTTACAGCAGGGGTAGTTGAGCAGCAGGATGTCGTCAATGGCAATGTAGCCTCGCCGTTCTGCCGAGACGGATGCTTCAAACACCACCTGAGGACAGACAACAGAGAGATGAGAGGAGAATGGGACAGACAATTGAGAGATGAGGAGGAGGGAAGAAAGGATTCCACGTTACGCAACACAGAGAGAGAAAGGACTGGAGGCAGAGAGAGTGAAGTCCTAATCAAACAGCTTGTCTTTGAATCCACGGAGGCCTGTCTGGTGGCAAATCCCACTACTCAAACATCCATAGTTTAGCATAGCCTCGTTTCACACAGTCATCTCTCCCTCTCTCCCTCCAGCTCTTTCAAACAACCATCTTTCTCTCTCTTTTCATCAGAGAACACACACAGAACATGGGACCCACAGGAGTCATTGAGCGCTGCCAAAATCTCTACTCACTCATCTAAATGAATCCAGCGTCATGCAGAGAAACCAAAGTGAATCCCAGATCCCTCCCACAGGGAACCAAAGGGAATCTGGACCACTGAAAAATCATTACTGCCACAATAACCCATATCGTTTACTGAGGGACAGTTTACTATTTTACCGCAGAGGCACAACGAATACATAAACACTGCAGTCTATGCAGATGGGGTTTACTGCATTCATTGATTCCAGACTTCAAATAGCACTTCACTTTCAAGTCATTTAGCCGGGCTTGTTTGAGCTTTCCAGTCACAATGGACCCAATGGAAAAGTCACTGACAGCCACACAGTGTAAAGCTCTGCAAATGATCCTAAAAGCTCATCACAGACAATGATATGTTAGCTATGACTGAAACCAGCAGACTATGAAAGGTCAGATTCCAATATCACGCACTACAACGAGTCTGGGGGCATCCCAAATGGCACCCTATTCCTTATATAGCAGCCCCAGTGTGTCTCTATGTTGACCAACACATCAGGCTCTAAGTGCCTGGTCCAGACCAACAGCACCGCACAAGGCCTCTTTAAATGGACACAGGCCACACTTCCCTGTCTGCTCATTTATTAGTATTCTTCATTCTATATATAAATAATAATAATAATAATAATAATAATAATGTGCGTGGGCACTTATAGAAGTCTGGACGATTACCTTCTCCATTCATTAGGCACTGGCACACCATGACGAGCACGCACTGGAGCTGACCCCATAGGCTGTTGGTCAACTGAGATTTCTTTAGTCGAGCAGTAGCAAAAATTGTTCAATGTTTTTGAAAAATCGTGGTGTACAAGACAGCTGTCTGATTCACGAGTGGACTGATCCATTGTGGAGACCGTGGGGATGGCACAGTCCATCACTCTAAGGTATGTACTACTGAAATTGTATATGGTTATATTATGTAAGAACAATGGTGCAACACAAATAAAAAAACAATTTATAACAAATGCACTTTCTCCCGCGTTGGATAGTGGTTGCTGTGTGCGGCTCTGAAACACAATGTGCTGTTGAATCACCGCCTTTTCCTGAACATGTTGCTAGAGTTAAGAGAGGAGAAAACAGCCCTTGACTTATTGTCTAAGACAAGTGAGGAGAGAGGAAACCTCAACTTAATTAGGTGTATAATCAATAGCCTAACTGTTAAATGTGCCTGTCTTTATAAATCTACAGAAATAAGACAGATCTAGCTTCTGCTGCCTGTTTGGATGTTTCGCTGATAGCCTACTGATTCCGTGAGCACCAAGCCTCACGCAACAATTTCACACATTCGTCTGTTTTTAATATTTGCTATGCTGTAATAAAGGCTTTACACTGTTTTTCATTAGACCAGCGCCTCTGGTATTATTTAGCATTTACTGTTCCAAATGGTCAGAAAAATTATATTTCTAATAATACCCCTCCTTTTTCCTTGATCAAATTCTTATTGTTAATAGTATTATGATCATCATTATAATATAATAATAATAATAATTATAATATAATATATATTAATAAGTAATGTCATTGTCATTAGTAGACTTAGTATAGCAGCCTTGTATAACCACCATCGAACTGTAGGCCTAAGACCTGTTTGGTCTTATTACTGTAATTAACTTATATTTCAATATAGGCTACTTTACCAATAAATTCTTTTTGCATTCATGTCATCACACAGCATACGAGTCATTCCTGACGTGAAATGCATTGAAGCATTTTCGTTTTAAAATAAAATAGCAAAGTGACCATTGAATAATTAGCGTAATCAATAAATAGACCTAAACTTTTCCATTTGGGAAATTGCATTCGCAAATGAATGTGACTGTTTTTAAGTCTTTGCTGTAATAACTTTTTGGTCAACCAATATTGTTTGGGGTCGGGGACAGCCCCAACACACACAAACCTCCACACACCTGGCCATCCATTCATTTGCTCAGCACTGCACAGAGCCTTGACTCGACCTGACTATCAGTAGCAGACCCTACTCAGAGCAGAAAGGGAGAGGGGGGATAGAGAGGGAGCGAGAGATGGGGAAAGAGAGAGATGGAAAGAGAGTGACAGAGAGAGGGACAGAGAAAGAGAGAAAGAAAATGGGACAGAGAGAGGGAGAGGGAGAGAGAGAGAGAAAGAAGGAGGGACAGAGAGAGGGAGAGGGAGAGAGAGAGAGAAAGAAGGAGGGACAGAGAGAGGGAGAGGGAGAGAGAGAGAAAGATGGTGTAGGCTAAGCTACATTGATATTGGCAGTCACGATAGGCCTGATAGCATCATAAATATTTGATAGCAAAGTTCCCCCACACCTGCAACACCCTCATCTCCAATACCCACACAGGCAAAGAAAGGAAACATCTATCTATCACTGCGCTCAAAGTAAAGGTGGATTTGTTCAAAGGAACAGAATCGTCATCAGTTCTAGGTTGTGACAGTCTTCCTGCTTTATTTACCTATTTCCTCTTGTTGCAACCACGCAGAGCTACAAAGAGAACGGGGAAAGGAGCAAGGTAGATATTACACTTCCAAAAAACAACAGTGATGTGAGAATCAAGGCCAGGCTTGTTGAAACTAGTGAGGTGTTGCTGTGCTGTGCCTGCTGCTGTCTGTCTCTCAGGCTATAGAGCTGTTTCATCATCCAAGCAGAGAGAGATGGGAGAAATAATACCAGACACCAAACTCTAAATACGGATCACAAGAACACTGCCTTCAGATACCGGGAGGAGGGATGAGGCAGGACGAGGGGAAGGAAGAAGAGGGATAAAAGGAAAAAAAGGAAAATTCACTCATACATTTTAACATGAGCTTCCCTCTCCCCCTAGCTGCTTCAGCTCCAGTTCAGTTCACCTCATAAAACCCAACGGTGCAGAATTACACACTTCTCTATGCTGAATCCCTGCTCTGTTCCCTTCCCTGTCCTCGAAGGGAACACATACAATCAGCTGGCTGGCTGGATTGGTGGCTGGCTGACTGGTTGGCTCGCTGGTAGGCTAGCTGGTTTGTTGGCTGGCTGGCTGGTCTGTTGGCTGGCTGCTGGCGATAAAGGATTGCAATAAAGAGGATTTGTTGGGTAATTAATATTTCTGGATTCTAGTTTTCCTTTTCATCGCTATGGGAGTTATTTATGCACGTGGTCTTATGATAAAGCTTGTACACGGACAGACTCCATCGATCCGCACAAGTGGTTTAATTAATTCAACAGCTTCAGAAACCGTTGGAGAAACAGGAACATGTTGCACAGTTATTGCCAGAATGTTCTGTTGATGGATTTGTTTTGGTTAATAAAGTGGAATGAGGGTAGAATGGTATTGACTGGTATTGCCATTGTGGCAGTAAAACACAGTAATTTATGACCTGAGATTCAGTGGACCTCGTTCAGCTAGTAGGCTGAGGAAATGGACACACACAACTACAGTGCCTTCAGAAAGTATTCAAAGTTGTATTGAATTTGTTTCAAACATAACACTTAATTGCTTTGCCACATTTTTCCAGTATTACTTCAGAGCCTTGTTGCAAACAGGATGCATGTTTTAAAACATTTTTATTCTTCACAGACTTCCTTCTTTTCACTCTGTCAATTAACTTAGTATTGTGGAGTAACTACAATGTTGTTGATCCATCCTCCGTTTTCTCCTATCACAGCAACTCTAACTGTTTTAAAGTCACCATTGGCCTCATGGTGAAATCCCAGAGCGGATTCCTTCCTCTCTGGCAACTGAGTTAGGAAGGACGCCTGTATCTTTGTAGTGACTGCCAGCGGGGCACCTGTCGACAACTTCCGGTGAAATTGGAGGGCACGCAATTCAAATAAATAATTATACAAATTATGGATATTAAACATTTAGGTACATACAAGTGTCTTCTATCGGTTAAAAGCTTAATTTATTGATCATCTAACTGCATTGTCCGATTTACAATAGGCTTTACAGCGAAAGAATGCCATGCGATTGTTTGAGGACGACGCCCCACATCAACATATTTTTCCACTGGCACAGGCTTCATAAAATCACTAATCGAGAATAAATATTCACTCAATCTTTCAAAATCTTCCTCTGATTTGCAATCCAAATGGTTGCTACAACATGTACGGTCGTTTTGTTAGAAAATCCTTCTTTATATTCCAAAAAGTCTAGTTTAGTTGGGGCCAATGATTTGAGTAATCCACTCGTTCAACATGCAGTCGTTCAACATGAATCCAAAAATCTACCGTTAAAACAAGTGAAAATACATTTCTATTAAATCATCAGGTACCCTAAAATGTAATTAAAACATAATATTTCATACGGAAAGAAGTATGTTCAATAGGAAAGTAAAATTATCAGGTGCGCGTCCTCTTTGTCGCTCGCGCACAGACTGGTTTTGAACACCAACTCCCAGTATTAAAACTCAGAATTCTTCCTCATTTGGGAAGAAACAAGCCTGAGACCTTGAACAGAGACTGTTGACATCTAGTGTAAGACATAGGAATTCCAATCTGGGAGCTGGATTTAGATATGACCCTATACGTTCGATTGTAAGAGCATTGGCTCTCAAATACAAACAGTTCTGGTTGGTTTTTCTTTGGATTTTCTCCTACCATATCTATTCTGTTATAGTCTCCTACATTATTTTAACTTTTATACAAACTTCAGAGTGTTTTCTTTCCAATGGTACCAATTATATGCATATCCTGGCTTCTGGGTTTGAGTAACAGGCAGTTTACTTTGGGCACTTCAGTCAGGCATAAATTCAGAAAAAAGGACCCTAGCCCTAACAAGTTTTAATAACTTCACTTCATGCTCAAAGGGATATTCAATGTCTGTTTTTTTATGCCAATCTACCAATAGGTGCCCTTCTTTGCGAGGCATCAGAAAAACTCCCTGGTCTTTGTGGTTGAATCTGTGGTTGAAAATCACTGCTAGACTGAAGGATCTTACAGATAATTGTATGTGTGGGGTACAGAGATGAGGTAGTTATTCAAAATTCCTGTTAAACACTATTGTTGCACACAGATTGAGTCCATGCAACTGATTACGTGACTTGTTAAGCACATTTTTACACATTTTTACCCCTGAACTTATTTAGATGAAAGAAAGAGAGAAAATGCGAGAAAAAAGTCCTCCTCCTTCCTCCAATTTTCTGGCTTGGTTCCATCCCCCTGTACCTCGTCTCCTAAAACCCAGGCTGTTCTCTGAGCCTGCCCAGGACTGATAGCACCAAGAGCCATGAATAATCAGAATTCAACCAGAAAGACAAACACCCAATTGAGACTCTGCAAGCAGAATTCTGCAGAATAAAAATATAATTTGTGTACAACGCAAAACCCCAAACAATGCATGCAGAGCAGAATTAGGTCCATACCCGCTAGTATCAAAATCCAGAAAATAGCTGTTAAATTTTACAACCACCTAAATTCCAACACAAAACCTTCACCTACAGAGAGATGAACCTATAGAAGAGTCCCCTCAGCCAGCTGGTTCTGGGGCTCTGTTCACAAACACAAACCGACTTCACAGAATCCCAGGACAGAAACATATTCAAACCTATCCAAATGAAGAGAAAGCGAAAAGATAACTATTTTACACACTGGAAAGAATCAACCAGAAAACAGAACAAATTGGAATGCTATCTGGCCCTAAACAGAGAATACACAGTAGCAGGATACCTGACCACTGTGACTGACCCCAAATTAAGAAAATGCTTGACTATGTACAGACTCAGTGAGCATAGCCTTGCTATTGAGAAGCCACCACAGCTTATCTTCTCTCAAGAGTCAGGTCTGCTTGTGCCCACTGCCCACAAAATGAAACTGAGGTACACTTCCTAACCTCCTGCCAAATGTATGACCAAATTAGAGAGACTATTTCCCACAGATCACACAGATGCACAAAAACATTGAAAACAAATCAAACATTGTTAAACTCCTATATCTGTTAGGAAAAATACCACAGTGTGCAATCACAGCAGCAAAGTTTGTGACCCATTGCCATGAGAAAAGGACAACCAGAGGAGCACAAACAACATTGTAAATACAACCTATATTTATCTGTTTCTTTTCAACTACTTGCACATTGTTATAGCAGTGTACATAGCCAATAATAAAACATTTGAAATGTCTATTCTTTTAAACATTTTGTGAGTTGAATGTTCACTAATGTTTATTTCCCTTTTGTTTATTGTCTATTCCATTTGCTTTGGCAATGTAAACATGTTTCTCATGCCAATAAACTCCTTTGAATTAAATTGAGAGAGAGAGAGAGAGAGAGAGAGAGAGCGAGAGAGAGAGAGAGGGAGACAGAGAGAGAGAGAGAGAGAGATAGGGAGAGAGAGAGGGAGAGAGAGGCACAGAGAGAGAGAGACATAGGGAAAGGGAGAGACAGAGGCATGGAGAGAGAGGCAGAGAGAGAGAGAGAGAGAGAGAGGCACAGAGAGAGAGAGAGAGACATAGGGAATGGGAGAGACAGAGGCATAGAGAGAGAGGCAGAGAGAGAGAGAGAAAGAGAGAGAGAGCAGCGGAAGGAGGGGTAAATACAATGTTCCAGCTGTGCAGAGACAGGTACTCTACTCCCTGCACCACAGAATATACCCTGCTACAAATACACTAGCTAGGCCCTCTATACACACACTGTCAAGTACACTAGTGTGTAGACTCTGTGTGTAGATGTAGAATCTATGTGCAGACACTATTTTATAGAGTCCTAGTATATACACACTTTCAAGTAGAGCAAGTACACTCTCTAGGCTACAGCCTGTTCCCTCTGAGCCCTGTATGCACAAACTGCTAAGATGAAGTACCATCTTCAGTTTCTCAGGCTTTCTAGTTCTGTTTACACTAGAGAGAGAGACAGAAGAGAGATAGCCCAAGAGAGACATGGGGAGAGGAGAGAGAGAGACAGAGTGTAACAGACAGAGCTAGTCAGAGAGATGTGGAGAGAGACAGACAGAGGGAAGAGAGCCCAAGAGAGAGGTGGGGAGAGGTGGGGAGGTGGGGAGAGAGAGAGACAGGGATATTGTTAGGGAGATATGGAGAGAGAGACGGAGACTGAGGAGAGACACATTTAAGTCTGAGGGCCGCTGTGATCACTCTC
Organism: Oncorhynchus masou masou; assembly: GCF_036934945.1. Lineage (NCBI taxonomy): Eukaryota > Metazoa > Chordata > Actinopteri > Salmoniformes > Salmonidae > Oncorhynchus > Oncorhynchus masou. The sequence continues at coordinate 28,398,618 of NC_088223.1, read as the reverse complement.
TGTCTTTATCTCTCTTTAGTCTTTAGTGCTACGGCTATTAACTTCGTTCCTAAGCAGGATTTCACAAAACGAGGAGAACGTCTTGAGAGCTTCATAGAATATTCAGATAGTGTTTTCAGCTACTTCTCCTATTAAACTCAATCACCTCAACTCTCCCTCTTTAAGATATCAAAAGACTGGGACTGTTCACCTGCCACTGATACCAAAGTAGCAAGCTTCTCACCTACATTCTAGCCGACAAGACACATCTGAATAGTCTACTATTACTTGAGGCAGAGACAATGAATGGTAATGGCACTTCACTGACTGCTCTGTTCTTTGTGATTGCTTTTGGGGGGGGGGCTATAGCTAGCTCAGTCTCTGATCAATCTCCAACTACAGAGCACGTAGTCCATCTTTCTCCTCCAGGCTGTCTCCTGCTGGCCCCTGGGGGCTTCTCAGAGAAACCTGATCGCCATCTCTCTCGCTCTCCCTCTTTCTTTTAAAGCCCATGTGAAGCAGTCCCTTTCTCTCTTCTTCTCTCTCTGGTCTCTCTCTTCTCTTTTTTCTCTTCTCTGTCTGTCTGTTCCTGGCTGTTGGTCAGGGTCCCGTGGGGCCGATCTGTTGGATGGGACTGCTGGACAGTGATCCTTATCTGGGGGATTGGATGAGTGGGCCCTCTGGGGCCTTCACTAGCACTTTGAGCCGTGACAGAGAGAGAAAGGGAGAGGAGAACAGAGGGATAGGGGGAAAGAGTAGAAGATAGATCATGGCAGAGAAGGGGAGAGGAATAGGGGGTGAAAAGGAGAGGGGGGGGGGAAGGAACATGGGAGGCAGTGAGACTGCCCCTTCACAGTACAGTCAGGGAGACACATCACTGCAGGGCAGGATTAAAACCCTGCACCGGTCATCCTCTCAGTCTTTTACCTGCTTCATTACTTGCAGAAGAACCTCTTACTGCTCTCTGGGACCAACAAAGCAATCTGTCCCGTGTCTGTCTGTGTGCCTGGGGGGGAGTCTTAAGATGTCACACCCACCCACACGTCTTCATTTCCACTTACATAACACATAACACCCAGGCTGCTTCAGCGTACACACACACATTATCAGGGTGGTAAATCATACCTCTAATGGATTTCTAATTTCAAACAGACGCAAACAAACACAGCTCTACTTTCACCTAACCACCAGGCCAGGCAAGGCTTGGTCTGATTGGATATTGGATCCCAACGCCCCTGTGTCCCATATCCGCTTTCCCTTCAAATGGTAACACACACACACACACACACACACAAACCCTCTTTCACCGTGTGAAAAAAGGTGGGAGACTGTGGCAGGGGCGAGAGAACCTTTTGATGTTGCTGCACAAGAGAGGAAGAAAAGCATTAACTCTTAATCACTATGGGGTTGTGTTGTTGGCCTGGAAGCTGAGGATACTACCACACAACACTGATCCAGACCGGCCCGAATCTCATTTAGGATGTGTTGATTTATTGAGATGTGTCTGGGACCAGGCTCAGAACTCTGAGAGCAGACCAAGGTTATGGAGGCAAACACTCCTCTACTGAGGGTCACCCAGAATTGAGGTCAATTGACTGTTCAGCTGAGCCACGCTCACTCCCCCAATCTTTTACTGCTGCCATTGATTTCAAAGAGAGAGAAAACATGCACACAGAACAGACGCACAGGCATACACAGAAACACACACACAGAAACCCACACACAGCTATTGGCTTCTCGTTAAGGGCGTTTTGGAGGAGGGCGAATGAGAGACAACTAGAGGTATAAATCATAGGATTTAATGAGGCAGCTTCCAAACAGCCCACCACACACACACACACACACACACACACACACACACTAGCCATAACAACACCATCAACTAAACCCAGGGCAGAACAAAGAGATATTTATGACTCTGCTGCACTGGGGGAAATTAAGCCATACATATATGTAAACATAAAACAAATACTCTAATAAAGTACATTTATACTCCCATGTTGTCACTATGAAATAGTGCAGCAGTGTTTCCCTACCCAGTCCTCTGGGACCAACTGGTCATTTGCACATATTTGCTCTATTCCCGGAGCACAATCACAATAGATTAAATGAATTACGGCTTGATGATTCCCAGCTAGCAAGCATACTATGGTGAACCAATAGCGGCCCATCTCTGGCATAGTTTGCGGCCCGCAGCTGCAGTTTAATCAGTGCTGGAATAGAACATACAGTATCTCAACCAGCTTCATGATGTAGAAAAACCCTTGAATCCTCATTCAGCTGGTTGAGAGAATGCCAAGAGTGTGCAAAGCTGTCATCAAGGCAAAGGGTGGCTACTTTGAAGAATCTCAAATATAAAATATATTTTGATTTGTTTAACACTTTTTTGGTTACTACGTGATTCCATATGTGTTATTTCATAGTTTTGATGTCTTCACAATTATTCTACAATGCAAAAGATAGTAAAAAATAAACAAAAACCCTGGAATGAGTAGGTGTGTCCAAACTTTTGACTGGTACTGTATGTGTAATCAATCAATCAACCAACCAACCATTAGTTAGCACTCAACTGGTAATCACTGGGCAAGAAGGTGCTAACGGCTAGCTCCATCTGGTGCCACTCACCCTAACCTTCACCGCATAGCATTGTCTCTCCCCTGATATTTGCTGGGCCAGAAGGTGCCAACGATACAGCATTAGACATATAGTTAGCAAAATGTATGTGTTAACACATATGTATCATTAGCGCTCACCTGGTATTCGCTGGGCCAGAATGTGCTGACGGCTAGCTCCACCTGGTGCCACTGGCGTCCATGTGACCCGGAGACGTTCCAGACGGCGCTTCCCCGCGGCCCCCCGTTGACCCGGATGTAGAGCTGCAGGTCCCCGGGGGAATGGCCGTCGCGGCTGTACAGGAAGTAGCTGAATTGGATGCAGTGCGTGTCGTTCTCACTCAGCGAACGGAGGAGAAGGTGGGCCCGCTGCCCCACGGCATGCTGGGACGAGTTCACCATCATGAACGACCCTGGCGGACAGCAGAGAAGAGACAGGGTCAGATGGTTGTAATGCAATTCGTGTCAACAGAGACGGAACTTTAGGGAAATCTCCATGATTTGAGGGACAGCGTTTCTCTGCTCTACCTCTGTCTCTACCACAGGCGGCACCTTTATTGTGGAGACGGGCTCATAGTAACGGATGGCATGGCATCAATGGAATGGTTTAGAACACATCGTTTCTATGTGTTTGATTCCATTCCATTCACTCATGATTATGAGCCGTCCTCCCCTCTGCAGCCTCCTGTGGCCTATACCTCTCTCTACCTCTCTCTCAGACCGTATAAGGGTTTCTTTGTCTGCCACAATGCCTCAGATCTCCCCTGTTCAAAGCTCTGTTTTATGGACAGACAGGGAGAAGACAGACAGAATTTCATTTAGAGACTGAGGTTCACAGAGCCTCTCATCCCTCCCCTTCTGATTCGCTCTCTCATCCTCTCGGCACTCAAGGTTGTAGCCTGTCGCCTGGCCATGACACAGGTGTCAAACAGACAACCAGACAAACAGAGGGAGATTTGCCTTCACAGCTGTCCACACACCTCAATGGATGAGAGAGCGCGAGAGCGAGAGAGCGAGAGAGAGAGAGTGAGAGAAACAGAATGAGTCAAAGAAAGAGAGAATGAGTGATAGGGAGATGTCCATGTTGATCACACCAGATTGGGAACAGTGTTCATGAGGGAATCCCAAAAGAGTATCATTCTAACCATTCTAATCTTCTAATAATGATCAATGGGTCACAGTATTGGAATTTGTTACCGAAGCAATCTTCTAAGTGCTTTAAAGACACAGCTGTGTATTCTCTATGGAAGGGCAGGATAGGATGGGTGATGTACTTGAATGAGTGTGTAATCAGGGACTCAGTGCCCTGCCACTTCTACTGCCATTAATCACACTGACACTGTTATTAGGCTGTAATGGCAATCTAGGGAGTACTTTGAACACTAGTGATTACGCACGCACGCACACACGCACGCACACACGCACACACACACACACACACACACACACACACACACACACACACACACACACACACACACACACACACACACACACACACACACACACACACACACACACACACACACACACACACACACACACACACACACACACACACACACACAGAGAGCGATGGGCTCAGGCCCAAATCCCGGTGACCTTCCTGGAAGTGAGAGCTCCACTCCCTCCTTCTTCTCCTCCTCCCTCTCTGCTCAGCAGGTAGAGTGATCAAGATACTATAGCTCATTGGGGACCTTATCTCTCTCTGTCCCTGACCTCAGGCTGGCGCTGGCTGCCTTCATAAGGAGGTAGTACAGCATGTGACCTATAGCATGTCTCTACAGCTTCAGCCCTGTGACCTCAACATGCCTTTCAGACAGGCTGCCTCTCCTCATTGCATTTCCTCATCACCTTGCCCCCGGGTGGCACAATTCCAATAACCTTCCTGAAAATGCAATGGATTCAGGATTTCCTGCTTATTCTCTCCTGATTTCAGGAATATTCCAACCAGGATTTCTGGAATACCTGGGAATTTTGCAATGCTACTTTGCCCAAATCAGAGAAAAACAAAACACACAACAAAAAAACACAATAGAAGGTAACACAGTGCTGGGTCAATGAAACCCTGTTCTTGTTGGTTTGCTTTGCTTGCTCACAGACAGAACAAGGAAAAAACGGAAGAAAGTTCAGTCGTTCGCATCAAAAGTTGTGATTCCCCAGAACAACCAAGACCTACATCAGCCATGTCCCAGCACAGGGCTGCTCAGTGTTTAAAAACCTCTTATAGTCTCAAAACCTTGAGTCCCCTTTACTGTCCAAAACATCCCTACATCCCTTTCCTCGTTCTTCTCTTTCCTGATCCCTGTCTGGACAAAACATCCCTCCGGTCTCTTTTCTCATCCTCTCCTATCCCATTTTCCCTGACCTCGACCCTGAACCCAGCCCAGACAGAACCGTCAAGCCTTCACTAAATTCCTACTAGCAGCTTCTCCTCCTCGGGGGGACTGGCAGGCAGTATTCTCAGAAAACATTGATTTTCCCCTCGCTTCCCTTAGAATCTCACCTACATCCAGATTTGGACCAGAGCAGGCATCGACTTGGCCCCTACCGGCCCCCTGCGCCCTCACTGTCACCATGCTTCTGATGTGTGGAGACTCCTGGAGGCTCTTTGGGCCACGAGGCTAAATTGCTTTTCTCGCAAGATCAGCACGCAACTGAACTACTTCTCCCTTTCTAGTTTGAGATTTGAGACCAGGTAACAGGCCTTTGTGTGAGAGAGGGAGAAAGCTGTATTGGGTAGGGTACGAGATGAGTGCTGTGACCAATAGATAGACAACAAAGACATTAGCTGGAATTGAATTGACCCTGGCATAGCAATGGTAACGCATTGTCTTGTTTACCAACTGTAACCCAATCTCACACAATTCTTCCTCTGAAAATAGGAAGCTTCTCGTTGATGAACAGTGCTGGAAGGCAGGGAGAGAGAACGAGTGAAGATTAAAATATGTCTAACTAATTCTGACAGGCCCTGGAGCCTGTATGGAAATCAAATTAAGATTTACTCTAATCTATCTATGCAAAACATTATTACACTCACTGATGTAGATATACCCTTATCTCACAGTTGCAGCCACCTAGTGGTGATTTAGGAAACTGCAGCAATCAGATTAGGAAACCCATTCATTATCAGACTAAACTCAACTGACAAATGAGGGACTTCCTAATATGGAGGCCATAATCCACTAAAAACAAATAACTGAATCATATTATTTTTTTCACCAAGAGCTGATATGATGAACTGTCTGGGACATCTTTTTCACAAGGTGAATATACTTCAAAATGGAAGCTAAAGCTCAAAGTGAGTCTAAAGACATGGGTTAATACTGTGTCTGCTAAATATACCAAATTGCCATCATTCACCTGAGCGTGATTGAGTCAGTCCATTTTATAAATGCATTCATTGGAAATAAAACAGCTTCTGGTAACCTTTCCTGTCCATCCTTGAGGAGTGAGACACACACACACAGAGGTAAGTACACACACACAGAGAGGCAAGTACACACACACAGAGAGGAAAGTACACACACACAGAGAGGAAAGTACACACACACACAGAGAGGAAAGTACACACACACACAGAGGAAAGTACACACACACACAGAGGAAAGTACACACACACACACACAGAAGAAAGTACACACACACAGAGAGGCAAGTACACACACACAGAGGCAAGTACATACACACAGAGAGGAAAGTGCACACACACAAAGAGGAAAGTTCACACACACGGAGAGAGAGGAAAGTACACACACACAGAGAGGCAGGTACACACACACAGAGAGGCAAGTACACACACGCAGAGAGGAAAGTACACACACTCACAGAGAGGAAAGTACACACACACACACACACAGAGAGGCAAGTACACACACACAGAGGCAAGTACACACACAGAGAGAGGCAAGTACACACACAGAGGCAAGTACACACACAGATAGGCAAGTACACACACAGAGAGGCAAGTACACACACACAGAGGCAAGTACACACACACACACACAGAGGCAAGTACACACACACACACAGAGAGGCAAGTACACACACACAGAGAGGCAAGTACACACACACAGAGAGGCAAGTACACACACACAGAGACTCTTTAACTTGGTTTAAAAATATCCGGAGCTGCTGAAATATTCTCCATCAATCCATAAAGGCAGATAAGGCTCCCCTGTAACCCTGGCTCGCCCTGCCAAAGATGAGGGAACACACACACACACACACACACACACACACATTAAGAGATTAGGGCACAGCTCCGACTTTCTGCATTCCTATCAGAACGTCAGATATAGCATATAGGGTGGGACCCAGAGTCTCAGGTCTCACTGTTTTTATCACACACACCAGGAGGAAGGGGAGGGGAGATATATAGGGAGAGGGAAAAGGAAGAGAGAGGGTGAGAGAGGTATAGATGGTGAGAGAGATTTTTGATTGTTTATTTCACTTTTATTTGTTATCTTTTTCATTTTTATTTGGCAATGTAAACATATGTTTCCCATGGTCAATGAAGCCCTTTGAATTGAATTGAATTGAGAGAGAGAGATAGAGCAAGTAAGATAGTGAGAGCCTCGACGTTCGTTACCTTTATCTTTTATATTTCGCTCCTCCACCATTTTTTTAAGCTTTCTGGCTCCGCTCTCATCAATAATGTTTTGTATAACTCAGCCAGGCTTATTCTGAAGCCAGACAACACCATCGTTCACAGCCAAACACCATGCATTTTAATCACAGTATTCTATCAATGGTTTTCTGTTATTTTTCTGCTATTTTCTGTTTCATCAATAGAGGTTAAATAACAGTCTTGCAGTCTGCCAGGCAACGCGTCTGTTAATCAACTGGGTGTTGGTGTGTGTCCAGTCGTCCTTTATTATTATTGTTATGTTTGTGTGTGTTAGTCTATTTCCACTGCTGATTGGGGGCATTCGGAGAAGGTCATCCTGAAATGTTCAATCCCTACTGTTTTTGTATTTTGCGGTTTCATTTGTTAGTGTTTTAGTTTTTTTATACTGTAACCTCAGGCTACTTTCACCACAGATGATATTTGAAGGGCAGTTGCGGTGGTCGATTGGGAACATGCAGATTTGCCTTGCTGTTTGTCCGTGAGTGTGTGTGCTGCTGTAATGTGTGATCTGTAGAGCTGGTTGGCAGGGCACTGAGCTCGCAGGGCTGTGCTGTGTTGTGTTCACTGAGGCCGAAAGGCACCGATGCAGATTCTGCCATTTACAAAGTGACACATTGCTTACACTGTGCAAATGGGAAATAGGCTAACCAACACCAGCTGCTCATGAATGCAACATAGAGAGACTCTAGCAACACAAACACGCACACATACAGCTAACTTCCGTACACAAACAATCAGAGTCCGTCTGGATCTTGGGTTTGGAGCTAACGCGGTTCCCAAGGTGAGGGACGGGATCTAAACACACGACCGGGACTTACAAAAAAAATGGAATTATTACTAAGCTTGAAGGGATTGACTTGATATTGACACTGTATAATGAATGACAGCCTCTTTTGCTGGTAGAGGAGTCAACATCACCGCTAGCCACTGTATGCAAGGCCTGGACTGTCTTTGTTATAGTGGGGCGGCAGGTAGCCTAGCGTTTAAGAGCGTTGGGCTAGTAACCAAAAGGTCGCTGGTTTGAATCCCCGAGCCGTTAAAGGTGGAAAAAGCTGCTGTTCTGCCCTTGAGCAAGGCAGTTAACCCCAAAACAACAACTGTTCCCTGGGCGCCGTGGACGTGGATCAAGGCAGCCCCCCTCACCTCTCTGATTCAGAGGGGCTGGGTTACATGTGGAAGACAGTTGTACAACTGACTAGGTATCCCCTTTCCCTGTAGCAGCACTGTAAACACACACCTACACTCAACCTGTCTCTTTCTCTCTCTGACTACATTTGGCCTGCCTCCCTTCCCCAACTGTAAATTACTTTGTTAATGTCTTAAGGAATCCTCGATCTCCCTCAAAGTTCACTGCTAAGAGCAAGGGACCCACGTGCCCTGTTTAAGAAAAGACAAGAGGAGGTGAGGAACACGGAGAGACAGAAAAGAGAAGCCTGTGAGGTACTGAGCTGAAACAAACAGTAGATCACACACACAAGAAAGAAAGACAGAAAGAAAGCACTTCTGGGAAGGAGAGGAGTGTTATACAGTATGGAGATGCTTTGGCAGACAGGGGGAGGGGTTGGAGAGGGTATAGGGTTGTCAGCGCACTGGATGGCTGGCTGGCTGACTGGGTGGTAGGGTGGCTGGCTGGCTCAGCTTGTACTGTACTGTAACAAGGATCTGGAAACAGGCGAACAAGACATTCTCTTAAATGAGTTTGTTTTTCTATCACCACAGCAGAGATACAGAAATACCTCAGACATCGGGTCTTTGTGGAGAGCAGACACGGAGGAAAGAAGGAGACACTAACCATGCCCTGTAAGGAGACTGTGTTGGGTGGGAAGAGGGTGAGCTATTTGAGCATATGTTCCCAGGTAGAATAACCTGGGGCTGGTTAATAAAAACATCCCTGAGAGGAGAGAATAACAGTACGGAACAGCCTTGAACTGTTTTCTATGTTTCTTTGTTTCTCAATCTATGTGTTTCTCGCTCCCTCTCTTGGACTATCACTGACTATCACTGGCTCTCAGCGGCACTGCAGTGCAGTTGATACCCAGCCCAGGCATGAGGTCTGCCAGTATGGACCAGGGCCCAGTGATCCCCCTACCTCCCCTCCTCCCCCTACATCCAGTCGGAGTGATAAGACAGTATCAGTTACAGCCCTGCTGAGTGCCAGCGGCATAAGTGCATCTGGAGGAGAGCAGGGAGTTGCAGAGAGAGATGAGTTGCATGCAGATCACCTTCAGGCAGAGAGGAGAGAAAGGCCCTGGCCAGAGACATGTTCACAACCTGGCCCTACATACAGTGCATTCGGAAAGTATTCAGACCACTTGAGCTTTTCCACATTTTGTTATGCTACAGCCTTATTCTAAAAATGTATTTCATTTTTCTTTTCTTTTGTCAATCGATCTACACACAACACCTGGAGGTACCACGTTCATCTGTACAAACAACAGTACGCAGGTGTAAACACCATGGAACCACGCAGCCGTCATACCATTCAGGAAGGAGACGTGTTCGGTCTCCTAGAGATTAACGTGCGTTGGTGCGAAAAGTGCAAATCAATCCCAGAACAACAGCAAAGGACCTTGTGAAGATGCTGGAGGAAACAGGTATAAAAGTATCTATATCCACAGCAAAACGAGTCCTATTTCGACATAACCTGAAAGGCCGCTCAGCAAGGAAGAGGCCACTGCTTCAAAACCGCCATGAAAAAGCCAGACTACGGTTTGCAACTGTACATAGGGACAAAGATCTAACTTTTTTGGAGAAATGTTCTCTGGTCTGATGAAACAAAAATAGAACTGTTTGGCCATAATGACCGTTGTTGTGTTTGGAGGAATAAGGGGGAAGCTTGCAAGCCGAAGAACACCATCCCAACCGTGAAGAACAGGGGTGGCAGCATCATCTTGTGGAACCCCCTGCGTTGCTGCAGGAGGGACTGGTGCACTTCACAAAATAGATGGCATCATGAGCCAGGAAAATGATTCAGCTATATTGAAGCAACATCTCAAGACATCAGTCAGGAAGTTAAAGCTTGGTCCCAAATGGGTATTCCAAATGGACAATGACCCCAAGCATACTTCCAAGTTGTGGCAAAATGGCTTAAGGACAACAAAGTCAAGGTATTGGAGTGGCTATCACAAAGCCCTGACCTCAATCCCATAGAAGTTTTGTGGGCAGAACTGAAAAAGCGTGTGCGAGCAAGGAGGCCTACAAACCTGACTCAGTTACACCAGCTCTGTCAGGAGGAATGGGCCAAAATTCACCCAACTTATGGTGGGAAGCTTACCCGAATACCCGAAACGTTTGACCCAAGTTAAACAATTTGAAGGCAATGCTACCAAATACTAATTGAGTGTATGTAAACTTCTGACCCACTGGGAATGTGATGAAAGAACTAAAAGCTGAAATAAATCATTCTCTCTACTATTATTCTGACATTTCACATTCTTAAAATAAAGTGGTGATCCTAACTGACCTAAGACAGGGAATATTTACTCGGATTAAATGTCAGGAATTGTTAAAAAAACTGAGTTTAAATGTATTTGGCTAAGGTGTATGTAAACTTCTGACTTAAACATCACATGACTAAAAATCACATTCACATACGTATACCCTTTACTCAGTACTTTGCTGAAGCACCTTTGGCAGCGACTACAGCACAGAGTCTTCTTGGGTATGACGCTACATGCTTGGCACACCTGTATTTGGGGAGTTTCTCCCATTCTTCTCTGCAGATCCTCTCAAGCTCTGTCAGGTTGGATGGGGAGCGCTGCTGCACAGCTATTTCCATTTCTCTCCAAAGATGTTCGATGGGGTTCAAGTCCGGGCTCTGGCTGGGCCACTCAAGGACATTCAGAGACTTGTCCTGAAGCCACTCCTGCGTTGTCTTGGCTGTGTGCATAGGGTCGTTGTCCTGATGGAAGGTGAACCTTCACCCCTAGTCTGAGGTCCTGAATGCTCTGGAACAGGTTCTCATCAAGGATCTCCAAAGAGGCCAAAGAGTTCAATCTTGGTTTCACCAGACCAGAGAATCTTGTTTCAGGAATGATAAATGGAAACAGGATGCACCTGAGCTCAATTTCAAGTCTCATTGCAAAGGGTCTGAATATTATGTAAACATTTGCTAAAATTTTGAAAAACCTGTTTTCGCATTGTCATTATGGGTTATTGTGTGTAGACTGATGAAGATATTTTTTTATTTAATCAATTTTAGAATAAGGCTGTAACGTAACAACATGTGGAAGAAGTCAAGTGGGCGAGAGAGTTGAGAGGTTGAATAGGGGGCTAGGCTTAGGGGTCAAGTAGTCTGAACCAGAGTGCTTCAACTTGACATCATATCATGGTAAGCGTCAATCTGTAGCCTACATCTTCACCACAATAATATAAATCAGATCCAAACCTGTAACTTGTCTTAAAAATCTCTAGCAACAAGTAATACATGTTGGGTAAGTTACATGTTTTGGGCAGTAGGGGGCACACACTACTTGCCCTATAAGCCTTAGTGTTCTCTTCTCTAAAGGAGGGTATGCCAACAAAACAATGTGTCTCTTTAATTCTACGCCAAAACACATGGCACACTGATGGATTAAAACAGGGTGCTTTACATTTAGAATCTGTCACTGAATGAATGGGGTGAATGGGGGGCACCAGTCTGATCTCAATGAATCAAATCATCTTGAGAGAGCAGCCAAACGGCCCAACGGCCCAACGAGACACAACAAAAGGCTGCATGTGCGCTTTTTAAAAAATGTCCTCCTTCAGCTCTGATTGGTCGCCACAAACACAAAGCATCCAATGGGCTTTCCAAAACAACCTTGCTCAGATCTGATTTACCTCCTCAGACACAAAGCTTCAGCCTCAGCCAATGGTCTTGGCCGGCATTGTTCAAAAAAGGGAAAACAAAACAGGCATTACTTCATGTTCATTTGTGCTCCTCAGTCTTTTAGAGGCACACACTGCCTACTTATTCAAAAGCTGTTACTCGTTCAAAAGTCATCACTCCACCAAACACACACAAGACCCATCACTCAGGCAGATATAATTGAAAGACGTTTGTAACCCAGGATCTTAATTCACATCCTGCATAGCTGCAGTTTAATGGTGACGGCTTCTCGCAAATAAAGCTGTTGGTAATTGAAAACAATAGTCATCAATCAGTATAATAAGCATCTCCGGATGAGGACGAGGAGGAGAAAACACCCGCTGTTCTATCAGTCCATCAAACCTTTACGAGCATAACACACACACAGACACAGAAACACACACATGGAAACACGCCGTTCTCTAGTCCATCAAACCTTTACGAGCATAACACACACACACACACAGACACAGAAACACACACATGGAAACACGCCGTTCTTTAGTCCATCAGGCATTTACGAGCATATCGTCCTAATCCTTGTCACATCCACCATGGACAGCCGCCTACAAATCATCAGTGATAAGGCTTGACCAATGAACGCCCAAGGAGGAAACAAACACATGAGGAGGCCCCATAAAAGAACGAACCCCAGGCCAGTGCCTACGGCCATTCAGCATAGCTATGGAATTCAAAACAAACTCTGTGCTTACTTAGTGAACAGCTAGGGGGGACAGTATCAGAGCAGAGATATGACAATGTTACTCTTTATTTTCTGTTCAAAATTTAGGATTGCCGTGAGAGTGGTTGAATGTCATATACTGTATGACAGAATACGCAATACAAAGTAAATGTTGAAATGTTTTCTACATAATCAAACACCGTATTTGACATTTAAAGAAACAGATCTCTGGTATAAAAACATTGGTTTACTAGATCAGTATATGTGAGAGTCCGAGCTGACTCAGACTGACTGCTTCAGAACAATAGGGTGGTACCAGCCAGTCTAGTCTACCATCCCAAATGGCACCCTATTCCCTATTTAGTGCACTTATTTTAATCAGGGCTCATAGAGCTCTGGTCAGAAGGGGTGCGCTATCTATAGGGTGCCGTCTTTGTTTACCCATTCCCTGGGCCACGGACCCCGTAGCATGGTCCAGAAACAACAAGACAACAATAGCAATGACAGTGGCTGTGACCTAAAACAACAGCATGGGGACTTGTTTGCCTGCTGTTTCTGTCCCATGAGGGGCGACAGAGGGAGTGGCAGAGAAACAATGGGCCTGAACAGACAGAGTGTGTGGGGGGGCTGGTGACACACACGGCCCCTGAAGCACCACTAGGCCCAGCCTCCTTCTCCCACCAGCCCCATGACACCCCAAGCAGGGCAGCTACAGGGCACAATCTGGTACTGGGTCAAAGAATCCAATTAATCCATGACAGAGAGGGACAAACTTTGAGAGAAAAGGGGGACAGAGGAGAGAACTTCCAGACACTCTGTTTGAGATGGGTGAAAGAGAAAGATGTCCAATTGTCTTCAACCCAGCTGGGAGGGGGATGACACCTTACTACACTGCGCATTTTTATCTACATTCATTTCTGGGGAAATGTGAGGAGCGTCAACGGCTATGTCAACGGTGTGTGTGTGTGTGTGTGTGTGTGTGTGTGTGTGTGTGTGTGTGTGTGTGTGTGTGTGTGTGTGTGTGTGTGTGTGTGTGTGTGTGTGTGTGTGTGTGTGTGTGTGTGTGTGTGTGTGTGTGCGCGTGCGCGTGTTTGTGTGTGCGTGTGCCAAGACGTTAATGTGAGGAGCATCGCCTTTACAAATAGGGTAACAGCGGTGGTGCGGTAGTAATTCCCGGAGCAGGGTCAGCTGGGGCAAGGCGTAAGGGAGAGCAGGGTGTCAACTGGCAGATAGCAGGGTATGTTACTGGCAGATAAATAATAATAAATAATGTTGTGTGATAGTCATGGTAAATAAATGTAATAGCTGAGCCATATGATTCAACACACGTCAGTGACACTCTCCTGGGGACTACAGCCTTCTAATGAAACACCAACTCAGGCCCCATCATCATTACAGTTCAGCTACACACAGGGAGTCAGAATCAGCAGCTAGCAGGACGCAGTGAGGGAGAATCAGCAGCTAGCAGGACACAGTGAGGGAGAATCAGCAGCTAGCAGGACACAGTGAGGGAGAATCAGCAGCTAGCAGGACACAGTGAGGGAGAATCAGCAGCTAGCAGGACGCAGTGAGGGAGAATCAGCAGCTAGCAGGACACAGTGAGGAGAATCAGCAGCTAGCAGGACACAGTGAGGGAGAATCAGCAGCTAGCAGGACACAGTGAGGGAGAATCAGCAGCTAGCAGGACGCAGTGAGGGAGAATCAGCAGCTAGCAGGACACAGTGAGGGAGAATCAGCAGCTAGCAGGACACAGTGAGGGAGAATCAGCAGCTAGCAGGACACAGTGAGGGAGAATCAGCAGCTAGCAGGACGCAGTGAGGGAGAATCAGCAGCGAGCATGACACAGTGAGGGAGAATCAGTAGCTAGCAGGACGCAGTGAGGGAGAATCAGCAGCGAGCAGGACGCAGTGAGGGAGAATCAGCAGCTAGCAGGACGCAGTGAGGGAGAATCAGCAGCTAGCAGATCACAGTGAGGGAGAATCAGCAGCTAGCAGATCACAGTGAGGGAGAATCAGCAGATAGCAGATCACAGTGAGGGAGAATCAGCAGCTAGCAGATCACAGTGAGGGAGAATCAGCAGCTAGCAGATCACAGTGAGGGAGAATCAGCAGATAGCAGATCACAGTGAGGGAGAATCAGCAGCTAGCAGAACACAGTGAGGGAGAATCAGCAGCTCGCAGATCACAGTGAGGGAGAGAGGGTGGGTAAGTGAGAAGGAAAGAGATTGACAGAGAATTATGACATAGACAGGAGTGAGAGCGAGAGAGAGGAGCCAAGGTTCTCATCACCGGGGTTGTCTCTGTCTTTGCCTTAATCAAGGCTTTGAAAGTCTCTCTCTCTTTATCCTCGCCGGCCTGTTAACAGCAGGGCTGGAGATCCCATGCCTGTAGAGAGGTGATCAATCAGAGAGTTGGTCCTGCAAGGCAAACGCCGTCCTGGTCGGGCCACTACACAGCTGCTCTCGACCTCGCCGCATCCTCCAAAACACCCACCTGACGACAGTGATGAATTAGAAAAGGTTCAAAGTGTTTAGGAGTCTCAGACTCCGCTCTTCTGCATAATAACTGCTGCGTAGCATGCTCTAATCTCACTCCCCCTGTCCTCTCTTCCCCTCATCTTTCAAGTCCTCCTATCTTCTTTTCTTTAACGACTTTGCTGTCTCTCTGTCGTGTTGACGTATCTATTCCTCTTGGTGCCAAGTAGACTTGGGAGGTATACCGCATATACCGTATACTGGAGTATATGGAAATAGCCACGGAATGTTTTTTCAATACTGTTGAACCTATTATTTTTAAAATTTGTACATTTTCATTTTTATAAATGTGTATATTTGTAGCTACTTTCTAAGTCAATATCTGCAGTCAACTTCTGCAATACGCTATGAGATAAAGATTTTGTTCTTCATTTCACCTCTCATATAATATTTAATTATGAAGCCAACCGGTAGTCCCCAGTCACATGGTATTTGTTTACAAGCACACAACACGAGAGACCGAAACCTTGTGAGTCACTCAATGTTGTGCAGCACACACCAGGTGATCTAGTTACATTATGGAAATCACAACTAAATGTTTGCCAGCTAGATATCTTATAACTATTAAGTGAACTGTCTAAAATGTGCTAAATGTGGCCTCCCGACTGACGCAGCGGTCTAAGGTTCGATCCCAGGCTGTAACACAACCGGCCATCATCGGGAGTCCCATAGGGCGGTGCACTATTGGCCCAGCATCGTCCGGGTTAGGGTAAGGTTTGGCTGGGGGGGGGGGGGGGGGGCTTAACTTGGCTCATCGCATTCTAGTGACTCCTTGTGGAGAGAGCCTGCGGGCGGACCATGATCGTCAGTTGAATGGTGTTGGAATTGTATAATTTACATGTACTTGTTAACATTGCTAACCTTCGGATTGCAGAGGCTTTGAAAATAGCACCTCCCTTATGTTCAGTGCCGGTATTACCGAATATCCCGGGATAGCACAAGGTCAGTACGAAGGCTAAGGCTAAGGATTCCTTGCTAAGGCAAGCGAACTTAGAGTTTTTGAGTAGCTAGTTGAGCATTCAACCATTCATACACCAGACACAGTATTACAACCAGGGTCTGGAGCCACTTCAGAGTACTGAGATCCTACTGGTGTATTCAATTGCAGTATGATCTCCCCTGGGACTAAACCAAGGCTGACGGCATAAAAGCTACCTAAGAGCAGAACAAATGGGACACACACACACACACACACATCTATGTCTTACTATACTTGTGAGGACCAACAATGGATTCATTCAAAATCCTATTTCCCCTCACCCTAACTACTAACCCATAACCCTAATTCTAACCCTAACCCCTAAAAAAGCCTTTTTACATTTGAAATATCTGAATATTATTTGGTTTAATATTCGTGAGAACTTTTGGTACTCACAACTATTGTAAAATGTGTCCACACACATGCACACACTCATGTGCACGTCTAAACACACACCTTGAGGGTAGTCCTCTAAAAAATGAGGTATCTTATTCCGTACGGGCTCAGTGCTCTGCTCTAAGGATCTGCTCTGAGGATCTGCTCTAAGGATCTGCTCTGAGGATCTGCTCTGAGGATCTGCTCTGAGGGTCTGCTCTGAGGGTCTGCTCTGAGGGTCTGCTCTGAGGATCTGCTCTGAGGATCTGCTCTGAGGGTCTGCTCTGAGGATCTGCTCTGAGGGTCTGCTCTGAGGGTCTGCTCTGAGGGTCTGCTCTAAGGGTCTGCTCTGAGGGTCTGCTCTGAGGGTCTGCTCTGAGGGTCTGCTCTGAGGGTCTGCTCTGAGGGTCTGCTCTGAGGGTCTGCTCTGAGGGTCTGCTCTGAGGGTCTGCTCTGAGGGTCTGCTCTAAGGATCTGCTCTAAGGGTCTGCTCTGAGGGTCTTGAGAGATGGGATAAAGCTCATTGAGCAGAGCTGTCACAGTACTCCATGAACACTGAAGACTCATCATACAGCTAGCCCCAGGCAGTGGAACTGAAACCCTCTACACAGAGGAATGTCTGTATTGCCTTACTGAGTGTTTCTCTGTATCTCTGTCCATCTTCTTTATGCAACCCTGATCCTGGGTTTTACAGGCACTGTGGTAATGATTTCCAATGAGTTACTAATACTGTACATGTCAAATAAACTTGAGCTTGGAAAGGACATAAAGAAAGGAAAGCCAACACGCTGCTCGCAGGCTTTATTCTTGCACCAACATGGATGTTTCAGTTGGAATAACCTTCGTCATCTGCTTCAATAACCTGTGTAGGAAGGACACTCGTGTGGCCCCAGTTTGTGTGGCCTGGTGTGTGAAGAAAACACAGTACATCTGCAAAAAGAGACAGGAACCTGGATGGGTCATTGAAATGAAATACATGAGGCATGGAACCAGTACCAAATAAAGCTGAAGTCTAGGACAAGGATATTTTAGTTAGGTGTCAATACATCATGCTGTATGAGGCACAACCCAGGAACGATATGTTTTATTCCTTAAACTTTGAGATATGATTTCTCGCCAGTTCAGTGCTCATATGTATGTATTATTTGGAGGCTTAGCTCACAAAGAGCATTCGGAATAATGACGAAGAGCTCTGTAGAAGCGTTGTGCGCTGTGTGTGTGTGTGCTTACCATGGGAACCCATGCACTGTGGCTGGTCTTATATTTCCCATTAATCACGCACTAGCTGGCATTGCCCTGAGAGATGACAAACCTAACACACACACTCGCAAACCAACACAGCCCCACCACAGAGGATGAAGGATGGAAAACAACAACTGCCATGGTGTTGGGGAGAGAAAGTAGGGGTGAAATTAAGATTCAGGATTATGTTTTCACTGTGATACACCTGACACACTAGCTAAATTGTTCCCCAACTCTTTTTTCCCCAATTTCTTTGACTCTCAATCTCTATCTTTTTCCAACACTCTTTCTCTGTCTCTCAATATCCCTCTTTCTCTCACTCTCACTCTCTCAATTTCTATTACTCTCTCTCGCTCTTGCTCTCGTTGCCTCCTCCGATGCACACAACACACCAGGGTTTCCGTTAGCCAACAATTGGCTGCTTTTGGCCGATGAAAAAGCATTAAAGCCGATAAATCAAACTGTTGCCGACCAAAATGACCAGTAGAAAGAAAATTGAATTGCAAAATAATGCTTTTTATTAATTTATGGAAATATCATTCGATGAAAATATATTTGACCTTCCTGCTTACCAGTCTATCTGCTAATTTGCATCATTTTATGGAATTAAATTGTCCTGTGTGATATTTTTGTTAGCCATCATTTTCTTATTTATCCAACACAACTATCACACGCGCACAATATAGTCTATTTTGAGTGGGATTTTTATTTCATATTATGAGGCATGTCTTACCTTGCTACAAAGCAGTTTATTGGTCAAAATACGATCATGGAAACGTGGAGGCAATTATTTTATTAAGACTTCATAGGCGGCACGTGAGTTTCAAGTTTGGTGAAGCTTTCAACTTATTCTACCATTTCTACAGTTCTGCATGCCAGTTATAATTTTCACATACACATTATTGTTGAACAGTTTAATTTCAATCAAAATCATTGTCACTTGGTTAATCATAAAAATATGAATTAAAATGATAAACTTCTAAAAGTTAACTAATGATCACCAGCCGATGCCATATGGGCATATATTGGTACACCATGATCCATTGGCGGCTAGAAAAAACGTGAGAATTGAACTCATAGCCTATAGGCCAATGCAGCAGTATGCCTATAACTACAATTTGCTTTTTCACACCGAGGGTTTGGGAGTATCAAAGGCAATATTGTTGGAATGATTTTTCAGCTAGCTTACTGTGAGGAACAATAGTTTTAACATATCATTCGGAATGAATGTTAAAAAAAAAACACTTTCCTACATTTCTGAACTTCCATGAGCTCAGGCGCACGCGATCCCTCAACATTATCAGAGAAACCAGACACTGCTCATTGCTCACACGCGATCCCTCAACATTATCAGAGAAACCAGACACTGCTCATTGCTCACACGCGATCCCTCAACATTATCAGAGAAACCAGACGCTGCTCATTGCTCACACGCGATCCCTCAACATTATCAGAGAAACCAGACACTGCTCATTGTTCACACGCGATCCCTCAACATTATCAGAGAAGCCAGACACTGCTCATTGTTCACACGCGATCCCTCAACATTATCAGAGAAACCAGACACTGCTCATTGCTCACACGCGATCCCTGAACATTATCAGAGAAACCAGACGCTGCTCATTGCTCACACGCGATCCCTCAACATTATCAGAGAAACCAGACACTGCTCATTGCTCACACGCGATCCCTCAACATTATCAGAGAAACCAGACACTGCTCATTGTTCACACGCGATCCCTCAACATTATCAGAGAAACCAAACACTGCTCATTGCTCACACGCGATCCCTCAACATTATCAGAGAAACCAGACACTGCTCATTGTTCACACGCGATCCCTCAACATTATCAGAGAAACTAGACACTGCTCATTGCTCACACGCGATCCCTCAACAATATCAGAGAAACCAGACACTGCTCATTGCTCACACACGATCCCTCAACATTATCAGAGAAACCAGACACTGCTCATTGCTCACACGCGATCCCTCAACATTATCAGAGAAACCAGACACTGCTCATTGCTCACACGGAGCGCTCCAAACAAGACAATGAAAACATTGACAAATCTTGTCAATGATGGTTATAAAATGAACCAATACTTGTTTCTCACAAGTGTAGCAGGTTGTGAACTCTGCAAACAACAATTATACTCCAAGAATGAGAACGGTAAATGACTGTAATTAATAAATGCATTAACAGAAATGAATGTAACCAAATGATGGGGATTAATGGTACATTTACTACTGGTGACATATGTCATGGGGAATTGATACAAAAATAAAAATAAAGGGCAAACTATTCACACAAAGAAAGAATAAATGTGCAAGAATTGTCTGGAGACAGTCCAGCCATTCTGGGGAGAGAGACTCACCGAGGCTAGATCTTCTCCACACACCCCTCCCCTTCTTATTTTCTGAAAATGTTTAATAATACTGAAGACACATTATCTTCACACATATTTTAAATGCATTTCACTGACAACCGCAACTCAATTATCAACTAGGCCTATTGTCATGATTGCTGCCCAAATTGCGGGCTTCCCAAAAAGGCATAGGCCTAAGAGGAATTTTGTTAAAGAAGCTAGTGGTCCTGGATTCTTCTGTGGCTAAGACATGCGTTCTGGTGAAGTATATTGAGTGATTTGATTTATTTATGTATAGACAGGAGTAATTATATCATTTTGGCACATTTCCATTTACTTCCCTATTGGACCCACCACTATGCCATTTCTCTCTTGTTCTATTGGTTTTCATATCAACTTTCTTTCGTTGTCCAGAACCAAAAGCACAATCCTAGTTATATTAGCAATCCATCCTAGTTGATGCATGTTTAGATTCCCCCTCTTTGTAAGTTTCTAAAAGAGATGTTCATCTATGTCATGTGGAACAGAATGTGTAGAATGGTGTTTTCCCGGGAATTGCATTTTGGCAAAGGTTTGAAAATGACCTTTTATTGTCTGCTTCAGTACATGAGCTGTGTGTTCTGTTTAGATTCATTATAATCTACATGTGATTCCTGTCATTCTGATCACCGTGGGTGGACACCCTAATGGGTTATGCATCCAATGTATATGGGTCCAGTACATTAAAGTCTTCCCGTCACGTTGTCCGGCGCCACATTCTCCTAACGGAAACCCTGACACACAAACGTATGTGTGAAGTAGTGGACTGATCTAAGGAGATTACCAGGACAGGCTGAACATTAGCCTGTGGTTTCAGTCCCTATTACCATCAATAGCCCTGTGGAAATGAAGAGAATTCACAAAAAATAGTCTCTCTCCTTTTCCCCGCAACACATGGCCCTTCACATTTAACGTGCTTAGCTTCAAACAGCGTGCTATGAACAACATACTAGGACCACTAAATGCACAGAGACACACATATAACAGTACTGTACACATGTTGCAGATGAAAGAAATAACACGTGCTGTACTGGCAAACATATGGGCACAAAGGCAATCATAGCATCAGAAAGCATAAACTGGTATACGGTACAAAGGTGTATACACACATTATCTCTCTCAAACACACAAACAACACTACAGAGTATCTGGTTGTTTTATCAGACCTATTCCTTCTTGTCAAAATGGCAGCATGTTAACCCCTCTGCCTTCATCCTGCTCAGAACAGACAGGTGGGAGAAAACAAAGGAACTGTGGAATCTCAGCTGTGGAGTGGTACCTGCAGGCACTGAGATCACAGGCATCACACACACAGGCACGCATACGCACACACGCACACACACACACACACACACACACACACACACACACACACACACACACACACACACACACACACACACACACACACACACACACACACACACACACACACACACACACACACACACGCACACACACACACACACACACACACAGTCATCAACTGGAGTGCTGGCATCACTCAATATTGCTGTAATACGAAAGCTCAGTCCTACCCCAACAAACTGTCTATGAACACACTTGGATTCCCCTAGGAGGGTGAGAGGGGAAAACATGCCCATGCGAGAGCTTAGATTTGGCAGATGATCTTTAAGATGATGGTTTCTCAAATGACTGCCTCGCCTGGTTCACCAACTACTTCTCTGATAGAGTTCAGTGTGTCAAATCGGAGGGCTTGTTGTCCGGACCTCTGGCAGTCTCTATGGGGGTACCACAGGGTTCAATTCTCAGGCCGACTATACATCAATGATGTCGGTCTTGCTGCTGGTGATTCTCTGAGCGACACCATTCTGTATACCTCTGGCCCTTCTTTGGACACTGTGTTAACTAACCTCCAGACGAGCTTCAATGCCATACAACTCTCCTTCCATGGCCTCCAACTGCTCTTAAATGCAAATAAAATTAAATGCATACTATTCAACCGATCGCTGCCCACACCTGCCCACCCGTCCAGCATCACTACTCTGGACGGTTCTGACTTAGAATATGTGGACAACTACAAATACCTAGGTGTCTGGTTAGACTGTAAACTCTCCTTCCAGACTCACATCAAGCATATCCAATCCAAAACTAAATCTAGAATCGGCTTCCTATTTCTCAACAAAGCATCCTTCACTCATGCTGCGAAACACACCCTCATAAAACCATCCTAACGATCCTCGACTTGGCGATGTCATTTACAAAATAGCCTCCAACACTCTACTCAACAAATTGGATGCAGTCTATCATAGTGGCATCCATTTTGCCATCAAAGCCGCATATACTACCCACCACTGCGACCTGTATGCTCTCGCTGGCTGGCCATCACTTCATACTTGCCGCAAAACCCACTGGCTCCAGATCATCTACAAGTCTCTGCTAGGTAAAGCCCCACCTTATCTCAGCTCACTAGTCACCTTAGAAGCACCCACGCGTAGCACGCGCTCCAGCAGGTATGTCTCACTGGTCACCCCCAAAGCCAATTCTTCCGTTGGCCGCCTTTCCTTCCAGTTCTCTGCTGCCAATGACTGGAACGAACTGTAAAAATCACGGAAGCTGGAGACTCATATCTCCCTCACTAGCTTTAAGCACCAGCTGTCAGAGCAGCTCACAGATCACTGCACCTGTACATAGCCCATCTGTAAATAGCCCATCCAACTACCTCATCCCCATACTGTATTTATTTAATTATCTTGCTCCTTTGCACCCCAGTATCTCTACTTGCACATTCATCTTCTGCACATCTACCATTCCAGTGTTTAATTGCTATATTGTAATTACTTCGCCACCATGGCCTATTTATTGCCTTACCTCCCTTATCCTACTTCATTTGCACACACTGTATATCAACTTGTTCTACTGTATTATTGACTGTATGTTTGTTTATTCCATGTGTAACTCTTTGTTGATGTATGTGTCAAACTGCTTTGCTCTATCTTGGCCAGGTCACAGTTGTAAATGAGAACTTGTTCTCAACTAGCCTACCTGGTTAAATAATGGTGAAATAAAATAAAAAAAATTTAACCAGTGCCCACAACTAATGGAGGCCAAACAACCACATGCCATGATCAAGAAAAACTATTCAAATGTATACCACTTATTCCACTCATAATGTATCTTGGCCTCATAATAAGGGTTATTTAGTTGGGGTCGAGCATTAATTTTATTAAATGAATTCCAGGATTATTCCTGGGTTTCAGCAGTACCCAAAGACGTCATCGTTATTTCGCTTCAAAGAGTAGACAGAGCACTGCATATATTACATTTTTATATAAAGGGGACTTGTATGACTTTACATCTAAACCCATTAAGCTCCATGCGCAGAATATTATGATCACAATATTTTGCCCAATGCAGTCATCTCAAGTATCACACAAAAAGCAAAGTAAAGCTAAAAACATGGAGTCTAAATTTGAAAACTTCACAAACTTTTAATGACTTTCTATCTAATTTTCTCTTTTTATACTTCCTAGTTAGTGAACGAGAGAAAGTGAGATAATATACAGCTAGGTACAGGCACGCACACACACACACACACACACACACACACACACACACACACACACACACACACACACACACACACACACACACACACACACACACTACACACATGCATTTTAGAATGTTATTTTACTGTCCCCAGCACAACGTGCACCTGTGTAATGATCATGCTGTTAATCATCTTCTTGATATGCCACACCTGTCAGGTGGATGGATTATCATGGCAAAGGAGAAATATTCACTTCTTAATTGTTTTCATTCTGTTTCATCTATACTGAGTACACCACACATGAGGAAGACCGAGGGCTGTTGCGGCGACCGTATTACCACCAAACTGGCGGTCGCGAGACATGGTCACAGTCAAACTCCACATGACCATTTAGTCATATATACACCGTTCAAAAGTTAGGGGTCACTTAGAAATGTCCTTGTTTTTGAAAGAAAAGCAACACTAAAATGACGTTAAATTGAACAGAAATACAGTAGATATTGTTAATGTTGTAAATTATATCTACAGTTGAAGTCGGAGGTTTACATACACCTCAGCCAACTACATTTAAACTCAGTTTTTAACAATTCCTGACATTTAATCTTAGTAAAATGCCCTGTTTTAGGTCAGTTAGGATCACCACTTTATTTTAAGGATGTGAAATGTCAGAATAATAGTAGAGAGAAGGATTTAGTTCAGTTTTATTTCATCACATTCCCAGTGGGTCAGAAGTCCACATACACTCAATTCGTACTTGGTGGCATTGCCTTTAAATTGTTTAACTTGGGTCAAATGTTTCGGGTAGCCTTCCACAAGCTTCCCACAATAAGTTGGGTGAATTTTGGCCCATTCCTCCTGACAGAGCTGATGTAACTGAGTCAGGTTTGTAGGCCTCCTTGCTCGCACAAGCTTTTTCAGTTCTGCCCACAAATTTTCTATAGGATTGAGGTCAGGCCTTTGTGATGGCCACTCCAATACTTTGACTTTGATGTCCTTAAGGCATGTTGCCACAACTTTGGAAGTATGCTTGGGGTCATTGTCCATTTGGAAGACCCATTTGTGACCAAGCTTTATCTTCCTGACTGATGTCTTGAGATGTTGCTACAACCACTAGTGTAGCAGGGTAGCCTAGTGGTTAGAGTGTTGGACTAGTAACCGGAAGGTTGCAAGTTCAAATCCCCGAGCTGAACAGGCAGTTAACCCACAGTTCCTAGGCCGTCATTGAAAATAAGACTTTGTTCTTAACTGACTTGCCAAGTTAAATAAATGTAAAAATAAAATATATCCGCATAATTCTCCTGCCTTCATGATGCCATTTATTTTGTGAAGTGCACCACTCCCTCCTGCAGCGAAGCACCCCCACAACATGATACTGCCACCCCTGTGCTTCACGGTTGGGATGGTATTCTTCGGCTTGCAAGCCTCCTCCTTTTCCCTCCAAACATAACGATGATCATTATGGCCAAACAGTTTTATTTTTGTTTCATCAGACCAGAGGACATTTCTCGAAAAAATATGATCTTTGTCCCCATGTGCAGTTTCAAACCGTAATCTGTCTTTTTCATGGCGTTTTTGGAGCAGTGGCTTCTTCCTTGCTGAGCGGCCTTTCAGGTTATGTCGATATAGGACTCGTTTTACTGTGGATATAGATACTTTTGTACCTGTTTCCTCCAGCATCTTCACAAGGTCCTTTGCTGTTGTTCTGGGATTGACTTGCACTTTTCACACCAAAGCACGTTAATCTCTAGGAGACAGAATGCCACTCTCCTTCCTGAGTGGTATGACGGTGGTGTGGTCCCATGGTGTTAATACTTGGGTACTATTGTTTGTACAGATGAATGTGGTACCTTCAGGCATTTGGAAATTGCTCCCAAGGATGATCCAGACTTGTGGAGGTCTACAATTTCTTTCTGAGGTCTTGGCTGATTTATATTGATTTTCCCATGACGTCAAGCAAAGATGCTCTGAGTTTGAATGTCGGCCTTGAAATACATCCACCTACACCTCCAATTGACTCCAATTATGTCAATTAGCCCATCAGAAGCTTCTAAAGCCATGACATATTATTCTGGAATTTCTCAAGCTGTTTAAAGGCACAGTCAACTTAGCGTATGTAAACTTCTGACCCACTGGAATTGTGACACAGTGAATTATAAGTGAAATAATCTGTCTGTAAACAATTGTTGGAAAAATGACTTGTGTCATGCACAAAGTAGATGTCCTAACTGACTGCCAAAACTATAGTTTCTAACAAGAAATGTGTGGAGTAGTTGAAAAACGGGTTTCAATGACTCCAAACTAAGTGTATATAAACATCCGACTTCAACTGTACATAGGCGTACAGAGGCCCATTATCAGCAACCATCACTCCTGTGTTCCAATGGCACGTTGTGATCACCTGATCAGTAAGAATTCCATCTCTCACAGACCTGTTAGTTTTTCTTTAAGAATCCCTCCTGTTCTCCACTCATTACCTGTATTAACCGCACCTGTTTGAACTTGTTACCTTTATAAAAAACACCTGTCCACACACTCAATCAAACAGACTCCAACCTCTACACAATGGCCAAGGCCAGGACGTCGGGTTAAATTGTAGACCTGCACACGGCTGGGATGGGCCACAGGACAATAGGCAAGCAGCTTGGTCAGAAGGCAACAACTGTTGGAGCAATTATTAGAAAATGGAAGAAGTTCAAGATGACGGTCAATCACCCTCGGTCTAGGGCTCCGTGCAAGATCTCACCTTGTGGGGCATCAATGATCATGAGGAAAGTGAGGGATCAGCCCAGAACTACACGGCAGGACCTGGTCAATGACCTGAAGAGAGTTAGGACCACTGTCTCAAAGAAAACCATTAGTAACACTCTACCCCGTCATGGATTAAAATCCTTCAGCGCACGCAGGTCCCCCTGTTGAAGCCAGTGCATGTCCAGGCCCGTCTGAAGTTTGCCAATTACCATCTGGATGATCCAGAGGAGGAATGGGAGAAGGTCATGGGGTCTGATGAGACAAAAATAGAGCTTTTTGGTCTAAACTCCACTCGCCGTGTTTGGAGGAAGAAGAAGGATGAGTACAACCCCAAGAACACCATCCCAACCGTGAAGCATGGTGGTGGAAACATCATTGTTTGGGGATGCGTTTATGCAAAGGAGACAGGACGACTGCACCGCATTGAGGGGAGGATGGATGGGGCCATGTATCGCGAGATCTTGGCCAACAACCTCCTTCCCTCAGTAAGAGCATTGAAGATGGGTCGTGGCTGGGTATTCCAGCATTACAACGACCCGAAACACACAGCCAGGGCAACTAAGGAGTGGCTCCGTAAGAAGCATCTCAAGGTCCTGGAGTGGTCTAGCCAGCCTCCAGACCTGAACCCAATAGAAAATCTTTGTAGGGAGCTGAAAGTCCGTATTGCCCAGCGACAGCCCCTAAACCTGAAGAATCTGGAGAAGGTCTGTATGGAGGAGTGGGCTAAAATACCTGCTGCAGTGTGTGCAAACCTGGTCAAGAATGACAGGAAACATATGATCTCTGTAATTGCAAACAAAGGTTTCTGTACCAAATATTAAGTTCTGCTTTTCTGATGTATCGAATACTTATGTCAAGCAATAAAATGCAAATTAATTCATTAAAAATCCTACAATGTGATATTCTGGATTTTTGTTTTAGATTCCACAGTTGAAGTGTACCTATGATAAAGATTACAGACCTCTACATGTTTTGTAAGTAGGAAAACCTGCAAAATCGGCAGTGTATCAAATACTTGTTCTCCTCACTGTATGTACAAAAAAGTATTTAGTCAGCCACCAATTGTGCAAGTACTCCCACTTAAAAATGAGAGAGGCCTGTAATTTTCATCATAGGTACAAAATGAGAAAGAAACATCCAGAAAATCACATTGTAGGATTTTTAATGAATTTATTTTCAAATTATGGTGGAAAATAAGTATTTGGTCAATAACAAACGTTTATCTTAATACTTGTTATATACCCTTTGTTGGCAATGACAGAGGTCAAAAGTTTTCTGTAAGTCTTCACAAGGTTTTCACACACTGTTGCTGGTATTTTGGCCCATTCCTCCATGCAGATCGCTTCTAGAGCAGTGATGTTTTGGGGCTGTTGCTGGGCAGCACGGACTTTCAACTCCCTCCAAAGATTTTCTATGGGGTTGAGATCTGGAGACTGGCTAGGCCACTCCAGGACCTTGAAATGCTTCTTACGAAGCCACTCCTTCGTTGCCCGGGTGGTGTGTTTGGGATCATTGTCATGCTGAAAGACCCAGCCACGTTTCATCTTCAATGCCCTTGCTGATGGAAGGAGGTTCTCACTCAAAATCTCACGATACATAGCCCCATTCATTCTTTCCTTTACACGGATCAGTCGTCCTGGTCCCTTTGCAGAAAAACAGCCCCAAAGCATAATGTTTCCACCCCCATGCTTCACATTAGGTATGGTGTTCTTTGGATGCAACTCAGCATTCTTTGTCCTCCAAACACGACGAGTTGAGTTTTTACCAAAATATTCTATTTTGGTTTCATCTGACCATATGACATTCTGCCAATCTTCTTCTGGATCATCCAAATGCTCTCTAGCAAACTTCAGACGGGCCTGGACATGTACTGGATTAAGCAGGGGGACACATCTGGCACTGCAGGATTTGAGTCCCTGACGGCATAGTGTGTTACTGATGGTAGGCTTTGTTACTTTGGTCCCAGCTCTCTGCAGGTCATTCACTAGGACCCCCGTGTGGTTCTGGGATTTTTGCTCACCGTTCTTGTGATCATTTTGACCCCACGGGGTGAGATCTTGCGTGGAGCCCCAGATCGAGGGAGATTATCAGTGGTCTTGTATGTCTTCCATTTCCTAATAATTGCTCCCACAGTTGATTTCTTCAAACCAGGCTGCTTACCTATTGCAGATTCAGTCTTCCCAGCTTGGTGCAGTTCTACAATTTTGTTTCTGGTGTCCTTTGACAGCTCTTTGGTCTTGGCCATAGTGGAGTTTGGAGTGTGACTGTTTGAGGTTGTGGATAGGTGTCTTTTATACTGATAACAAGTTCAAACAGATGCCATTAATACAGGTAACGAGTGGAGGACAGAGGAGCCTCTTAAAGAAGAAGTTACAGGTCTGTGAGAGCCAGAAATCTTGCTTGTTTGTAGGTGACCAAATACTTATTTTCCACCATAATTTGCAAATAAATTCATTAAAAATCCTACAATGTGATTTTCTGGATTTTTTTTCCTCATTTTGTCTGTCATAGTTGAAGTGTACCTATGATGAAAATTATAGGCCTCTCTTATCTTTTTAAGTGGGAGAACTTGCACAATTGGTGGCTGACTAAATATTTTTTTGCCCCACTGTATATATATATATATATATATATATTTGTAATTGTTATGTTCTGTTAATTACTGATGTCCCCTTTAAGAATGGATCACCCTTGGTCATGCGCAGTGTTGTTCTATGTTATTCTGGTACTAACTCGTTTTAGTACATCTGAAGCTCCAGTTCAATTTATTGTATTCAGAGTCTTTCTTATTATATAAGTAATAAGAGCTAAGACACTACAGTAATAATGACAATTATAATAATACTGAATGAACAATGAACACTTTTATTTTAACTTAATATAATACATAAAGAAAGTCAATTTAGTCTCAAATAAATAATGAAACATGTTCAATTTGGTTTAAATAATGCAAAAACACAGTGTTGGAGAAGAAAGTAAAAGTGCAATATGTGCCAGGTAAAAAAAGCTAACATTTAATTAAGTTCCTTGCACAGAACATGAGAACATATGAAAGCTGGTGTTTCCTTTTAACATGAGTCTTCAATATTCCCAGTTAGGAAGTTTTAGGTTGTAGTTATTATAGGAATTATAGGATTATTTCTCTCTATACCATTTGTATTTCACATATCTTTGACTATTGGATGTTCTTATAGGCACTTTAGTATTGCCAGCCTAATCTCGGGAGTTGATAGGCTTGAAGTCATAAACAGCGCTGTGCTTCAAGCATTGCTAAGAGCTGCTGGCAAATGCAGTAAAGTGCTGTTTGAATGAATGCTTACGAGCCTGCTGCTGCCTACCACCGCTCCGTCAGACTGCTCTATCAAATATCAAATCATATACTTAATTATAATAAACACACAGAAACGCTTATTCTTTCAATGAAATACAAAACTGTTCCGTATTTTATCAGTCTAAATATTGCTGTTACATTGCACAACCCTCAATGTTATGTCATAATTATGTAAAATTCTGGCAAATTAATTATGGTCTTTGTTCAGTTCTTAACGAGTCAGGCGGCCCAAACTGCTGCATATACCCTGACTCTTGCAAGAGAAGTTACACAATTTCCATAGTTAATATTGCCTGCTAACGCTAATTTATTTTAACTACATATGCAAGTTTATGATTATATGTAATGCAAAACAAGCTAGTTAACCTAGTAATATTACCAACCATGTGTCGTTAACTAGAAGATTGTGTGAAGATTGATTGTTTTTTAGAAGATAAGTTTAATGCTAGCTAGCAACTTACCTTGGCTCCTTGCACCCAAAAGGTCCTTTTGATGCTGCACTCGAGTAACAGGTGGTCAGCCTGCCACGCAGTCTCCTCGTGGATCGCAATGTAATCGGCCATAATCGGCATCCAAAAAGTCCAATTACTGATTGTTATGAAAACTTGAAATCGCCACTATTTAATCGGCCAAGCCGATTAATCGGTCAACCTCTAGTCTGCATGTGTTGTTCCCACCATGAAGCATGGAGGAGGATGTGTGACGGTGTGGGGCATGGCTACCACAGCATTCTGCAGTGATATGCCATCCCATCTGGTTTGAGCTTAGTGGGACTATCATTTGTTGTCAACAGGACAATGACCCAACACACCTCCAGGCTGCAAAAGGGCCATTTGACCAAGAAGGAGAGTGATACTTCATCAGATGACCTGGTTTCCACAATCACCCGACCTCAACCCAATTGAGATGGCTTAGGATGAGCTGGACCGCAGAGTGAAGGAAAAGCAGCCAACAAGTATTCAGCATATGTGGGAACTCCTTCAAGACTGTTAGGAAAGCATTAAAGGTGAAGCTGGTTGAAAGAATGCCAAGAGTGTGCAAAGCTGTCATCAAGGCAAATTGAGGCTACTGTGGAGAATCTAAAATATAACACTTTAACACTTTTTGGTTACTATATGATTCCATATGTGTTAGTTCATAATGTTGATGCCTTCACTATTATTCTACAATGTAGAAAATAGTAAAAGTAAAGAAAAACTCTTAAATGAGTAGGTATGTCCAAACTTTTGACTGGTACTGTAAATATGTATATACAGCTGTATTTGTTGAGAAGTGTTAATTGGTTTGGTGGGAGAGGGAGAGAGAGAGAGAGAGAAAGAGAGAGAGAGAGAGAGAGAGAGAGAGAGAGAGAGAGAGAGAGAGAGAGAGAGAGAGAGAGAGAGAGAGAGAGAGAGAAAGAGGGGGGGCAGCTGGGTAAAGTTGGTGCACATTTCCTCAGTCTCCATGTCAAGTTATTGTTGGCTGTGTTCTTTGAAGTGCCTGGGTCGGTTTCTCCCAGGGTGCATTGGGGTTAAGGGCCGTGGAAAACAGGATTACACCAACCCCCGCTCTCCCCCCCCTCCCCTCTCCCCCTCGCTCCTCCAATTAATTACCCTTAGCCTGTTTGGGAAATAAATCCTGCTTATCTCCCGCTCCCATCAGCGAAAGGCAAGACAGCTAGTTCCCTCTCTACTCCCGCCTGACTGTCGGAGGTTTCAACTCAGCCCCACC
This sequence comes from Oncorhynchus masou masou, assembly GCF_036934945.1. Classification (NCBI taxonomy): domain Eukaryota; kingdom Metazoa; phylum Chordata; class Actinopteri; order Salmoniformes; family Salmonidae; genus Oncorhynchus; species Oncorhynchus masou. The sequence continues at coordinate 28,367,028 of NC_088223.1, read as the reverse complement.
AGACTCATCGTAATGTCTGTAACCGAGACGGCAAATGAGAACCCCCCCCCCCCCTGCTCTACTGCAATCAAGCTGATTGTTCCATCCATGACCAATTGAATCGTAACGTTGAAACACTAGACACCAGTTCACTCCTACAGCTATATTTGTTGAGAAGCGTTAATTGGTTTGGTGAACTCTGTCAGAGAAGTTCAGAGATTTCCTCATTCAGTGCTTTTGATGTAGTGTGACGGTCCAATCAGGGTTTAGTTGGGTGAGATTTACAGTCTCGTTCTGTAGAAGACAATAGACAAAGCCCCCATAGTGGGTTTCCGACTGAGAACTGGTTCAATCTGCCTGTGCTCCTCTCAAAATGTGTCTGTTCATATTGTAAGAGGGGTTGAGAGCAGACCAATTCACAATGCAACAATTGGATTGATCAATTCATTTTTTTTTGTATCATTACTTTCCCTATCCCGTGTGGTGTGTGACCAGATAGGGGCCAGAGAGCGTATTACACATTACCAACAGAGTGCATGTTCATTAAGAACAAGAGCTAAAGGCATTTCTCAGGGTCACAATCACTGTTTTGCATTGTCTCACTCTCCATCGTGTAAAAAATGAAATGAAGTGCAGAACAGCAGAGAGATGGCCTATAAGCCCAAGCTCTCTGGCCTGGATCCTGCAACATGCGTAGGCGGTCCAATCAAGTCATGTATTCTCCTTCGTGGGAGTAGCAGCCCGCGGTTGAAGTAGCAGCCCACGGTCGAGATACGAGGCCGGCACGGAATATCCTGGAGTGGGGATTAGGCTGGTGTTTGTTCTCTTCCTGAGCCCTGGGTAGAATGTGTTCTATTCTCTCTCTGAGGGCCGGCTCCAGGAGGCTCCATGTTTAGGATGCTCTGCCAGTTCATCTCAACATCCAGCTGTGCCAGGGGACTGAGGGGGAGAACCTCCAATGGTTAACTCCTCCGCTATCCAAATGCATTTCTCCTCCCAGGATGGAAGACTGGAGTGGTCAGCGGCTCATAAGGACCAGTCATTGTTGGTTTAGAGTGCTGTATGATATATTAGGCGGACTATAGCATGTGGTATCTTCACAGAAAAAGTATCAACTGTAAACATGAAAATGAGACAGAGGGAAAAAGCCCAAAAAAGTTTCATGGAGGTTATTGATGTAAAAAGATGACTTGAAATATCTGGCTTTACAGTAAAATGCATAAACATTTCCTTCTAATCTGGATATCAGAAGAGAAGGAAAACCAAATAAAATCCTCATCTTTTAGTTGAACAGTATGTGTACTCTTCCCTCCGAGCAAATACTTAGTAAAGTTCACCATTTCCGGAAAAGTATATATTTTATCACATTGGTTGAGCAGACACAAAACAGAAGTCTTTGGAGAACTGACGGAAAGACAGCAACAGACTCTGGCATTTCCTTGTTCTCATCAGAGTCTTTAACACTAAAAGCCTTTTCCTTTGACATCATGTTTCCACCCCTCCATTCCCATCTCTTATCTACAGTATTTGTTAGATCTTCAAAGATCAGCCAGAGCTTTGAAGATGTTTAGCAGTAACATTTCATTTAGTTAATCCAGCTAACTTTCAATTTCTGAAGTGGATGAGAATGAAAAAGAAGAGAGAAAAAGGGAGGGAGGGGGACAGAAATAATTCTTTCTGAAGCAAAGGAGTCAGCAGAGAGTGAGATAGAGAGAAGAAAGAGAGAAAGAGAGAGAGAGGGAGAAGAAAGAGAGAGAGAGAGAGAAGAAAGAGAGAGAGATAGAGAGAAGAAAGAGAGAAAGAGAGAGAGAGGGAGGAGAGAGAGAGAAGAAAGAGAAGAAAGAGAGAGGAGAGAGAGAGAGAGAAGAAAGTGAGAGAGAGAAGAAAGAGAGAGAGAGAGAGAGAGAGAGAGAGAGAGAGAGAGAAAGAGAGAGAGAGAGCAAACCTAAAGCCAGAGCTTCTGACAGCTCTTCATCAGTCAGTAGGCGTCAGGGCAACAGAGTCAGAAGAAGACAATTATGGGTACAGCGGAACCCAACAGTGACGAGTGTTGAACCGGAGGCTGCCTGCTCCGTGGCCGATAACCCTCCGTGTCACACACACACACACACACACACACACACACACACACACACACACACACACACACACACACACACACACACACACACACACACACACACACACACACACACACACACACACACACAAAGCATTAACAACACCTTCCTAATACTGAGTTGCACCCCCCCTTTAGCCCTCAGAACAGCCTCAATTTGTTGGGGTAAGGACTCTACAAGGTGTCGAAAGAATTCCACAGGGATGCAGGCCCATGTTGACTCCAATGGAGAAAGAGAAGAAAGGGAGTGAGGGAGGGAGAGGGAAAGAGATAAAAACATTGAAGTGAATGAGTCAGCAGAGAGAGAGAGATAGAGAGAGTGAGACAGAGGGGGAGACAGAGGGAGAAAGAGAGAGCGAACCTAAAGCCAGAACTTCTGACAGCTCTTCGTCAGTCAGTACACAGTTGTGTCAAGTTGGCTGGATGTCCTTTAGGTCATGAACCATTCTTGATACACACGGGAAACTGTTAAGTGTGAAAAAGCCCGAACGTTGCAGTTCTTGACACAAACTGGTGTGCCTGGCAGCTACTACCATACCCCATTTAAAGGCACAAATCTTTTGTCTAGCCCATTTACCCTCTGAATGGAACACATATACAATCCATGTCTCAATTGTCTCAAGGCTTAAAAATGATTCTTTAATGTGTCTCTTCCCCTTCATCTACACCAGTCGTCACCAACTGGTCGATCGCAATCGACTAGTAGATCTCCATGGGATTCCTGGTCGATCATCAAACATTTATGTAAAAAACTCAACGATAAAGCCTTAAGTTCCTATTTTTTAAATTCATTTCATTCTATTGATAATAGGTGCACCTAATTCAGCAACCCTAGCGCCGGGAAGACAGTGTTCTCATTTTGAAACACTTCATGTGTCTGAAGGTAGAACTCTGCCTACCCGGCAGGTCCAGACAGCGAATCAAGTGCACCTATAGGCCTACTGCTGGCCAATGAGATAACTCAGATCACAGTGTTTGCAAAGTTTACTTGAACCAAGGATGATAAAAAGACTCCTTGAACACACAGAAAAGATTATAAAAAATGTTAAATTATGACTAGAGAGAGACTCAAGGAATACAGCAAAGAGCTGCTGTTTCCATGAGTATGTTCATGTTTAAGTTGTTGTCAAGAAAGTCATAAAATGCAGATTCTCCCTACTTTCACTCATGCTTGTGTTGTTATTATTAGCGGATTGTATCTTTTTAAATATAGAGGAAAAATGTAACTTTCTCTGGTCATGGGAGTAACAACATGATTTGGTACATTAGGCAGCAGTAATGCAGTGCGATGTAAGTTTATCTATCAGCGGCGAGAGGGACGGTGAGTTGGGTGAGAGGCAGCCTCACCGATCCTCCCGCCCCTCAGACTGACCATCAGATGCAGGCCATCAGTCCACAAAAAAAGCGAATTATTATGCTCACTTAGCTGTTCCTCACAAGTAATACAACAAATGATATATTACCAGTGTGGTCATACTGTACCTCCATTTTTTATATATATAATGTTTAAATGGTCTGAGAAGAACAACATTGACAGGGTAAGTCAAGCATAGCCAATATGCAGTGATAATGTATTGGGCCTATGGCCTAATGCACAAACCTCAATGCTACAGAACGATTTTTACTTGGTTGATGTTGCATAGGGTTACGTTTTTAAGTCATGACATCAATAAGGGATCATAACTTTCACCTGGATTCAAGTGGTCAGTCTGTGTCGTGGAAAGAGCAGGTGTTATTCATGTTTTGTACACTCAATGTACATACACACACACCGTGTCGTCCCTGCATTCATACATTGACCCATCATACGTCTGCTCTTTATCTGCTCCTGAGGGAATGACAGCCACCACACAGCAGACAACAACTGTTGGGCGCACACACACAGCCTCAAAGCAGGGGAGGAGAGAGGAAAACACTAATGCATTCTAAACAAATCCTGACTGTCATGAAGTCATATTAATGTGGTTTAAAAGTTTAGTTTAAGGACATTAAAATACTCTCATACTAACTTTTTAGAGAAACACCATGAATATATTCTGTCTTGGCCTAAAATAATTTAACAGAATGTGCTGACTTTTTACCTCTTGCTCTTCTGTGTCAGTACTGTTGTTTAGATATGAAGTGAAAGAACAGTAGTTGGATTGGGAAAAATATTTCCTAAGTGAATGTTTGTTTACCTAACCATCATCATGGCCAAGCCAGATGGATAAGAAAGTGCAGTAGTTAATATTTTTACACTAAATTTGTTTGTGCCAAGACTCTTCCTGGAGCTGGCAGCCCAAACAAACTGAGCAATCGGGGAAGCAGGGTCAGAGAGGTGACTAAGAACCCAATGGTCACTCTAACAGAGCTCCAGAGTTCCTCTGTGGAGATGGGAGAACCTTCTAGAATGACAACCATCTCTGCAGCCCTACAACAATCAGGCCTTTATGTGAGAGTGGCCAGACGGAAGCCACTTCTCAGTAAAAGAGTTCCCAGGCCATGGGAAACAAGATTCTCTGGTGGGGATGTTTTTCAATGGCACGGACTGGGAGACTAGTCAGGATTGAGGGAAAGATGAACGGAGCAAAGTACAGAGAGATCCTAGATGAAAACCTGCTCCAGGGCCTCAGACTGGGGCGAAGGTTCACCTTCCAACAGGATAACAACCATAAGCACACAGCCAAGACAACGCAGAAGTGGCTTTGGAACAAGTTTCAGAATGTACTTGAGTGGCCAAGCGAGAGCCTGGACTTAAACCTGATCGAACATCTTTGGAGAGACCTGAAAATAGCTGTGCAGCGACGCTCCCCATCCAACCTGACAGAGCTTGAGAGGATCTGCAGAGAAGAATAGGAGAAACTCCCCAAATACAGCTGTGCCAAGCTTGTAGCATCATACCCAAGAAGACTTGAGGCTGTAATCATTGCCAAAGGTGCTTCAACAATGTACAGAGCAAAATGTTTGAATAATTATGTAAATGTAATATATTTCAGTTTTTTATTTTTAATACATTTGCAAAAAATAAAAATACTGTTTATGCTTTTTTTAAACTGTTTATGCTTTGTCATTATGTGTTAAGGCTGTAACGTAAGAACATTTAGAAAAAGTCAAAGGGTCTGAATACTTTCCGAATGCACTGTATATACTGTATATTATAATGGATGAAGTTCTTTACAGGTTTAACTGTAATTTCAAACCAAAATAAAAGAATATCAAACGCCTCTTCAATCTCTCTAATTCAATTCATCTTCGTCTTGTTTAAAACTTTTTAATGTGAACTCAATGTTCTCTGTAAAACAAGTGGGTACAAAGTAACCTATCCTTTCTAATCACTGCATATATGTTCAATTACTGTCATATTATATGTTCAATTACTGTCATTCATTTCACACAATTACCCTGTTAAAACCAGGGAGCTAGTATATTATTATTGTGTGTGTGTGTGTGTGTGTGTGTGTGTGTGTGTGTGTGTGTGTGTGTGTGTGTGTGTGTGTGTGTGTGTGTGTGTGTGTGTGTGTGTGTGTGTGTGTGTGTGTGTGTGTGTGTGTGCGTGTGTGTGTGTGTGTGTGTGTGTGCGTGTGTGTGTGTGTGTGGGTGCGCCTGCGTGCTTGTGCGTGTGTGTGTGTGTGTGTGTGTGTGTGTGTGTGTGTGTGTGTGTGTGTGTGTGTGTGTGTGTGTGTGTGTGTGTGTGTGTGTGTGTGTGTGTGTGTGTGTGTGTGTGTGTGTGTGTGTGTGCATTTACGATAGAGAAATATGCAGCTTGGAAAATTCCAGAAAAATATGCCATGGCTTTAGAAGCTTCTGATAGGCTAATTGACATCATTTGAGTCAATTTGAAGTGTACCTGTGGATGTATTTCAAGGCCTACCTTCAAACTCAGTGCCTCTTTGCTTGACGTCATGGGAAAAATCAAAAGAAATCAGCCAAGAACTCAGAAAAAAAATGGTAGACCACCACAAGTCTGGCTCATCCTTAGGAGCAATTTCCAAATGCCTGGAGGTACCACGTTCATCTGTACAAACAATAGTACGCAAGTATAAACACCATGGAACCAAGCAGCCGTCATACCACTCAGGAAGGAGACACATTCTGTCTCCTAGAGATGAACGTACTTTGGTGCGAAAAGTGCAAATCAATCCTAGAACAACAGCAAAGGACCTTGTGAAGATGCTGAAGGAAACAGGTACAAAAGTATCTATATCCACAGTAAAACAAGTCCTATATCGACATAACCTGAAAGGCCGCTCAGCAAGGAAGAAGAGACTGCTCCAAAACTGCCATAAAAAAGCCAGACTACGGTTTGCAACTGCACATGGGGACAAAGATCCTACTTTTTGGAGAAATGTCCTCTGGTCTGATGAAACCATTTGGCCATAATGACCATTGTTATGTTTGGAGGAGAAAGGGGGAGGCTTGCAAGCCAAAGAACACCATTCCAGCCGTGAAGCACGGGGGTGGCAGCATCATGTTGTGGGGGTGCTTTGCTGCAGCAGGGACTGGTGCACTTCACAAAATAGATGGCATCATGAGGCAGGATAATTATGTGGATATATTGAAGCAACATCTCAAGGCATCAATCAGGAAGTTAAAGCTTGGTCGCAAATGGGTCTTCCAAATGGACAATGACCCCAAGCATACTTCAAAAGTTGTGAGAAAATGGCTTAAGGACAACAAAGCCAAGGTATTGGAGTGGCAATCACAAACCCCTGACCTCAATCCCATAGAAGATTTGTTGGCAGAACTGAAAAATCGTGTGAGAACAAGGAGGCCTACAAACCTGACTCAGTTACACCAGTTCTGTCAGGAGGAATGGGCCAAGTTAAACAATTTAAAGGCAATGCTACCAAATACTAGTTGAGTGTATGTAAACTTCTGATCCACTGGGAATGTGATGAAAGAAATAAAAGCTGAAATAAATCATTCTCTGTACTGTTATTCTGACATTTCACATTCTTAAAATAAAGTGGTGATCCTAACTAACCTAAGAGAGGGAACTTTTACTCGGATTAAATGTCAGGAATTGTGAAAAACTGAGTTTAAATGTATTTGGTAAGGTGTATGTAAACTTCCGACTTCAACTGTACATACACAGTGCATTTGGAAAGTACGTATTCCATCCTGTTCACATTATTTCCATAATACCTTACCCTTGATCTTTCTTGAAAAGTTCCTCCAGTTAATTTTTGTTTTTCCTATAATTTATTCTGTGCCTCTCTGGTGCAGTTTAGTATTGCTACAGCTGAAAATTCTTTATTGACTTGGCATTTAAAATCAAATGGTATTTGTCACATACACGTGTTTTGCAGATGTTATTGTTGGTGTAGCGAAATGCCTGTGTTTCTAGCTCCAAAAGTGCCGTAATATCTAACAAGTAGTATCTAACAATACACACAATCTAAAGTAAAGGAATGGAATTAAGAATATATAAATACTTGGACGGGCAATGACAGAGCGGCATAGACTAAGATACAGTAGAATAGGATAAAGTACAGTGTATACACATGAGATGAGTAATGCAAAATATGTAGACATTATTAAAGTGACTAGTGTTCCATTATTAAAGTGGCCAGTGATTTCAAGTCTATGTATATAGGGTAGCAGCCTGTAATGTGCAATGTCTATTTTAAGTCTGATGGCCTTGAGATATAAGCTGTTTTTCAGTCTCTCGGTCCCAGCTTTGATGCACCTGAACTGACCTCGCCAACTGGATGATAGCGGGTGAACAGTCCGTGGGTCAGGTGGTTGATGTCCTTGATGATCTTTTTGGTCTTCCTGTGACATCGAGTGCTGTAGATGTCCTGGAGGGCAGGTAGCTTTCCCCCGGTGATGCGTTGGGCAGACCGCACCATCCTCTGGAGAGCCCTGCGGTTGCAGGCGGTGCAGTTGCCGTACCAGGCGGTGATACAGCCCGACAGGATGCTCTCAATTGTGCATCTGTATAAGTTTGTGTGGATTTTAGGTGCCAAGCAACATTTCTTCAGCCTCATGAGGTTGAAGAGGCGCCGTTGCAACTTCTTCACCACACTGTCTATTTGGATGGAACGCTTCAGTTTGTCAGTAAAGTGTACACCGAGAACATTTCCACCTTCTCCACTGCGGCCCCGTTGATGTGGATGGGGGGGGGGGTACTCGCTCTGCTGTTTCCTGAAGTCCACGATCAGCTCCTTAGTTTTGTTGACATTGGGTGAGAGGTTATTTTCCTGGCACCACACTACATGGCCCTCACCTCCTCCATGTAGGCTGTCTCGTCGTTGTTGGTAATCAGGCCTACTACTGTTGTGTTGTCTGCAAACGTGATGATTGAGTTGGAGGCGTGCGTGTGTGCTCAGGATCAGCAAAGTGGAGGATCAGCGAAGTTGAGGTGTTGTTTCCTACCTTCACCACCTGGGCGCGGTCCGTCAGGAAGTCCAGGACCCAGTTGCACAGGGCGGGGTTCAGACCCAGGGCCTCGAGCTTAATGATGAGCTTTGAGGGTACTATGGTGTTGAATGCTGAGCTATAGTCAATGAACAGCATTCTTACATAGGTATTCTTCTTGTCCATATTGGATAATCCAGTGTGCCAGTGTGCAGTGCGATGGTGATTGCATCGTCTGTGGATCTACTGGGGCAGTAAGCAAATTGAAGTGGGTCAGGTAAGTTAGAGGTGATATGATCCTTGACTAGTCTCTCAAAGCACTTAATGATGACAGAAGTGAGTGCTACAGGGCAATAGTCATTTAGTTCGGTTACATTTACTTTCTTGGGTACAGGAACAATGGTGGACATCTTGAAGCATGTGGGGACAACAGACTGGGATAGGGAGAGATTGAATATGTCTGTAAACACTCCAGCCAGCTGGTCTGCGCATGCTCTGACTGTCACGCCTTGGTCTTGGTATTTTGTGTTTTAGTTTATTAGTTAGTCAGACCAGGGTGTGACATGGGTTATTATGTATTGTATTTCCGTATTGGGGTTTGTAGTGTTTGGGATTGTAGTTGATTAGGGGTGTGTGTGTGTGTTAATTAGGTTGGCTGCCTGAGGCGGTTCTCAATCAGAGTCAGGTGCTTCTCGTTGTCGCTGATTGGGAACCGTATTTAGGTAGCCTGATTTTGCTTTGCATTTCGTGGGTGATTGTTCCTGTCTCTGTGTAGTTTGCACCAGTCAGGCTGTATTAGGTTTCGTTCTGTTTGTTGTTTTTTTTGTATTTATTAGTTATTCGTGTTAGTTCGTTCGTTTTTGTCTTCACTAAATAAACATGAGTAACTTACACGCTGCATTTCGGTCCGACTCTCCTTCAACAACAAAAGAACGCCGTTACACTGACGTTTAAATGTCTTACTCACATCGGTCATGGAGAAGGAGAGCCCACAGTCCTTGGTAGCGGGACACGTCGGTGCCACTGTGTTATTCTGAAAGCGATCAAAGGTGTTTAGCTTGTCTGAAAGCGTGATGACGGTTTCCGTGGCGTGACTGGTTTTCCCTTTGTAGTCCGTGATTGTCTGTAGACCATGCCACATATGTCTCGTGTCTGAGCCGTTGAATTGTGACTACACTTTGTCTCTATACAGACGTTTTGCCTGTTTGATTTCCTTATGGAGGGAATAACTACACTGTTTGTAATCGGCCATATTCCCAGTCACCTTGTTGTGGTTAAATGCAATGGTTTGCGCTTTCAGTTTTGCACAAATGCTGCCATCTAACCACAGTTTCTGGTTAGGGTAAGTTTTAATAGTCACAGTGGGTACAACATCTCCTATACACTTCCTGATAAAGTCAGTCAAAGTATCAGCATATTCGTCTATGTTGTTCTCTGAGGTTAACAGGAACATATCGCAGTCTGCGTGATCAAAACAATCTTGAAGAGTAGATTCCAATTTGTCAGATCAGCGTTGAATAGTCCTTAGCACTGGTACTTCCTGTTTGAGTTTCTGCCTATAGGAAGGGAGGAGCAAAACAGAGTCATGATCAGATTTGGACAAAATGAGGGCGGGAGAGGGCCTTGTAGGCATCCCAGAAGTTGGGGTAGCAGTGGTCGAGTGTTTGAGTGTTAGCAGCGCGAGTACTATGTGTTGATAGAACTTAGGTAACGTTTTCCTAAAATGTTATTTGTTAAAATCCCCAGCTACAACAAATGCGGCCTCAGGATATGTGGTTTCCAGTTTGCATAAAGTCCAGCTAAGTTCCTTGAGGGCTGTCGTGGTATCGGCTTGAGGGTGAATATACATGGCTGTGACTATAACTGAAGAGAATTCTCTTGGGAGGTAATACGGTCGGCATTTGATTGTGAGGTATTCTAGGTCGGATGAACATAAGGACTTTAGTTCCTGTATGTTATCACAATCAAAATGTGAGTAGTTCATCATGAAACATACACCCCCACCCTTCTTCTTCCCGGAAAGATATTTATTCCTGTCTGCGCGATGAACTGAGAACCCAACTAGCTGAATGGACTCAAGACAATATATCCAGAGAGAGCCATGTTTCCGTGAAACAGAGTATGTTACAATCCCTCATTTCTCTCTGGAAGGAAATCCTCATCTCGTCAATTTTATTATCCAGAGACTGAACATTAACGAATAACATACTCGGAAGCGGTGGGTGGTGTACGCGCCTCCTGAGTCGGACTAAAAGTCCACTCTGAGTACCTTTTTTTCTGCCAGCGGTGTTTTGGAACAGCCTCTGGAATCAGTTCAATTGCCCTGGAGGAATCCCCAAAGGATCCAATTCGGGAAAGTCATGGTCGTAATGCTGGTAATGCTGGTGAGTTACTGCCACTCTGAAATCTAAAAGTTCTTCCCGTCTGTATGTATGTAATAACACAAAACATTTCCTGGGATAATATTGTAAGAAATAACCATTTTTAAAAAACAAAATACTGCAAAGTTTCCTAAAAGCTAGAAGCACAGCAGCCCTGTAACGGCTTTCGTCTGGTGAAGGAGAAGCAGACCAAAATGCAGCGTGGTATTTTAGAGACATGTCTAATGACGATGAAAAATGACCAAAAGAAAAACGACAAACGGAACGTGAAAACCTATACAGCCTATCTGGTGACAACAAACACAGAGACAGGAACAATCACCCACGAAATACGCAAATAATATGGCTGCCTAAATATGGTTCCCAATCAGAGACAACGATAATCACCTGACTCTGATTGAGAACCGCCTCAGGCAGCCATAGACTATGCTATACACCCCCAAGACAAAACACACCACAAAAAACCCATGTCACACCCTGGCCTGACCAAATAAATGCAGACAAATACAATATACTTTGACCAGGGCGTGACAAGCCCTGTCCGTCGGTGGCATTTTCCATGTTCCATCCAAAAACAATTATATTATTATATGTACCTCTAAACATTGTCTAGCTGTGGAAAATCATAAAGGATATATGGCTAAACTCTTTCACTCCTAAATGAAATGGTTTCAAATCAGAGCCTGTTCAATGGAAGCTATTATTGATAAATGTGTCTGTCGACTTGGAATATTTCTGTAATTGAGGAACATGATTAATTAATTCAGGGGAATTGTGACATGCAAACAAATTAATTAAGAATCTTAAACACTGATTAAAAAAAGAAAACATTAAAGGACTATGAGCGTGTTCTATATTTCACTCCCGTCTCCCGAATGACTGTAGGTTTCATTTACAACCAAGCCATCCGCATTTAATAACTTTGTAATGAGTCTCAGATCTCTTCATATCCAGATATTTGAAGTTCTATTTTCTAAGGAAAGTCTGTTGCTTAGTAACTTTGCAACAGTCGAGGGACACTAATTGAATAATATAATAATGAGACATCTAAAGGTTCCATGTTTGACTGGAATAAGATATGACAGTGAGTAGCAACATGAGACAGAATTAACTTCTTAAACCCTCCTGCTGTGTTCCAGTCGAATTGGACCGATTTACAAGTTCTCCCTGAAAAAAATGTAGTTCATTTAATCTGATTGTCATAAGGTTCCTTTACTTTGTCCACACAGGCCATCTGAACACACAAAACACATTTTGATGATTTTTATTACATTTTGGGTGTTTTATTTAACTTTTGTACACCTGTGGTGTTCCCGGTCAAAAATGACCGGTCATTAGAAATGAATGGGTGAAACTACAATTAGTCTATAAAAATGAGTTCAGGCACATGCCCATTCACCAGATGGACACACTTCCTCTCCCAGACCCCCACATGCATGTGTGATTGAGCACACACACACACACACCCCTCTCTCCCCTTCTTGGCTTCCATGGCAACCCCCACGGGAACCTTTCCCCAATGGAATCTTTCCCCCATGGGAACCACACCTGTTGGTATTCTCACAAACAATCGCAACATTTTTTCAATAATATATAGAACTTTTCTCGCAGCTCTGGTATATAAAGCTTTTTTGAGACCTTGCTAACAATTAATTCTGTGGCAGCACAATGACCAAACGATATACTGTATGTGAGGCTCTTGATCATATCTTTGATCATGACACTGGTGAGGAGGAGAGAGGACAGGAAACTGAGAGTGAAGATGCATTAGAGGAGGAAGTGTCAGAAGTTGAATACAACACAGAATATGATCCAGACCAAGAGACAACCGATGTAGAACAATCCAGTGATGAGGAAGAGGGCCCTGCTGAGGTTGTTGTTACATTCCAGTGATGAGGAAGAGGGCCCTGTTGAGGTTGTTGTTACATTCCAGTGATGAGGAAGAGGGCCCTGCTGAGGTTGTTGTTACATTCCAGTGATGAGGAAGAGGGCCCTGTTGAGGTTGTTGTTACATTCCAGTGATGAGGAAGAGGGCCCTGCTGAGGTTGTTGTTACATTCCAGTGATGAGGAAGAGGGCCCTGCTGAGGTTGTTGTTACATTCCAGTGATGAGGAAGAGGGCCCTGCTGAGGTTGTTGTTACATTCCAGTGATGAGGAAGAGGGCCCTGCTGAGGTTGTTGTTACATTCCGGTCAAATAATGGGAATTTATCCTGGTCTTCATCCCCACCTGAGAGGAGAGGTCGGATGTCAGTTGAAAATGTTATCAGGATGACCCAGGGCCAACGAGATACGCCATATCCCGGGTTGATGACGTAAAATCCTGCCACTATTTAACAATTTGAAATGGTTTCAAAACAAATGTCCTTGTTAAACTTTGACACAAAGTATTCTATGATAAATAGCACCATATGTTTCATCTGAGTATTTGTTATAATCAAGATAATCCACACATTATGCATTTTTTTTTACTCAAAAACTAGTTGTATGAGTTCCGATCAATGAGGGCTACAGGCCAAAAATAGCAGATAGAAGTTCAAAACTTGTAATGTTCACAAGAACTTAAGTTGATAAAAAGATCTAACACAACATTAGGTGATAATATATGTATTATTATGGATTTATAATCAGCTATAATGGGGTGGTCATTTTGGACCTGGAACACATAATTAATTAACAGGAAATGAACACAACAGGAGGGTTAACTCCAGGCTAGGACTGGGGCTTGGGTTGGACCACAGTCCAGAGCTAAGAGATGCATCAGGTTTCGGGTTGAGAGACTAGGGAGGTATTGTTATCTTACAGGTTAGGTTACTAAAGGTGAGGGCTGGGAGTAAGGAGGGATTGGAGTAGGGCCGACGAGGCTGTGCTTGTCAGGCTGGGGTATAAGAACTGGACTGATGAGGTACTTAGACCTGGGACTAAAGAGGAGTGACTGAGGCCTGGAGCATTATACATACAGAGGAGAGCCAAGGACAGGAACAGTAGACTGGATAGGAATACTCCAATCTCCTCAGTTGACCACCGCTAGCTCCAGCCTCAGCTGTACGTCAGACTAATTTGATCTGGCAGGAAAATATTGCTTATTGTGCATTATTGAAAGGATCATCAGTCTTATAGAGGCTCATCCTCCTCCTTGTACAGCTCACAGGGCCCAGGGCATTCATTATTACATCCGTTACCAGGACATTATATGCAAATGATCTCCACCTAGCTCCGGCACCCATATATCAATTACTGTGACAGATATATATATATATATATATATATATATATATATATATATATATATATAGAGAGAGAGAGAGAGAGAGAGAGAGAGAGAGAGAGAGAGAGAGAGAGAGAGAGAGAGAGAGAGAGAGAGAGAGAGAGAGAGAGAGAGAGAGAGAGAAGGGGGGGTATGGAAAGGACTGTCTGGAAATAGTCTGCACTTGTGGGGATGGAAAGAGGAGAGGAGGAGGAAAAGACAGGAGAGGAGCAAGGAAGGAGAACGTTGAATCCTCCTATCATTCTTTGTCCTTACAGCTCAGACCAGTGTATGCTGACTCTATAGAACACTGATGCCCCACAGAGATCCCATAGCAATTTAAATCCTATATACTGTTCCCTAATCCAGCTTATTGTTAGGATATTGTTACCATAAACCATGCCCTGGCAGTCCATATAGATAATAACACTGCCTCGACACACAGCCAAAACCAATCAGAAACAAATAATACAGCCCCACAAGAAAATAAAGAAAAGGAGAGAGGTGTGTGCGTGCCTGCTTTGTGTGAACAAAAGAGAACTTTGTGTGAACAAAAGAGAGAGACTTTAGAATGCATGTTTATTGTGAGAAAGTCACAGAGAGAGAGCGAGAGAGAGAGAGAGACAAAGACAGGGATAGAGAGGGGTACAGAGAAAGAGAGTGAGAGAGCGAGCGAGCGAGCAAGCGAGAGGAGAGAGAAAGGATCAGTCCAAGTTCCTCTGCCACGAAGGAGTGTTGATAAAACAAGTCAGTGGGAGTAGCTAATAATACTGCAGTAGCATGACAGTAGAGATAGGCAGTCTAGTCTACAAGGACCTATGTGTGCCCAAGAGTCCCTGACAACGCACCGTGTGGGTAACACCAGGTATTAAAAGCTCAACTAGATGTTGAAGGGCATGGCACAAAGCTAATAAAGAATGTAAATCCTTCTCTAAACGCCTTTCATAAACTAGAGGAGGCTCAAACAGGCTGCCATAATGATTGACCCTGTCATTGTTCAGTATAATGACTCAGGGTGTGTGTGAGTGTGTGTGTTGGTGTGTGTGTGTGCACTCTGTCATTGTTTAGCATAATGACTCAGGAGTTTCATCACGTCAGTAGGAAGATGAGGCTAAACTAGCGAGGAGACAATGTCACTGTTTGGAGCACACACATTTACATTTGAGTCATTTAGCAGGCACTCTTATCCAGAGAGACATACAGCAGCAATTAGGGTTAAGTGCCTTGCTCAAGGACACAGGCAGATTTTTCACCTAGTCCACTCAGGGATTCAAACCAGCAACCTTTCGGTTACTTGCCCAAAGCTCTTAACCGCTAGGCTACCTGCCGCTCACGCAGGTGCTTAATAAGCGATGATGAACAGGCGTGTGGAGAGCAGTCACTCATACTCAATATATCCAGTACTCTGACAGAGCACCAATCACGGTTTCTATGACAACAGCCCTATCTAAAAATGCCTCCTCTCCCTACTGTCAATCAAAAGAGTATGAAAACATGAGTTGATGTCAGTTAAAACAGAAATGGCCCCTCCCTGTTATGTAGCCTGAATCAGGCTTACTATACCACTGAGAGAGTGCTGTTGCTTCCCCCTTAATGACAGTACCACACCGCTTCACAATAGCTTCCTTTCATAAGCCACTGTCATTAAAATAATTACAGTAAGGTTAATTATAGAGGACCTGGTCCCTCAATTATCTCAGTGTATCTCGTTACAGAATTCTAGGGATTGATCACGACCAGGGGGGAAAGAGAGACTATAAAAGAGACTCTGTTGACTCCTTTGGTAGATCATCCTGCTAAGGTTGTGAAGGCCTCACAGCAGAGAAGGTTAATCGACGTAAACAACATTTTCTTAGGGTCCATTTTCGGTCACGTTTTAACCTGATCTAAAGCCTACTGAAACAGTATAATATGCAACGTTCTCCCATCTGCCAACCTGCATACTGAATGATCTGACTACAGTGAATGGCGAGAGTATGTTCTGTTCTTCAGAAGCAATGCAGAATCAGAGTCAGTCTGTTGCTAATCACTGAGCTACGGCTCAGCAGGACAATAAGTCAATCAACTCCTGTAGTGTCCTCCACGTAAGCCAATCAACCCATGCTGTGTCTTCCGTAGGATTGCAGAAGGAGACCAGGACGTTAGCCATGAAATCACAGGTAAGTGATTGAACAGAACATGTTTTTGTACCCCTTTTGGAATGGGAGAATGGGCCTGGTTCCTTTGCCATT
The DNA here is from genome assembly GCF_036934945.1 of Oncorhynchus masou masou. NCBI lineage: Eukaryota > Metazoa > Chordata > Actinopteri > Salmoniformes > Salmonidae > Oncorhynchus > Oncorhynchus masou. The sequence continues at coordinate 28,350,734 of NC_088223.1, read as the reverse complement.
TCAGGGTTGTGTTCATTAGGCATGAAACAGAGGTATCTTCTGAACTTGTCAAATAAGGAACACTTGAGAATGTTCATGGTTCAGGTCCAATTCCTAGATATCCAAGAGAGACTGGGAGAGGTGAAAGTTCATGGTACAAGTTTTGTTCTTTTGATTTGATTAGACTTATTTCATTCGTGCTTGCAGTTGACAAGACTGAATTATGCAGAATGCAGTTACATTTGGACAATCCTTAAAAATCACAAGATACTTTGTTCAAAGAATGCTAGCTAACAAGAAATGACCATTTATTTTCTCATTTTCTCCTACCCCCGATGGACACTGACCATTTCAATTATTTGTTTCCGGTGTCTATCATTCAATGTGCTTTGGACAGATAAGAACTGAGCCTTTCCTTTGAGTTCCACTTGACAATTTCTCTTGACTTTCTAACAGAAAGAGGTCTCGACTCCCCGGTCATATCCGTCTCTCACTCGACCTCTAATCTCCCAGTGTTTGGACGATGTCTAGGCCTCTGGTCTCTTTGTACACATCCCCTCCGTTTCTCTCTCCCTTGCCTCTTTTTGTTTTATCTGTTTCATTTCCATTTCTTCCCCTCTTCAGTTCATGCTCTGGTCCGAGTTTAATTAGGACTTACTGAAGCAGACTAGTTATACACAGACCAAAGACACAAGGTAAATGTCTTTGCCCAGCCTCGACTCTCCACAGAGTCTGATAAGCAGCAAGTAAAGCTCTGTCTTCTGTGAAATATCCTCTCCTCCAGAGATTCTGATCAAACTGGCCAGTAAGACTCCCACTTCCTCTGAAAACAAAAAGGATGTGATTAATTAACTACACAATATTTTGCCAGTTGTTCTTGGCACGACATGCTATACAAGGGGGAAAATATGGAAATAACAAGTAATAGCCTAATTTCAAAAGATTTTACTCTTCAACCAGTGCTGGCACCAACCATGAAATATTCTCAAGCAGCAAAAAACATACAAATCTCCCTAACATCCTAGTGCTGCTAATTAAATCCTGTTAATAGAACAAAAAAAGACCTTGTTAGGATTGGTAATTTCATCATTAAAGGTCCAACAACAACACCAGGACAAGAGATGCCTTTAGCGTAAATGCAATAGAAAAACCTCTGAACAGGGATGTTTTAGGATACGTGCCATAATGGCACCCTATTCCCTTTTTGCGCACTACCCATAGGGCTCTGGTAAAAAGTAGTGCGCTATACAGAGAAAAGGTTGCCATTTGGGACACACTTTTACTACACCTATACTTCAAAGACAACATAGCTGCAGAACACGGGGATGCAAATGAGGCAAGGAGTCGTGTTATGTTCGAACAGGGAGTAAGAGCACTCTGGTAATGTGCCATTTAAATGCAAAGAGCCATTCTGCTACAGCTAGTTAGTTTTTGTACTCTCGAGTCAGTGATCATCAAAGCCGGTGAAGTGCAGGAAATGTCCTGCCTTCAAACTGCTACTATAGAGGTGGGGAGAGAGGGCCCAGGTGATTTCACCCCGTGCTTGAAGTCCTGCTAAGAGATGAGTGTCGCGTTTTCGTTTGAACTTTGAGAGGAAAGTGTCACGCCCTGACCTTAGTTATCTTTGTTTTCTTTATTATTTGGTTAGATCAGGGTGTGACAAGAGTGGTTTGTTTAGTTTTTGTATTGTCTAGGGGGTTTTGTATGTCTAGGGGTTTCTCTAGTCTAGGTGTTTATATGTCTATGGTTGCCTAGATTGGTTCTCAGTCAGAGACAGCTGTTTATCGTTGTCTCTGATTGGGGATCATATTTAGGCAGCCATATTTCTAGGGTATTTTGTGGGTTGTTATTCTATGTTTAGTTGCCTGTTCTGCACTAGCCATATAGCTTCACGGTTTGTGTTGTTGTTTTGTATAGTTTTGTTCAGTGTTCTCTCTTTCATTAAAGAGTTATGTACTCTTACCACGCTGCGCCTTGGTCTCCTGTTTATGACAACCGTGACAGAAAGTTCTCAACAAAGATCCTCGCTAGTCTTGCTAGGCCCTCGCAGAACTTTGCTGAGTAGTGTGTATGTTGACGAGGGCTAGTGTGACTTCTGCCACTTGGCAGAAACACACATACACGGCTTAGTCTAATAGAACTCTTCACCCTATTGTGACACTGTAGCTTACTGCCACCATCACCGGTCTCACTCTCCACATATCATGTCAGAGGACAAAATGTCCGTCTTATCACTGTCCACATGTTAGGTATCGGACCTGAATCACACACGATGATGCAATACTCTTTCTATACCAAGATAACATGACAGTTTCCTTTCATTTCCTACATAAACCTTATCAAATACAGACACCATACCCATTACACAAGTCTTCAGCTGCTTTTCTAGACCTGCATTAAGATGCTGTGAGTTGACCTGAGAGAATGGGGAGAGGTTCAAAAACATTTCAGGAGGCAAAGGTGGTCCAATTCAATATGCATTGATTCTGTTTCTATGTTATATATTTTTATCCAAACAATGTATGCAAAAATCCTCCGTTTTAAAGGGTATGACGCCTCTGAAGAGAGGTATGGAGGGGACTGTAATGTCCCCTATACTCCACCTCTGGAATCGCAGCTACCCTCTCCCTCTATTCCTCCCTCCAGTGTTTCCACACCATTGGTATTCTGGTGGTCTCTGGGTCTGTGATCTATATTATTGATCTGCTGCGGTGTCCGATAGATAAACTAAGCTGTTGTCTCAATAAGAGTCTCTTTAGCGGCTCTGGAGGAACCCGTAGAAAGTTATTGGGTTAGAGACGTGCTTACCCAATGGGTAAGTCTATAGGTTGTTTATGCGGTGGAATGGTGCATGAAGCCTCAACATGGTCCCTTGGTTTTATGTTGATATGTTTCAAGAGAAACACTAAGATATTTTTCGTGAAATATAACAACCAGGATTGGGATTGACTTTCCTCACAGAGAAAACATCACTTGAATCATTTTATGGGCTAGTGAGTAACGCCAGGAAATGGCCGTAATGGATGACGTACATGCATTTTTGAATGACGTGCATTGATTGTCAAGTTCAAGTTGACATTGAAATGGATGCCAACTATTACACACAGAAAATGTATAAATAAATTCACTCTCACAAAGCAGCTTGAATAATTGTCTAAAAGGTTGTCTGTTTATGAAGTGATTTTAGCCTGTGTGCTGTGGGTTTGTAAGCCACTGCCTCAAGTAGTCCAAACAATAGGTACTTAGCATGGAAAACCCTCAACAGAGTAGAGCATTTCATATAGTGTTTATTCCTCATCCCTGAGAGAGAGTGTCTGTGATGATGAATAAAGACATGACTGAAGCAGAGTCCACTTCAACGTTTTAACGACACACACGCACACACTCCACTTCAATCCCACATGTACCCCATCTGAAGACCTCTAACAGATGAAAGATACAAAATTAGGGGGAAAAAGGAAGCTAAAAAGGTTTCTGCTACTGGCCCCTGAGGAACACCAGGAAGTATAATCAGCAGTGACCCATGGCCAATCAGCCAATCCCAGGGAGGAAGTTCATTAACTAACCCCATTTTGCCTCCAGAGCGGAGAGATGTGCGTGTGTGTGTGTGTGTGCCCAGAACAGCGGAACAAGTGTTTGATAACACAGCAGATGCATTATGCAGAATCCGGATGCTCTGCAGTGCAGGGCCCTTTTCCTGCACACACACACACACACACACACACACACACACACACACACACACACACACACACACACACACACATGAATAGCAGTCACAGTTCACCTGTGCTAGTGAATATCCCGTCATTACATGCGGCGCCCGCACATGGACAGTTTCTCTGAGGCTTGGAGAAGCTCACACACCATTTCCATCAATGGTGGCAGGAAGCTTTAAATAAACATGCAGGTTTTATGTGTGTGTGCAGCAAATATGGGCACGAAATAAGGCTTGGGTTCCCAGAGAGTGTGTGTGTGTGTTTGGAAAAAGGGTGTTTTAGGGTTAGGGGCTAGAATTAGGGTTACAAATAGGGTTAGGGAAAATAGGATTTTGAATGGGAATCAATTGCTTGGTCCCCACAAGATAATAAAGTGTGTGTGTGTGTGTGTGGTGTGGGGGGGGATGCGTGCGTGCGTGCGTGGAACGAGGCTTGGCCCCCTGCTGGAGCATGACTAACTTACCTACATAGAAAAACAGTGATAGAGCACATGCAGAGAGACCACCTGGCGGTATGGGGATGATGGAAACAGACTCTGAGCTAATGGAAATGCTGGGCCTGTTTTACTCCCCTTCTGTTTCATACACAGCAGGCTGCTGAGGGGAGGACGGCTCATTATATTGATTGGAATGGAGTGAATGGAATGGTATCAAACACATGAAAACCATTTCATCCATTCCAGCCATTACTATGAGCCCATCCTCCCCAATTAACCTTCCACCAACCTCCTGTGGTTTCAAAACCTAGCTAGCATACTAACTTAGGCTCCATTCCAAAGTTCTGTGAAGTGTGGATTTGGACAATGGGATAGAGTTTTTGGGACCCTTTGCTGAATTGTACATCAGAAATGATATTCATTAGATGAAGATGAAGACCTAGGGTTATAAACCACATTGGAACCGTGTTGATATGTACCTCGCAGCAGGTCTGGGGAGGTGTGTGGCCAGTTGTATGTCCTCATCAGCTGCCAGTCAAAGTCGTCCTCCTGTCCCTGCTTGTACTCACACAGTCCAGGGTCAGAGTCTTCATCAAAGGTACAGCCGGCTGTACGGGTAAGAAAGAGAGGGGAAATGGTGGTTAGAAGGCATCAATACTGAATGAAAAAAACCAACTTACAACTCAAACAGCCTTTGTGGGTCAAAGCCTATTCCCCTGCTCTTCAAGCAAAAAGAACATGCCTAAATATATTTTTAAAATATATATGTCTGAGTTTGTCTGTTTTTGTTTGAGAACCACTTTTTTTTTAAGGCGTCAATGAAATGACAAAGAAAATCCATACCTCATATCGTTCCTTTGTTCTTTGGGAAGTGCAAGAGAAAATTACTCTCAAAGACTTAGAATAAATAATGAGCTCTATTAGAGGGACAACAGCAGCAGCACTGCAACTATGAGCACTCAGGACCAAATTCATACATCATCACAGGCAGACTATAAATGCCTACATAAAAAAAACTTTACACTCGCCCTGACCTAAAAGCTTTATTTTCTGTCCAAATAACATTTAATAGTTGTAATCTAGGTGGCATTGCAGCATGGCGACAGGGTCTGGCTGAGTATACCTCTCCGGTCCTTCTGTCCATTTCCCCCTGGGGAATCTATGGGCGGCATCCCAAATGGCACCCTATTCCCTCCAGTATATAGTGCACTACTTTTGACCAGGGCTCATAAGGCACTATATAGGAAATAGGGTTCCATTGAGACAGAGCCATGGTCATTTTGCCCCATTAGCCCTTTGGTGTGAAAATAGCAGGCCAGCTACAGGTCACCGAGATAGGGCTGGGATGACAGGAGGGGGTGGTGGTGCCAGGGTAGGGAGGTAGTGGCACTATCCCATCTGATGGGGATGGTGAGGAGGGGGTGGTGGTGCCAGGGTAGGGAGGTAGTGGCACTATCCCATCTGATGGGGATGGTGAGGAGGGGGTGGTGGTGCCAGGGTAGGGAGGTAGTGGCACTATCCCATCTGATGGGGATGGTGAGGAGGGGGTGGTGGTGCCAGGGTAGGGAGGTAGTGGCACTATCCCATCTGATGGGGATGGTGAGGAGGGGGTGGTGGTGCCAGGGTAGGGAGGTAGTGGCACTATCCCATCTGATGGGGATGGTGAGGAGGGGGTGGTGGTGCCAGGGTAGGGAGGTAGTGGCACCATCACATCTGATGGGGATGGTGAGGAGGGGGTGGTGGTGCCAGGGTAGGGAGGTAGTGGCACCATCACATCTGATGGGGATGGCGAGGGGGTGGGGGCTCTCAACCAGACAGGGAGTCAAGGTGACCTTTACCACCCTGTCAAGCTCATCGTCCCAGTTCATAGTACCGTCTCTCAGCTCTCATCACACCAACCACAGGCTTTAAAGCCAGCAGCTACACAAAAACCCAGAACAAGATGGTCCTAAATGAAAGACAATCGCTAAATGCTGCATATCTCCTATGTCAAAATGGACCATACATAACATGATACACTGTACACAGGGAAGTTTGTTGATAAGGTGAATAGACTAAAGTAGTACTACTCAGGTTGCTATGGTACCAGTGGAGAGCCACAGTTTTGGCCCTTGGATTGAGTTTGACTGGACCAGTGAGAGTAGCAGGAGTGGACCCCTGGTGGTGGGTGGGCAAGCAGAAGAAATGCATATTCACTTCGCATAAAGTCCAGTTTACTTCCACAGGCACAGTCCCCTGTTGCGCGCACACACACACACACACACACACACACACACACACACACACACACACACACACACACACACACACACACACACACGGCTCTCCATTAACTCAAATAGCCCTTGTGTGGTAGGCAGGCCAAACAGCCTTTACTTTAACTCCAACAGTCCACAGTTTAGTGTATATCCCAGGACCCTCTGGGCTAAGTGATCATATTAAGCCTTAGCAGGAGTAGAGCACTGAACAGGACTTGTGTTAAAGAGTCACTGACTCCATGCCAGGCCCTGCTTAAAAGCATCCCACCTGGTCGGCCGGAAAACAAACACACACACACACACACATGCCCGTTGTCCGCTGTTCTCTTTTGTGATTTGTTTGGGAAATCCATCTGTTTTCTTTCTTAATGTAGACTAACTTTTCTCCTGTTTGAAACAGCATGCAGAAGGCATTCCCTTTGCAATCAACCACCAAGACACTTTCTCTTATTCTTATTTTCTTCAGGGCTAGACGTGTCAGCTAATTTGCGGACTACTTTCCACTTTTCCTTCCTGCTGACTAAGTAGCATCAACCCCCCTTCTTCCTCATCCCCTTCTCCCATAGTCCGATCTTCTCATCTCCTCTTCCCTTCACCTCCTGTAGCGAGCTGTGTGTTTCCGGGTGTGTAAGCAGATCACAGATTAAATTGCGTATTCTTGTCTGAGGGCTGGTTGTTGTGTAAGCTATCCACTGAGTAGAGGAGAGAAGAGAGGACACTGGGTGAAAAGGGCCATTATCAAGGGATATCTTTATGCATTTGGGTAGTAGTCAGACCCCTTCAATACAGCCTTATTCTAAAATGGATGACACATGTTTTATCCTCATAAATCTATATACAATACTCCATAATGACAAAGTGAAAATAGGTTTTTAGACATTATTACAAATGTATTAAAAGTAAAACACAAAAATACCCTATTTACATACAGTACCAGTCCAAAGTTGACACACCAACTCATTCAAGGGTTTTTCTTTATTTTACTATTTTCTACATTGTAGAATAATAGCGAAGACATCAAAACTATGAACTAACACATATAGAATCATGTAGTGACCAAAAAAAGAGAGATTCTTCAAAGTAGCCACCCTTTATCTTGATGACAGCTTTGCACACTCTTGGCATTCTCTCAACCAGCTTCACCTGGAATGCTTTTCCAATGGTCTTGAAGGAGTTTCAACAAATGCTGAGAACTTGTTGGCTGCTTATCCTTCACTCTGCGGTCCAACTCAACCCAAACCATCTCAATTGGGTTGAGGTCGGGTGATTGTGGAGGCCAGGTCATCTGATACATCACTCTCCTTCTTGGAGGTGTGTCTTGGGTCATTGTCCTGTAGAAAAACAAATGATAGTCCCAGTAAGCCCAAACCAGATGGGATGGAGTATCACTGTAGAATGCTGTGGTAACCAGGCTGGTTATGTGTGCCTCACAGATAGTGTCACCAGCAAAGCACCCCACATCATCACACCTCCTCCTCCATGCTTCATGGTGGGAACCACACATGCGGAGGTCATCCGTTCACATACACTGCATCTCACAAAAACACGGGGGTTGGAACAAAAGGACAGATTTCCACTGGTCTAATGTCCATGCTCGTATTTCTTGGCCCAAGCAAGTTTCTTATTATTATTATTGACGTCCTTTAGTAGTGGTTTCTTTTCAGGATTTTCGACCATGAAGGCCTGATTCACGCAGTCTCCTCTGAACAGTTGATGTTGAGATGTGTCTGTTCCTTGAACTCTGTGAAGCATGTATTTGGGCTGCAATATCTGAGGCTGGTAATTGTAATGAACATGTCCTCTGCAGCAGAGGTAACTCTGGGTCCTCCTTTCCTGTGGCGGTCCTCATGAGAGCCAGTTTCATCATAGCGCTTGATGGTTTTTGCTACTGTGCTTCAAGAAACTTTCAGTTCTAACTGACAGACCTTCATGTCTTAAAGTAATGATGGACTATCATTTCTCTTTGCTTATTTGAGCTGTTCTTGCCATAATATGGACTTGGTCTTTTACCATATAGGGCTTTCTTCTGTATACCACCTATACCTCAAACACATTAAGGAAGAAAGAAATTCTACAAATTAACTTTTAACATGGCACACCTGTTAATTGAAATGCATTCCAGGTGACAACCTCATAAAGCTGGTTGAGAGAATGCCAAGACTGCACAAAGCTGTCATCAAGGCAAAGGGTGGCTACTTTGAAGAATCTCAAATATAAGACATTTGGTCTGAATACTTTCCAAATGCACTGTACATGTTTCCAGATATCTGATTTTCTTAGATAAAATGAACAGACATGCTCCAGATACCCATGTCCTTAATTTCATATACAGAGCTAAAATATTCTCCGTAATGGAACAGTTTCTATACAGTATTCATCCAATCTGGACCTCAGAAATCTCCCTCCTACCATATGAGTCCATATAAGACACACACCTGATCCTCGTGCACGTAGAATATTCTAATGCCGGAAAGGATAAGTATCAACATGCTGACATATCTAAGCCTTTATACTTAGGCATGAACGAATCCAAATATTTTCTGAAAAGTATCATATCTGTAGTCATTACCTGTTCATTTAAGTATCCGTATAAAAAACTACATTCAAAAGCTAACCTTAGACGATATGTACTCATCCTCGTATGTCTGATCAAAAATGGGCTAAAGCCTACTCATAAAATGTCCAACACCCAAATAATTTGACCTATGCAGGTGCTGAAAATCATTGTGCTTCTTCACATGAAGGTGATATATCTGAGCATACATTTGCACTATTTTCAGTGGTAGGCACAAGATTTGGAAAGGCAAACATCGTAATATTTAATCAAGGTTGCTATTTCCAAAGCACATTTGCTATTTCTGTTTTAAAAAATGCAGCATAGCAAATCCAGAGCTCCAATCACAACATGTTTTCTGTAAAGATGCAAACGTAAGCCAATCTTTGCTAAAAATGATTTTTATTTATTTAAGGGAAAATAAAAGTTGCACCACTGCAATACCCCTGCTTGCCATGTTTGTTATGGACGATGGGTGCAGATTGGGTTGTCAGCAGCGGCCTCTTGCACTCCAGACCCATCGTGGTGGTAGTGTTGGTCTGTGATCTACTCCAAATTGTCAGCGCATAAAACTAGCTAACGTAAACTCACCCCATTCCGTACAAATGTGCGCAACTGCAACATTCAAACGAGGCTAAAAAAAGCAACTATTTCTGTCTTACAATCTCTCTCCACCAGGTGTAGCACTTCTATCATCCTTTAAAAACAAGAAATGGACAGTGTTGGGGGTAAGGGGGGAAACCTAATCATTATTTGCGTCATCATTACATGCGATCATCATTCTCAAAGCCGCTGTTTACTTCTAAGATCACTTTAGCACCGCTCTAAAAACCAGATTCAAATTCGACACAAACCTTCAAATAGGTATGTAATGACATATTATATAAACTCTTTATAGTGTTTTATTTACATTTTAGAGGCGATAAGGTGATAAGTGTAACAGATCGAGTGAAAAAAAAAGCAATTTTCCCACACATCTCTCCTCACTATCATGCATTAGTTTCGCTTCCCCACCCGCCATTTTTAAAAAGACCCGACGGGGCTCATTGCCTGCTTGAATTATGCAGAAACGGGCAGCGTTTAGGTCATGTAATTGATTTTGTTGGAAAGGGGAGAAATTGTGCTTTACAATGGTATTGACATTACAGTTGATCTGGAAGTATTACGTTTTGGGGCGCTAAAATAAGGGCAATTGTACGGACCAAGGCAATGTACGAGTTTACGTGAGTCTACATTAGCTAGCTAGCCCTACTGGCTGCTGACGAAATTAAACAACATTTTTGATTCCAGTTACTAAGATAAATAAAACATCTCAAATTAGCGTTAACTTCTTCGAGGTATTTTCTTAACAACTTCTCACTTCTTTGTTTTTCTGGTTGTCAATTCGAGCACACAGCGTTTAACTTACACAGTAATTTGATTTGTGGCGCCAAAATTCAATAATGCCAGTTGGAACTCCACAGCACAAAATACGTGATTATTGTTGCTAGGCTACCAGTGCTTTTAGCTTGGGGTTTGTGTGCACCTTTATCCAGAGGGAATACAAAAATTATAAATACTGTCTGAAAGAATGACATGGATTTAATATTTGTCAAATGATGATCTCCTCAAAACTTAAATAAGCATCCAAAATGTTCCTTATTTATTATATCAAAATGCATATCAAGATCCTAATATGGACCTCAGTCAAGAGCATGTGTATAGTAAAAAGAAAAAGACAGAAAATAAGATGTCCACATTGGCCTCAAGATGTTCACATATCTCAAGGATATCTAATGTGTAAATATCTGCCCATACAATGTATGCTATCTGGAGGGAATCCCCAAAATAATTGTACATTAAATAAAAATATGGATTTCATACTTATCAAATTATTGTGCATGTGCTAAAAACTCATAAATGCATCAGAAATCATCCTTGTTTTCAGCATATCAAAAAGCATATCAAGAACATCAGCCAAGAAAAGCATATCTGGAATCAATATAGCTTCATATCTTGAATTTGCTGAGAAAACATGGATACAGTCAGTATTTGTCAACATGAAGAGAAAAAATAGGATGTCAGTATCTCAGGATATTGAATGAGTTCATATCCGGCCATAAGAAAAGTCCATGTGTGATATTCGGAGTAATCCCAATATCATATGTCTAAAAGACATCTGGATTCAGAAGTTGTCAGGATATCCATTGGAAAAGGTCTGTGTTCTCTAGAATATCAAAAATGTGTCATGTGAAGATATCCCCTGATGTGGACCCTTTTCCCCCAGTGGGAGAGGAGAATTTGAGATGAAGAGGAGGAAGGGCTTAGCCTTATACGAAGTTTATCCTCGCTTATTTTCAGGAAGTAAATGTCACCATCATCAGATACGTTCCACTGAGTTCCCTCATTAAGATTCATCCTTCCATTGCTCCTTTACTTCACACACACACACACCCCTCTCAGTGCCCAAATGAGCTGCTCAGGCAAGGGGAGGCCTAGCCCATGTCATTCTAAAAGTGTGTGTATCTAGGGTGTGTGTGCATGAGTGCGGGCGGGTGTGCCTGCGTGCATGTACGCCCGTAATTCAATTTGGTATTTTATTAGGATCCCCATTAGCTGTTACAAAAGCAGCAGCTACTCCTCCTGGGGTCCAGACAAAACATGACAAAATACAGAACATCAATAGACAAGAACATATCAAGGACAGAACTACATACATTTTTTTTAAAGGCAAACGTAGCCTACATATCAATGCATACACACAAACGACCTGGGTCAAATAGGGGAGAGGAGTTGTTAATCATTCACCTGAACAAAATTAGAACATGTCATTTCCGAAAAAAATTGATAGTGGAAAGACTTGTAAGAATGAATAAATGATAAATGTGTGTTTACTAAGAACAACAGACGCAGAGCACTTTCTGACGTTTAATCTGTCCAGAGACAACACAGGAACCAAAGTGCCATTCTCTTTCCATGAAGCAGCTGTTAGTCTTTAGCTAATTGCTTTTAATTGCTGAGATGGCACACCGCCACACACACACACACACGCACACACACACACACACACACACACACACACACACACACACACACACACACACACACACACCAGGCTCCAGAGCAACTTGTGGTGTTGTAGACATACAGATAGAATACATTAAATGACACAATGATGGGGCTATCTTTTACATCGAAGGAAAAGGCCCTGCCATGCCAAATAGGGCTTTTTTGTATTATATGCTAGCCAGATCCTAGCTGTCCTCCTCCTGTAATACTGTTTCACCTACTATAGCTTCCTTACTATTTCTTTTATTATATAAAACACTAAATCCGGAAGCCCCCCCACCCACAAACACACAGTTTCCTGCCAACAGTTTATAATCCTGTTAAAATAACTCTTTAAAAAAACGTTATTAAAGAGAGAAAGCCTCTGAAGTTGAATCCACATCAAACCAGGAAGTTTTGAGTAGAGGGGATAATATGGGCTGTGTTTGTAAGCCATTTAAAAAGATGCTCGGGCCATTGACTGGGCTAATATCTTATACTGGCTTTGAGTTTAACTCCAGCACATTAGTAGTCTTTGAAAGGGATCAAAGTCATGTACTGGGCTGTGCGTGTGCGTGTGCGTGTGCGTGTGTGTGTGTGTGTGTGTGTGTGTGTGTGTGTGTGTGTGTGTGTGTGTGTGTGTGTGTGTGTGTGTGTGTGTGTGTGTGTGTGTGTGTGTGGAGACTGTAATTCTCTAGTGGAGCATTCTGTCTCTTTGACAGTTGGATAAAAGGCCACAGAGAGAGATATATTCCCTTGCAAAAGTATCCATACCCCTTTAATACTACTAAATACTATGTAATGTCAAAGTGTAACTTTTTTGTTCATTTTTTTTAAGGATAAATGATCAATTAAATACCTCAAATACAGCCATTATGTAAGTCAATACATGTTAGAAACCCCATTGGCAGTGATTACAGCTGTTAGTCTTCTTGGGTAAATCTCCAAGAGCTTTACACACCTGGATTGCGCACTATTAGCCCATTTTTCGAGCCCATTATAATTCTTCATGCTCTGTGAAGATGTTGGGGCTAGATTTTCTATATTTTTGTTCAAGACACATTTTTAATTTCATTAATTGTCATCACCACATAGGACATGAGGTCACACCGATGGACAACACACATTATGCAGAACATAATTAATGACACCTTCAGAAGTTTCTGACCACTGTAAAAATGCTTCTAAACATCAGTTCTAAACATCCGTAATGGATCCGTATTAAAGGATTTGAAGTGTACTTATTCCAATTACAGGGATTCAAAAGAGTCCCGTATTGTTACATTTTTAATCACAACCTCAATGAATCAGGAGTGGATAATATACGTGAACGCTGCCTTCCTTGGATGTGGTAGCCGTTTCTCAGGCTCCCTCTCCGGAATCAAACCCTGATTCTCCATTACACGTGGTCACCATGGTCGGCACAGAAACTACCATTGAAAGTCGATAATGCAGACATTCGAATAAGACGCCACTTCTACCACGAAGGGTCACCCAAGAACACCCCGTATGGGTTTTGGGTCTGATAAATGTGCGTGTCCCCGAAGTTCAGCACTAGTTGGCATATCTTAGCTCTAGAATTGTCATAGTTATCCAAGTAACGTTGGAGTGATCAAAGGAACCATAACTGATCTAATGAGCCATTCGCAGTTTCACTGTACAGGCCTTGTGTATTTGGACTGCATTACTTAATTTTTAGGACAAGAATATTGCAGAAACAGTTTCCAAAAGAGGCACAGCTGATGTGGGGTCATCCAATCATGTATGCCAATCGGTCAGGAGGAGTGAAACTGGTAGGAGGGACAAAGGGGATGGATGGTCTCATGCAGGGAGTGAGAACCAGGAATGGGTGCACCACAGCCAGCCCCCAATATCTGCCTGCACCATCACTAGAGTCAGGTAAAATAACTAGAGCCTTCCCAGTGGGCAGAGACAGACCCAGAGGTTACAGGAACAATGTCCACAGGCCGAGAGTGAGAAACCACCGTCTTCATGTCACACAAAGGGGAAAACGCTGTCACACTGTTGGACATTTCAGGTTGTATGGTCAATGTTGGTCCTTACTGTTAACAGTACGCCTTCTATATGATTTCAACAACATGTTTACATTGCTTTTATTTATTTCAATAATCAACAAAAATGTTTGGACATACCTACTCAGGATTTATTTGTACTATTTTCGACATTGAATAATAGTGAAGACATCAACACTATGAAATAACACATGGAAACATGGAACCAAAAATATATTTTAGATTTTAGATTCTTCAAAGTAGCCACCCATTGCCTTGACAGCTTTGCACAGTCTTGGCATTCTTTCAACCAGTTTCACCTGGAATGCTTTTCCAACAATCTTGAAGGAGTTCCCACATATGCTGAGCACTTGTTGGCTGCTTTTCATTCACTCCGCGGTACAACTCATCCCAAACCATCTCAATTGCGTTGAGGTTGGGTGATTGCTGAAGGCAGGTCATCTGATGCAACACTCCATCACTCTCCTTCTTGGTCAAATGGCCCTTATACAGCCTGGAGGTGTGTTGGGTCATTGTCCTGTTGAACAACAAATGATAGTCCCACTAAGTGCAAACAAGATGGGATAGCGTATTGCTGTGGAATGCTGTGGTAGCCATGCTGGTTAAGTGTGCCTTGAATTCTAAATAAATCACTGACAGTGTCACCAGCAAAGCACCCCCACACCATCACACCTCCTCCTCCATGCTTCATGGTGGGAACCACACATGCAGAGATAATCCGTTCACCTACTCTGCGTCTCACAAAGACACAAAGGTTGGAACCAAAACTCTCAAATTTGACCAAAGGTCAGATTTCCACTGGTCTAATGTCCATTGCTCATGTTTCTTGGCCCAAGCAAGTCTCTTCTACTTATTGGTGTCCTTTAGTTTCTTTGCAGCAATTCGACTATGGAGGCCTGATTTATGCAGTCTCATCTGGCTGGTAACTCTAATTAACTCATCCTCTGCAGCAGAGGATAAATCTGGGTCTTCACTCCTCATGAGAGCCAGTTTCATCATATCGCTTGATGCTTTTTGCAACTGCACTTGAAGAAACTTTAAAAGTTCTTGACATTTTCCGCATTGACTGAACTTCATGTCTTAAAGTAGTGATGGACTGTCATTTATCTTTGCTTATTTGAGCTGTTCTTGCCATAATATGGACTTGGTCTTTTACCAAATAGGGCTATCTTCTGTATACCACCGCTACCTTGTCACAACACAACTGACTGGCTCAAATGCATTAAGAAGAAACGAAATTCCACAAATGAACATTTACCAAGGCACATCTGTTAATTGAAGTGCATTCCAGGCGCACTACCTCATGAAGCTGATTGAGAGAACGCCAATACTATGCAAAGCTGTCATCAAGGCAAAGGGCGGCTACTTTGAAGTATCTCAAATATAAAATATATAACACTTATTTGATTACTACATGATTCCATGTGTTATTTCATAGTTTTGATGTCTTCACTATTATTCTACAATGTAGAAAATAGTAAAAATAAAGAAAACCGCTGGAATGAGTAGGTGTGTCCAAACTTTTGACTGGTACTGTACATTCAAAAGGCGTCACCTTCAAAGGACTAAGAAACTGACCCTTTTTATGGCAATGGCAGAGAAGTTCAATATTTACATGACCATTTCTAATAAAGCTTACATTCTGTTTAGGCCATTTGCTCTAGCCATGTCTTCTGCACTTCCTCATTGTAAGATAACCCACCCCAGCACAATGGAGACTGAAAGGTTTCGTCATGGGACTTCAGATCCTCAAAAAGTTATTCAGCTGCACCATTGAGAGCATCTTGACTGGCTGCACCACCACGTGGTATGGCAACTGCTTGGCATCTGACCACAAGGCACTACAGAAGGTCGTGCGTACAGCCCAGTGCATCACTTGGGCCGAGCTCACTGCCATCCAGGACCACAATACTAGGTGGTGTCAAAGGATGGCCATAGAAATGGTCACTCCAGCCACCCAAGTCATAGACTGTTCTCTCTCTCTGCTACCGCATAGCAAACGGTGCCAATGCAGCAAGTCTGGAAACAACAGGACGCTGAACAGCTTCTACCCCCAAGCCGTAAGCCCACTAAATAGTTTGTCCGGGTATCATTTGGTTAACTATTTAACAATCTGCATTGACCATTTTTGCACAAACTATTTTGACTCATCGCATACGCTGCTATTTCTGTTTATTGTCACAGATAGCGCCGAAGAACATGGCTGACGTTTTACATTCGCCCAACCAATTGTGCTATTTAGTTATTTTTTTGCGAAACCTTTTTTTTTTTTTACTTATTGTGTACATAATGTTGCTGCTACCGTCTATTATGACTGAAAATAATTTATGGACATCAGAAAAGCGATTACTCACCACGGACTGGAAAGAAACTTTTTCCTTGAACAAGTTCGACAAGAAGATTATCTTGCTTTCACTGGAACAGGCCCAGATTCACGCCTTTAGCTTGAAGAAAAGACGCCGGAAAAGGGGCAGATGAATGGTTATCCATCTGAGAATCCGGAGGCGAGCGAGGAAATTCCCACTGCCTTCCATTCTTCTCGCTAACATGCAATCATTGGAAAATTAAATTGATGTCCTACGATATTAGATTATCCTACCAACGGGACATTAAAGAACTGTAACATCTTATGTTTCACAGAGACGTGGCTGAACGAAGATACAGACAATATAGAGCCAGTGGGATTTTCCATGCACCGGCAGAACAGAGATGCTACCTCTGGTAAGACTAGGGATGGGGGTGTGTGTTTATTTGTCAATAACAGATGTCTAATATTAAAGAAGTCTCGAGGTATTGCTCGCCTGAGGTAGAGTACCTTATGATAAGCTAAACACCACACAATCAACCAAGAGCGTTCTCACATGTATTATTCATAGCTGTCTACTTACTACCACAAAACGAAGCGGTCACGAAGACCACGCTCAACCAACTCCATAAGGCCATAAGCAAAGAAGAAAATGCTCACCCAGAAGTGGCACTCCTAGTGGCCAGGGACTTTAATGCAGGCAAACTTAAATCTGTTTTACCAAATTTTTACCAGCATGTCACATGTGCAACCAGGGGGGAAGAAATCCTAGACCACCTTCACTCCAAACACAGAGATGCATACAAAGATCTCCCCCGCCCTCCATTTGGCAAATCTGACCATACTTAAATCCTCCTGATTCCTGCTTTCAAGCAAAAACTAAAGCAGGAAGTACCAGTGACTCACTCAATACGGAAGTGGTCAGATGACGAGGATGCTACACTACAGGACTGTTTTGCTAGCACAGACTGGAATATGTTCTGGGATTCATCCAATGGCATTGAGGAATACAACCCCTCAGTCATTGGCTTCATCAATAAGTGCATCGATGACGTCGTCCCCACAGTGACTGTACGTACATATCCCAACCAGAAGCCATGGATTACAGGCAACGTCCGCATCGAGCTAAAGGCTAGAGCTGCTGCTTTCAAGGAGCGGGAGACTAATCCGGACAATTATAAGAAATCTCGCTATGCCCTCAGACGAACCATCAAACAAGCAAAGCGTTAATACAGGATTAAGATTGAATCCTACTACACCGACTCTGATGCTTGTCGGATGTGGCAGGGCTTGAAAACTATTATTGACTACAAAGGGAAACCCAGACGTGAGCTTCCCAGTGATGCGAGCCTACCAGACGAGCTAAATGCCTTTTATGCTCGCTTCGAGGCAAGCAACACTGAAGCATGCATGAGAGCTCCAGCTGTTCTGCATGACTGTGTAATAACGCTCTCGGTAGCCAATGTGAACAAAACCTTTAAACAGGTCAACATTCACAAAGCCGCTGGTCCAGATGGATTACCAGGACGTGTACTCAAAGCATGCGCAGACCAACTGTCAAGTATTTTCACTGACATTTTCAACCTCTCCCTGACCGAGTCTGCAATACCTACATGTTTCAAGCAGACCACCATAGTCCCTGTGCCCAAGGAAGCGAAGGTAACCTGCCTAAATGATTACCGCCCCGTGGCACTCACGTCGGTAGCCATGAAATGCTTTGAAAGGCTGGTCATGACTCACATCAACAGCATCCTCCTGGACACCCTAGACCCACTCCAATTCGCATACCGCCCCAACAGATCCACAGATAACAACGCGTCTGCCACGCTGACCCTTAACACTGGGGCCCCTCAGGAGTGTGTACTTAGTCCCCTCCTGTATTCCTTGTTCACCCACGACTGCATGGCCAAACCCAACTCCAAAAGCATCTGTCCAAAAGCATCTGTCCGTAAGATGCTAAAGAGGGTAGTTCGAACGGCCCAGTACATCACTGGGGCCAAACTTCCTGCCATCCAGGATCTATATAATATAGTCACTTCGCCCCCGCCTACATGTACAGATGGTCTCAACCGGCCTGTGCCCCCGCACACTGACTCGGCACCGGTGCCCCCTGTATATAGCCTTGTTATTGTTATTCTTATTGTGTTTCTTTTTATTTTAGTCTACTTGGTAAATATCTTCTTCTTGAACTGCACTGTTGGTTTTTTAAGGAAGCATTTCACGGTCAAGTCTACACTTGTTGTATGTGGCGCACGTGACAAATAAAGTTTGATTTGATGTATTATCTATCCTGTTGCATAGTCGCTTCATCCTTACCTATATGTACATATATACCTCATACCCCTGAACATCGACTCGGTACTAGCCAATAATCGTTGCTCATTGTGTATTTATTCCTCGTGTTATTATTTTTGTATTTTTTCCTCACTGCATTGTTAGGAAGGGCCCATAAGTAAGTATTTCACTGTTAGTCTATACCTGTTGTTTACAAAGCATGTGACAAATAAAATTTGATTTGATGCCCTAATGCTGGCTCGTTGTTTAATCACAAAATTGTGTCATACCAAGTGGACATTGCTTTTAGGGACAAAATGCAATCAACCAGAACTATTTGGAAATATCATGAATAGACTTGGGGAATATTTTATTTTTTTAATAAACTTCTGTGTTATAACTAAAATAGTAGGTGAAAGGAATACTCTTCATTTTTTTATTCATTCATTAAGTTCAAAGTTCCTCAATCTTACCTGGGACCGTCACACCATTGGACAATTGTCACATTTGGTTCAAAAAGCTTTTGTGGTTATATCAACATTTTTGCCATCACAGACAAAAAAGGGTGTCAGGTCAACTACCCACATAGAGAAACAAAAGGTATAAATGGAGAAAGGGAAGGCATGGGCAGGAGAGCTAGTGTCTGCGATGGATCCCTTGGCCGTCTTCCCTGCTGCCGGTCTGCTTACCCAGTAAAGAGTGCACACCAGTGACCCTGAGTAATAGCCAGCGCACCTGGTACCTCATAAATACACCCTGATGGGGTAACAGAGGGAGGGAAGAAAAGAGGCAAGAGGGCACAGCACTCCTCCACAGCATTTATCCCGGAGAGCGGCTTGATAAATCAGGAGAGAAGGAGGAGGAGAAACTGCAGGAGAGGCGACGGGTGGAGAAAGGTGTGGGAGAGGTGGAGGATTGAAGCAGGATATTGAGAGGAAGAACGAGACGAGAGGGGAGGAAGTAGAGGGTGGGAAAAAAAGAGGATGAGGAGAGACGATAAAGAGAGGAGGAAAAGGACCATGCGGGAACTTTTCAAAGACAAATAATTTAAAGTCATTTAAAAACTCAAGCCCCTGATTCAGAATGTCAAAGTTTAGCATTCGACGGAGACAAAACATAATCTAAATCTGACCCGAACTACAACACTCAATCATGAATGATTCATCTCAGAAGGATTATTTCAGTTTAATGACTGCCTCAGGATCAGAAACTGAAGGACGCACCGACCGCTGACATCTCTGATGACACAACTCCACACCACCCGTAGCATGCCAACTAGAATCACGGACGCCATCGAATCCCCACAAGATTGCATTTTTTACTGCATAATAAAACATATATGAAATTCCAAATTCCTTTCCCTTGAAGCTTTTTCACTGCTTTGACATTTCAGTGCCGACTAAGTCTTATATCTAGGCTTGAAAAACATAGAATAACTATCAACTGAATCAGCACAACCAGGTGTGAAAAAATGCTGTAAAGTAAGAATGATTTCAAAAATAGACATGTTAATAGATTATATTTATCCATTAACTAAATGCAAAGTGAGTGAAGAGAAGAAAAGTCGACATCAAATCCATATCTGTTGTGACCACCGTTTGTCTTCAAAATTCTGGTAGGTACACTTGCACAAAGTAGGCATATAGTCAGGTGTATGATTAAACAATTCTACCAAACCAGTGCTAATGATCATCAATTCAATACGTGCGTAGGTTGAAACACAAATCATTAACTGAAACAGAAACAGCTGTGTAGGAGGGATAAAACTGGGTGAGGAACAGCCAAACTTAGCTAACAAGGGGAGGTTGCTGAAGACCTTTTACTGTCAAAAGACTGAGCACAGCAACAAGACATAAGGTAGTTATACTGCATCAGCAAGGTCTCTCCCAGGCAGAAACTTCAAGGCAGACATGGGTTTCCAGATGTGCTGTCGAAGCTCTTTTGAAGAAGCACAAAGAAACAAGCAACGTTGAGGACCGTAGACGCAGTGGTCGACCAAGGAAACATACTGCAGAAGATGAAACACACATCATGCTTACTTCCCTTCACAATCGGAAGATGTCCAGCAGTGCCATCAGCTCAGAATTGTTAGAAAACAGTGGGACCCTGGTACACCCATCTACTGTCCGGAGAAGTCTGCGGCCAAAGACTTGCGGCCAAAAATCCATACAGTACCTCCGACGTGGCAACAAGGCTAAGCAACTCAACTATGCACCAAAACACAGGAACTGGGGTGCAGAAGATTGGCAGCAGGTGCTCTGGACTGACAAGTCAAAATTAAAAAATATTTGTCTGTAGCAGAAGGCAGTTTCTTTGCCGAAGGGCTGGAGAGCGGTAGATGAATGAGTGTCTGCAGGCAACAGTGAAGCATGGTGGAGGTTCCTTGCAAAATTGGGGCTGCACTTCTGCAAATGGAGTTGGGGATTTGGTCCGAATTAATGGTTTCCTCAATGCTGAGAAGTACAGGCAGATACTTATGCATCATTCAATACCATCAGGGAGGATTGACCCCAAATGTATTCTGCAGCATGACAACGACCCCAAACGAAAGTCATTAAGAACTATGTTCAGCATAAAGAAGAACAAGGAATCCTGGAAGTGGTAGTACGGCCCCCACAGAGCCCTGATCTCTACATCATCGAGTCTGTCTGGGATTACATGAGAGAGAAGCACCTGAGGCTGCCAAAATCCACAGACGAACTGTGGTTAGTTTGGTGTTTGGGCCAACCTACCTACCAACCAATTGATGCTGTTTTGAAGGAAAATGGTGGTCACACAAAATATTGATATGATGTAGATTTTTCTTCTGTTCACTCACTTTGTATTTTGTTAATTGACAAATATAGTATATTAACATGTCTATTTTTGAAAGCATTCTTACAGCATTTTTTCACACCAGCCTAAAACTTTTGCACAGTACTGCATACTGCATATAAGCTTGTGCAAATGTAGAACTACCCAGAGTTATTCTATTGCCCACCTTCCAGTCACAATTCCTTAAAGGCAGGACAGGGGAGTAAGTGGAGGACAAGAGGAAGAGGACTGGATGTGATAATATATAGACTGTATATACACTACATCAAATTAGTGGATTCTGCTATTTCAGCCACACCCGTTGCTGACAGGTGTATAAAATCGAGCACACAGCCATGCAATCTCCATACATTGGCAGTAGAATGGCCCGTACTGAAGAGCTCAGTGACTTTCAACGTGGCACCATCATAGGATGCCACATTTCCAACAAGTCAGTTCGTCAAATTTCTGCCCTGCTTGCGCTGATATTGTGAAGTGGAAAATCTAGGATCAACAACGGCTCAGCCGCGAAGTCGTAGGCCACACAAACTCAGAACGGGACTGCAGATAGCTGAAGTAGGACTGCCGAGTGCGTCTGTCCTCGGTTGCAAAACTCACTATAGAACGGTTCTTCAGGAGCTTCATGGGTTTCCAGGGTTTCCATGGCCAAGCAGCCGCACACAGGCCTCATCCCTATGTGCAATGCCAAGCGTCGGCTGGAGCGGTGTAAAGCTCGCCACCATTGGACTCTGGAACAATGGAAATGCGTTCTCTGGACTGATGAATCACGCTTCACCATTTGGCAGTCCGATGGACGGATCTGGGTTTGGCGGATGAGAGGAGAATGCTATCTAACCCAATGCATAGTGCCAACTGTAAAGTTTGGTGGAGGAGGAATAATGGTCTGGAGCTATTTTCATAGTTTGGGCTAGACCCCTTAGTTCCAGTGAAGGGAAATCTTAATGCTACAGCATGCAATGACATTCTAGACGATTCTGTGCTTCCATCTTTTAAAGCCTTCCCAGTAGATTGGAGGCTGTTATAGCAGCAAGGGGGGACCAACTCCATATTAATGCCCATAATTTTGGAATGAGAGATGTTCGATGAGCTGTCCACATACTTTTGATCAAGTAGTGTAGTTGACTAGGGCAGATCTAGCAGGGCAGACATTTGACAAACTGACTTGTTGGAAAGGTGGCATCCTATGATGGTGCTACGTTGAAAGTCACTGAGGTCTTCAGTAAGTCCATTCTACTTCCAATGTTTGTCTATGGAGAGAGATTGCATGGCTCTGTGCTCTATTGTATACACCTGTAAGCAAAGGGTGTGGCTGAAATAGCCAAATCCACTAATTTGAAGGGGTGTCCACATACTTTGTATATACCGTATAAATAGATATACAAATTTCTTTTGAAAGACTAATAAAAGTCCTATAATTTATCATGATATACCAGAGCTATAAGGTAGATCTCCATATGCATGTTGTGATTTATGGTGTACGACTTGTGACCTTTTCAAGTCGATGCAAAGTCAATTTCCCATATACTGTCTAAATGCCCTGTCTAAGGCAATTTGGACATCACCTCTCAAATATATCTACTGCATAGATTAAACTTCATAGTCCATCTGATAAGACAGAAAGATAAACTATCCCACACCTTTCTCTCTCCCTGTTTGTCAATATGTCTCTCTCATCCTGACTTCGCAACTGCCAGTCTCCTCTCCTCCCCTCTGTCAGTCTCCTGTGTCCTCTCAATCCCCTCTTTCCCCTTCCACTCCACTCTTGTCATGGGGTTGGTATAATATAAGGGTGAAGTGGTAACATGGAGGGTGGTGGTAGTATGATGCAGTGTAATTTCTCTCTCTGACCTTACGCAGTACTGTACACACTTCCGAGGTGGAAAGTATGGTGAGATTGGCACTGCGGGGCAGAGGCTGTGTGAAATTGTTTCATTACTGTTCCACGACGGCTCTCATCCCTATTCCCTTCCCAATCCAGCAGCACAGCCACACCCCCCCCCCCCACACACACACACACACACACACACTCAATTCTCTGGCAACAGCTCTGATGGACATTTGTGCAGTCAGCATGCCAATTGCACACTCCCTCAAAACTTGAGACATCTGTGACATTTTCGAGTGGTCTTTTATTGTCTCCAGTACAAGGTGCACCTGTGTAATGATCATGCTGTTTAATCAGCTTCTTAATATGCCACACCTGTCAGGTGGATGGAATATCTTGGCAAAGGAGAAATGCTCACTAACAGGGATGTAAACAAATATGTGCATATGAAAAATGTCTTTGATCTTTAATTTTAGCTCATGAAACATGTTTATATTTTTGTTCAATAAACATACCGTTCAAAAGTTTGAGGTCACTTAGAAATGTCCTTGTTTTTGAAAGAAAAGCATTTTTTTTGTCCATTAAAATAACATAAAATTCATCAGAAATACAGTGTAGACATTGTTAATGTCGTAAATAACTTTTGTTGCTAGAAACTGCAGATTTTTTATGGAATATCTACATAGGTATACAGAGGCCCATTATCAGCAACCATCACTCCTGCGTGTTCCAATGGCACGTTGTGTTAGTCATTTTAAAAGGCTAATTGATCATTAGAAAACGCTTTTGCAATTATGTTAGCACAGCTGAAAACTGTTGTTCTGATTAAAGAAGCAATAAAACTGGCCTTCTTTAGACTAGTTGAGTATCTGGAGCATCAGCATTTGTGGGTTCGATTCCAGACTCAAAATGGCCAGAAACAAAGACCTTTCTTCAGAATCTCATCAGTCTATTCTTGTTCTGAGAAATGATAGCTATTCCATGCGAGAAATTGCCTAGAAACTGAAGATCTTGTACAACGATGTGTACTACTCCCTTCACAGAACAGCGCAAACTGGCTCTAACCAGAATAGATACCTCCTCCTCCATGCTTCATGATGGGAACCACACATGCGGATATCATCCGTTCACCTGCTCGTTTTACAAAGACAATGGGGTTAGAAATAAAAATCCCAAATTTGGACTCATCAGATCAAAGGACAGATTTCCACTGGTCTAATGTCTATTGCTCGTGTTTCTTGGCCCAAGCAAGTCTCTTCTTATTGGTGTCCTATAGTAGTGGTTTCTTTGCAGCAACTCAACCATGAAGGCCTGATTCATGCAGTCTCCTCTGAACAGTTGATGTTGAGATGTGTCTGTTAATTGAACTCTGTGAAGCATTTATTTGGGCTGCAATTTCTGAGGCTGGTAACTAACCACTGCACTTAAAGAAGTTCTTTAAATGTTCCACATTGACAGACCTTCATGTCTTAAAGTAATGATGGACTGTCATTTCTCTTTGCTTATTTGAGCGGTTATTGACATAATATGGACTTGGTCTTTTACCATATAGGGTTTTCTTCTGTTATCACCACCACCTTGTGACAACACAACTGATTGGCTCAAACATATTAAAAAGGAAAGAAATTACACAAATTAACTATTAACAAGGCACACCTGTTATTTGAAAAGCATTCAAGGTGACTACCTCCTGAAGCTGGTTGAGAGAATGCCAAGAGTGTACAAAGCTGTCATCAAGGCAAAGGGTAGCTACTTTGAAGAATCTCTAATACTTTTTGGTTACTACATGATTCCATATGTGTTATTTCATCATTTCAATGTCTTCACAATTATTCTACAATGTAGAAAATAGTTTTAAAAAATAAAGAAAAACCTGGAATGAGTAGGTGTGTCCAAACTTTTGACTGGTACTGCAAAAATAATTTTTACAGTATTGAAAATTATACCGTTGGTATTTCGAAATACCCCGGTTTACAGTATATTAACCAAGCCTAGAGGGTATGATTTGTCTATCTGTTGTAAATAGGAAGGAACACGCCAGATAGATACCTTACAGGGAATTTAACATTTAATGAAGACTTCTGGAGGAGGCACTTGTCCTATCAGAGAAGCCGACCTGCCGTAAGAGGTTATGTCAATGCGTTCTGTTGTTGTAGGAACACTCCATCCTTTAGGGCTGACACCAAGACCCTTGCTTTAAAGATGATACTTTTTTTTCAGGATGGAGGGAAATGTATTTGAAATTGATGCATAATAATGTCATATGGTTAACCACCAGACGTAGTACGTCTTGTTCTTATCTAGATATTTCCAGACGGTGCAGATTGATTATGAGAAATGTCTGTCATGTGATAACATAATCATGTCATAACATCCCCAAGGCTTCCATGACAATCTCCATCACATCTCCGAAGGGTGAGAATAAACATTCAAAACGGCTCCGAGAAAAACGCACTCACATGCACAGCTGCAAGTGTCTCTTAGTCAGTCATGTTAACACGGACCAGAACACATATTACAACCAGATTATAATTTATATTCTGTTTATTATTGCTTTGTGTCATTTTGTTGTGCAGTGAAATCCATGGATTTCTCATTAGGGCCTGCGGCCTATGCAGTGTTTAGATGTCACGATCGTCGTAAGAACATTCGGACCAAAGCGCAGCGTGATATGGGTTCCACATATTTATTGAAGTGAAACGCACAAAACAATAAAGAACAAACTAAACGTGATGTCAATGCAGTGCTCACAGGCAACTACACATAAACAAGATCCCACAAAACACAGTGGAGAAATGGCTGCCTAAATATGATCCCCAATCAGAGACAACGATAAACAGCTGCCTCTGATTGGGAATCATACCAGGCCAACATAGAAATAAACACCCTAGATTACCCACCCTAGTCACACCCCGACCTAACCAAAATAGAGAATAAAAAGGATCTCTATGGTCAGGGCGTGACATTGGATCCCACCACGGGTGTCCTCTGCAGTGCCTGCTGCCTACAGAACACACACACGGCCTGCTGACTAGTGAAGCAGGGACACAGAAAAACGCTTCAAGCCATTCTTTATACACGTTTTCTTCTTGTAAGAAATGTAACTAGGGTGGAAAGACGCATGGAATAACAAGTAACCAGATGCTGGAATCGATGCACAGAAACACACACAGACACACACACTATATAAGACACCTGCTCTGCTCTGGCTTCCCCCCTCAGCCGGCAGCAGGGGCCTGATCGCCATTATTGCGACATGGACTTGACTGAAAACACCCACCGCACCAGCCAGCCAGGGACGTGACTGCAGGGAAGCCATGGTAAGAAAGTACCATCAGAGAGCTGTTCTCTTGAAATCACAGATTGTTACTTTAAGTATAGGCACTCTGCCTCAGCCGCCTCTTTCATAATGACACACACACACACACACACACACACACACACACACACACACACACACACACACACACACACACACACACACACACACACACAAGATACAAATAATAGGCTATATCCATTTGATGGAACTCCATAGAGAAAGTTGCACCCTCTGAGAGCTCAGCGTGGCCCTGTGAAAGTCACACAGCCTTTCTTTAGGTTTAATTACAGTTCACACCTCCTCCCTCTCATCCTCTCTCTACTTCCTCCTCATCCCCCTTTCATATGACATAAAGCAAGATGATGGCTTTGATTCATATGGCCTGTGGAACACTTTATCCTTTCCATCCGCTGCCATCATATTATTCGCTCCCTCCATCTAAGCCACTCTCTCCCTTTTTATTTTTCTGAACCCACTCTCTCTCCTTTTCTGATCCATCCCACTCTCTCTCCTTCAGAGCAGGCCAAAGAATAAGCGAAGGCATGGGGGAAATGTCAAACGCTCTAGTGCCATGTGATCAGTCAAAAACACAACCCGTATCAATCAGATTTACTAAGACACAGATCTGTAGGCGCCATTATAGTTTCTCAATCGCGTACAAGCAATTTTGGGATCTGCGCTGAAACGTATCTATAGCATAAGAGCAATGATCAAATGTTCTAATACATTTAGAGAACTTCTGATCATTTTCTTGCCTTAGTACCTGACTTGCATGTTGTAACCCTTTAAATAACTACAAACGTCATCAGTGAATACAAAGAACACATGTTCTGTTCACAGAATACAAAATAGTTTTCATCAGAAGAGAAATGGATGCAATTTTGTTCACTGTTTCTCGCAATCAGAAAATACTACTGCACAAAATTTGAAATCACCCCATTTGTGTCATACCATGTACAATATATGTAATATCTAGGCAATGGGGGCTGTCTAATTGTTATGATGTTTTACAATATTGAGGACATGCAAAGATACAGAAAATGAAGTTGGGCTACTCCTAAATCATCATCTCCAACATTGGGATCTTCCATTACAGAGCTTTGCTCTGCTGTGTATTCATTCATTCAGTTGTTTCTATGCGCTAATGGAAAGTCTACAAAACAATGTTCAACCCAGCTTTTGTACTGAATACATGGAAGAGGATTGTAATGCAAACAATTAATGAATTGTTTGCAAGTGCAAAAATGTTTATCACTTATAATATTAGATTTGATGTGTAGGAAATTGTTTGGTGAAATATGCATAAAAGCAGAGTAATTGCCCATAATTCTGCACCTTTGGACAGTTGTACTTCCAATAATAATCATCATGATCTAGTGGCTGCAAAGAAAATGTACTGATCTACTGGGATTTTTTAAAGGCAGACTAACTTTGTTTTGTCTGCTTGATTCAAGAGACAAGGAGGCAGTCGTGTTCTTTTGTTTCATCTATTTGCAATTTTGACGGAATAATATTGTTTTGATGAATGTATTTATGTTGTGAAAAGGCAGCACTTTGACAACACATTTACTGTTTTGCAGAAGTCCACAGAGTTCTGTGTCTTGTGAAATTGACATTGTTCCAAAAAAAATGCTTGTACACGATTGAGAAAAACTGTAATACAAATTTGTAAGTCTATAACACAGGTTTATAGCATAAGTCTAAAACAGAAGTCTATAACACGAATAGGGTTGACCTCAATTAGTCAAATGGTCGATTATTTGGTCGTTAGGCTTGATACACTGCCAATTTTGCAGGTTTTCCTACTTACAAAGCATGTAGAGGTCTGTAATTTTTATCATAGGTACACTTCAACTGTGATAGACAGAATCTAAAACAAAAATCCAGAAAATCAGCTCCCTACAAAGATTTTCTATTGGGTTCAGGTCTGGAGACTGGCTAGGCCACTCCAGGATCTTGAGGCTTCTTACGGAGCCACTCTTTAGTTGCCCTGGCTGTGTGTTTCGGGTCGTTATCATGCTGGAAGACCCAGCCACGACCCATCTTCAATGCTCTTACTGAGGGAAGGAGGTTGTTGGCCAAGATCTTGCGATACATGGCCCCATCCATCCTCCCCTCAATACGATGCAGTCATCCTGTCCCCTTTGCAGAAAAGCATCCCCAAAGAATGTTTCCACCTCCATGCTTCACGGTTGGGATGAAGTTCTTGGGGTTGTACTCATCTTTCTTCTACCTCCAAACACGGTGAGTGGGGTTTAGACCAAAAAGCTCTATTTTTGTCTCATCAGACCCCATGACCTTCTCCCATTCCTCCTCTGGATCATCCAGATGGTCATTGGCAAACTTCAGACAGGCCTGGAAATGCGCTGGCTTGAGCATGGGGACCTTGCGTGCGCTGCAGGATTTTAATCCATGACGGCGTAGTGTGTTACTAATGGTTTTCTTTGAGACTGTGGTCCCAGCTCTCTTCAGGTCATTGACCAGGTCCTGCCGTGTAGTTCTGGGCTGATCCCTCACCTTCCTCATGATCATTGATGCCCCACGAGGTGAGATCTTGCATGGAGCCCCAGACTGAGGGTGATTGACCGTCATCTTGAACTTCTTCCATTGTCTAATAATTGCGCCAACAGTTGTTGCCTTCTCACCAAGCTGCTTGCCTATTGTCCTGTAGCCCATCCACGCCTTGTGCAAGTCTACAATTTTATCCCTGATGTCCTTACACAGCTCTCTGGTCTTGGCCATTGTGGAGAGGTTGGAGTCTGTTTGATTGAGTGTGTGGACAGGTGTCTTTTATACAGGTAACGAGTTCAAACAGGTGCAGTTAATACAGGTAATGAGTGGAGAACAGGAGGGATTCTTCAAGAAAAACTAACAGGTCTGTGAGAGCCGGAATTCTTACTGGTTGGTAGGTGATCAAATACATATGTCATGCAATAAAATGCAAATTATTACTTTTATTTTCGTGATTTTTGTTTTAAATTCCGTCTCTGACAGTTGAAGTGTACCTATGATAAAAAATTACAGACCTCTTCATGCTTTGTAAGTAGGAAAACCTGCAAAATCGGCAGCGTATCAAATACTTGTTCTCCCCACTGTATATATATATACACATATACATATATACACTGCATATATACACTGCATATATATATATATATATGTGCCCATCTTAGTGAACTATTCTATTGCAGAGGCCTAGACTAAAAGCCAATTCATGCGTGTTCCGTAAATGTGGTAGGAGGCTCCATTTGAAGGGTGTGAGGCAATTGCGGAGCCTCCAGAGCCACTCAGAGGCTAAATCGAGCTCATCACCATTTTTTTTAAACTGTCAGTTAAGAAAGTCAGTTAAGAAAAAAATCTTATTTTCAATGATGGCCTAGGTACGCTGGGTTAACTGCCTGTTCAGGGGCAGAATGACAGATTTGTACCTTGTCAGCTCAGGGATTTGAACTTGCAACCTTGCGGTTACTTGTCCAACACTCTAACCACTAGGCTTTCCTGCTGCTACCATGCACCTCCTACATTTTGTAACGTTGCAGAGGGGTCTGTATAGCTCTGCATTGACATGATTTGTTGATGGTCGGTGGGGTGGTACATCCTGTAAAAACACAAACTCACTTCCTTGACAACAGCTCTGCACTGCTCCACGAAACGCAAGAAGTATGAATGCCCTGAATTCTGCTGAGGCCGTATCACCGCAAATGCTGCATGGCCAATGCAGACGTCAGATTGACCATGCGCCCAGATGCACAATGCACTTCTCTCTCTAGAATGCACTCTCTCCCGCCAACTTGTGCACATTCATTGTTTCATAACTTCTTGTGTCAATTGTATGGATTTGCTTATTAGTGTATATCAATTCCCCATAACATATATCACCACTAGTACATTTACCGTTAATTCCTAATCTACAATGTTTTGAATCAAATCAAATTTGAGTCACAGGTGTAGACCTTACAGTGATACTCTTACTTACGAGCCCCTAACCAGCAATGCAGTTACATTTTTTAAATGAAAGTAAAAAGTAGTTCAAGAGCAACAGTAAAATAACAATAGCGAGACTATATACAGGGAGGTACCGGTACAGAGTCAATGTGCGGGGGCACCAGTTGGTTAGTCGAAATGTCCATGTAAGTAGAGTTATTAAAATGACTATGCATAGATGATGACAACAGAGAGTAGCAGTGGTGTTAAAGAGGGGGGCAATGCAAACAGTCTGGGTAACCATTTGATTAGATGTTCAGGAGTTATGGCTTGGAGGTGGAAGCTGCTTAGAAGCCTCTTGGACCTAAACTTGGCGCTCCGGTACTGCTTGCCGTGCGGTAGCAGACAGAACAATCTATGACTATGCTGGTTGGAGTCTTTGACAATTTTTTAGGGCCTTCCTCTGACACCGCCTGGTATAGAGGTGATGTACTGGGCCGTATGCACAACCCTCTGTAGTGCCTTGCGGTCGGAGGCTGAGCAGTTGCCATACCAGGCAGTGATGCAAAAAATAGTGCAGCTGTAGAACCTTTTGAGGATCTCAGAACCCATGCCAAATCTTTTCAGTCTCCTGAGGGGGAATAGGTTTTGTCGTGCCCTCTTCACGACTCTCTTCGTGTGCTTGGACCATGTTAGTTTGTTGATGATGTGGACACCAAGGAACTTGAAGCTCTCAACCTGCTCCACTACAGCCCCATTGATGAGAATGGTGACATGCTTGTAGTCTACAATCATCCTGTAGTCTACAATCATCTCCTTTGTCTTGATCACGTTGTTACTTTGGTTACGGTAATTTCTTTTAATGCATTCAACATTATTATTCCAGTCATCCAGGGCTCATTGTCAGAGTGGACACGTTGTTTGCAGAGTGCACAACCTATGCTGCTCTTGTGAGAAACAAGTTTTGGTTTATTTCATTCAATTTACAAGTTTTGTCAATTTAGTAATTGTCTTTTGTTTGGAGCGCTCCTGTCAATGAGTAAGGGTGCACCTGATTACACATAGAAGTAGACCTATAGGCTACCTGGTCTGATTACACATAGAAGTAGGCCTATAGGCTACCTGACCTGATTACACATAGAAGTAGACCTATAGGCTACCTGACCTGATTACACATAGAAGTAGACCTATAGGCTACCTGACCTGATTACACATAGAAGTAGGCCTATAGGCTACCTGACCTGATTACACATAGAAGTAGACCTATAGGCTACCTGACCTGATTACACATAGAAGTAGACCTATAGGCTACCTGACCTGATTACACATAGAAGTAGACCTATAGGCTACCTGACCTGATTACACATAGAAGTAGACCTATAGGCTACCTGACCTGATTACACATAGAAGTAGACCTATAGGCTACCTGACCTGATTACACATAGAAGTAGAGGCCTATAGGCTACCTGACCTGATTACACATAGAAGTAGGCCTATAGGCTACCTGACCTGATTACACATAGAAGTAGGCCTATAGGCTACCTGGCCTGATTACACATAGAAGTAGGCCTATAGGCTACCTGGCCTGATTACACATAGAAGTAGACCTATAGGCTACCTGGCCTGATTACACATAGAAGTAGGCCTATAGGCTACCTGACCTGATTACACATAGAAGTAGACCTATAGGCTACCTGACCTGATTACACATAGAAGTAGACCTATAGGCTACCTGGCCTGATTACACATAGAAGTAGGCCTATAGGCTACCTGACCTGATTACACATAGAAGTAGACCTATAGGCTACCTGACCTGATTACACATAGAAGTAGGCCTATAGGCTACCTGGCCTGATTACACATAGAAGTAGGCCTATAGGCTACCTGGCCTGATTACACATAGAAGTAGGCCTATAGGCTACCTGACCTGATTACACATAGAAGTAGACCTATAGGCTACCTGACCTGATTACACATAGAAGTAGGCCTATAGGCTACCTGACCTGATTACACATAGAAGTAGACCTATAGGCTACCTGACCTGATTACACATAGAAGTAGACCTATAGGCTACCTGGCCTGATTACACATAGAAGTAGACCTATAGGCTACCTGACCTGATTACACATAGAAGTAGACCTATAGGCTACCTGACCTGATTACACATAGAAGTAGACCTATAGGCTACCTGGCCTGATTACACATAGAAGTAGGCCTATAGGCTACCTGGCCTGATTACACATAGAAATAGGCCTATAGGCTACCTGGCCTGATTAAACATAGAAGTAGACCTATAGGCTACCTGGCCTGATTACACATAGAAGTAGGCCTATAGGCTACCTGGCCTGATTACACATAGAAGTAGGCCTATAGGCTACCTGGCCTGATTACACATAGAAGTAGGCCTATAGGCTACCTGGCCTGATTACACATAGAAGTAGGCCTATAGGCTACCTGGCCTGATTACACATAGAAGTAGGCCTATAGGCTACCTGGCCTGATTACACATAGAAGTAGGCCTATAGGCTACCTGGCCTGATTACACATAGAAGTAGGCCTATAGGCTACCTGGCCTGATTACACATAGAAGTAGGCCTATAGGCTACCTGACCTGATTACACATAGAAGTAGGCCTATAGGCTACCTGGCCTGATTACACATAGAAGTAGGCCTATAGGCTACCTGACCTGATTACACATAGAAGTAGGCCTATAGGCTACCTGGTCTGATTACACATAGAAGTAGGCCTATAGGCTACCTGGCCTGATTACACATAGAAGTAGACCTATAGGCTACCTGACCTGATTACACATAGAAGTAGACCTATAGGCTACCTGACCTGATTACACATAGAAGTAGGCCTATAGGCTACCTGACCTGATTACACATAGAAGTAGACCTATAGGCTACCTGACCTGATTACACATAGAAGTAGACCTATAGGCTACCTGACCTGATTACACATAGAAGTAGACCTATAGGCTACCTGACCTGATTACACATAGAAGTAGACCTATAGGCTACCTGACCTGATTACACATAGAAGTAGACCTATAGGCTACCTGACCTGATTACACATAGAAGTAGAGGCCTATAGGCTACCTGACCTGATTACACATAGAAGTAGGCCTATAGGCTACCTGACCTGATTACACATAGAAGTAGGCCTATAGGCTACCTGGCCTGATTACACATAGAAGTAGGCCTATAGGCTACCTGGCCTGATTACACATAGAAGTAGACCTATAGGCTACCTGGCCTGATTACACATAGAAGTAGGCCTATAGGCTACCTGACCTGATTACACATAGAAGTAGACCTATAGGCTACCTGACCTGATTACACATAGAAGTAGACCTATAGGCTACCTGGCCTGATTACACATAGAAGTAGGCCTATAGGCTACCTGACCTGATTACACATAGAAGTAGACCTATAGGCTACCTGACCTGATTACACATAGAAGTAGGCCTATAGGCTACCTGGCCTGATTACACATAGAAGTAGGCCTATAGGCTACCTGGCCTGATTACACATAGAAGTAGGCCTATAGGCTACCTGACCTGATTACACATAGAAGTAGACCTATAGGCTACCTGACCTGATTACACATAGAAGTAGACCTATAGGCTACCTGGCCTGATTACACATAGAAGTAGACCTATAGGCTACCTGACCTGATTACACATAGAAGTAGACCTATAGGCTACCTGGCCTGATTACACATAGAAGTAGGCCTATAGGCTACCTGGTCTGATTACACATAGAAGTAGGCCTATAGGCTACCTGGTCTGCATATAAATGTAGGCATATAAATGTGCCCATTTGGGGATCTGATAGTATTTCTGATTGGCATAATGCACCACCACTAATGACGTATGGAGCTTCTCAAAGTAATGTTTTCTTCACCTAAAAACAGCAAGCAAACAAAGTCTGTTTTTACATCCATTGAGAATTACAATAGTTCCTCAATGTATTTTAAAAATCTTTCCAGCTCTCTCCCTTTTGATAACCACTCAGCGTGAAAGGGAAAATGTCATGCTGTGATCCAATGGAAACGTCACAAAATAAGCCTACCTGATTACTTCTTATCAGTGCTTGACTTGGACTGAAATAGGTTCTGGTACTAATTTTGGGTGCTGGTACTGTTTATATTTAGGTGCAGGTGCTCAACAATACTCTGCTCTGGTGAACTCCTGCCCAAGTCAAGCACTGCTTCTTATCCCTTGCGCAAATGGCCTACAGCTGTTTCTGTCCCGAGTTCACTGATGTGGGAAACTCAGCACCCAGAAATTTCACAACTCTCCTGCCAGACCCAACTTAGTAGTTGATACAATGTTTCAAGTTTGTTGCAGACAGACCATGTGTAGCCAATGTGATTTATAGGATATTTATTTTTATCAGGATATTTTCTACCTGCAGGCTCCAATGTTTTTACTTGTTGGCTTTATGTAGGCTATTTTTACATAGGTGGCAATGGCAATATAAGTTACTATTTAGGTTTGTATCATTTTCATTTAGATTTGGATAGAATTTTAATTAACCACAATTACAATACTTTTTTGAGATATGAAGATGTTATTGTAAATTAAATTGAATGTTTCATGTAAATTTGCATATGAACACCATAACTGGCACGCAGATCGGTAGAAATGGTAAGATAAATTGGCATTCCACATGAGAAAGGTTGTCAACTGCTCGTGTAGCCTATTACTGGCAACGTCAGGAGAGTCATGGCAGAATCTGCGAAAGCCAGAAAGAGCGGGAGGAGAAAAGTTGGGTCAGGTTTTTTCTTCTGGTTATCTAGATCTTTAGCTCCTTCTTGCGGCATAGGCCTTATTTAATCAAAACTTAAGCTTAAAGCATCAGACAAGCTCAATGCATATAGTTGATTTGATTTAAACACATAGGGTGTGTCTATATATGGCTAAATACATGTTGAAATATTTGTTGAAAGAACAGACCAAGTTTTTCCCCCCCTCTGGGACAGCCCTAATCTCAAATACACAAGTCTATATGGCAACTCTATAACACAAGCCATGGAGGTGTTGTCTAGTCAGTAACAATAAACCTCAAGGTTTTGCATATTAGGTCCTAACCCATTTGTATGGCCTCTGAAGACTTCTGCAAGTGAAAACAGCGTTTTAAGATGGCCGACGTTAAAATGCCTACCCAGGAGAGACATATAGAAGATTCATTTCAGGTAGCATATTTGCATATCCAAATACTTGACATGATTGTGCTAAATTAATTTAATGTACCTTTAAGTACTGGTTAATTCTGGCACTTTGGGAAATTATAATAATGAAAATTGGTGTGAAATAGAGATATTTGGGGTACTTTCGTTTAGCAGAAAGCCTCCTCTTCTCGTCCCAAGGGGAGTGCTGAATTGCATCCTGGGAAAAAACACGGGGGAAATCATTTCCTGTTATCGTCATCACACATTTTCACACATTTATATTCATTGAAACAAATATGGAAATGTCCTTACTTTCCGTCTGTGCCTCTTGCTCTCTTGAATACACACACTCTTATACACAATGTATAAATATATACAATTACATAAGTAAATAGTATATCATATACGCCCGAGAATTCGCTTTACAATCTGTCCTACTTTGCATTCAATAAGTACTAAACGTTCTGTTTGTCCCTGACAATGTAAACAAAAGGTTCAAACCATGACATTTCACAGAGACAGCATGTCCAATCTAAAACATGCTGCACTTTGACAACCGCAGCCTCACAAACCAACTTTGACAAAACATTGGACCCAAAGCTCACAGAGTCAAAGGTCAAAGTCAAAGGTTACAAAGGCCCTTATATATATATATATATATATAAAACCACAGTGCCACAGCAGGCTCTGACACCTACTCAAAAGAGCTGCCTCTTTGACACCTACACAATACAGATACTATAACCACAACACCACTGGCACAATGTCAGCTCTGCCCCTCTGTGGTGCGGTACGGTCAGGATTCAATGTACACCCATGCCTGGATGCTGGATCTAGTACATGTAAAGAGTCTGTAAGCTTATAATGACATCATTAAGGACTTAATGATTTAAGGACGGGCATAGAGAAACAGATCTGAGCTTAGAGCCTATTGGATCACGGGGAATGAGGAAAAGAGAATGGACCAATGGAGAGAAAGATGAATGAATTACAACACAGACAAGAGGCTGTGCTGTGCACGGTAATGGTGGTGCCAGCATGGAGGAAATGCCCCAGTCCAATGGCTGGCCATCTGGGCATGGTGGGCAGGGGTAAGAGGGCATGGGGGACTCCTGAGTGGTGGGTAGAGCTTCAGTCATCAGTCATACAGACAGGACAGCATGGGGAGCCAATGAGCCTGAAGCGTGTGTGTGCTTGCCTGCGTGTGTGTGCATATACATGTGCATTCCTCCCTACCTGTCTGCCTGCCTCCCTGTCTGTCTGCCTTCCTCCCTGTCTGCCTGCCATCCTGCATAAACGTACCCATCCAACCATTTATCTTTATAGTGTTAACCAAGACATGAAACTTTACGACAGGATAATATCTTGGTAGTTTCCGTTATGACACTTAGGCCTCCATTCAGATAGTCCAGACAATATTTGAATGCTCCTGATCTATCCCACCCAGCACCATACACTCTGGGTCTGCTGGGTCACAGTGCAGAATAATCAGCTTGTTCCTCACTTGGCACAATTTGGCCTCTGACCTCAACAGACAAACACACACTGAAGAGATCTATCTATCTATCTACATCCAAAAGCCAGAGATAGACTTCAAATACAAGGAACTAAAAATGTAAAATAAAGGACAGATAGACACACATGCACTCTCTCACACACACACATACAAACTGTGGGTGTTAGTCTATTTGCTGGGCTGAACTGTGCCTCCTCAAGGTCAGTCAGGTGGTTGGCATGATGCCTACTCCAGCTCTTCAGTGGGCACTGGGTGAGCAGATGGGGATATCAGATTCTCTCAAACACACACACACACACACACACACACACACACAGTCAGGTAACTGGCATGGTGCCTACTCCAGGGTGAGCAGGTACCAGGTGGGGGAGATCAGTGCGTTCATATGTCTCCCGTTGGAAAGGTGGGAAGTCGTGTCACGTCAGGGGCACCCAGCGGAACCCTGTCACCTCCAAGAGGACACACACACACACACTCGTTAGCACCCTCAGTCACTCTCTGCTGGAAATGATCACACACACACACACACCTGGTAATTAGCATCTTCAACCTCTGTTGGAGATTAAATCAGGTAGCCTCTGACCATGGAGATGAGAGGACCAGAGAGAGGACCACAGAGCACCTTACAGCAGAGGGCACTGGACAGATGGACGAGGACATGCTAGGGTGTCTAGAGCTGGACAGGAACCTCCTTTTAGCCCTCAATGTCAGCCTCAGCCTGGCCACTAACACACCCACACGCAGACGGGCGTGAGCACACACTCTCAGTCACTCAAAGCCCAGCAGAGCGCTCATGGATGCTAATGACCAACAGGCTCTCTATGTAAAACAGACAGAGGAAAGGGAACCAAGGCTACTGATCCACAGAGAAGAGGAGGGATAGGGGAAGAGAGGGAGAGAGAACGAAGACCACAGATCCACAGAGGAAAAGGATGGCGGGAAGGGAAGGAATGGGATGGAGGGAGAAAGGCACGAATGGCTGTCAATGTTCTCTTGATCTTAGTTTTCTCACCAGTAACTCCCTCATTCCATGCCTTACTCCAGACACGCTAGGCCCCTTTAAACCAAAGGACCAAGTCAAATAATGTATCGTCTCTCTTTTCACTCTAAGAACACATTACTCTTTCCATCCTTTTTCTTAGACTCCATTCCACTATCACTGCTCTCCTACTTTCTCCTATCTCCCTTCCTCTTCCCGTCTTCTTCTCTCTCTCCAGCACACTCTCTCTCTCTCATCTCTCGGAGTGATAATTGGAATTTCGGGCGAGAAACCAACCAATCGGGAGGGTGGGAAGGAAGGGGGGTGAAAAGAGGGAGTGAGAGCCAGACAGGAGCCAGAAGAGAAACAAATATCCTTGGAGGAGTGTAGCGTTTGATAATCTTAGAGTGTAATGAAAAGAGCATTAGCTACTGGTCTCCTGAGACCTAATCAGCCAAACATCCTGCTGCGGTTTCTCACACACACATTACACGCGCGCACAAACATACACACTCTCAACAGAAGCTGGCTGGCCGTGTCGTTGGCTACATTCAAAAGCAATGGGTGTTCTATTCATAGTGAGACACATAGCAAGGGACTTGGGACTAGGTATTGAAAAGAGAAGAAGAGACCAAACATTGGTTTCTGATTGATTAGGATAATATAGCACACCTCCCAGCTACAAATCTTTTAGACAAGACATTACATATCTGGGCTGAGGGATTTCCATTTTTCTTCTAAATAAATAGCCAATAATAGAAAACTCAGCGTTCACGAGCAGGATACAAACATTAGCTCCAGCCTCTTCAATCTGTTGCCTCTTTTCATACGAAGAATAAATCTGATTTATTTTTTAGATCGAATGGATCCTTTCTTTTCCTTTAGATTGTTTTCAGAAAGCAATCCTGTGGTTGGTTCTCTTTGCCATAGGCTTCAGTTAAATGAAATGTTGTGAAGATACTTTAGAGTCAGCGAGAGAGAGAAAGGATGCAAACAGAGCCCCAGAGAATCAAGTCGCTCTGGATAAGAGCGTCTGCTAAATGACTTAAATGTAAATGTAAGTCTGTCTGTGGTTAAGTTGTAGATAGAACCATTCGGCCCCTGTGGCAAAAACCTCATCAGATAAACTATATCACACTGGACATCGGCTATAAACGCAGGATGATTTTCAATAAGGATATTGGTTCTGTCCTCCTCACCTCAGTTAACCATCTGTGCTCTCAAGGACGTGATTGGCTGCACCAGTGGCTCAATCAGGAAATGGAGTGAAGTGGAGTGGAGCAAACAGAGTGGAGAGAGATGATAATCAAGAGAAGAGAGTGAAGAGAGATTTGATAATCATGCATGGAGACTTGACAGAGATAGACTAGGTTTCTTTGTTACGCCGTAGTGAGGAAAATAGCTGCACGTTCCGGCAGACTCTGAGGTGTGTGTGTGTGCGTGTGCGTGTGTGTGTGTGTGTGTGTGTGTGTGTGTGTGTGTGTGTGTGTGTGTGTGTGTGTGTGTGTGTGTATGCCTGCGTGAGTCTTCTCACCATCTAGGGAGCGGAAAGCTAACTCAAAGAGCAAAGCTATCGTCACAGCGAATTTAACATCAATTTACCACTTCTGCACCTGACAGAAACCAACTACATAGACTCCTATTCTGGATTTAGGTATAACAAGGCAGTAGTTTTAGAGAGAGTGGGAGAGGATAGGAGAGCACACTAATTTAATTTACCACTCACATCTGACCACAACCAACACCACAGGACACTATTCTAGCCTCAGAAAATGAGGGAGCGATAGAGAGTGAGAGAGAGAGGGAGAGAGAGAGAGAAAGTTGCTATCA
This sequence comes from Oncorhynchus masou masou, assembly GCF_036934945.1. NCBI lineage: Eukaryota > Metazoa > Chordata > Actinopteri > Salmoniformes > Salmonidae > Oncorhynchus > Oncorhynchus masou. The sequence continues at coordinate 28,310,760 of NC_088223.1, read as the reverse complement.
CAGACAGAGAGGATCACAGGAACGCTGTCAAGTGGGTTGAAGTGAATTACTGTCTGGGTAAGGGGAAGGAGGAGAAATCGGAGAGGAGGGGACGTGCAGAAGTGACATTCACTGTCAGAAGAAGCAGAGACACTGAATGCTTCTTGCCCTCACACTCCTTTCTTTTATCCATTTTCTTTCTTTCCTTTTTCAACCTCCTCTTCTCTGCCCCTAGTGGTGGAGAGGCCTCTCAATACATTAAGCTCATTAACAGTGCATTCCATTGAATTTAAAAGATAATTAACAGTATTTGGAAGAAGAAAAAAATACTCAGACTTGATTCTTAGGCTCACATTGCATCTGCTGTGGGAGAGAGAGGAGAGGGAGAGGAAGAGAGGGAGTTAGGATAGAGAAGGATATAGATGGAGGAGAGGGAGAGGAAGAGAGGGAGGTAGGATAGAGAAGGATATAGATGGAGGAGAGGGAGAGGAAGAGAGGGAGGTAGGATAGAGAAGGATATAGATGGAGGAGAGGGAGAGGAAGAGAGGGTGGTAGGATAGAGAAGGATATAGATGGAGGAGAGGGAGAGGAAGAGAGGGAGGTAGGATAGAGAAGGATATAGATGGAGGAGAGGGAGAGGAAGAGAGAGGTAGGATAGAGAAGGATATAGATGGAGGAGAGGGAGAGGAAGAGAGGGAGGTGGGATAGAGAAGGATATAGATGGAGGAGAGGGAGAGGAAGAGAGGGAGGTAGGATAGAGAAGGATATAGATGGAGGAGAGGGAGAGGAAGAGAGGGAGGTAGGATAGAGAAGGATATAGATGGAGGAGAGGGAGAGGAAGAGAGGGAGGTAGGATAGAGAAGGATATAGATGGAGGAGAGGGAGAGGAAGAGAGAGAGGTGGGATAGAGAGAAGAGTGAGAGGAAGAGAGGTAGGATAGAAAGGTAGGATAGAGGTAGGATAGAGAGGTAGGAGAGGGAGAGAGGTAGAATGGAGCGGAATAGAGAGAGGTAGGATAGAGAACAATGAAGAGAGAGAGAGAGAGAGAGAGACAGACAGAGACTGCAGCAGATATTGCATACTTCAGTGACTTGGGAAAAGGGAAACAGGTGGGCTGGGCTCATCATTCAGCCCCCTTCTCTGCTTCCCCAAACGGTCCTAATTGTCGTCATTTACCCCCCACCTCCACCCAAACCCCTGTGGGAGCCCCCCAATAGGAGGAAAATTACCACCCGTGTCCCCCTTCCTGTCACACACATACACGGCCGTCACCAACTGTAAGTCACCAGAGTCTAGATGGCCCCCCCAGGGCACTCGTCAAACAGAGGCTCATCACAATGTAAATGAAAGAGAAATTACAGGAAAGAGGGAAGAGGAGGAGTAGTACTACTTTAGAAACGCTTCAGAGAAAGTGATGAAATTCAGGGTGTTTTTCTTGCAAGTAAGAGTCACACACTCACATACACACCTCTAGACACACACACACACACACACACACACACACACACACACACACACACACCTTTGTCACGCACCCTCACACACATCTTTGTGTACTCAACATAATATCATCTGCATGGAATTGAAGGAAAATATGAAGAGGAGAGAGTGGTGGTTCCCTAAAGGCTGGATGGAGGAAATCAAATGGGCATTTGATGTATTCACTGACTTTTATGGAAATACATTTGTTAGGGTATGTTAGGGTATCGCCGCCTGCACCTGCACGCCCAATTTTTCAGTTTTTGATTTGTTAAAAAAGTTTGAAATATCCAATAAATGTCATTCCACTTCATGATTGTGTCCCACTTGTTGTTGATTCTTCACAAAAAAATACAGTTTTATATCTTTATGTTTGAAGCCTGAAATGTGGCAAAAGGTCGCAAAGTTCAAGGGGGCCGAATACTTTCGCAAGGCACTGTATATTTGCAGAACCTCACACACATGTTGGCAAACACACACACCCGGACATGCACACACACTTCCTATACCGAAATGCCTACGCCAGTTCTGATGATAGTTGTCTTTGGAGATGGTTCTGAGTCACAGAGTAGTGTTTTACCCTGCTGGCTAAAACATCACAACGAAGAACATCTACATTTACCCTGATGGCTAAAACATCACAACGAAGACCATCTACATTTACCCTGATGGCTAAAACATCACAACGAAGACCATCTACATTTACCCTGCTGGCTAAAGCATCACAACGAAGGTCATCTACATTTACCCTGCTGGCTAAAACATCACAACGAAGACCATCTACATTTACCCTGCTGGCTAAAACATCACAACGAAGACCATCTACATTTACCCTGCTGGCTAAAACATCACAACGAAGACCATCTACATTTACCCTGCTGGCTAAAACATCACAAAGATGACCATCTACATTTACCCTGCTGGCTAAAACATCACAATGAAGACCATCTACATTTACCCTGCTGGCTAAAACATCACAAAGAAGATCATCTACATTTACCCTGCTGGCTAAAACATCACAAAGAAGACAATCTACATTTACCCTGCTGGCTAAAACATCACAACGAAGACCATCTACATTTACCCTGCTGGCTAAAGAATCACAACGAAGACCATCTACATTTACCCTGCTGGCTAAAACATCACAAAGATGACCATCTACATTTACCCTGCTGGCTAAAACATCTACATTTGCAGTTGAAGTCGGAAGTTTACATACACCTTATCCAAATACATTTAAACTCAGTTTTTCACAATTCATGACAGAGTAAAAATTCCCTGGTTTAGGTCAGTTAGGATCACCACTTTATTTTAAGAATGTGAAATGTCAAAATAATAGTAGAGAGAAGGATTTATTTCAGCTTTTATTTCTTTCATCACAATGGGGTCATTGTCCATTTGGAAGATCCATTTGCGACCAAGCTTTAACTTCCTGACTGATGTCTTGAAATGTTGCTTCAATATATCCACATAATTGTCCGCCTCATGATGCCATCTATTTTGTGAAGTGCACCAGTCCCTCCTTCAGCAAAGCACCCCCACAACATGATGCTGCCACCCCCGTGCTTCATGGTTGGGATGGTGTCCTTCGTCTTGCAAGCCTCTCCCTTTTTCCTCCAAACATAACGATGATCATTATGGCCAAACAGTTCTATTTTTGTTTCATCAGACCAGAGGACATTTCTCCAAAAAGTACAATCTTTGTCCCCATGTGCAGTTGCAAACCGTAGTCTGGCTTTTTTATGACCGTTTTGGAGAAATGGCTTCTTCCTTGCTGAGCAGCCTTTCAGGTTATGTCGATATAGGACTCGTTTTACTGTGGATGTAGATAATTCTGTACCTGTTTCCTCCAGCATCTTCACAAGGTCCTTGCAGTTGTTCTGGGATTGATTTGCACTTTTCGCACCAAAGTCTCCTTCCTGAGCGGTATGACGGCTGCGTGGTCCCATGGTGTTTATACTTGCGTACTATTATTTGTACAGATGAACGTGGTTCCTTCAGCTGTTTGGATATATGATGAACCAGACTTGTCGATGTCTACAATTTTTTCTGAGGTGTTGGCTGATTTCTTTTGATTTTCCCATGATGTCAAGCAAAGAGGTACTGAGTTTGAAGGTGGGCCTTGAAATACATCCACAGGTACACCTCCAATTGACTCAAATATGTCAATTAGCCTATCAGAAACTTCTAAAGTCATTACATTTTCTGGAATTTTCCAAGCTGTTTAAAGCCACAGTCAACTTAGTGTATGTACACTTCTGACCCACTGGAATTGTGATACAGTGAATTATAAATGAAATAATCTGTCTGTAAACAATTGTTGGAAAAATTACTTGTGTCATGCACAAAGTAGATGTCCTAATCGAAATGCCAAAACTATAGCTTGTTATCAAGACATTTGTGGAGTGGTTGAAAAACGAGTTTTAATGACTCCAATCTAAGTGTATGTAAACTTCCGACTTCAACTCTACCCTGCTGGCTAAAACATCACAAAGAAGACCATCTACATTTACCCTGCTGGCTAAAACATCACAACGACTTCTACCTTTTCCATAGCACTTATATACAGTCTCTCTGTCCTTTAGGTACCCGTCTTTCCTGTATTAAAATACAGGCTCTGCCACAGTTCAGTTGCTTTTTCATCAAAAACTTCCAGTGATCCAGCAGACTAATATGACACTTGATTGGCTGCAGCAGTCACACATAGAAACTCACACAAACAAACGTGCACAAAAGCATGAACACACACGCAGTTGACTGTCCACTATATTCTTGACAGCATCTATCTGCTGGATTCATTGCAGTGTACTGATCTAGCTGATTGATGGAAGTGAAGCTCATTCTCTAACAGTGGTGTGTGTGTGTGTGTGTGTGTGTGTGTGTGTGTGTGTGTGTGTGTGTGTGTGTGTGTGTGTGTTTCCTCTATCCTAGTGAGGAGCTGAAATACCCAAAAGTCCCCGTAAGGATATTAAAACAAGGAAAATTCTCCCTCATGGGGACAAATCCCACATCCCCACGAGAACAAAGGCTATTTTGAGTTCTGTGGTTTGGATAAGGGTTAGGGCTACAGTGAGGGTTAGAATTAGGGTTACATCGCTAACAGCTACACAAAGTGGTAGACGTGCGCAACAGACATACACAGACAGGGACATTCTCGTTGCCTCTAAAGAAAGTTGCCGGAAATACAAATCACTGATCCATTCTGTTCTGTTATCTGACTGTGATCACGCACTCTGTAGCCGATGTGAGTAAAACCTTTAAACAGGTCAACATTCACAGACAGATTACCAGGATGTTTTCTCAGAGCATGCCTGCATTGACATTTTCAACCTGTCTCTGACCGAGTGTGTATTGCCTACATGTTTCAAAACAGACAACCATAGTCCCTATGCCCAAGAACACCAAGGTACATTGCTTAAATAACTACAGAGTTCATCTCAGCCTATGCCTCCCTCCAGTCCCTCGACTTCTTGGCACTGACGGAAACATGGATCACCACAGACAACACTGCTACTCCTACTGCTCTCTCTTCGTCCGCCCACGTGTTCTCGCACACCCCGAGAGCTTCTGGTCAGCGGGGTGGTGGCACCGGGATCCTCATCTCTCCCAAGTGGTCATTCTCTCTTTCTCCCCTTACCCATCTGTCTATCGCCTCCTTTGAATTCCATGCTGTCACAGTTACCAACCCTTTCAAGCTTAACATCCTTATCATTTATCGCCCTCCAGGTTCCCTCGGAGAGTTCATCAATGAGCTTGATGCCTTGATAAGCTCCTTTCCTGAGGACGGCTCACCTCTCACAGTCCTGGGCGACTTTAACCTCCCCACGTCTACCTTTGACTCATTCCTCTCTGCCTCCTTCTTTCCACTCCTCTCCTCTTTTGACCTCACCCTCTCACCTTCCCCCCTACTCACAAGGCAGGCAATACGCTCGACCTCATCTTTACTAGATGCTGTTCTTCCACTAACCTCATTGCAACTCCCCTCCAAGTCTCCGACCACTACCTTGTATCCTTTTCCCTCTCGCTCTCATCCAACACTTCCCACACTGCCCCTACTCGGATGGTATCGCGCCGTCCCAACCTTCGCTCTCTCTCCCCCGCTACTCTCTCCTCTTCCATCCTATCATCTCTTCCCTCTGCTCATACCTTCTCCAACCTATCTCCTGATTCTGCCTCCTCAACCCTCCTCTCTTCCCTTTCTGCATCCTTTGACTCTCTATGTCCCCTATCCTCCAGGCCGGCTCGGTCCTCCCCTCCCGCTCCGTGGCTCGACGACTCATTGCGAGCTCACAGAACAGTGCTCCGGGCAGCCGAGCGGAAATGGAGGAAAACTCGCCTCCCTGCGGACCTGGCATCCTTTCACTCCCTCCTCTCTACATTTTCCTCCTCTGTCTCTGCTGCTAAAGCCACTTTCTTCCACTCTAAATTCCAAGCATCTGCCTCTAACCCTAGGAAGCTCTTTGCCACCTTCTCCTCCCTCCTGAATCCTCCTCCCCCTCCCCCCTCCTCCCTCTCTGCAGATGACTTCGTCAACCATTTTGAAAAGAAGGTCGACGACATCCGATCCTCGTTTGCTAAGTCAAACGAAACCGCTGGTTCTGCTCACACTGCCCTACCCTGTGCTCTGACCTCTTTCTCCCCTCTCTCTCCAGATGAAATCTCGCTTCTTGTGACGGCCGGCCGCCCAACAACCTGCCCGCTTGACCCTATCCCCTCCTCTCTTCTCCAGACCATTTCCGGAGACCTTCTCCCTTACCTCACCTCGCTCATTAACTCATCCCTGACCGCTGGCTACGTCCCTTCCGTCTTCAAGAGAGCGAGAGTTGCACCCCTTCTGAAAAAACCTACACTCGATCCCTCCGATGTCAACAACTACAGACCAGTATCCCTTCTTTCTTTTCTCTCCAAAACTCTTGAACGTGCCGTCCTTGGCCAGCTCTCCCGCTATCTCTCTCAGAATGACCTTCTTGATCCAAATCAGTCAGGTTTCAAGACTAATCATTCAACTGAGACTGCTCTTCTCTGTATCACGGAGGCGCTCCGCACTGCTAAAGCTAACTCTCTCTCCTCTGCTCTCATCCTTCTAGACCTATCGGCTGCCTTCGACACTGTGAACCATCAGATCCTCCTCCACTGGTGTCCCCCAGGGCTCTGTTCTAGGCCCTCTCCTATTCTCGCTATACACCAAGTCACTTGGCTCTGTCATAACCTCACATAGTCTCTCCTATCATTGCTATGCAGACGACACACAATTAATCTTCTCCTTTCCCCCTTCTGATGACCAGGTGGCGAATCACATCTCTGCATGACTGGCAGACATATCAGTGTGGATGACGGATCACCACCTCAAGCTGAACCTCGGCAAGACGGAGCTGCTCTTCCTCCCGGGGAAGGTTGACAACTCCATTGTTTCCTCCTCCCAGAGCGCTAAGAACCTTGGCGTGATCCTGGACAACACCCTGTCGTTCTCAACTAACATCAAGGCGGTGGCCCGTTCCTGTAGGTTCATGCTCTACAACATCCGCAGAGTACGCCCCTGCCTCACACAGGAAGCGGCACAGGTCCTAATCCAGGCACTTGTCATCTCCCGTCTGGATTACTGCAACTCGCTGTTGGCTGGGCTCCCTGCCTGTGCCATTAAACCCCTACAACTCATCCAGAACGCCGCAGCCCGTCTGGTGTTCAACCTTCCCAAGTTCTCTCACGTCACCCCGCTCCTCCGCTCTCTCCACTGGCTTCCAGTTGAAGCTCGCATCCGCTACAAGACCATGGTGCTTGCCTACGGAGCTGTGAGGGGAACGGCACCGCAGTACCTCCAGGCTCTGATCAGGCCCTACACCCAAACAAGGGCACTGCGTTCATCCACCTCTGGCCTGCTCGCCTCCCTACCACTGATGAAGTACAGTTCCCGCTCAGCCCAGTCAAAACTGTTCGCTGCTCTGGCCCCCCAATGGTGGAACAAACTCCCTCACGACGCCAGGACAGCGGAGTCAATCACCACCTTCCGGAGACACCTGAAACCCCACCTCTTCAAGGAATACCTAGGATAGGATAAAGCAATCCTTCTCACCCCCCTTAAATGATTTAGATGCACTATTGTAAAGTGGCTGTTCCACTGATGTCAGAAGGTGAATTCACCAATTTGTAAGTCGCTCTGGATAAGAGCGTCTGCTAAATGACTTAAATGTAAATGTAAATGTAAACTACCGACCCATAGCACTCATGTCAGTAGCCATGAAGGGGTTTGAAAGGATGGTCATGGCTCACATCAACACCATCATCCCAGAAACCATAGACCCACCCACTCCAATTCGCATACCGCCCCAACAGCTCCACAGATGACGCAATCTCTAATTGGCCTTTCCCACCTGGACAAAAGTAAGACCTACTTGAGAATGCTGTTCATTGACTACAGCACAGCGTTCAACACCATAGTGCCCACAAAGCTCATCACAAGGACCCTGGGACTAAACACCTCCCTCTGCAACTGGATCCTGGACTTCCTGACGGGCCGCCCCCAGATGGTTAAGTTGGGAACAACACATCTGCTTTGCTGATCCTCAACACGGGGACCCCTCAAGGGTGCATGCTTAATCCCTTTCTGTACTCCCTGTTCACCCACGACTGCATAACCAAGCATGACTCCAACACCATCATTAAGTTTGCTAATGACACAACGGTGGTAGGCCTGATCACCGACAACGATGAGACAGACTACAGGGAGGAGGTCAGAGACCTGGTAGTGTGGTGCCAGGACCACAACCTCTCCCTCAACGTGAACAAGACAAAGGAGATGATTGTGGACTACATGAAAAGGAGGGCCAAGCATGCCCCCATTCTCATCGACGTGACTGTAGTCACTATGGAGCTTTATGTTCCATAGTGTTCCATAGTGTCCACATCACCAACAAACTATCATAGTCCAAACACACCAAGACAGTCGTGAAGAAGGCACGACAATGCCTATTCCCCCTGAGGACTGAAAAGATTGGAAATGGGTCCTCAGATCTTCAAAATGTTCCACAGCTGCACTATCGAGAGAATCACTGCATCACTGGGACCAAGCTTCCTGCCATCTAGCACCTCTATACCAAGCGGTATCAGAGGAAGGCCCTAAAAATTGCCAAAGACTCCAGCCACCCCAGTCATACTGTTCTCTCTGCTACCGCACGGCAAGCAGTTCCGGAGATCAAAGTCTGGGTCCAAAAGGCTTCTTAACAGCCTCTACCCCCAACCCATAAGACTACTGAACAGCTAATCACATGGCTACCTTTACCTCTATCTACACATTACCTAAATTACCTTGACTAACCTGTACCCCCGCACATTGACTCAGTATCTGTACCCCCTGTATATAGCCTCATATTGTTTTTGTTTGTTGTTAATTTAGTAAATATTTTCTCAACTCTTATTTTTCTTAAAACTGCATTTGATGTTATGGACTTATAAGTAAGCATTTTACAGTAAGGTCTACACCTGTTTGTGACAAATAAATTTTTATTTAATTTAATTCATGTCTTATGATAAACTTGGGCAAATAAATGCTTTTTCAATACATATATTTGATTCCCTACTAAAGGCCAATGCATTTTTTTACATTGTTGAATTCTGTTTTAATAACTGGATTCCATGAGGGCTCTAATTATCATACAGTTAACTAAAATATAAACACAACATGTAAAGTGTTGGTTGAATGTTTCATGAGCTTTTCCCAAGATAATCCATCCACCGGACAGGTGCGGCAAATCAAGAAGCTGATTAAACAGCATGAAAATTACACAGGTGCAGCTTGTGCTTAGGACAATAGAAAGGCAACTCAAAAATGTGCCGTTTTGTCACGCAACACAATGACACAGATGTCTCAAGTTTTGAGGAGAGTGCAATTGGCATGCTGACTGCAGGAATGTCCACCAGAGCTGTTGTCAGAGAATTTAATGTTCTTCTCTACTATAAGCCTCCACCAACATCATCAAAGAGAATTTGGCAGTAAGTCAAACTTGGTTCACAACTTCAGATCACGTGTATGGCGTTGTGTGGGCTAGCGGTTTGCTGATGTCAACGTTGTGAACAGAGTGCCTCACGGTGGCGGTGGGGTTATGGTATGGGCAGGCATAAGCCACGGACAACGAACACAATTGCATTTTATCAATGGCAATTGAGAAATCCTGAGACCCATTGTCGTGCCACTCATCCGCTGCCATCACCTCATGTTTCAGCATGATAATGCATGGCCCCATTTCGCAAGGCTCGGTACAAAATTCCTGGAAGCTGAAAATGTCCCAGTTCTTCCATGGACTGCATACTCACCAGACATGACATCCATTGAGTGTGTTTGGAATGCTCTGGATTGACATGTATGATAGCGTGTTCCAGTTCCCGCCAATATCAAGCAACTTTGCAGAGCCAAGAGGAGTGGGACAACATTCCACAGGTCATAATCAACAACCTGATCAACTCTATCCGAAGGAGATGTGTCGCATTGTATGAGGCAAATGTTGGTCACACCAGATACTGACTGGTTTTCTGATCCACACCCCTACCTTTTTTTAAGGTATCTGTGACCAAAAGATGCATATCTGTATTCCCAGTCATGTGGAATCCATAGATTAGGGCCTAATTTATTTATTTAATTTGACAGATTTTCTTATATGAACTCTAACGCAGTAAAAGCTTTGAAATTGTTGAGTGATGCGTTTATATTTTTGCTCAATATATGGTGGAAGAGTGGGGTAACATCTCACAGCAAGAACTGGCAAATCTGGAGCAGTCTATGAGGAGGAGATACACTGCAGTACTTAATGCAGCTGGTGGCCACACCAGATACTGACTGTTACTTTTGATTTTGACCGCCCCCTTGTTCAGGGACATATTATTCCATTTCTGTTAGTCGCATGTCTGTGGAACTTGTTCAGTTTATGTCTCAGTTGTTGAGTCTTATGTTCATTCAAATATTTACACATGTTAAGTTTGCTGGGAAAAAACGCAGTTGACAGTGAGAGGAAGTTTCTTTTTTTGCTGAGTTTATAACCACCGTGCATGATTTAGGAATGGCAAAGGGATGCAGGCTAGACTTTAAAGGGATAGACTTTATTCAGTCAATTCGAGACCTTTTCTAAACTAGTCAACACGTGCTGTTCAGTTGTCATTCAATACACAGTAAATTGCCTACTTGGCGTCACGACTCAACATGGCTGGCTATGTCAAACACGCAAAAGAAATGTGTCAGAAAAAAATTGTGGCTATTGGATTTTGGTATCATTATGTAACATGCAGATTTTCGAGCATCATTCTCTCTCGCCCTCCTCCGTATGAAGAAACTTGACTGCAACCATATATACTGAGCACACAAAACATTAAGAAAACCTGCACTTCCCATGACATAGACTGACCAGGTGAATCCAGTTGAAAGCTATGATCCCTTATTGATGTCACTTATCCACTTCAAATCAGTGTAGATAACTTCAAATCAGTGTAGATCAGCTGTGAAACTCATTCCATGGAGGGCCTAGTGTCTGCCGGGTTTTGGGTTTGTCCTTTCACTTAAGACATAGCCAATCACGCGAGGGGAGTTCCAGTGAAAGCATGCAGACACTCGGCCCTCCGTGGAATGAGTTTGACACGTGGTGTAGAAGGGTGAGGAGACAGGTTAAAGAAGGATTATTAAGCCTTGGGACATGGATTGTATATGTGTGCCATTCAGACAGTGAATGGGCAAGACAAAAGACTTAAGTGCCTTTGAACATGGCAGTGGTAGTCTGTGACAGGCGCGCCAGTTTGTGTCAACGCTGCTCAATAGTTTCCCGTGTGTATTAATAATGGTCCACCACCCAAAGGACATCCAGCCAACTTGACACAACTGTGCGAAGCATTGTGGTCAACATGGGCCAGCATCCCTGTAGAACCATTTGACACCTTGTAGAGTCCATGCTCCGATTAATTGAGGCTGTTCTGAAGGCGAAAGGGGGGAGTGCAGTTCAATATTATGAAGGTGTTCCTCATGTTTGGTATACTCAGTGAATATAATGCATGTAATGATGAGATGCTCATGTCTCCGCCTTAACAATGGCAGTTGTTGACCCAGGGTGGGAAGGCAGGTGACAAGCTTACAGTGCCGTCAGAAAGTATTCATACCCCTTGACTTATTTCACATTTTGTTGTGTTACAGTCTAAAATTAATACACGTGTTTTTTTCCTCACCCATCTATACACAATAATGACCAAGTCAAAACATGTTTTTAGACACTTTTTAAAATGTATTGAAAATGAAATACAAAAATCACATTTACATAATTATTCACACCCCTGAGTCAACACAAATCACCTTTGGCAGAGATTAAAGCTGTGAGTATTTCTGGGTAAGTCTCTAAGAAATGTGCACATCTGGATTTCATAATATTTAACCATTATTCTTTTCAAAATTCTTCAACCTCTATTAAATGGGTTGTTGATCATTGCTAGACAACTATTTTCAAGGCTTACCATAGATTTTCAAGCAGATTTAAGTCAACTAACTCGGCCACTCAGGAACATTTACTGTCTTCTTGGTAAGCAACTCCACTGTAGATATGGCCTTGTGTTTTAGGTTATTGTTCTGCTGAAAAGTGAATTAATCTCCCAGTGTTTGGTGGAAACCAGACTGAACTAGGTTTTCCTCTAGGATTTTGCCTGTGCTCCATTCCATTTATAGGTGCCTTTTGCGATGCACTGGAAAACCTCTCTGGTCATTGTGGTTGAATCTGTGTTTGAAATTCACTGCTCAATTGAGAGACCTTACAGATAATTGTATGTGTTGGGTACAGAGATGAGGCACTCATTCAAAAAGCATGTTAAACACTATTATTCCACACAAGTGAGTCCATGCAACTTAATATGTGACTTGTTAAGCAATTGTTCTACTCCTGAATTTGTTTAGGCTTGCCATAACAAATAGGTTGAATACTTATTGGCTCAAGACATTTACATGTTTAATTAATTTGTAAAAAAATTCTAAAAACATAATTCTACGGGGCCTCCCGGGTGGCACAGTGGTTAAGGGCGCTGTAATGCAGCGCCAGCTCTGTCGTAACCGGTCGCGACCGGGAGGTCCGTGGGGCGACGCACAATTGGCCTAGCATTGTCCGGGTTAGGGAGGGGTTGGCCGGCAGGGATATCCTTGTCTCATCGCACACCAGAAACTCCTGTGGCGGGCTGGGCGCAGTGCGCGCTAACCAAGGTTGCCAGGTGCACGGTGTGCATTGGTGCGGCTGGCTTCCAGGTTGGATGCGCGCTGTGTTAAGAAGCAGTGCGGCTTGGTTGGGTTGTGTATCGGAGGACGCATGATTTTCAACCTTTGTCTCTCCTGAGCCCGTACGGGAGGTGTAGCGATGAGACAAGATAGTAGCTACTAAAAACAATTGGATACCATAAAATTGGGGAGAAAAACGGGGTAAAATTCAAAAACAAAAACATAATTCCACTTTGACATTATGGGGTATTGTGTGTAGGGCAGTGACCAAAATTGAATAACTTTTAAATGCAGAATAGGTTGCCTGCAACAAACTGTGGCAAAAGTCAAGGGCTGTGAATACTTTCTGAAAGCACTATAGTTCCAAAATAAGCCCATAAAACGCATTGGGTTTATTTTGGACAGATTTTGGTGAGAGTGTAATCTCTCGCTTCGCCTCTTCCTCTCTTCTGCGTTTCCCTGTCGCTCGCTTTGTGACTGACATGTTCCTATCTTATCAATAGATCGCAAGGAGATGCATACCGTTCATTCTAGCAGGAGAGGGCTCGATGGACTAGCGAATTAAAACTTTGAAATTAAAAGTAGCTTAGTTAATATGGAAAGTGGAAAATGATTAGCTGACAGCTGGTGCTTATGGAAAACACTGGGATTAGAGTTGGGTTTAGAGAAAATAGGATGTTGAGGTCACCACTAGGATAGAAAAACAAGTGTGTATGCGTGTATGTGTCCATAGTATCGAATCAAATTTTATTAGTGACATACACATATTTAGCAGATGTTATTGCTTGTGTTCCTAGCTCCAACAGTGCAGTAGTATCTAACAATTCCCAATAATACACACAAATGTAAAAGTGAAGAATGTAATTAAGAAATGTATAAATATAAGGACGAGCTATGTTGGAGTGGCATTGACTAAAATACAGTATATACATATGAAATGAGTAAAGCAGGATGTAAACATTATTAAAGTGACTAATGTTCCATTTTTAAAGTGACCAGTGATTCCATGTCTATGTATATAGGGCAGCAGCCTCTAAGGTGCAAGGTCGAGTAACCGGGTGGAAGCCGGCTAGTGATGGCTATTTAACAGTCTGATGGCCTTGAGATAGAAGCTGTTTTTCAGTGTCTCGGTCCCAGCTTTGATGCACCTGTATTGACCCTGCCTTCTGTATGATAGCGGGGTGAACAGGCCTGAGGCTCGGTTGGTTGATGTCCTTGATAATCTTTTTGGCATTCCTGTGACATCGGGTGCTGTAGTTGTCCTGGAGGAGAACATTGTCCTGCATTTGTAAAAGTTTGTGAGGGTCTTAGGGGCCAAGCCAAATTTATTCAGCCACCTTAGGTTGAAGAGGTGCTGTTGGGCCTTCTTCACCACACTGTTTGTGTAGGTGGACCATTTCAGATTGTCAGTGATGTGTACATCGAGGAGATATTCCATATCTCAGGTCGTTAGGGTGCCACAGGCCAAATGGCAGCGAGACAGCAGCGTCTTCTTGTCTTTTTAAAATCCCGGTACATGAAATACTCACCAGTAACCGTCGGCACTGTGAACAAGGGATCAGAGAGGTTATTTGAGGGCAAGGCAAAACAGAAGCAACCCTAGGGGACCTGTTCCCCCCTCCTATCACCCTGTCACCCTACTGTCCCCTTGTCCCCCTCATGTCCTCCCGCTCACACAGTGAAACACACGGAGTAAAGAGTCACAAGCCCTCAATGAATCTATGTCAGCACTTGGCCAATGTGACCTATACCTGTCCTATACAGTTCTTGAAGGTGTGCGTGTGCGACTGCCATCAGCCACCTGCTCAATTTATGGGGTTTTCTGAAGTGGAGAATGATCGATTTAACATTCAGGAGTACAGGCAGTTTATTCAGCCATACACTGAGTTGATTTACAGGTCCATGGCAGTGTGGATTGTTGGGAGGTGGGGCAAGAATTTGGTTTTAGAGAAGGTGTAAAGTTACTTTTTCAGCTTCACATCAATAAACACAAAACATGCATGGAGAATAGCACAGCACCATAATATACTGAATATATATTTTGGTATCTGGTATTTTATTAGGATCCCCATTAGCTGTTGCAAAAGCAGCAGCTACTCTTCCTGGGGTCCAAACAAAACAATACAGAATGACATAATACAGAACATCATTAGACAAGAACAGCTCAAGGACAGAACTACATGCGTTTTTAAAAAGGCACACGTAGCCTACAGTACATATCAATGCATACACACAAACTATCTAGGTCAAATAGGGGAGAGGAGTTGTACCTCAAGGTGTTGCTTTATCTGTTTTTTTTTAAACCAGACTGCTGTTTATTTGAGCAGTATGAGATGGAAGGAAGTTCCATGCAATAGAGGCTCTATATAATACTGTACATTTTCTTGAAATTGTTCTGGATTTGGGGACCATGAAAAGTCTCCTGGTGACATGTCTGGTGGGATAAGTGTGTGTGTCAGAGCTGTGTGTAAGTTGACTATGCAAACAATTTGGGATTTTCAACACATTAATGTTTCTTGTAAAAAGAAGAAGTGATGCAGTCAGTCTCTCCTCAACTCTTAGACAAGAGAGACTGACATGCATAGTATTTACAGTTTACATAAACTTAGGATGGAGTTATTAAAACTCGTTTTTCAACCTCTCCACAAATTTCTTGTTAACAAACTATAGTTTTGGCAAGTCGGTTGGGACATCTACTTTGTGCATGACAACAAGTAATTTTTCCAACAATTGTTTATAGACCGATTATTTCATTTATAATTCACTGTATCACAATTCCAGTGGGTCAGAAGTGTACATACACTAAGTTGACTGTGCCTTTAAACAGCTTGGAACGTACTTTGGTGTGAAAAGTGCAAATCAATCCTAGAACAACAGCAAAGGACCTTGTGAAGATGCTGGAGGAAACAGGTACAAAATTATCTGCATCCACAGTAAAAAGAGTCCTATATCGACATAACCTGAAAGGCCGCTCAGCAAGAGCGGGACTGGTGTGCTTCACAAAATAGATGGCATCATGAGTGAGGAACATTATGTGGATATATTGAAGCAACATCTCAAGACATCAGTCAGGAAGTTAAAGCTTGGTTGCAAATGGGTCTTCCAAATGGACAATGACCCCTCAGTTACACCAGCTCTGTCAGGAGGAATGGGCCAACATTTCCCCAACTTATCGTGGGAAGCTTGTGGAAGGGTACCCGAAACGTTTGACCCAAGTTAAACAATTTAAAGGCAATGCTACCAAATACTAATTGGGTGTATGTAAACTTATGACCCACTGGGAATGTGATGTATTTCAGCTTTTATTTATTTCATCATTCTCTCTACTATTATTCGGACATTTCACATTCTTAAAATAAAGTGGTGATCCTAACTGACCTAAGACCCCTGTCTTAGGTTAGGAATTGTGAAAATCTGAGTTTAAATGTATTTGGCTAAGGTGTATGTAAACTTCCGACTTCAACTGTATATCAGCCCTCTGATTACAATTAATAGCAAAACCTGCCGCTCTGTTCTGGGCCAGCTGCAGCTTAACTATGTCTTTTGTTGCTGCACTGGACCACACGATTGGACAATTATCAAGATTAGACTAAACTAGAGCCTGCAGAACTTGCTTTTTTGGAGTGTGGTGTCAAAAAAACAGAGCATCTCTTTATTGCGGCTAGACCTCTCCCCATCTTTGCAACCATTGAATCTATATGTTTTGACATTGACAGTTTACAATCTAATGTAACACCAAGTAATTTAGTCTCCTCAACTTGTTCAACAGCCATACCATTCATTACCAGATTCAGCTGAGGTCCAGCACTTAAGGAGTGATTTGTACCAAATAACATTCTCTTAGTTTTAGAGATGTTCAGGACCAGTTCATTACTGGCCAACCATTCCAAAACAGACTGCAACTCTTTGTTAAGTGTTTCAGTGAATCCATTAGCTGTGGTTGCTGATGCGTATATGGTTTAATCATCAGCATACATGGACACACATGCTTTGTTTAATGCCAGTGGCAGGTCATTGGTAAAAATAGAAAATAGTAGATGGCCTAGAGAGCTTCCCTGCGGTACACCACACTTTACATGTTTGACATTAGAGACGCTTCCGTTAAAGAAAACATTTTGAGTTATATTAGATAGATAGCTCTGAAGATGAAAAGCCATAGCACTTAAGTTTTTTCAACAACAGGTCAATAATATCAAAGGCTGCACTGAAATCTTACAGTATAGCTCCCAATATCTTTCTTTCAACCAATCATCAGTCATTTGTGTCAATGCAGTACATGTTGAGTGCCCTTCTCTATAAGCATGCTGAAAGTCTGTTGTTAATTAGTTTACAGAGAAATAGCATTGTATTTGGTCAAACACAATTTTTTCCAACAGTTTGCTAAGAGCTGGCAGCAAGCTTATAGGTCGGCTTTTAGAACCAGTAAAGGCCACTTTACCACTTTTGGGTAGTAGAATTACTTCCCTCCAGGCCTGAGGACAAAGACTTTCCTCTAGGCTCAGATTAAAAATATGAGAGATAGGAGTGGCTATAGTTAGCCACCACCCTCAGTAGCTTTCCATCTAAGTTGTCAATGCCAGGAGGTTTGTCATTATTGATCGATAACAATAATTATTTTCACCTCTCCCACACTAACTTCACAAAATCCAAACTTGCACTGCTTTTCTTTCATTATTAGTTTTTTCTATGCATGAATATAATTGCTCACTGTTTGTCATGGGCATTTTCTGACTAAGTTTGCCCACTTTGCCAATGAAATAATCACTAAAATATTTGGCAACATCAAATGGTTTTATGATGAATAAGCCATCTGATTCGATGAAAGATGGAGTTGAATTTGTCTTTCAGCCCATAATTTCATTGAAGGTACTTTTTTTCCATCATTCTTTATCATTGATCTTGGCTTCATAATACATTTTTTTCTTCTTTTTGTTGAGTTTAGTCACATCATTTCTCAATTTGCAGTAAGTAAGCCAGTCATTTGCAGTAAGTAAGCTATTAGCCACTCCTTTTGCGCCATCTCTTTCAACCATATAGTTTTTCAATTCCTCATCAATCCATGGAGCCTTAACGGTTCTATAACAGTCAGTTTCTTAACAGGTGCATGTGTATCAATAACGGGGAAGACTGAAAACAACAAACAGCAGGGATCTAGACAGCCACAAAACCGGGACAATTCGCGATCCCAGCCACAATGGCTAACTGCGTCTCAATCTGCATTCAAGAACACCATGCTAGCTTGATGTCCAGCTAGCTAGCAGCTAGGATAGCTGCGACGCCAAATAGCTCCTCAGACCCGTCCTTGGTCGGCAGAATCACTGGAAAGATACAAGCAGTCCCAGCAACTGATGCCAACAGCGTCACGGATCCAACATAAGAAGCTAAGTAGCTTCTCACAACCCGCTCAGAGAGAGAGAGAGAGAGACACAGCTTAATGTGAGCTCTCACATCTTTCAATATGTTAATTTCAAATGGATAGTTTTGGAGTTAGATAAACATGGATTTTTCGGCGGGTACATATGCAGGATGCTACTATCCACATCATGGTCTTCGCTCTGTATCAAAACTCCAAACCTACAACATAATTTTGACCAAAATTAACCAAAGAGATTACTGCTTCCAAGGTTTTCTTTTTCCAAGCTATACAGAGGGGGCTCTAGCAAACAACCAGCAGAGACCTGAGGACACCATTCCAACCTGGAACTGAGCGCCCAGGCTTGAAAGGAGAGACCATATACAAATTCAATTAGCACTAAGGTGTGAAGTAAAAGGGCTTTTTGCCCAACAAGTGTCAGGAGTCTTTGAAGCGTCCCCTCCTGCTGTTCAAAGACCATTTACAGGCATTTTCTACAAGAAATCTGCCTCCATAAATAAAAGCTTCTTCCAAGTGGGTGTGACACCTACTCCCATTGGCTACTGCACTGCTGCTTGGGTTCCACCTGGCAATCTGTTCACCGTCTGCCTTGTCCTGTCTCCCCGTCTGGTACAGGTACCTTAACCACACTCACCCCTCTCTCCAGAGCTTTCCCTCCGCTTCAGCACACATGCACTGTTGGTGCGAGTGACTCTGAACTTACAATGGCTAGCCCCAAGTTGTTATATATATTTTTTTAATCTTGTGCATTTTGCTATTTGCCTCATGACTCCTGCATACTTTGTTGACTACAAACTTTCTTTACCCAACCATGGGCCAGACTATGTTTCTTCCTACACCCGGGACTCTGACCCTCTATTGGTTACACAGACTTTTGGCCTCCTATCCTATTCTAACCACCTCTCACTGGCTTTGTATTCATGTTTGTATTCATGTTCATATGATCTTGTTGCCATCTGATGCACATTCAGATGTCATAAATCAGCAGATCTCTCCCTGTACTATGTCGTGCCTTGATTGTATTACTGTTGATGATATCTGGAAATGTGCATGTACACCCTGGCCTAACTACTGTTGCTAGTCACAATTCTGACTTGTGCTATGATATCTGTTTCACTGATTTCTGCTCTCTTAAAAGTCTGGGTTTTCTGCATGTTATCACTAGAAGCGTATTACCTAAAATGGATCAATTGAAAGTGTGGGTTCACAGCTCCGATCCAGATGTCTTGGTCAGGGTAGCCTAGTGGTTAGAGTGCTGGACTAATAACTGGAAGGTTGCAAGTTCAAACCCCTGAGCCAACAAGGTACAATTCTGTCCTTCTGCCCCTGAACAGGCAGTTAACCCACTTTTCCTAGGCTGTCATTGAAAATAAGAATTTGTTCTTAACTGACTTGCCTGGTTAAATAAAGGTCAAATAAAAAAATAAAAATTACTGAGATGTGGTTAAAGAAGAGTGTTTTGAATGATGATGTTAACCTTCTGGTTATAACCTTTTTCAGCAAGATAGATCTTCCAAAGGTGAGGGAGTGGCAATCTTTACCAAGGATCAACTTCAGTCCTCGGTTGTCTCTACCAAGTCTGTCCACAAACAATTTGATTTGCTGGTTTTAAGCATTAAACTTTCAAATAGCTCTTTGTTGACTGTTGCTGGGTGCTATTGTCCTCCATCAGCACCAGCCTGTACCCTATTTGCTTGTGAAAAAACTTTAATGAGCAAGCCTTCCTTTATGAACTGGACTATAAAATGGTATAGAATCAGCTTGATCCCCTCTGTCGAAGACGCTTGGACCTTCTTTTTGATATTTTCAGTGGTATTGTTAACAAACAATAAAGAAAATGAGAATTAAAAACAGGTTCAGCCTTTGGTTCGACGGTGATCTTGCAGAGTTACTCCACCTCAAGAATTGCATTTGGCGAAAGGCTCGGAACATGCATACTCAGGCTGACTGGCTCTCGTTCAGGCAAATGAGAAATAAGTGCACTCAGGCTATCCGGAAGGCTAGTTAGTTACTTTAAGGAGCAGTTCTCTCTCTATGGGTCTAACCCCAGGAAGTTCTGGAAAACAGTTGAAGACCTGGAGAATAAACCCTCCTCCTCACAGCTGACCATGTTAATGTTGATGATGTGGTTGTTACTGACAAGAAGCACATGGATGAGCTCTTTAATCACCATTTCTTTAAGTCAGGATTCCTATTTGACTCAGCCATGCCCCCTTGCCGTCCAACATGTCCTCATCTCCCACCCCTTCTAATGGGACTATCCCCAATGTTTCTTCCTCTTTTCCCCCTGCCCTGCTACAAAGTTTCTCCCTGCTGGCAGTCACTGAGTCTGAGGTGCTAAAGGAGCTCCTTAAACTTGACCCGAAAAAAAACATCTGGGTCAGATGGTTTAGACCCATTCTTCTTTAAGGTTGCTATCCCTATCATCGTAAAGCCTATCTCCAACCTTTTTAACCCGTCTCTCCTTTCTGGGGAGGTTCCCATTGCTTGGAAGGTAGCCACAGTTCATCCTTTATTTAAAGGGGGATATCAAGCTTATCCTAACTTTATAGGCGTGTTTCTATTTTGCCCTGTTTTTCAAAAGTGTTTGAAAAACTTGTCAATAATCAACTGACTGGCTTTGTTGATGTCTATAGTATTCTCTCGGGTATGCAATCTGGTTTCCACTCAGGTTATGGATGTGTCACTGCAACCTTAAAGGTCCTCAATGATGTCACCATTACCCTTGATTCTAAGCAATATTGTGCTGCTATTTTTATTAACTTGGCCAAAGCTTTTGATACGGTAGACCATTCCATTCTTGTGGGCCGGCTAAGGAGTATTGGGGTCACTGGGGGGTCTTTGGTCTGGTTGGCTACTACCTCTCTCAAAGTGTGCAGTGTATAAATTCTGAAAATATGCTGTCTCAGCCACTGCCTGTCACCAAGGGAGTACCCCAAGGCTCAATCCTAGGCCCCACGCTCTTCTCAATTTACATCAAGAACATAGCTCAGGCAGTAGGAAGCTCTCTCACCCATTTGTATACAGATGATACAGTCTTATACTCTGGTGGCCCCTTCCCGGATTTTGTGTGAAATGCTCTCCAACAATGCTTTCTTAGTGTCCAACAGCTTTCTCTACTCTTAACTTTGTTCTGAACACCTCCAAAACAAAAGATCATGTGGTTTGGTAAGAAGAATGCCCCTCTTCTCACAGGTGTTATTACTACCTCTGAGGGTTTAGAGCTTGAGGTAGTCACCTCATACAAGTAATTGGGAGTATGGCAAGATGGTGCACTGTCCTTCTCTCAGCACATATCAAAGCTGCAGGCTAAAGTTAAATCTAGACTTAGTTTCCTCTATCGTAATTGCTCCTCTTTCACCGCAGCTGCCAAACTAACCCTGAATCAGATGACCATCCTACCCATGCTATATTACGGAGACATAATTTATAGATCGGCAGGTAAGGGTGCTCTCGAGCAGCTAAATGTTCTTTACCATTTGGCCATCAGATTTTCCACCAGTGCTCCTTATAGGACACATCACTGCACTCTATACTCTTCTGTAAACTGGTCATCTCTGTATACCCATCACAAGACCCACTGGTTGATGCTTATTTCTAAAACCCTCTTAGGCCTCACTCCCCTCTATCTGAGATATCTACTGCAGCCCTCATTCTCCACATACAACACCCATTCTGCCAGTCACATTCTGTTAAAGGTCCTCAACGCACACACATCCCTGGGTCGCTCCTCTTTTCAGTTTGCTGCGGCTAGCGAATGGAACGAGCTGCAACAAACACTCAAACAGGACAGTTTTATCTCAATCTCTTCAATCAAACACTCAATCATGGACACTCGTACTGACAGTTGTGGCTGCTTTGTATGATATATTGTTGTCTCTACCTTCTTGACCTTTGTGCTTTTGACTTTGCCAAATAATGTTTGTACCATATTTTGTGCTGCTACCATGTTGTGTTGTCATGTTTTGCTGTTATGTTGCTGCCTTAGGTCTCTCTTTATGTAGTGTTATGTCTCTCTTGTTGTGATGTGTGTTTTGTCCTATATTTATATTGTATTTATTTTTTAATCCCAGGCCCACGTCACCACAGGAGGCCTTTTGCCTTGGTAGGCAGTCATTGGAAGTACAAATTTGTTATGAACTGACTTGCCTAGTTAAATAAAGGTTACATAAAACTAAATAAATAAAATACACCAATAACTTTCCAAAATACTTTTAAACAACAAACGTTCCATATCCTTGTCTCATTGCGCACCAGCGACTCCTGTGGTGGGCTGGGCGCAGTGCAAGCTAACCAAGGTTGCCATGTGCACGGTGTTTCCTCCGACACATTGGTGTGGCTGGCTTGCGGGTTGGATGCACGCTGTGTTAAGAAGCAGTGCAGTTTGTTTGGGTTGTGTATTAGAGGACGCGTGACTTTCAACCTTCGTCTCTCCCGAGCCCGTACGGGAGTTGTAGCGATGAGACAAGATAGTAGCTACTAACAATTGGGGAGAAAAATGGGAGAAAAAAACAACAAAAAACATAACAAAAAATTACCAACTAAACTGGTCATATCTATGTTGTCACATTTACATGTTGGTAATTTAACAGACACTCTTATCCAGAATGACTTACAGGAGCAATTAGAGTTAAGTGCCTTGCTCACAGACACAGACAGATTTTTCACCTAGTCTACTCTGGGATTTGAACCAGCAACCTTTCAGTTACTGACCTAAAGGTCTTAACTGCTAGGCTACCTGCTGACAAATTATGAGTCGAAATAACAAAAACGTTGCTTGGTTGTTGTAATATTTTAACTTCAAAGTTGTTTTTAATTTTTTTGCACCGCATGGATCATCGTTGTGGTTGAATGCAGCATTGCTGTATGGTGCACTCAAAAAGTATTGTAGCTGAGTAGTCAGCCTAGGCTACTGCTCAAATGTTACTATAATAGGCCTACATGTTTCTCATATGCATGGAATTTTGTTGCGGTTTTCTTTTTTGGTTATTCATTGTCAAGATTTAAAAGCCGAAACCAGACTGAAACATTTTATTGCGCTTGCAAGGACTGTGACATGCGACTGTGTACTTTAGCCCCAGCTGCGCGGCTGTTAAAAACGGGACATACGAAAGCTGGGCAATTTACTTTAAGTATATGACTCAACTGTTCACTCATTTATACTCACTGTATGTCCTATTGTCCGTTAGTAGTAATTTATACCGTGTGTGAATCCTTTATCTTATAACTCTTTGATAAACCAAGATGACATTGTATGTATTCTACAGCAATGACCCGTTAGAACCAACACTTGGCATGGACATTTAGCCTACACCACGTTTAACCTTTCGGTCAGATTAAGCAGAATGAAGCGGGACAAAATTAATTGACAAACCAAATCTTTGCGCAGCCGGATAGAAATGTGTCACCGGCCGGATTTGACACATGCGACCTAAATGCTCACACCACAGTGTTTCTTCATATTTGCACACAAGGTGTGCAAAGAGCCTTTCGACATGAGTGCACATGACCACATTTGCCAGGTGTGTCCTTGTTAAAAACACATGTGCTTTTGCATTTTTCTGGCAGTGTGGATTGTTGGGAGGGCAATCATTTGTTTTTAGAAGAGGTGTGTGTAACTTACTTTTTCAGCTTCTCTCCAATAAACACAAAATAAATATACTGATATATACCAAGCATTCGGAAAGTATTCAGACTCCTTGAATTTTTCACATTTTGTTAAGTTTCAACCTTATTTCAAAATTGATTCAATTATTGTTTTCATTAATCTACACACAATACCCTAAAATGACAAAGTGAAAACAGGTTTTTAGAAATGTTTGCACATTTATTAAAAATTAAAAACAGAAATACCTTATTTACATACAGTGGCAAGATAAAAAAAATGTGAACCCTTTGGAAATACCTGTATTTCTGCATAAATTGGTCATACAATGCTGCTGGCTGAACATGTACGATATAGACCACCCAAAAATAACAGGTCAATTTAATCAGATAGTGGCCAATCAAAATCTTGTTAAGACGATTTTAAGGTGCATATATGAGCCACGAATGTATCGTTTATAAGTGTATATACAAGTAGCTAATAAGGCATTTATTATGTTTTATTATTCAAACATTATAAGTAATGTGTTACTGGCTGACCATTAATAACCTCATTGTTAGTTATAATGCGAATTGACACGCTCTACTCTTGTGTGCACATTTTGACGCCGTTAACGCCGTTTCTCCGCCCGATTTGGGCTTTACACGCACGTGCTGCAAACACACTGACTCAACTCCAGCCACTTTAATAATGGGATTTGATGGGAAATTATGTAAAATAGATCACTAGCCACTTTAAACAATGCTACCTAATATAATGTTTACATACCCTACATTTTTCATCTCATATGTATACGTATATACTGTACTCTATATCATCTACCGCATCTTTATGTAATACATGTATCACTAGCCACTTTAACTATGCCACTTTGTTTACATACTCATCTCATATGTATATACTGTACTCGATACCATCTACTGTATCTTGCCTATGCTGCTCTGTACCATCACTCATTCATATATCTTTATGTACATATTCTTTATCCCCTTACACTTGTGTGTATAAGACAGTAGTTTTGGAATTGTTAGTTAGATTACTTGTTGGTTATTACTGCATTGTCGGAACTAGAAGCACAAGCATTTCACTACACTCGCATTAACATCTGCTAACCATGTGTATGTGACAAATAAAATTTGATTTGATTTGATTAAGTTAGCTAGCGTTACTGTACTGGTTTTCAATGGTTTCTGACAGTGGCAGCTTTAGTCGGACTTGTGAAGTTGAGGATGAATTCAAAATCTTTTAGCTGGCTATAGTTAGCTAACACACTTTTGTACATCGCACTGTAACTTACAATGTATTTTATTTTAAAAACGTCTAAAAACGTAATACTTCTAGGGCAACTGTAATATGAATACCATTGTAAAGCACAATTTCTCCCCTTTCCAGCAAAATCAGTGACAAGACCTTCATGCTGCCCATCTCTGCATGATTGAAGAAGGTAATGAGCTTCGCTCCGTAGGGTATTTTTAAAAACGGCGGATGGGGAAGCGAAACCTACTGCGTGATATGGAAAGGGAGAGATAAAGCTTTTTTCACCCCACCCCCCAATTTATCACCTCTAAAATGAAAATAAAACACTACAAAGAGTTTATATAATGTGTCATTACATACCTATTTGAAGGTTTGTGTCAAATTTGAATCGTTTTTTTCAGGCAGGTCTAAAGTTATCTTCAGAAGAAGACAGCGGATGTCGCGGCTTTGAGAGTCATGTTGGCTTGCAGAGATGACACAAAAAAATGAACGCATTCAGTTGTACAATTGACTAGGTATCCCCATTAACCTGTCCCTTTCTCATATTGAATCTGTGAGAGAGGCGCCACACCTGGTGAAGAGAGGCTGTATGACACAAAATGAGTTGCATTATTGTTGTAGGAATTAAATTCCTCTATGTTTTAACACCCAATTAAAATTAAACACTGTCAATTCATAAGGATATGTATGACCCTTATTAGTATAAAAATGGACAGAACCCAGTCTTAAAGTCAAACAGCAGCCTTTATTCACGAGAGTACTGCTCCGTACACATTTTACCACAGGTTATAAACTGAAAATGACATCATTAGTTTCAGTACTAGCTCATGGGGCGGCAGGGTAGCCTAGTGGTTAGAGCGTTGGACTAGTAACTGGAAGGTTGCAAGTTCTTGCCCCTGAGCTGACAAGGTACAAATCTGTCGTTCTGCCCCTGAACAGGCAATTAACCCACTGTTCCTAAGCCGTCATTGAAAATAAGAATTTGTTCTTAACTGACTTGCCTAGTTAAATAAAGGTTTAAAAAAATGTCATCTCTGCTGTAGTACAATGGCTGTATGGTTCTCACATGTCTCTCCCTATTTAAGATAATATATGACTGAGCCAAGGTCATGCTTGTGTAGATAAGCCTTCTAGCCAGAATGACAATACAGTTCATTCATTTCTACCAAGGAACAGACAGTCATTGTTCTAATTCTTGATTATATTTACACACATTATATTCAGTACTAGGATTAAAAAGAAAATTCATACATATACAGTAACATAATAGTATTCTGATTAGTACATATACAGTAACATAATAGTATTCTGATTAGTCAGTCCTGATTGAAATGTATACATAATTAGTCATCATTGATAAAAATTCCCTTAACAATTATGCATGCTGTACGTTATGTCATGACACATCACAATTTAAAATACAGCATCGGAGGTGTCTGTTTTGTCAAATTTTCTCCAACACTATCGGGCCATTACCATGTCAATCAACGCTTGAATAGAAATGTAGGTCACACCCCAGATGTTGATGCCAACACAGTCGCTACAGTCCCATTAGTTTTAATTGCAGCATCGTTTGAATGTCGCGTTTGCGTAAATTTGTACAGAATGGGATTAGTCAACAGTAACCTTTGAGCAAAGCATTGTTCTATCTGTAGTTAGAGCTCACCTTAAATTTGATGTAGCTAAGTTAGTATAGCTAGCTATCTTTCAAAAAATAATAATTCTGTCAAGGTCAATGGACAGCTTTGTAAAGGATACGCTCAATGAGTGGAACCTAGCCTCATGTTCCAAAGTTTGAGGGTAAGTAAAACTGAGAAATTCCTTTTTGAGAGTGAGTGGACAGAGCAGTGGGGGAAAAAAAACAGTTTTTTATTGACCCAGTGTAAATCAGAAACTACATGTACGTCTTCCACATTGTCATTGATGACCAATAGTACCTTAACGGAAACTTGAAAGACCTAACTTCATCAGAGCCTCTTAGAACCATGAAGCCACTTTGGAAAAAATCTTCTGTCCTTGAGCGAGGCAGTTAACAACAACTGCTCCACGGGCGCCGAAGATGTGGATTTAGGCAGTCCCCCACACCGTTCTGATTGTAGTGGAGGAGATATACCAGGAAACACTTTTGCTTTTAGACGACTCGACTATAGCCTGAAGTTAAAGAAGAACATAAAATACTTAGACGCAGTGAGTAAACGCCACCCTTTCCATACACAAGGGGAGGTCCCCGGGACACATGTGAATACTTAGGACTGTGGAAACCCCAAGCGACACACCAAGTTTGAGCAGTAGCCGGGTGGTACACGTTGAAAGATTTGTTGTGAATTTTGAAAACTGATTGGTATAAGGAATGTATAATTCATTGAATACTTTGTGCTCACAACAGTCTCAAATGTGAGAGGGCAGCCCAGATGACCCAAGTGGCTGAAGAACAACATCTGGCCGGCAATCCATGTTGCGGAGTACATGAAGGACACCGCAATCCAGAGGGCTCAGTGGACCAGACAGAATGTGGACAAGACAGTCGAGATAGTACGAGAGTATCCGCATCTGCTGGATACTCCAGGCATGGTGGGAATTTTTTGTTTTTTACAAAAACGTTAAGACTTGAATTTGATTCTGTTTGCTGTGATTAACTAGCCTGGCTGACGGAACCCATGTGACTCACACTGCAGGGAGAGCTGTGAACACACTGAGCTGGAAATGAGGCTGTTTGTTAATGCAATATTCGCTCATAAATTGTGCAACGGGGTTTGATTGGTTCTCTCAAATGATTTCTTTCTCCTCGGGGTTGAGACCTCGTTGTTTAGATTAGAAAATCCAACCATTGTAATAGAAGGGGCGGCGCTCAGGGGCTCAGTGTGGCTGTGCGTGTGGGTGTTTGAGTGTGAAAGACAGAGAGCCAACTAGTAAAAGCACAGCCCCCTTCATTATCAATGCACTGTGCCGACAATATTAAAGAGCCATTCCAGACTGAGGTCAGAAGGACTTCGAGAGTTAGGTGCCAGACTAATGATTAAAAAGTAATTGTTTGTCCACTTTACTACAGATTGCTCAGGACTTCTCCAATTTAAACCTGGACTGCCTGGGGAAACTCACTGAGAACTGGATCGCTGTCTCCAAGGACCAAAAAAAAACTTTGCCAGCCGAGAGTAGCAGGCCCAAGATCTTTCTCTTCAAAGTGCAGGTATAGTTTGAAATGACCCTGCTGATGGTGCCTTAGATGCACATGAATTTTTAGCCTGAAACAATCAAGTTATTCACTAAACATTCTCTTAAGATACACAAGGTGACATCGCTTTAAGACTTCTGCCAGTGGACCTCCCAACACCAGTCTACAAGATTGTCAGGAAGACATTCCGACACAGCTTCGAAGAGAACAGAAAATCCTTCAATGACTTGCCTGCACGTTTAAATGGTGGATAGGCATAGGGAGATTGATGGGGAAATTAGATGATAACATTTGTAAACCTTGAATGAAAGGAACAGCATTCCAAATTCTGTAATGCATTACTCCCCAAATAAATGGAACACACAACAATAATTTAAAAAGGACTACATAGCGAACATAACAAACACAACTGTTTATTATGGATTCTCATGACCATTAAGTTGGCATATGCTACACAGTACATGCGAATTGACACGCTCTACTCTTGTGTGCACATTTAGACGCCGTTGACGCCGTCTCTCCGCCCGATTTGGGCTTTACAAGCACGTGTGTGTGAACATCAGGTTCAGCTGAGGCTTTAGTCTGATGTTTGGACTGTTGGGTTGATTAAATAATATAAATATTTTTTAATCATCAATCCTATTATGAAATCTTGTTTTATGAAATGACACATATTTAAACAGTAGGGCTTTGTTTAAATTTGCTATTTAAGAAATGCTCTGATGTTCTGAAATGCAGGCAATACAAAATGAATTATTTGACATTCAATATTGTATCTTGATTGTGTGTAGGAAAATGAGAGGGTGGGATGGTAGAGAAGGCAAACATATAATATATAAGCAAAATATAATATAAATATAAATATAAATATAATATATAAGCAAAATAAAGCAATGATGACATAAATGACCCAGGTGCTGGGTCAATCCCCCAACCCAATGTTCTGGGTTTGTCACAATGCAACACACTGGGTTGTTTTAACCCAGCAATAATATGGTCTAATTTACCTAGCATCTGGGTCAAGCGCTCAACGCAAGGCACTACTTTAGAAGGACAACCCAACCCTACTGGGTTGAATTAACCCAATACTGTGCTTGTCCAATATTGACCCAGCGTTGGGTTGTCAGAATGACCCAGATTGGGTTATTTTTAATGCAGCATGTTTTAGAGTGTAACAATAATTCATTTTGAAAAAACATTATGAATTGCCATGTTAGGCATAAGTCTATTACTTCCTTTTTAAGTTGCCAAAATAAAATGTTTTCAGTATCCTAATTTCGTAGGTTTTGTGTTTTCTGATTGTTTCAGTTCATGCATTCAACAAGCGTTGTACTTCCACAGGGGCGTAATTTCCAAAGTTCACTCACAAAGGCAATACTTATGAACTGGGTTTGATTTAGTTTTTGTTTTAATTATTTACATTTTGTTAATTATCTTTTACACTCCCATTGGTTGAAATCTATTGCTCAGTTAACACTTGGCTCATGTAAATAATTTTATAGTTGTCCCTTTAAACATCCTAAGGTCAACATGCCATAGTGTTCACATTTCTCTCAAGTAAATGTTGTCATCAATCTACACACAACACCTCACAATGTCAAATAAGTTTTTTGGGGAAAAAAAAACAAAGAAAAGAACAAACTGAAATATCACATTTACATAAGTATTCAGAATATTTACTCGGTACTTTGTTGAAGCACCTTTGGCAGCGATTACAGACTCGAGACTTCTTGGGTATGACACTACAAGCTTGGCACACCTGTATTTGGGAAGTTTCTCCCATTCTTCTCTGCAGATCACGCTCTGTCAGGTTAGATGGGGAGCATCGCTGTACAGATATTTTCAGGTCTCTCCAGAGATGTTAGATCGGGTTCATATCCGGGCTCTGGCTGGGCCACTCAAGGACATTCAGAGATTTGTCCTGACGCCAATCTTGTGTTGTCTTGGCTGTGTGCTTAGGGTCGTTGTGCTGTTGGACGGAGAACCTTTATCCCAGTCTGAGATCCCGAGGGCTCTGGAGCAGGTTTTCATTAAGGATCTCTTTGTACTTTGCTCCCTTCATCTTTCCCTCGATCCTTACTAGACTCCCAGTCCCTGCCGCTGAAAAACAGCATGATGCTACCTCCACACTTCACCGTAGGGATGGTATTGGCCAGGTGATGAGAGCGGGCCTGGTTTCCGCCAGACATGATGCTAGGCATTCAGGCCAAAGAGTTCAATATTGGTTTCATCAGACCAGAGAATCGTGTGTCTCATGGTCTGAGAGACCTTTAGGTGCCTTTGGGCAAACTCCAAGCGGGTTGCCATGTGCCTTTTACTGAGGAGTGGCTTCCGTCTGGCTACTCTACCATATTGACTGATTGGTGGAGTGCTGCAGAGATGATCGTCCTTCTGGAAGGTTCTCCCATCTCCACAGACGAACTCTGGAGTGTTGTCAGAGTGACCATCGGGTTCTTGGTCACCTACCTGACCAAGGCCCTTCTCCCCCGATTGCTCAGTTTGGCAGGGCGGCCAGCTCTAAGAAGTGTCTTGGTGGTTCCAAACTTCTTCCATTTAAGAATGATGGAGGCCACTGTGTTCTTGGGGGCCGTCAATGCTGCATACATTTTTGTACTCTATCCCAGATCTGTGCCTTGACACAACCCTGTCTTGGAGGTCTATGGACATCTCTTTCAACCTCACTGCTTGGTTTTTGCTCTGACAAATGTGTGTGCCTTTCCAAATCATGTCCAATCAATTTAATTTACCACAGGCGGACTTCAATTAAGTTGTAGAAACATCTTAAAACCTGTTTAGGCTGCAGCGAATTTTCGAAACGTTTTGGTAAAAATCCCGCAACATTTCAACATCCTGCTTTTCATGCCAGGAATATAGTATATGCATATGATTACTATGTGTGCATAGAAAACACTCTGAAGTTTCTATAACTGGTTCAATGGTGTCTGTGACTATAACAGAATGAGTTCCGTGGTCAAAATCGCAAGAAACCTGATCACAAAATCGACTAAGAAAAAATCCATCCGCCAGTCTCTGTATTGTCTATGGCTTGCCATAAATGATGGGACTGTGCTTGTAATTCCTACAGCTTCCACACGATGTCGCCAGTGTTGTGATTTCCAGGTCCCTTTATCCTTGGTCAGATCACTGAATAGCACATCCTGTCTTCAGGTGCGCACCCGGAAAAAATGTCGGTGAAAAAATGGACTTTGTTTTGAAAACTTTTAGCTATTGAATACAGATCTCTCCGTGATCAATTTGATCATTTATTAACGTTTACTAATACCTAAACTTGTATTACAGAAGTAGGTTGAAGTGTTTTGTCAAAGTTTATAGGCAACTATATGAATTTTTAAAAATGACATTGCATTGGGAAACGTGACTTTTTCCATGGATTTCTCGGTGTTCATAAATGGACATTTTGGGTATATATGGACCGATTTAATCGAAAAAAAGACCCAATTGTGATGTTTATGGGACATATAGGAGTGCCAACAAAGAAGCTCGTCAAAGGTAATGAATGTTTTATATTTTATTTCTGCGTTTTGGGTAGTGCCGGCTACGCTAATTTCTTTGTTTTCGTCCCATTTGTGTGTTTCTGGGGGCTGCATGCTATCAGATAATAGCTTTTCATGCTTTCACCGAAAAGCATTTTACAAATCTGACATGTTGGCTATATTCACAACGAGTGTGGCTTTAATTGAGTAACTTGCATGTGAGTTTTAATGAAAGTTTGAGTTGTATCGAGTACAATTAGTTGGCGCTCTGGAATTTCCGCTGATTTGGTTCCTGTACAGGTACAAGCATCCATAAAAGGTTTTAAGGATGATCTATAGAAACAGGATGCACCTGAGCTCAATTTCGAGTCTCATAGCAAAGGGTCTGAATACTTATGTAAATATGTTTTTTATTCTCAATACATTTGCAAACATTTCGAAATACCTGTTTTTGCTTTGTCATTACGGGGTATTGTGTGTAGATTGATGAGGAAGAAAATGCATGAACAGCGATGCTCCCCATCAAACCTGACAGCTTGATCTGCAGAGAAGAATGGGAGAAACTCCCCAAATACAGGGGTGCCAAGCTTGCAGAGTCAAACCCAAGAAGACTCGAGGTTGTAATCGCTGCCAAAGGTGCTTCAACAAAGTACTGAGTAAATATCCAGAATACTTATGTAAGTATTTGACATTGACATTATAGGGTATTGTGTGTAGATTGATGAGGGATTTTTTTTAGCCATTTTAAAAGAAGGCTGTAATGTAACAAATTGTGAATAAAGTGAAGGGGTCTGAATCCTTTCCGAATGCACTGTAAGGTGAATCAATGTCTTATTTCATGATACTACACAAATCCTTTGTTTCACACAAACATTACATGCTTTTGCTCAAGGGTGTGGGGAGGTGTGACCCATTCTGTCCAATGAGGTCATTTCTGGACAATATTTTTGCAAGTAAAAACATGGTTACACTTTAGAAAAGGGAGCACATTTTTAAGGCACTGTGTCCTTATTAGTCCGAAATTGAGACAGCTTACTAAGAGTATGTTTGTTGTGTAACTTGCCCCTTTTTAAATCCTAATATGTCTCTATTATGACTAATAATGAGCTTATTAAGGATTGGCCAGTAACACATGATTGAAAAAGAAAAATACTTAAAGCTGCAATATACAACTTTTTCGGCGGCCGCCGGGCCAAATTCACATAGATATATGAGTTATAGATCTGTAATTCGCATTGAAAGCAAGTATAAGAAGCGTAGATCTGTTTTATGTGTGGTATTTATATTTTTCCCCATTCTAAACGTTTGTTTTTGGTTATGGTTTAGACGGTACAATGATTCTCTACACAATGACTGCTTGTTTTCTCACATAAACTGAAATTAGGCCAACTATTTGAATTTTTTGCAACCAGCAGCTGAGCCATTTCTGCATATTGCACCCATTAATAAAAGGCCTAATCTATTGCTAATAAGATATAATAAAGACCTTATTAGCTACTTGTATATACACTTATAAAATACTAATTAGTGGCTAATATATGCACCTTAAAAGAAATTGTGACAAAAATATTGTTGGTTGATATATCCATGTAGGAAGATTAAACTACTGCTGCCTACTGCCTACATGTTGGTTTAATGTGGACTGTCCTAAATGATCACATCACAGTGTTTTATTCATCTCTACACACAAGGTATGCAAAGATCTGTTCGACTATGAGTGCAAATGACCACATTTGTCAGGCATGTCATTGTTAAAAACATTTATCAAACATTGAATTTGGAGCATTGCCAAGGACTTAACATATAAGTACCTCAAGAAAGCAAAAGGTTCAACAGATCCTCACTGAAACCTCACTACAACAGACATGAGGTACCAGGCTTTTCTGCTGCCGATCCCTCTACTGATGCTACTTCAGACATGCACCACCACTTCAGCACTTGATTCTGTAAAGAAGGTTGGGCAGGCAAGTGCTCCAAAAGTTGTCACAGTTAATGAGTTGAGAAATAGGGCTCAGTTCAATGCCAGAAACTGCAAGGAAGTTAAGGATAAATATGGTCAAACTGAGAACGGCCTGTACTACCTGACCACAGCTACTGGGGTGGTCTACCAGACCTTCTGCGACATGACCACAGCGGGCGGCGGCTGGACTCTGGTGGCAAGCGTGCATGAAAACAACATCTATGGGAAGTGCACGGTGGGCGATCGTTGGACCAGCCAGCAGGGCAACAACGCCAACTGGCCACAAGGAGAAGGCAACTGGGCAAACAGGAAGACTTTTGGAACAGTGGAGGCAGCCACGGACGACGACTTCAAGAATCCTGGCTACTACGACATCGAAGCAGAAGACATGTCGGTGTGGCATGTTCCCAACAACACTCCGGTCAACCACTGGAACCTGGCCGCCATCATGCGCTACCACACTGACAGGCACTTCCTCCATCTGTATGGGGGAAACCTGTACCAACTCTTCCACAGCTACCCGGTCGAGTACAACGTTGGTGCACACCTGTCCGACAATGGACCCTCCATTTCCATAGTGTATGACCTTGGGGACAAAGAGTCTACCAAAAATGTATACGGCCCTTACTCTGGATGGGAGATTGAAGGAGGCTTCATCAGTTTCAGAGCCATAAACCATGAACGGGCGGCCACAGCCATCTGCTCTGGGGTCAAACCCAAAGGTGGTAATGTTGAACATTACTGTATAGGTGAATGTGGGTTTTTCCCTGAGGCTAACCCTCTTCAATGTGGGGATTTCACTGGCTTTGCCTGGAATGGCTATGGGACCCATATAGGCTTTAGTGCATCAAAACAGATGCTTGAGTCAGCTGTCTTACTCTTTTACCGCTAATGCACCATGCATTTACTTTTTTGGGATTGTTTTATTGATTGAACGATTTTTGGGTACAGATTAAAACTATACATTTAAAAGTCATTTTGGTAACACCTTTTATTTGTTTTTCTCTATTAATTCCATTGCTATAAAGAAACAGTATAAAGCATTAACCTTTCCATGCGTCATAAAAAGATGTGTGTCTTATACACTCATTAAATATTATTATGTCACGTGAGGGTCATAACTGAAATGCTGTAAGGTTACTGTAATCTACTTTGTGACATCTGTTGTGTTGGGGTGATGGGGGTTGGAAAGTCTGTGTATGGATTGTGTGCGTTTGAACTTTCTTTCTGCAATAAAGTAGTCTATTGATTTGAGAGCATGAAATGAGCCTACTGTACTTTTTCATCAGAATCTTTCTTTGCTGGGTGGGTTAAGGTGAACTTACTCCTCCATATGGGTCTATCTTTGCCTACAACAACCAACATAATCCCTGGGACCTTGGCAGAACTTTGTCTATGAGATAGAATACCTCCTCACCATCTCTCTAAGAAGGAGAAGGAGAGAGAGAAGGAGAGAGAGAGAGAGAAAGAGAGAGAGAGAGAGATCAGGCAAAAGAGAGAAGGCGAGAGAGAGAGAGGGAGACAGAGGAGATAGGACATAGAGAGGACATCGAGAGGACATGTTCTGAGTGCTGTAATGATACCCCAGTGTTTTCACACGACTAGCTATGTGATGTTTTGAAATGTAGATATACAGTACATGCTGCTGGCTGTCAGATTAAAACATGTTTGTCTCTTGAAGAAAGACACTTGACATGATCGTATCCAACTAATGGCGCTCCTCTGGGACACACACACACACACACAGCCAAGAGGCGGCAGGCGACATAATGATGAAGAGAAGAAAAGCCGCCAGCCTAGCCGAGTCTCAGAATGTCCATGGCCGTACAGCATCATTATTTCTGGGTCTGTTTCCCTGGTTGAAGCTTTCCGGGAGGTTGAGAGCCAGAGATGTTCCCACCACCCTCAGAGGAAAAGACACATAACTAGGGTGTTCTGGCTAACACACTCACCTTGTGTTAGGATCACAGTCACATACAACTGTACACAAACACACATATGCACACGAGTATAGGCAAATGGCTGAGCATAGACAGAAGGTCTTATGTATGGTGGTGACAGAGCAGTGTGTGTGTGTGTGTGTGTGTGTGTGTGTGTGTGTGTGTGTGTGTGTGTGTGTGTGTGTGTGTGTGTGTGTGTGTGTGTGTGTGTGTGTGTGTGTGTGTGTGTGTGTGTGTGTGTGTGTATCGAAGCGCCGATAAGCAACACAGGGGTAGCCTGCAGGCTAGCACATTACTTACGGCGGGAACCCTGACACACACACACACACACACACACACACACCTCAATCTCTCAAGATGAGTAACAGTGGGGTCCGAAATGATCGATACCCTTGATAAAAGATGAGCAAAACATTGGGAAGTTATATTATTTTACACTAACTGCTCATCTTTATCAAGGGTGTCAATAATGTTGGACTTCAAACCCTTTGAAAACCTGTGGTTTGAATTGAAGAGAGCAGTCAATAACCACAGACAAAGGATATCAAGGATCTGGAAAGATTCTGTATGGAGGAATGGTCTTAGATCCCTCCCAATGTGTTCTCCAACTCATAAAACATTTTAGAAAAAGGCTCAGTGCAGTTATCCTGGCAAGGTGTGGTATTGAAAACAGTGTCAATCTGAGATTAATAAAAAACATTTACTTGTTAAATAAAATCTCTTTCTCTGAGCAATTGTCTTAGTATAAAATGATATAATTTGCCATTTTTTTTAAGCATACAATACAGCAAAGTATTTTAATTATTTATTTTATACAGTCATTTTTGCTCATCTTGGTCAAGTGTCAATCATTACTGACCCCAATGTATGTCATGGTCATGGATACAAACTCTACATGTAACAGGGTTGGTTATGTTTCCACTTGCCTCTAAAGAAAGGTGTATTTAATGTTCAAGCATTCTTCTTGGTTGGTTCAATTGCGATGACAATTCCGATGATGTTGTGATTGGCCCCGCTTGCAGATAGGGGGAGATCGCCAACATCAGGTCTCATCCAAATGAAAATGTGATGCAAGAAGAAGGTCAGGTTCTGAATACTGTTTTCCATGTTATATTTTACAATGTGTGCGAACAAGTTTGCTGTACATTGCTGATTTATACATGTGTGGGTATATGGTACCTGTTAGGGATTGAGGGGCTTTCTGGGATGTGCTTTGGTATATGATTGCTGTATATAAGTGTGTTAGCTAGCATGCTGGTCACATAAGCCCACTGCTAACACAGTGGTTTTCAAGCTACAGATTATACCATCGACAGCCATCAACATCATCAAGCCCTGCACAAGTAACGTGCTGTTTCCTATGTAACAACAGCAGATAATAAATAACGCTCAACTGGGACCACTGGCTGGGGTGATTTATTTGGACAAAACACAACGCAAGGAGAGTACGATCAACATCTGTTACATACATAGGACACTGAGTTATGTGCACCTTTGCCCAATCTGAAGCTAACTGATAGTGAGGTCTATGGAGAGGGAGGAAAAACACATGAGACAGTGAGGGAGTGTCAAAGCCTGAGGACTAATTAGATAGTCGCTAAACGCTCCATCTGGCCACTACTCTCAGGGTTCAGGAGGTAGTAGAAGAAGGGAGGGGGGATAGGAAGGTAGATGTATTCTACCTGGCTGGCAGGAAAAGTGTTCCTATAGTCTCTGTCCTCAACCTATAGGTGAACGGGTCCTATAGTGTGGGTGTCAGGGGAGAGACATTATGACCCTGGTACATCAGGTTTCCACCTGTCAGTACTGCAGAGGAGAAAGAAGGCAGGGTCATGGTCCCCTTCTTTCTGTCTCTCCCCATCCCTTCTTCCTCTCCCACCTCATCCTCCTTCCCCCTTCCCTCCTCTCCTCTCCCGTCCCCTTCCCTCCTCTCCTCTCCTGCCCCCTTCCCTACTCTCCCGCCCCCTTCCCTACTCTCCTCTCCCGCCCCCTTCCCTACTCTCCTCTCCAGCTCGCCCCCTTCCCTACTCTCCCGCCTGCCCCCTTCCCTCCTCTCCCGCCCGCCCGACCCCTACCCTCCTCTCCTCTCCCGCCCCTTCCCTCCTCTCCTCTTCTGCCCGCCTGTCACCTTCCCTCCACCCCTCTCCCCTCCCGCCCCCTTCCATCCTCTCCTCTCCCGCCCCCTTCCATCCTCTCCTTTCCCGCCCCCTCCCCTAGTTTCCTCTCCCGCCCGCCCCCCGCCCCCTTCCCTCCTCTCCCACCCGCCTGCCCCCTTCTCTCCTCTCCCGCACCCTCCCCTCTCCTCTCCCGCCCGCCTGCCCCCTTCCCTCCTCTCCTCTCCCGCACCCCCTCCTCTCCTCTCCCGTCCGCCTGCTACCTTCCCTCCTCTCCTGGCCGCCTGCCTGCCCCCTTCCCTCATCTCCACTCCTCTCCCACCCGCCTGCTCCCTTCACACCTCTCTCGCCCTCCCTCCCCCTTCCCATCTCTCTCGCCCTCCCTCCCCCTTCCCTCCTCTCTTGCCCTCCCTCCCCCTTCCCTCCTCTCCCGCACCCCCTCCTCTCCTCTCCCGTCCGCCTGCTACCTTCCCTCCTCTCCTGGCCGCCTGCCTGCCCCCTTCCCTCCTCTCCCACCCGCCTGCCCCCTTCACACCTCTCTTGCCCTCCCTCCCCCTTCCCATCTCTCTTGCCCTCCCTCCCCCTTCCCTCCTCTCTCGCCCTCCATCCCCCTTCCCTCTTCTCTTGCCCTCCCTCCCCCTTCCCTCCTCTCTTGCCCTACTGCCCCCTTCCCTCCTCTCCCTTCCTCCCCTTTCTTCCTCTCTCCCTCGCCCCCCTTCCCTTCTCACCCCCCTTCTCTCTCACCCTTCCTCCCTCCCTCACCCCCTCTTCTCTCTTGCCCTCCCACTTCCCTCCTCTCTCAACCACTCTCCCTTCCCTCCCCTCTCACCTTCCCTCACCCCCCCTTCCTCTCTTCCTTTTAGCCAGAAGTAGCTCAGTGGTGTGAGAGGGATATAAACCTAGTTGAGCCCCAAGTCAGACTCACTAGCTATAAACCCCAGCTCAGCTGCAGACTCACTAGCCTAGCTAAAGTGGATTTGGGAAGAGAATTAGAAACCCTGTTAATCCCCTATTGTCATCGCTCAATAGCACGCTGCACACAGAGGAAAGATAATTACTGTATTTGGAACAGAAAATAGAGACAATTTGCCACATTTAAATTCAATAATGACTGCTACGTGGTTTCATGTCTTTTTCTCTGAATAACGATAAA
The DNA here is from genome assembly GCF_036934945.1 of Oncorhynchus masou masou. NCBI lineage: Eukaryota > Metazoa > Chordata > Actinopteri > Salmoniformes > Salmonidae > Oncorhynchus > Oncorhynchus masou. The sequence goes on along the minus strand of NC_088223.1, from coordinate 28,272,009 downwards.
AGTGGGTTATTTTTGCTGTTTAGGTTCAAAGTGGAACCGATGCATACAGGGCTGGTAATTTATTATCTAAGGATCAATCTCATTCCATGGAGGGCCGAGTGTCTGCGGGTTTTCGCCCCTTCCTTGTACTTGACTGATGAATTAAGAACAATAATTAATAAGGAACTCCCCTCATCTGGTTGTCTAGGTCTTAATTGGGGCGGCAGGGTAGCCTAGTGGTTAGAGCGTTGGACTAGTTTTTTTATTTTTTATTTTTTTATTTCACCTTTATTTAACCAGGTAGGCTAGTTGAGAACAAGTTCTCATTTACAACTGCGACCTGGCCAAGATAAAGCATAGCAGTGTGAACAGACAACACAGAGTTACACATGGAGTAAACAATTAACAAGTCAATAACACAGTAGAAAAAAAAGGGGAGTCTATATACAATGTGTGCAAAAGGCATGAGGAGGTAGGCGAATAATTACAATATTGCAGATTAACACTGGATTGATAAATGATCATGTACAGGTAGAGATATTGGTGTGCAAAAGAGCAGAAAAGTACATAAATAAAAACTGTGGGGATGAGGTAGGTGAAAATGGGTGGGCTATTTACCAATAGATTATGTACAGCTGCAGCGATCGGTTAGCTGCTCAGATAGCTGATGTTTGAAGTTGGTGAGGGAGATAAAGGTCTCCAACTTCAGCGATTTTTGCAATTCGTTCCAGTCACAGGCAGCAGAGTACTGGAACGAAAGGCGGCCGAATGAGGTGTTGGCTTTAGGGATGATCAGTGAGATACACCTGCTGGAGCGCGTGCTACGGATGGGTGTTGCCATCGTGACCAGTGAACTGAGATAAGGCGGAGCTTTACCTAGCATGGCCTTGTAGACGACCTGGAGCCAGTGGGTCTTGCGACGAATATGTAGCGAGGGCCAGCCGACTAGAGCATACAAGTCGCAGTGGTGGGTAGTATAAGGTGCTTTAGTGACAAAACGGATGGCACTGTGATAAACTGCGTCCAGTTTGCTGAGAAGAGTGTTGGAAGCAATTTTGTAGATGACATCGCCGAAGTCGAGGATCGGTAGGATAGTCAGTTTTACTAGGGTAAGCTTGGCAGCGTGAGTGAAGGAGGCTTTGTTACGGAATAGAAAGCCGACTCTTGATTTGATTTTCGATTGGAGATGTTTGATATGGGTCTGGAAGGAGAGTTTGCAGTCTAGCCAGACACCTAGGTACTTATAGGTGTCCACATATTCAAGGTCGGAACTATCCAGTGTGGTGATGCTAGTCGGGCAAGCGGGTGCAGGCAGCGATCGGTTGAAAAGCATGCATTTGGTTTTACTAGCGTTTAAGAGCAGTTGGAGGCCACGGAAGGAGTGTTGTATGGCATTGAAGCTCGTTTGGAGGTTAGATAGCACAGTGTCCAATGACGGGCCGAAAGTATATAGAATGGTGTCGTCTGCGTAGAGGTGGATCAGGGAATCGCCCGCAGCAAGAGCAACATCATTGATATATACAGAGAAAAGAGTCGGCCCGAGAATTGAACCCTGTGGGACCCCCATAGAGACTGCCAGAGGACCGGACAGCATGCCCTCCGATTTGACACACTGAACTCTGTCTGCAAAGTAATTGGTGAACCAGGCAAGGCAGTCATCCGAAAAACCGAGGCTACTGAGTCTGCCGATAAGAATATGGTGATTGACAGAGTCGAAAGCCTTGGCAAGGTCGATGAAGACGGCTGCACAGTACTGTCTTTTATCGATGGTGGTTATGATGTCGTTTAGTACCTTGAGTGTGGCTGAGGTGCCCCCGTGACCGGCTTGGAAACCAGATTGCATAGCGGAGAAGGTATGGTGGGATTCGAGATGGTCAGTGACCTGTTTGTTGACTTGGCTTTCGAAGACCTTAGATAGGCAAGGCAGAATGGATATAGGTCTGTAACAGTTTGGGTCCAGGGTGTCTCCCCCTTTGAAGAGGGGGATGACTGCGGCAGCTTTCCAATCCTTGGGGATCTCAGACGATATGAAAGAGAGGTTGAACAGGCTAGTAAATTACAATTGAAAAAAATAATTTGTTCTTAACTGACTTGCCTGGTTAAATAAAGGTAAAATAAAAAAATAAAAAAATAAAATTATTGTAAAGCAAAAGCAAAAACCAGCAGACACTCTGGCCTCCATGGAATGAGTTTGACACTGCTGATTTAAGGCATTCCACACAGTTATAGTGATACTGAGTCATTACCCTTTGAGAAAGTGAAATCATAGTCAGAACTACATGAAAGGTAGGAGTAGGGCTGTTGCGGCGACCGTATTACCACCACACCGGTGGTCACATGTCATAAAGGCAGTCAAATTTAACGTGAACGATTAGTCATGGTAATTAGGTCTCTTCAAGCTCTGAAGCTGCTGATGGTCATTAGTAGCCTACCAAACTTGCTAACGGCCAGGTACTCAGCACTCTATTGTCCCTCTAATCACTCTGGCATCAATGAAAATTAAATCAAAAATCTAATCTAACACTTCATGAGAGCCCATGAGTTCATGTTGCGTAACATTTCTATAGGCTATGTAATAGCACGAGAGAACAGAGTGATGGCCTCTATTAAAAAGAGGAGGATCCCTTTAGATTTCTATAGGCTAGGCCTACTGTATTTATTTCTCAACTTTCCTAATATTAAGCAAATATTAAGAACATTGCTTATCTTTACAACAGGAGTATAGCCTACCTGGTTGGTATTAAAGTGAACTACAGGAAAAGCGTCCTCCATTACCTATTTAAGTGCAGAGATTACATGTATTTTTTCACCTGCCCCTGTTTTAAAACAGATGCATGACAATGGTCCATTCTAAATCAAAACGGATTTCACACATATTATTTAGTATATGTAAAGACAAGATTACATAAAGAATAGTCTGATGGGTGACAATATTAGCCTATCACTTGTGAATGATATATTATCACTTGTGAATGATGCTCAGCTTAAGGCAAGAAATAATGGCTTATTTCATCTTATCATAGTCGCACACCTCATGTAGCCTATAGCCTGTATGCCTATATGTTTTGATAAGGTTGGTATCACAACTAAAGTGACCAAATTACTTCTTAAAATTAGGCACATGAATCCGCTTTACAAGGTGTGTGGAGCCTAACTGGCAGACATAAGCAGCACGAGTTTCAAGTTTGGGGAAGATCATTTTCACCATAAAAATGCACCTTTACAATAAAAGCATTACATGCATAACTGCATTTGCGGTCACTTTTGATAATGGTGTTTTCCCACTAATGTAACATTTTCACTTATAATCTACTGCCGCGTGGGCATTGCTGTTCTTATAATGTGAAGAAATAGGCTGATAGTTTATCATCATTTTAAGCTAAACATTCTGATCTGTTGCGTTAGCCTCAAATCGTACATTTTTTGGGGGGAGGTGCTAGGGGTTGTAACGTGTACGCTGGGAGTCGGGAAGCAAGTTCAGGGAGTGTATTTAATAAATAAACAAACATAGAACAAAACAAGAAACATGGGTAGCGTACAGTGATGAACACTGGAACAGAAACAATAACACCTAGGCAAAGATCCAAGGGGGTGACAGATATAGGGAAGGTAATCAGGAAGGTGATGGAGTCCAGGTGAGTCTGATGAGACGCTGGTGCGCGTAACGATGGTGACAGGAGTGCATAATAAATCAGCAGACTGGCGATCTCGAGCACCTGAGGGGGACTATGCATGACAAGGGTTGTATTAAATTTGGGATCTATCGCATCCACCAACTGTCCCAAAATATGTTTGGAATATTTATTTACTTATTTATTGTACTATGGGGGATAGTAGATTGACATAGGCTAGTGCTTTTGCTGTTCGTTAGGCCTACTCATCTTGTTGGATGACGAAAACTAAATGTGGACAGTTCTTTTAATATATTCAATATGCACCTCGGAATTGGATAAGGACCCATGCAGTTGTGTCCCCTGATGTGCCTGTCTTTACTTGTAGCCTGTGAGAAAAAAAAGATCACGTGATGGAGAGCCGTGTGAGTGAGAAGTGTTTCAGAACAGGCAGCACTCAGGGAGAAGGGCTGCAAAAGGCATGGATTCTTTTTAGGGTATATTATTTCCACACAAAGGGGATACCGCCGGGAAATTCAAAGCATTATCAGGTGCTTCTCGAATTGTGAATGAGAGAATGATGAAGTGTGAACAGCCTGCGCAAAAAAACAATGCAGAGCTCATGCCTTTCAAGTGACTTTTTTGAAATCATCATTAGTCGCATCATGCAGCCTTACAATGTATTAAACATCTAAACATATAGCCCAATGTTTGTAGAACAACTAAAGGTACATTACTAACTCTGAATTAAGCATATAGGAGTACATACTTTGTTGTTAACCGCTCAGCACAGAATAGCCGCATGTCCGCACTCTCTCAAATCATTTGGAGAAAATATCCTTTCTATTTTATTCAGTTTTGTTCAATTGTATTCCTCATACTATAAAATAATTTAAATTAATGCCACGGAATGCTTAGCAAAGTTTGTCTGCTAAATGAACTAGTGTAGCCCACAGCCATTTGGCATAGCCAAATCAGGACCAAACATAAGGACAACTCAGAGTATGCTGCTATTTTCTTCTGAAATAGACTGCTTTTGCTTCATATCATGCTTCTTCAGACCGATCTAAAATAAGTAATGGATTTATTGTGAAGGTATAGGCTATATTACATGGATTCCTTACACTTTTTAAAATGTAGATGTTCCAAAGGTCCGCACAAGTGGCTTGTAGGCTGTGTGTGGAAGCCAGAAGATGCTAAATGTGTTTTTAAATTAATGGTCAATTACCGTGAAACAGACAGTTATTTTCTTGACAATCACCGGCTGACAAAATGTCGTGACCACCACAACCCTAGGCAGGAGAAACATCAGTCAACTTTTATACATTTCTAGCCATTCATTCTTCAACACCAGACTTACATAATTGTATTACAACACTCAGCTCGTACCAAAGCTCTGCAGATAATGTCAAATAACTTCGCTGGACATACAGAACCAGGATCTGTGTCCCATCTCCTCTAGGATCTCCAGGCTTTACATTCAGTGCTCATCGGTCTCTCTCTCTCACACACACAAACACACACACACACACACACACACACGGTCCTATCTACGGCTGTGTCTATTAGCATTGTGTCTTTCAGACAAAGACACCAGCCACCATGAGAGGATGAAAGGAGGCAGCACCAGTAATCCTAGATTATCCAGCGCTGATTGAGAATGGAGGGAATGTGACGCGCACACACGCACACACACAAACACACAGCGTTCCTCCCTGCATCACCCCTGCTGTTTAGCTGCCAAGCACATGAATGCCAGTCATGCATGGGGTACGATCAGGGCCTGTGGACATGCTCGTAATTCCCTTCGCCCCAAACCATGTAAATAAAGACAGGGTAACTCTGCTGCCAAGCCTGTGAGGGGTGTGTGTGTGTGTGTGTGTGTGTGTGTGTGTGTGTGTGTGTGTGTGTGTGTGTGTGTGTGTGTGTGTGTGTGTGTGTGTGTGTGTGTGTGTGTGTGTGTGTGTGTGTGTGTGTGTGTGTGTGTAAGAAGGGGGCAGCATTAGGGAGAGTGGTCATGCACAGGATGCTACAACAAGATCGTTTGGCTTTAATGTCTCCTCCCTCAGGTTTGAATGATAACTGGAACATTAACACGAAAGGCTGAATTTCTATAGTGAGGACTGTTACTGTTCACACTCATGAACGCACACATACACGCTCTTCAGGGTGGGGACTTTACATTGATACTATGACTCAGAGAAAGAGTTGTTATTTGTTGTTGAGGGGTTGTTTTTCCCTCTCAGTCAGCATTGACTGTAATAGCAGGAGAGGGACAAACAGAGAGACAGAAAGGGAGAGAGAGGATAGCTGTGACAGACAGACAGACAGACAGACAGACAGACAGACAGACAGACGAGCTGTTAGAGACAGACAGGCAGACAGGCAGACAGGCAGACAGGCAGACAGGAGAGCTGTTAGAGACAGACAGACAGACAGACAGACAGACAGACAGACAGACAGACAGACAGACAGACAGACGAGCTGTTAGAGACAGACAGGCAGACAGGCAGACAGGCAGACAGGAGAGCTGTTAGAGACAGACAGACAGACAGACAGACAGACAGACAGACAGACAGACAGACAGACAGACAGACAGACAGACAGACGAGCTGTTAGAGACAGACAGGCAGACAGGTAGACAGGCAGACAGGTAGACAGGCAGACAGGCAGACAGGAGAACTGTTAGAGACAGACAGACAGACAGACAGACAGACAGACAGACAGACAGACAGACAGGCAGGCAGACAGGCAGACAGGAGAACTGTTAGAGACAGACAGACAGGCAGACAGACAGGCAGACAGGAGAACTGTTAGAGACAGACAGACAGACAGACAGACAGACAGGCAGACAGACAGGCAGACAGGAGAACTGTTAGAGACAGACAGGCAGACAGACAGACAGACAGACAGACAGACAGACAGGCAGACAGGAGAACTGTTAGAGACAGACAGGCAGACAGACAGACAGACAGACAGACAGACAGACAGACAGGAGAGCTGTTAGAGACAGGGACAGACAGGGACAGGGGGTATTAGTGAGTGTTTGTTTGACATGTTTTCCCCTGTCAGTGTGGCTGAGCATCAGAGGATAGAGTCGGCCATAAGAGCCTGGCTGACAGCTCCTCTGATGGCTGCTCTGTCACGTCAGCTGTTCTGTTCCGTTCTCCCCACCAGCAGCAGCAGTGGTGGCACCAGGTCAGCCAGGCTAAGAGGGGTGCAGTGGGGGTTTTGGAGGAGGGTCTGTCTGTATCTGTCTGCATGCTCTCCTCTATAGCTTGGCCCTAGTCTTGAGACAACGTTTGCTTCAGTTCTCTCAGGCAAACTAAACTCCTCTGAACGTAGCCCAAGAATCCTTTCATCCGTCCCTCATCCCCTCCTTCACTCCATCCCTCCTCCCCCTGGCCTGTGTGGTTGAGAGTAGACTAGACTCAGAGTTAAGTAGTAGTCCCGAGGGGCTAGAGAGAGGGCAGTAGCACTTAGCAGTGGTCAGCAGTAGTAGTCTGGAGGGACTCGGAGGGCAGTAGCATTTAGCAGTGGTCAGCAGTAGTAGTCAGGAGGGACTCGGAGGGCAGTAGCATTTAGCAGTGGTCAGCAGTAGTAGTCTGGAGGGACTCGGAGGGCAGTAGCATTTAGCAGTGGTCAGCAGTAGTAGTCTGGAGGGACTCGGAGGGCAGTAGCATTTAGCAGTGGTCAGCAGTAGTAGCCTGGAGGGACTCGGAAGGCAGTAGCATTTAGCAGTTGTCAGCAGTAGTAGTCTGGAGGGACTCGGAGGGCAGTAGCATTTAGCAGTGGTCAGCAGTAGTAGCCTGGAGGGACTCGGAAGGCAGTAGCATTTAGCAGTGGTCAGCAGGAGCAGTGTGGAGGGACTCGGAGGGCAGCAGCATTTAGCAGTGGTCAGCAGTAGTAGTCTGGTGGGACTCGGAGAGCAGAAGCAATTAGCAGTGGTCAGCAGTAGTTGTCTGGAGGGACTTGGAGGGCAGTAGTAGTCAGCAGTGGTCAGCAGTAGTAGTCTGGAGGGAAGCAGCATTTAGCAGTGGTCAGCAGTAGTAGTCTGGAGGGACTCGGAGGGCAGTAGCAGTTAGCAGTGGTCAGCAGTAGTAGTCTGGAGGGACTCGGAGGGCAGTAGCAGTTAGCAGTGGTCAGCAGTAGTAGTCTGGAGGGAAGCAGCATTTGGCAGTGGTCAGCAGTAGTAGTCTGGAGGGACTTGGAGGGCAGTAGCAGTTAGCAGTGGTCAGCAGTAGTAGTCTGGAGGGACTTGGAGGGCAGTAGCATTTAGCAGTGGTCAGCTGTAGTAGTCAGGAGGGACTCGGAGGGCAGTAGCATTTAGCAGTGGTCAGCAGTAGTAGTCTGGAGGGACTCGGAGGGCAGTAGCATTTAGCAGTGATCAGCAGTAGTAGTCTGGAGGGACTCGGAGGGCAGTAGCATTTAGCAGTGTTCAGCAGTAGTAGTCTGGAGGGACTCGGAGGGCAGTAGCATTTAGCAGTGGTCAGCAGTAGTAGCCTGGAGGGACTCGGAGGGCAGTAGCACTTAGCAGTGGTCAGCAGTAGTAGTCTGGAGGGACTCGGAGGGCAGTAGCATTTAGCAGTGGTCAGCAGTAGTAGTCTGGAGGGAAGCAGCATTTAGCAGTGGTCAGCAGTAGTAGTCTGACGGGACTCAGAGGGCAGTAGCATTTAGCAGTGGTCAGCAGTAGTAGTCTGGAGGGACTCGGAGGGCAGTAGCATTTAGCAGTGGTCAGCAGTAGTAGTCTGGAGGGACTCGGAGGGCAGTAGCATTTAGCAGTGGTCAGCAGTAGTAGCCTGGAGGGACTCGGAGGGCAGTAGCATTTAGCAGTGGTCAGCAGTAGTAGTCTGGAGGGACTCGGAGGGCAGTAGCATTTAGCAGTGGTCAGCAGGAGCAGTGTGGAGGGACTCGGAGGGCAGCAGCATTTAGCAGTGGTCAGCAGTAGTAGTCTGGTGGGACTCGGAGAGCAGAAGCAGTTAGCAGTGGTCAGCAGTAGTTGTCTGGAGGGACTCGGAGGGCAGTAGCATTTAGCAGTGGTCAGCAGTAGTAGTCTGGAGGGACTCGGAGGGCAGTAGCATTTAGCAGTGGTCAGCAGTAGTTGTCTGGAGGGACTTGGAGGGCAGTAGTAGTCAGCAGTGGTCAGCAGTAGTAGTCTGGAGGGAAGCAGCATTTAGCAGTGGTCAGCAGTAGTAGTCTGGAGGGACTCGGAGGGCAGTAGCATTTAGCAGTGGTCAGCAGTAGTAGTCTGGAGGGACTCGGAGGGCAGTAGCAGTTAGCAGTGGTCAGCAGTAGTAGTCTGGAGGGAAGCAGCATTTGGCAGTGGTCAGCAGTAGTAGTCTGGAGGGACTTGGAGGGCAGTAGCAGTTAGCAGTGGTCAGCAGTAGTAGTCTGGAGGGACTTGGAGGGCAGTAGCATTTAGCAGTGGTCAGCAGTAGTAGTCTGGAGAGACTCGGAGGGCAGTAGCAGTCAGCAGTGGTCAGCAGTAGTAGTCTGGAGGGACTCGGAGGGCAGTAGCATTTAGCAGTGGTCAGCAGTAGTAGTCCCGAGGGGCTAGAGAGAGGGCAGTAGCATTTAGCAGTGGTCAGCAGTAGTAGTCTGGAGAGACTCGGAGGGCAGTAGCAGTTAGCAGTGGTCAGCAGTAGTAATCTGGAGGGACTCGGAGGGCAGTAGCAGTTAGCAGTGGTCAGCAGTAGTAGTCTGGAGGGACTCGGAGGGCAGCAGCATTGAGCAGTGGTCAGCAGTAGTAGTCTGGAGGGAAGCAGCATTTAACAGTGGTCAGCAGTAGTAGTCTGGGGGGACTCGGAGGGCAGCAGCATTTAGCAGTGGTCAGCAGTAGTAGTCTGGAGGGACTCGGAGGGCAGCAGCATTGAGCAGTGGTCAGCAGTAGTAGTCTGGAGGGAAGCAGCATTTAGCAGTAGTAGTCTGGGGGGACTCGGAGGGCAGCAGCATTTAGCAGTAGTAGTCTGGGGGGACTCGGAGGGCAGCAGCATTTAGCAGTAGTAGTCTGGAGGGACTCGGAGGGCAGCAGCATTTAGCAGTGGTCAGCAGTAGTAGTCTGGAGGGACTCGGAGGGAAGCAGCATTTAGCAGTGGTAGTTTGAGGGGACTCGGAGGGCAGCAGCATTTAGCAGTGGTCAGCAGTGGTCAGCAGTAGTAGTCTGGAGGGACTCGGAGGGCAGCAGCATTTAGCAGTAGTAGTCTGGAGGGACTCGGAGGGCAGCAGCAGTCTGGAGGGACTCGGAGGGCAGTAGCAGGTAGCAGTGGTCAGCAGTAGTAGTCTGGAGGGACTCGGAGGGCAGCTGCAGTTAGCAGTGGTCAGCAGTAGTAGTCTGGAGAGACTCGGAGGGAAGCAGCATTTAGCAGTGGTCAGCAGTAGTTGTCTGGAGGGACCCGGAGGGCAGCAGCAATGTGGCTCTAGCAGCGGTCTGGATCGATGAGGACCAACACAACACTAATGAGCTACTGATCCTAAAGAATCTGGTGTCACACACTCACAAGAGAGCCTTGTGTGGGAAAGACACCATGCTACTGATCCTCTATCGACTTGTGTTATTCAACTGGACACACACATCACGTGAAACAGAAAGTAGGAGTTAACAACAAGTTTGGTGCACCAGTATTTTTGGGACTGAACAGTCACCACACAGCAGCTTACTGACGACACGTTTTAATTTAACTAGGCAAGTCAGTTAGGAACAAATTCCTATTTTCAATGACAGCCTAGGAACAGTGGGTTAACTGCCTTGTTCAGGGCCAGAACAACAGATTTTTACCTTGTCAGCTTGGGGATTCGACCTTGCAACCTTTCGGTTACTAGTCCAACGCTCTAACCACTAGGCTACCCTGCAACCCACAGCAGCAAAGAGATAGAGTATAGAGTCCCAAATGGCACCCTATTCCTTATGTAGTGCACTACTTTTGACCAGGACCCATAGGGCGAGGGTGTAGGGAATAGGTGCCATTTGGGACACAACCAGAGTAGTATCAGAGAGGCTGAGAGCTCTGGATCCCACAGGAGCCTTCTAATTACCTCCTATTGTGACTGAGCCCTTAGAGGCTGAATAATCTAGTAAGGGTGAGACTGACAAGGCCTGACTCAAGGGTGGCACTTGGTCAACTAGAAAAATCACTCAGAGAGATTGTTTGTTGACTAAAAGCTTGATGCATTCTTAATAACAACATTCTGAAGGTCACAGCACAGGTCAAATACTTTCATACTTGAACTGTGCTTGATTTAGTTGGACCGGAAACATTTCAACAGTGGAATAGTCTCAAGAGGACAAATTCCAAGATAAATAGAGCGTAACTTAAAACTTCTGACTATTATTAGTGTTTGACAGACGCATTTGCCCATTAGCCCCAGGTCTGGTTCGGTTACATGGACCACTGCTCCACTTCAACTCTGCTACAGCTTGCGTCCCAAATGGCACTCTATTCCCTACATGGCCCTTGACAAAAGTAGTGCACTACATAGGGAATAGGGTGCCATTGTGGCGTGGCTACAGAGGTGAGAGAGCAAGCACAGAGAACATCAATTACAGAGGTGAAAAGCGTATCTATCTATCTGCTGGTTCTCTTCAAGGTCACGCTCCAGGCAGGCTAAAGAAACACTACAGAGTCTGAAGACCAACCATGATCTCCTCTCATTCATCATCACTAACCCTGAAACAGAGATAAGACAGAATTTTGCACCAGCCAAACTACACACACACGGACACACACACGGATACACACACGGATACACACATATTCACACTAAAGATGGTTTGATGCAGATTTGCTGCAGCTGCGCTTTGTCTTGACACCTGGTCTGTGAGAATGAAGTGTAGCTCAACTCTTTCCCATGGGTAACACACAGGCACTCCCATTGGCGTTTCTTATAGTGAGACAGAAGACAGAGGAAGGCAAGGGGCCAGGAGAGAATTACACACACAGAATCACGAACACACAAACGCACACTGAGGAAGGAAGGGCCAGGAACAAGAACAGGCTGCAGGTCCTCACTGTGTTTCAAAACTACACACACAGACATAAAAATAGTCACTATCTCACCGGAAATAAAAACTGTCACCTTATTAAAAAGTCTACCAGTCGCCTCAACTGCAAATGTACTGAATGAAGGACCCAACCAAGTGACAAATCAAAGCGGGTGCCTCCTGCAAAATCATATTCTGACAAATTACTTCTGTTTCTAAAACTGTCCACTGCCTTGAGAGATATCACAGTTCCCTACACTAATGAGTGAAGGAGAGTGAGACAAGTAGAATATTCTGGCTTAAAAAAGAGCTGCTTCTTTGAGGTTTAGCTAGGTTCCAGTCTACCTCCTTTGGGGGGCGGCTCTGCGACAGACAAGGGACTGGAGGTTAGAAGTCTGCAGCTGGAGACAGAGGCTCTTCTGTGTTCATAGAAAACAACAGCCTCCCTGACCTAACAAAATCACTGTCCCTCATCTCTCCATTTCACTTTCTCTCAGTCCCGCTTTCCTTCTATATTTCCTTCTTTTCCCTAATCTACTGCTCTTTATCTTCCTCGTACCACCTCCCTCTCTCCATCTCTGTCTCCATCTCTCTTCCTCTATCCTGTAGACTCTGATAATGAGAGAGCGTACAGTCCCGCTTCCCTGCACTCGTCTCTCAGTTGGAGCGTGGTGCTCCCTTGTTCGGATATAGCTTGAATCCTCCAGCGAAGCCCCAGCCCTAGCCCCAGCCCTAGCCCCAGCCCTAGCCCCAGCCCTATCCCTAGCCCCAGCCCCAGCCCCAGCCCTAGCCCCAGCCCCTCATACAGGCAAACACAGCTCCGCTTGCTGCTAACTCTAGCTCACTTGCCGGGAATAAATCCCAGAGCCGGCGGTCTCGCCTCTGAATGGACTCACACCCTGAAACCAAGTCCTGAACAAAACCCTGCTACACCAGTCCAACAGCAATGAACCCACAAGTCTACCTTAGTGGATGTGTATATACACACCCATATACACACACACCTTCACTATCCCGGATAACTTCAGCTGCCTAACCGGCCTGAAAGTGCTGGGGTCCCTCTTCCCAGATCAGCTACCCCCTCCCCAACTACAGGAATTTTGTTTTTCATAGGGTTGAAGGCGATTGCTCAGAATAGCATTTTCCTCACAAGCATATTTGACATGTCAACATCATTATTGCTGGCTGTCAGAGTGTGAGGGGGTCATGGGTACCTTCGGACCTATTCATTAAAACCCTTCAGCGTTGTCTTGCAAAGTCTGACAAGAGAAAAGAACTCTGGATTTTAGATTTGCATCCTAACCAGGCTTAAAATCAGTCCCCAAACAAACAGAATAAAGCTCCGTCTAACATCTTCGGTCTCTCTCTAACACTGTTGACCAATTACACCCTCAACTTTATTCATGCCTCCGGCTAGGTCAATCCACACACATTTTCTCTCAAAAACACACACATGCACACATGCACACACACACTTCAAAGTTGCTTTGGTGTCCACCTTGCCTGCATCAATCATCCTTTCAAGCCCACTCCAGCAGTTCTCCCTAAGCCCTATCGGTGTCTGATGCAGCGCCATCAAAGAGAGAGGTCCATTGCCCTCTAGCCTTCCCTTGCCAGAGCCCCATGTAGTATCCCAGCCCCTCCCTGTACTCAAAATTCAGCTGGAGGTCACTCCTGAATCAGGGTTCCTCCACACTGGGAGAGCCCCATCCCCACAGCCCCAGTAGTCCATCCCATTCCCCCATGTACCCTTTCCAGAACCCGAGCCTCTATCTCAACCCCAGTGCCCTATAGGCATCAGCATGCTTAAGTTTGGCTGGCGGCTAGCCAAAGTTGGCTACACGAACCAAATGAATGTGCTCGCATACTCCCTTAAAAAGACCTTCGCTTGAAAAACTAGAAAAAAAAGAAACAGTACTGTTTGTTCATTTTGAGACACCGTCGCCAGTATACACCTCAGAATTAATCTAAGATAACAAGCAATGTCATTAATTCTGTTTTAGCTGAGGAGATCTTCGTCACGCAACATTACATCTAACAAAGATGTTTGGTGCAGTATTTCTCAATGAAAACATTTGCATGAAAACGAGTTGTGACAATGACAACAAAGACCTCATTGAAGAATCCCTACTGTTGACCAATCAGCGACGAAGGGGTGTAGACGTCGGCTTGCCTCCAGAAAAAAAATGGTGTGTCCAAACAGCAGAAAAACCCCTCACCGAGGTCCAAAAACGAACAAAAACTTCAAAATATCATAATATATCTAGAAACTCTTCCAAATTGTATCGGCTGTGAAGCATGCGGACCCCTTTAGTGTCTGCTGCCAGCCCAGCAGGAGACCACTCCAGGCTCAGGGTTCTTCCACACTGAGGACCAGTGACGAGGACCATTGCAGTGTCACAGCTCCCACTAGGGGATTCTCCAGTCTGCAGTGCAGGGGAGCTGTACTTTCTCATCATCTAGTCTATCTTAGTGAGGTGCTGTGGTAAGGTAACTTCAGAATATAATGCAGCCTGGAACTCTTAGTGAGGTGCAGTGGTAACTTTAGTTCCAGACTGTATTCTAGTCTCTTAGTGAGGTGCTGTGGAATGGTAACTTTAGTTCCAGACTGTATTCTAGTCTCTTAGTGAGGTGCTGTGGAATGGTAACTTTAGTTCCAGACTGTATTCTAGTCTCTTAGTGAGGTGCTGTGGAATGGTAACTTTAGTTCCAGACTGTATTCTAGTCTCTTAGTAAGGTGCTGTGGAATGGTAACTTTAGTTCCAGACTGTATTCTAGTCTCTTAGTGAGGTGCTGTGGAATGGTAACTTTAGTTCCAGACTGTATTCTAGTCTCTTAGTGAGGTGCTGTGGAATGGTAACTTTAGTTCCAGACTGTATTCTAGTCTCTTAGTGAGGTGCTGTGGAATGGTAACTTTAGTTCCAGACTGTATTCTAGTCTCTTAGTGAAGTGCTGTGGAATGGTAACTTTAGTTCCAGACTGTATTCTAGTCTCTTAGTGAGGTGCTGTGGAATGGTAACTTTAGTTCCAGACTGTATTCTAGTCTCTTAGTGAGGTGCTGTGGAATGGTAACTTTAGTTCCAGACTGTATTCTAGTCTCTTAGTGAGGTGCTGTGGAATGGTAACTTTAGTTCCAGACTGTATTCTAGTCTCTTAGTAAGGTGCTGTGGAATGGTAACTTTAGTTCCAGACTGTATTCTAGTCTCTTAGTGAGGTGCTGTGGAATGGTAACTTTAGTTCCAGACTGTATTCTAGTCTCTTAGTGAGGTGCTGTGGAATGGTAACTTTAGTTCCAGACTGTATTCTAGTCTCTTAGTGAGGTGCTGTGGAATGGTAACTTTAGTTCCAGACTGTATTCTAGTCTCTTAGTGAGGTGCTGTGGAATGGTAACTTTAGTTCCAGACTGTATTCTAGTCTCTTAGTGAGGTGCTGTGGAATGGTAACTTTAGTTCCAGGCTGTATTCTATTCTGTCACGAACCGGCTCAAAGCCCGTAACAAAAGTGAGACAACGTGGAGATAAGGAGTAACAAAATATATACTTATTAAATAAGTAACTAAGTACAATATACAATGGTGTGTGTAATCAGTAATCAGGAGTGTAAGTGAGTGTTTTGCATGCATGAATGTGATAATGCAGGGTGTTGAAAGGTGTCAAAACAAACAACCAAAAGGCCACCAAGAAACACAACAAAATCTAGAAAGGTGTCTGCATGGAGAGAGTCTCTTCCATGAATGTGGAAGAGGTCTATTTATCCTGGGACACACCTGGCTGACGACCCTTCCAACTCTGCCCACCGGCATCCTAATAAGGAAACAAGAACAAAGAGAGAATACGGCAGACAGTGTGGGAGGGTCGTCACAATTCTATCTTAGTGGGGTGCTGTGCTGTGGTAACTTTAGTTCCAGGCTGTATTATATTCTATCTTAGTGAGGTGCTGTGGTAACTTTAGTTCCAGGCTGTATTCTATTCTATATTAGTGAGGTGCTGTGCTGTGGTAACTTTAGTTCCAGACTGTATTCTATTCTATCTTAGTGAGGTGCTGTGGTAACTTTAGTTCCAGACTGTATTATATTCTATCTTAGTGAGGTGTGTGGGAGCATGATGTACATATAGGGTGAAACATAATACTGTACCACAAGAGAAAGATTCTGGTAAAATGCATTGTCTATTGTATAGGACAGGAAACGAAAGTAAGGCCATGAGAGCATAGGACAGCTGGACATACCAAGGTCAGAGGGACATACAAAGGAGGGGGTCAGCCAAATGACCAACTGATGGACTATAGACATAGGGCATATATTTTTAGGACATGAAGAGAAGAGACACATAGTCTACTAGTCCTAATAAGGACAAGCTGAACTTAAGGGGCCCATAGGATAAGATGGGCATGTATTATTTTTGGGACATGAAGAGGTCCTGTCACCATTATAACTTGACTGAAAGCAGATATGAGCGTTGTTGGGCGTGAACAAGCAGGAAGCACAGATTGAAAGATAATGGTGGCAGATGGACTGAGGGAAGTAACTTCATTTGCATGTGGGATGGACTCATATGTTGTATGTGTATAAATCAGAGCCAGAGCTCTGGAAAAGTGTGTGTTCCGCGGACCATCTAGGCTTCTGATATGTTTGTATTAAAAGCCTATATTGAATTCACAAGTTCTTGTAAGTGTTATATTTTGTAACGATCCTCCACGACAGGTGCTGTGGTGGTAACTTTAGTTCCAGACTGTATTCAATTCTATCTTACTGAGGTGCTGTGGTAACTTTAGTTCCAGACTGTATTCAATTCTATCTTATTGAGGTGCTGTGGTAACTTTAGTTCCAGACTGTATTCAATTCTCTTACTGAGGTGTTGTGGTAACTTTAGTTCCAGACTGTATTCTATTCTACTGAGGTGCTGTGGTAACTTTAGTTCCAGACTGTATTCTATTCTACTGAGGTGCTGTGGTAACTTTAGTTCCAGAATGTATTCAATTCTATCTTATTGAGGTGCTGTGGTAACTTTAGTTCCAGACTGTATTCAATTCTATCTTACTGAGGTGTTGTGGTAACTTTAGTTCCAGACTGTATTCTATTCTACTGAGGTGTTGTGGTAACTTTAGTTCCAGACTGTATTCTATTCTACTGAGGTGTTGTGGTAACTTTAGTTCCAGACTGTATTCTATTCTACTGAGGTGTTGTGGTAACTTTAGTTCCAGACTGTATTCTATTCTACTGAGGTGCTGTGGTAACTTTAGTTCCAGACTGTATTCTATTCTACTGAGGTGTTGTGGTAACTTTAGTTCGAGACTGTATTCTATTCTACTGAGGTGTTGTGGTAACTTTAGTTCCAGACTGTATTCTATTCTACTGAGGTGCTGTGGTAACTTTAGTTCCAGACTGTATTCTATTCTACTGAGGTGCTGTGGTAACTTTAGTTCCAGACTGTATTCAATTCTATCTTACTGAGGTGTTGTGGTAACTTTAGTTCCAGACTGTATTCTATTCTACTGAGGTGCTGTGGTAACTTTAGTTCCAGACTGTATTCAATTCTATCTTACTGAGGTGCTGTGGTAACTTTAGTTCCAGACTGTATTCTATTCTACTGAGGTGCTGTGGTAACTTTAGTTCCAGACTGTATTCTATTCTATCTTACTGAGGTGCTGTGGTAACTTTAGTTCCAGACTGTATTCTATTCTACTGAGGTGTTGTGGTAACTTTAGTTCCAGACTGTATTCTATTCTACTGAGGTGTTGTGGTAACTTTAGTTCCAGACTGTATTCTATTCTACTGAGGTGCTGTGGTAACTTTAGTTCCAGACTGTATTCTATTCTACTAAGGTGCTGTGGTAACTTTAGTTCCAGACTGTATTCAATTCTATCTTACTGAGGTGTTGTGGTAACTTTAGTTCCAGACTGTATTCTATTCTACTGAGGTGTTGTGGTAACTTTAGTTCCAGACTGTATTCTATTCTACTGAGGTGCTGTGGTAACTTTAGTTCCAGACTGTATTCTATTCTACTGAGGTGCTGTGGTAACTTTAGTTCCAGACTGTATTCAATTCTATCTTACTGAGGTGTTGTGGTAACTTTAGTTCCAGACTGTATTCTATTCTACTGAGGTGCTGTGGTAACTTTAGTTCCAGACTGTATTCAATTCTATCTTACTGAGGTGCTGTGGTAACTTTAGTTCCAGACTGTATTCTATTTTACTGAGGTGTTGTGGTAACTTTAGTTCCAGACTGTATTCTATTCTACTGAGGTGCTGTGGTAACTTTAGTTCCAGACTGTATTCAATTCTATCTTACTGAGGTGCTGTGGTAACTTTAGTTCCAGACTGTATTCTATTCTACTGAGGTGCTGTGGTAACTTTAGTTCCAGACTGTATTCTATTCTATCTTACTGAGGTGCTGTGGTAACTTTAGTTCCAGACTGTATTCTATTCTACTGAGGTGTTGTGGTAACTTTAGTTCCAGACTGTATTCTATTCTACTGAGGTGTTGTGGTAACTTTAGTTCCAGATTGTATTCTATTCTACTGAGGTGCTGTGGTAACTTTAGTTCCAGACTGTATTCTATTCTACTGAGGTGCTGTGGTAACTTTAGTTCCAGACTGTATTCAATTCTATCTTACTGAGGTGTTGTGGTAACTTTAGTTCCAGACTGTATTCTATTCTACTGAGGTGTTGTGGTAACTTTAGTTCCAGACCGTATTCTATTCTACTGAGGTGCTGTGGTAACTTTAGTTCCAGACTGTATTCTATTCTACCGAGGTGCTGTGGTAACTTTAGTTCCAGACTGTATTCAATTCTATCTTACTGAGGTGTTGTGGTAACTTTAGTTCCAGACTGTATTCTATTCTACTGAGGTGCTGTGGTAACTTTAGTTCCAGACTGTATTCAATTCTATCTTACTGAGGTGCTGTGGTAACTTTAGTTCCAGACTGTATTCTATTCTACTGAGGTGCTGTGGTAACTTTAGTTCCAGACTGTATTCTATTCTATCTTACTGAGGTGCTGTGGTAACTTTAGTTCCAGACTGTATTCTATTCTACTGAGGTGTTGTGGTAACTTTAGTTCCAGACTGTATTCTATTCTACTGAGGTGCTGTGGTAACTTTAGTTCCAGACTGTATTCTATTCTACTGAGGTGTTGTGGTAACTTTAGTTCCAGACTGTATTCTATTCTACTGAGGTGCTGTGGTAACTTTAGTTCCAGACTGTATTCTATTCTATCTTACTGAGGTGCTGTGGTAACTTTAGTTCCAGACTGTATTCTATTCTATCTTAGTGAGGTGCTGTGGTAACTTTAGTTCCAGACTGTATTCTATTCTATCTTAGTGAGGTGTTGTGGTAACTTTAGTTCCAGACTATATTCTATTCTATCTTAGTGAGGTGCTGTGGTAACTTTAGTTCCAGACTGTATTCTATTCTATCTTAGTGAGGTGCTGTGGTAACTTTAGTTCCAGACTGTATTGTATTATATCTTAGTGAGGTGCTGTGGTAACTTTAGTTCCAGACTATATTCTATTCTATCTTAGTGAGGTGCTGTGGTAACTTTAGTTCCAGACTGTATTCTATTATATCTTAGTGAGGTGATGTGGTTTCAAGTTTAAACTTTTAGGCTGTAAGCAGTGCTGAAGGGGAGAGGATCCAAATCTCCGGCCCAATTAAACACAAACAAATCAAGTAAATTAGGCAGCAGAGAGCTGAGGTAAGGATTTACTCTAAACCGTAAAAGCCCTTAGAGGGAGGGAGGGAGGGAGGGAGGGAGGGAGGGGGGGAGGGAGGGAGGGAGGGAGGGAGGGAGGGAGGGAGGGAGGGAGGGAGGGAGGGAGGGAGGGAGGGAGGGAGGGAGGGAGTACCCCATACAGGGCATGGTGGTCAGTGGAGGTGAAAAAAATACCCTGCATTAATGAATTCCCCTTGCTAATTCTTCCTCCCTCTCGTCTTCTCATTAATTCACTCTCTCTCCTCACGTCCCTTTCTTCCCTTCTCTGCTGATCACTCTGCTAGATGTGTTTAATCCCTCTCCAGCTGATTCTTAATTAAACAACCTCCAGCGACACATGGGCTCTGCTGTGGGGTGGCATCTCATCCCGGGCTAAAGGGATATAGGGACAGGGGTGGGAAAGGGATGCACAGATTGATATGTCTGAGAGGGTTATGTCTGTTACTCAACCCCTGTTCCTGTTGCTGATGAAAGAGAGAGAGAGAAAACCTGTCACTCCTGACAGTAACCCTTATCTGCACTTCTAATTAATCATTGTCAAACCCTCCCCCTACTGTGCTTCTCATTGTCCTGTCTCAACAATAGAGATTTGGATGTCCCCATTAGGACAGGTTTAGTCCTTCACAGAGCTGTGACAGGGAAATCTCTCTTTCTCTCTGTCTCTCTCTCGCTGTGTGTGATTGACAGATTTAATTAAAAGCAAGTGAGTGATGGAGCTGGCAACCGGAAGGGAGGGAGGGATGGGGGGGTAAGAAACAATACATAAACAATATGAATATCAAATATGAAAACAATACATAACCTAGTTTCCTCAGTCACATCATAAGATTATAAATGGCTGTTCTGTCTGGGGCTGGGAACATACATACACACACACGGAACAAAAGCCCACAGGGCGTTTTTTATTTCATTTTTTATTTCACCTTAATTTAACCAGGTAGGTCAGTTGAGAACAAGTTCTCATTTACAACTGCAACCTGGCCAAGATAAAGCAAAGCAGTGCGATACAAACAACAACACAGAGTTACACATGGAATAAACAAATGTACAGTAAATAACACAATAGAAAAAGTCTATATACAGTGTGTGCAAATGGCGTGAGGAGGTAAGGCAATAAATAGGCCATAGTAGCGAAGTAATTACAATTTAGCAAATTAACACTGGAGTGATAGATGTGCAGACGATAATGTGCAAGTAGAAATACTGGTGTGCAAAAGAGAAATAAAGTAAATAAAAACAATATGGGGATGAGGTAGGTAGATTGGGTGGGCTATTTACAGATGGGCTGTGTACAGTTGCAGCATTCGGTAAGCTGCTCAGATAGCTGATGCTTACAGTTAGTGAGGGAGATATAAGTCTCAACTTCATTTTTGCAATTTGTTCCAGTCATTGGCAGCAGAGAACTGGAAGGAAAGGCAGCCAAAGTAGGTGTTGGCTTTGGGGATGACCAGTGAGATATACTTGCTGGAGCGCGTGCTACGGGTGGGTGTTGTTATGGTGATCAGTGAACTGAGATAAGGCGGAGCTTTACCTAGTAAAGACTTATAGATGACCTGGAGCCAGTGAGTCTGGCGACGAATATGTAGCGAGGGCCAGCTGACGAGAGCATACAGGTCGCAGTGGTGGGTGGTATATGGGGCTTTGGTGTCAAAACGGATGGCACTGTGATAGACTGCATCCAGTTTGCTGAGTAGAGTGTTGGAGACTATTTTGTAAATGACATCGCCGAAAGTCAAGGATCGGTAGGACAGCCAGTTTTACGAAGGTATGTTTGGCAGCGTGAGTGAAGGAGGCTTTGCTGCGAAATATGAAGCCGATCTAGATTTGATTTTGTTTAATATGAGTCTGGAAGGAGAGTTTACAGTCTAGCCAGACAACTAGGTATTTGTAGTTGTCCACATATCCTAAGTCAGAACCGTCCAGTAGTGATCGGTTGAAAAGCATGCATTTAGTTTTACTAGCGTTTAAGAGCAGTTGGAAGGAGTGTTGTATGGCATTGAAGCTCATTTTGAGGTTTGTTAACACAATGTCCAAAGAAGGACCAGATGAATACAGAATGGTGTTGTCTGCGTAGAGGTGGATCAGGGAATCACACGCAGCAAGAGCGACATCGTTGATATATACAGAGAAAAGAGTCGGCCGGAGAATTGAACCCCGTGGTTCCCCCATAGAGACTGCCAGAGGTCCGGACAACAGGCCCTCCGATTTGACACACTGAACTCTGTCTGAGAAGTAGTTGGTGAACCAGGCGAGGCAGTCATTTGAGAAACCAAGGCTGTTGAGTCTGTCGATAAGAATACGGTGATTGACATAGTCGAAAGCCTTGGCCAGGTCAATGAAGATGGCTGCACAGTACTGTCTTTTATCGATGGTGGTTATGATATGGTTAAGTACCTTGAGAGTGGCTGAGGTGCACCGTGACCAGCTCGGAAACCGGATTCCACAGTGGACAAGGTACGGTGGGATTCGAAATGGTCAGTGATCTGTTTGTTAACTGGGCTTTCGAAGATTTTAGAAAGGCAGGGCATGATGGATATAAGTCTATAACAGTTTGGGTCTAGAGTGTCACCCGCTTTGAATAGGGGGATGACCGCGGCAGCTTTCCCATCTTTAGGGATCTCGGACGATATGAAAGAGAGGTTGAACAGACTGGTAATAGGGGTTGCAACAATGGTGGCGGATAAGTTTAGAAAGAGAGGGTCCAGATTGTCTCACCCTACTGATTTTTACGGGTCCAGGTTTTGCTGCTCCTTTAGAACATCTGCTATCTGAATTTGGGTGAAGGAGAAGCTGGGGAGGCTTGGGCAAGTGGCTGCGGGGGGTGCAAAGCTGTTGGCCGGGGCAGCCAGGAGGAAAGCATGGCCAGCCGTAGAGAAATGCTTATTGAAATTCATGATTATCGGTGGTGACATGGGCGTGGCTGTGTAGAGAATGAAGCTTGCTTTATTTATATATAAAGTGTCCCTGAAGAGTGACAGTGACAAACGCGTCATACAGTATATTACTCTCCTACTCTAACATTGGCTCATTGGCTTTGTCTTCTCCCATGTTAACAGACAGACTGGCAGGCTTACACAAGGTTCCTAGCACTTAAGTAATAGCCTGTTGACACAGAGGTGTAATATACAGCGCCTTCAGAAAGTATTCATACCTCTTGACTTATTCCATATTTTGTTGTTGCAGCCTGAATTGTAAATGGATTAAATATATTTTTGGTTTTATCCATCTACACACAATACCACATAATGACAAAGTGAAAACATGTCTTTAGAAATGTTTGCTAATTTATTGAAAATTAAATAGAAAAATATTTAATTTACATAAAGTTTTCACACCCATGAGTCAATGTTAAAATCACCTTTGGCAGTGACTACAGGTGTGAATCTTTTTTGCTAAGTCTCTAAGAGCTTTGCACACCGGATTGTACAGTATTCGCACATGATGATTTTAAACAATCCTTCAAGCTCTGTCAAGATGGTTGTTGACCATTTTTGCCATAGATTTTCAAGCCGATTTAAGTCAAAACTGTAACTAGGCCACTCAGGGATGTTAAATGTCATCTTGGTAAGCAACTCCAGTGTATATTTAACCTCGTATTTTAGGTTATTGTCTTCCAGTGTCTGGTGGAAAGCAGACTGAATCAGGCTTTCCTCTAGGATTTCCAGTTTCTTTGCACTATTACTTAAGTGCATTGTTGAAAACGGGATGTATTCTGTACAGGTTACCTTCTTTTCATTCTGTAAATTAGGTTAGTATTGTGGAGTAACTACAATGTTGTTAATCCATCCTCAGTTTTCTTCTATCACAACCATTCAACTCTGTAACTGTTTTAAAGTCACCATTGGCCTCAGGGTGAAATCCCTGAGTGGTTTCCTTCCTCTCTGGCAACTGAGTTAGGAAGGACGCCTGTATCTTTGTAGTGACTGGGAGTATTGATACACCATACAAAGTGTAATTAATAACTTCACAATACTCAAAGGAATATTCCATGTGTGCTTTTTTACCAATAGGTGCCCTTCTTTGCGAGGCATTGGAAAACCTCCCTGATCTTTGTGGTTGAATCCGTGTTTATAATTCACTGCTTGACTGAGGGACCTTACAGATCATTTTATGTGTGGGGTACAGCGATGAGGTAGTCATTCAAAAATCATGTTAAACATTATTATTGCACACAGAGTGAGTCCATGCAACTTATTATGTGACTTGTTAAGCACATTTTTACTCCTGAACTTATTTATGTTTGCCATAACAATGGGGTTGAATATTTATTGACTTGAGATATTTAAGCTTTAAATTCATTTGTAAAAAAAAATATCTAAAAACATAGGCCAGTGACACAAAATCTCAATCTCAAAATCTCAACGGTCAATCAATGTACAGTGCCTTGCGAAAGTATTCGGCCCCCTTGAACATTGCGACCTTCTGCCACATTTCAGGCTTCAAACATAAAGATATAAAACTGTATTTTTTGTGAAGAATCAACAACAAGTGGGACACAATCATGAAGTGGAACGACATTTATTGGATATTTCAAACTTTTTTAACAAATCAAAAACTGAAAAATTGGGCGTGCAAAATTATTCAGCCCCCTTAAGTTAATACTTTGTAGCGCCACCTTTTGCTGCGATTACAGCTGTAAGTCGCTTGGGGTATGTCTCTATCAGTTTTGCACATCGAGAGACTGACATTTTTTCCCATTCCTCCTTGCAAAACAGCTCGAGCTCAGTGAGGTTGGATGGAGAGCATTTGTGAACAGCAGTTTTCAGTTCTTTCCACAGATTCTCGATTGGATTCAGGTCTGGACTTTGACTTGGCCATTCTAACACCTGGTTATGTTTATTTTTGAACCATTCCATTGTAGATTTTGCTTTATGTTTTGGATCATTGTCTTGTTGGAAGACAAATCTCCGTCCCAGTCTCAGGTCTTTTGCAGACTCCATCAGGTTTTCTTCCAGAATGGTCCTGTATTTGGCTCCATCCATCTTCCCATCAATTTTAACCATCTTCCCTGTCCCTGCTGAAGAAAAGCAGGCCCAAACCATGATGCTGCCACCACCATGTTTGACAGTGGGTATGGTGTGTTCAGGGTGATGAGCTGTGTTGCTTTTACGCCAAACATAACATTTTGCATTGTTGCCAAAAAGTTCAATTTTGGTTTCATCTGACCAGAGCATCTTCTTCCACATGTTTGGTGTGTCTCCCAGGTGGCTTGTGGCAAACTTTAAACAACACTTTTTATGGATATCTTTAAGAAATGGCTTTCTTCTTGCCACTCTTCCATAAAGGCCAGATTTGTGCAATATACGACTGATTGTTGTCCTATGGACAGAGTCTCCCACCTCAGCTGTAGATCTCTGCAGTTCATCCAGAGTGATCATGGGCCTCTTGGCTGCATCTCTGATCAGTCATCTCCTTGTATGATCTGAAAGTTTAGAGGGACGGCCAGGTCTTGGTAGATTTGCAGTGGTCTGATACTCCTTCCATTTCAATATTATCACTTGCACAGTGCTCCTTGGGATGTTTAAAGCTTGGGAAATCGTTTTGTATCCAAATCCGGCTTTAAACTTCTTCACAACAGTATCTCGGACCTGCCTGGTGTATTCCTTGTTCTTCATGATGCTCTCTGCGCTTTTAACGGACCTCTGAGACTATCACAGTGCAGGTGCATTTATACGGAGACTTGATTACACACAGGTGGATTGCATTTATCATCATTAGTCATTTAGGTCAACATTGGATCATTCAGAGATCCTCACTGAACTTCTGGAGAGAGTTTGCTGCACTGAAAGTAAAGGGGCTGAATAATTTTGCACGCCCAATTTTTCAGTTTTTGATTTGTTAAAAAAGTTTGAAATATCCAATAAATGTCGTTCCACTTCATGATTGTGTCCCACTTGTTGTTGATTCTTCACAAAAAAATACAGTTTTATATCTTTATGTTTGAAGCCTGAAATGTGGCAAAAGGTCGCAAAGTTCAAGGGGGCCGAATACTTTCGCAAGGCACTGTATATCTGTTGAATCAATTTTTACTGTATATCTATTGTGTTCAACTTTACAATATAAATAGCAACAAACAAAAGGGGAATGATACAGCTCTGCAAAGCCCTGGCAATAGACTACACCTCTTCCTCGACAACATTACCTCCTCGACACTGATTCTGAACATAGGGGCCCCACAAGGGTTCGTCCTTCATCCCCTCCTGTACTCCCCGTATACCCACAACTGTGTGGCCTTACAGAGTTCCAACTCCATCATCAATACAGGGAGGAGGTAGGTACTCTGATGGTGTGGTGACAGATAAACAACCATTCCCTCAACGTCAGAAAAACAAAGGACCCAATTGTGGACTTCAGAAGGAACCAGGCTGGGCCATCCTCATCAAATATCAAGATCCTTGGCGTACACATCTCTGGGAAGCTGAAATGGTCAAACCACACGGACACCGTGGTGAAGGCGGCAAGACAGCATCTCTCTACCTGTATCACCCTCCTCCTCTACATCCTCTCTTTATCTCTTATGAACCAAGCAAGTGAAGGACCCGCTGTAAATTAATAGAGGGCTTGCCTACACAGTCTCTAGAGCCTCTGGTGTGTTCAACTGTAAGAAAATGAATTTTCTGCTTCATGTAGTTAGTATAGTAACACTGGCAATGAGCATGTTCTTCTGAAATAGAAAGAAAATAAACAAGCAACTGGTGTGGCAGTCTGCTTCTTCTGATAGAATTAACACACACACACACACATACACACACACACACACACACGCACACACACACACACACACCCTTTCTGCCAGACTCAGCACTTTTCTAGGTCAATGTATAGGGAGAGGTCTCTTGTAAGGCTCCTTCACAAACAACATACAGTATGTCCCTCTCTGTTGCAGCAGAATGCCAAAAGGGAAAACTAAAACACTACACCGGTTATTGTCTAAGCCACGAGACAGGTCATCAATGGCCATATCCCCTGTGTCTGGCAGCCGTGTGTGTGTGCACATGCGTGGGACATTCAGATATCCAAATAGGTCTCTCCTGGTGCCCTGATCACAACACCATCTGTCTCCTCAGACACGGTAGGATTAGCGTTAGAGGGCATGAGGGCACGAGGGCAGACATGCATAATAACGGAGTGATCAGGGGACTCCTCTCACCCCCTGCCTCCCTGCTCCCAACCCTTAACTTAATCCCCAGGCATCAAGACCAGAATTAGAAACGAGACCACCAGCTGATTCTGTTTCAGACAGCTTGCAGTGTGGTAATCAATAGTCCCTACGCCTCAACTCCCTGTCCTCTACACGCTTTCCTCTGTCTCTCTTGCTCTTTCTTTCTCCATCACCCGCATCTCTCTCTCACTCTCCCTCGCTTCCTCTCTCTCACTCTCTGCCCCTCTCCCTCTAGCTATCAATATGTCAAATGCTGACCCTCATATCTGTCTCTGAGAGCTGCTTATTCAATCACTGATTCTGGACTGCTGCATCCATTAACATATAAATCCACAGCATGATGCTTGTCCACTTCACTCCAGTCCACTCCAGTAGAGATCTCATAAAAACAACATTCTGTCAACAGGTAATCACTTATTCAGTGCCAATCCCAAATGGCACCATATCCTCTACATAGTGCACTACTTTTGAGAAGTAGTGTGTGTGAGGCCCGGAGCCTGCTGGTTCTATTCTACCTGATAATTAATTACACACACTTGGTGTCCCAGGTCTAAAATCAGTCCCTGATTAGAGGGGGACAATTAAAAAATGCATTAGAACTGGCTTCTAGGTCCAGAGTTGAATTTGAGGGATATAAGGATTAGGGTGCCATTTGGTATGCAACCTCGGTCATCGTGGGCTTGGATGACAAACTACCAGTCATCCTGGGTTTGGAATCAATGTCATGTAGGAGATGATATCCAGGCTCCTTGCCCTTGCAGTGTCCAGGACTACATTAATACCCTATAACTATACTTACATAAAAACCAATACCATGTACATATGCTTTGAAATGTGCAAGACAAATTCTCTACTGAAAGCAAATCAAGGTCTATTCGATTGTGCAAGTGGTGTTCCAGAGGTGAATGTGCTTGATGCCCTGCAGTGTTGGGTAGAGAACTGCACCAACTACTGATGATGATGCTACATTAGGACCATGTTGGGAGGAGAACAGAGGAGGGTCAGGACCAGCTGGCGTAACAGGTGCTACCTGTCCTGCACCACCACATCTGCCAACATTACAGCCCCT
Source organism: Oncorhynchus masou masou (assembly GCF_036934945.1). NCBI lineage: Eukaryota > Metazoa > Chordata > Actinopteri > Salmoniformes > Salmonidae > Oncorhynchus > Oncorhynchus masou. The sequence goes on along the minus strand of NC_088223.1, from coordinate 28,244,500 downwards.
ATATCCTCTAGCTTACTGCCAAGGTGTATCCCCTCTACCTCTGCACTGAACACCAGGCACCATGGAAGGAGGGTGGGAAATGTGTGACAAGGTGTGACCCAATAACAAAAGTGGTTTAAATGTTGAGGGAGAGATAGAGAGAGAGGGTGGGGTGGCAAGGGAGAGAGTAGCCCTCCAGCAAAACATCCCGTGGCAACAAGCAGCCACACAGCTGTTGCTGTTTTACGCTGCTGAGCACACACAGACACACCTAGCTGCAGAGGCATCCATACTGATCACAGGGAATCTCCTTCACACAATCCCCAGTGCCCTTGTGAGCTCTGTGTGTGTGTGTGTGTGTGTGTGTGTGTGTGTGTGTGTGTGTGTGTGTGTGTGTGTGTGTGTGTGTGTGTGTGTGTGTGTGTGTGTGTGTGTGTGTGTGTGTGTGTGTGTGTGTGTGTGTGTGTGTAATATAAAGGGCCCACTGATTGGCAATGACAGGTTCACAACATCTCAAGTTTTCCACTCCAAACTTTTAATACCTCTCTGAAGCGCTGCACAGGTACACTCCAAAGCCCAGAGGTTTGATATCTCGAAACGAGTATTTTGTAAACTTTAATATCTCCTACAGCAGCTAGGGGACCAACCCCTCCCCTAGGGCTCGTTCCTTATCATCGAGGGGGGCTTTTTAAGGTCATGCTATAACTGAGGCTGTTATCATTAAGAGTCTAGTATAAAAAGTCAGTAGTACAGCTCCCAGCACAAGTTCATTTGCACTTAACAGACTACATTTATTACAATAGGGATTCTGTTTTTAATATGGTGGGAGAGGGAAAGGAAGGGATAGAAAAATAAGGTAAATAAATGCAGATAGAGGAGGGAGGGGGAGGAGTAAGATAGGGAGACAGAGGAGAGAGAACTGGAGAGAAAAACTATAAGAAATTGCTTCTTGTGGCCCTCTTTACCCCAAAGCTATTGGAAAGACTCGGAAAGTAGTGACTCGCGAGGGATGTTTTTGTTCGAGTTTGGTCCAATTGTCATCTCCATCTTAAAAGACATTTGCTGACGCTTTGACAGTGCTGCCAGAACGCATCATGCGTGTAAACTTTGACCTGGGGACTAGTTGCTGATCCAGTTGCCATGGTTACAGCTGCACACAGCAGAAAATTGACCGACCCAACAGTTTATATTTCTCCTCCGTTCTTTTCTGTCGCTGTCAACGACAGCATCAACTTCAACCATCATCCATCAGACTGGTAGGCAGGTCAGGTCAAGGCCCACTTGGAGTTCAATGGCTACAGAACAGTCATTAGAGATACTTGGCTAAGCTACAGAAATTAAAGACAGTTGAAGTCAGATGTTTAGCCAAAAACATCAAAACTCAGTTTGTCACAATTCCTGATATTTAATCCTAGGAATCACCACTTTATTTTTAGAATGTGGAATGTCAGAATAATTGTAGAGAGAATGATTTATTTCAGCTTTTACTTCTTTCATCACATTCCCAGTGGGTCAGAAGTTTACATACACTCAATTAGTATTTGGTAGCATTGCCTTTAAATTGTTTAACTTGGGTCAAACGTTTCAGGTAGCCTTCCACAAGCTTCCCACAATAAGTTGGGTGAATTTTCCTGGCTGATGTCTTGAGATGTTGCTTCAATATATCCACATAATTTTCGCTCCTCATGATGCCATCTATTTTGTGAAGTGCACCAGTCCCTCCTGCAGCAAAGCACCCCCACAACATGATGCTGCCCCCCTTGTGTTTCACAGTTAGGATGGTGTTCTTCGGCTTGCAAGCCTCCCCATTTTTCCTCCAAACATAACGATGGTTATTATGGCCAAAAAATTCTATTTTTGTTTCATCAGACCAGAGGACATTTCTCCAAAAAGTACGTTCTTCGTCCCCATGTGCAGTTGCAAACCGTAGTCTGGCTTTATTATGGCGGTTTTGGAGCAGTGGCTTCTTCCTTGCTGAGTAGCCTTTCAGGTTATGTCGATAAAGGACTCATTTTACTGTTGATATAGATACTTTTGTACCCATTTCCTCTGGCAACTTCACAAGGTCATTTGCTGTTGTTCTGGGATTGATTTGCACTTTTCGCACCAAAGTATGTTCATCTCTAGGAGACAGAACGTTCCATGGTGTTTATACTTGCAAACTATTATTTGTACAGATGAACGTGGTACCTTCAGGCGTTTGGAAATTGCTCCCAGGGATGAACCAGACTTGTGGAGGTCTACAAATTCTTTTCTGCAATCTTGGCTAATTTCTTTTGATTTTCCCATGATGTCAAGCAAAGAGGCACTGAGTTTGAAGGTAGGCCTTGAAATACATCAACAGGTACAGCTCCAATTGACTCAAATGATGTCAGTTAGCCTATCAGAAGATTCTAAAGCCGTTGTATAATTTTGGGAAATTTTCCAAGCTGTTTAAAGGCACAGTCAACTGAATGTATGTAAACTTCTGACCCACTGGAATTGTGATTATTTCACTTATAATTCAATGTGTCTGTCAACAATTGTTGGAAAAATGACTTGTGTCATGCACAAAGTAGATGTCCTAAACGACTTGCCAAAACTATAGTTTGTTAACAAGAAATTTGTGGAGTGGTTGAAAAACAAGCTTTAATGACTCCAGCCTGGGTGTGTGTAAACCTCCGACTGTACCTTTAATTGGAGGTGAGGCGAGGAATATACATAAGACCTTTTCATGCATGTCTGTGGCGATAGCGACGCGAGTGGCATCCGACAGACGTAATCAGACCAGGTGACAGTTCTGGGAGATGCTAAATGGACAGAGATCATATCACATCAGAGCTACTGACACTTAATGGACAGACATCACTGCAGTTGTTGTCTGTGGTGTATACACAGTGTACAAAATACTAGGAACACCTTCCTAATATTGAGTTTCAACCCCTTTAGTCCTCGAAACAGCCTCAATTTATCGGGGCATGGACTCTACAAGGTGTCGAAAGTGTTCCACAGGGATGTTGGCCCATGTTGACTCCAATGCTTCCCACAGGTGGCTGAATGTCCTTTAGGTGGTGGACCATGGATGTCCTTCAGGTGATGGACCATTCGTGATACACACAGGAAACTGTTGACCATGAAAAACCCCACAGCGTTGCAGTTCTTGACACACTCAAACTGGTGTGCCTGGCACCTACTACCATACCCCACTCAAAGGCACTTCAATATTTTGTTTTACCCATTCACTCTCTGAATAGCACACAGACACAATCCATGTCTCGATTGTCTCAAGGCTTAAATCCTTCTTTAACCTGTCTCCTCCCCTTCATCTACACTGATTGAAGTGGATTTAAGTGACATCAATAAGGGATCATAGCTTTCACCTGGATTCACCTGGTCAGTCTATTACGGAAAGAGCCGGTGTTCCTAATGTTTTGTACACTCGGTGTATCTCCTCTCAGATAGCATCCCACTGTGACTACACCACCACAGCCACTCTAAATAAACAGACAATACAACTCTCTCACCCTTCTGCAGTGTAGCTCAATAGTTCTCCTTCTAATCATATTGGCAATGATTCCAGCTCCATCAATCTCAGCAAATGATCCTTAACAAAAACCCATAAAGAATATGAATGATTTGGACCGATGTGGAATTTCAATTACTTAGTTCTTATGAATTTGGTTTGTTGGATAAATGTGACACTTGGCAGGCTCGTAATTAGAGACATAACAACGTGTGTGTTCAAAATGGCCCCCTATTTCTAATATGCCCTGGTCTAAAGTAGTGCACTATATATAGTCATATATTTACACTAATACGGTTATTCTCACTAGAAATAGGTGCTTAATTAGCTGCTTTTGAAGCATCACTCACATTAGATATGAGCTAATTGGACAGTTTGAAAAACTCAAATGAGAAAGAAAAAAGAGCGAGAAATAGAGAAAAAGAGAGAGCGAGAGAAAGGGAGAGAGAGAAAAAGAGAGAGCGAGAGAAAGGGAGAGAGAGAAAAAGAGAGAGCGAGAGAAAGGGAGAGAGAGAAAAAGAGAGAAAAAGAGGGAGAGAGTGGCAGGGAGAGGGAGGCTCACAGTCATTTGCACGTGTGCTTTCCTGACATTAAGTCCTGTTGAAAAGCACAGAGTGACAACAGAGTCTTCTCTAGCATCGTCCTATAGTTCACAAGTCTAAACACTTTGAGGCAGCTCTCTCCGAGTTCTGAGTTCCTCTGTTGCCACGGCAGCAGCTGGAGCCCCGCCAATCCAAGTTGGGACACAGCACACAGCTCAGCGTTCTCTCTGTATATCTGTCACAGACGCCAACTTTTCAAAGAGAGAGATAACCAACCGCTTTTAGAACAGTTGATTTGTCACAGACACACTGAATTTATTATCTGCTTCAACCACCATCCTGCTGAGACCTTTTAATCTACACTGCTCTCATCCTCGTGCACTAAACATTCAAATATCAATCTAAAGAGAAACATCCACTCTAGAAACTTGAAATCTGCTCTTTCCATCAGTTGTTTGACTGATGACAGGCGTCACAGAAACTAATACCTGAAGACCGTGAAAATCTGAATCACTAAGTGGCGCAGTGGCCTAAGGCACTGCATCTCAGTCCCTGGTTCATATCCAGGCTGTATCATATCCGGCCGTGATTGGGAGTCCCATAGCGTCGTCCGGGGTAGGCCGTCTTTGTAAATAAGAATTTATTTGAACTGATTTGCCTAGTTAAATAAAAGGTTCAAAAAAAGTGTATTACAGATTTGAAGTATGTCTTGTATTAAGTAAGCGCGTCTTAACCAGAATGTTTAAACACATTAAGGAATCTGAGCAGTAGTGTTGTGTAGTGTTGGGCCTGTTGGCACACAGCCATCTGTCTAACACAGTGGCGTTCAGGGACTCAGCAACACATTATTGGTTAGCTAGCTCCCACCTGGAGAAGCAAAGTGACAGATGAGGAGAGCTGAGAGGAGAGAACTCCCCACTTCCTGTTCCCATGGGCTCCTGCAGGTCGGGGGCGTCGAGGGATCGTGGAATGCTGTCGGCTCCATTCAGGGAGTGTGGCGGTGATGGGTGTTATGGCGATGGCAGGTGGACACGCTGCTGCTGTGACATGGTAGCGGGGAGCAGTCGTGGGCGATCAGCGTCAGAGACAAGGCACCGTGACGCCATGACGACAGGTCTAACTGACAACCACCTCCTGGAACGAAAGGCCTCCCAGTCACTGACTAGCTGAACTGCTGCCTGGCTGTCTTCCTGTCTGCTAAAAGCTCATACTCTAAAGGATACTTCTGAAAGTGAGCACACAAAGCTGTCAGATCTGCACCTCACTGTGCACCACACACACACACACACTCTCTCTCTATCGATCTCTCTCTGACACTCACATACACTTTGTTTCCATTTTTCAAACACACACACAGAAAGACTCACACACACACTCAGAGTGAGCGTCCCCGCCAGTCAGTGTTTTATTGCTGACTTTTACATTAAAGATCTGATTCAAGTTCTCTTCTGGACAGACAGAAATAACAGAACATCATGTGAGAGCACACACACACGCACACTCACACGCACACTCACACTCACACACACAAGCACACTCACACGCACACGCAGTCAGTGAAAGTGCCATCTACTAACAGACTGAGCTGCTTTAAGGGACTATAGAGAACCATGGTATTTAACTGGGAGGCTTGGACATTAATGTCTGTCAGGAACAACACAGCATTACTCCATCTCTCTCTCCTTCTCTTCCTCTTGTCCGCCTCACACTTCATGCATCCTACCAATCAGCTCAGCTCCCTATGAGAAAATAGATTTCTCTGCCAAACATCCCCACTGCCGCGACCCAGCCCCGACTGGGAACGATAAGAGGAAATCACTTTTAGATAAAAAGAGAAAGAAAAAAAGAAGAAAAAAAATAAAATATATATATATATATATATATGAGTGACTCACAGAAGTCCTATTCAAAAGGCAGTAGAGCTTTGCCAAGTCCTATTTCCAGCTGAACTGATGGACCTGCAGAGGCCACCAAAGGTCCTCAACTCTGGTGATTAAATGCAAATTCCAAACAACTTAAAATTCATGTTGAACACTCAAGCTGGCTGCAAAAAGCCACAGCTGCGGCTTTGCCAATAAATACATTGGACTGCAAGCTGAATGACGAACCTAATAAATACCTAACTAGTTGAGGTGCCAAGAATTGTGGCAATTAAACTGTGTGTGTGTGTGTGTGTGTGTGTGTGTGTGTGTGTGTGTGTGTGTGTGTGTGTGTGTGTGTGTGTGTGTGTGTGTGTGTGTGTGTGTGTGTGTGTGTGTGTGTGTGTGTGTGTGTGTGTGCATGCGTGCGTGCGTGTGCGTGTAAGTAATAGGGAATGCTTTGGTGAGTCATTCTATCTACCCGCCTGGCTGATTCATGGTGACACCGTTTCTTCCAGGGTGTGTTGACCCATCGGTTTGAGGTGAGGGTAGGGTGACCATGTCCCGGATTGTGCGGGACAGTCCCACATTTTGGCCCTTTGTCCTGCAACCAAACAATCATGTCCCGCATTTTATCAAAAAAAATCTAACCCACTAATTTACTACAAATGTAGATTTGTTCCATTTTTCAGTCAGGCATTTAAACTTGTCTCTTTTACAGTGGAGAGGAAGAGGCGAAGCAAGAAGTTTCACTGGCTGAAATCTGTCCAAAATAAGCTCAATGTGTTTCTATGGGCTTATCTTAGACCTAAGCTTTTCGCTTGCCCTCCCGCCTTTGGGACAATGACTTCCATTGTTAGGGTGCAGACATGAACATCTACTCATTAGATACACATCTCGGTTTGCAGTCACGTTGCTCTTTTGACAAAGTATATGTATATACACACATATATATATACATATATACATTTACATTTACATTTAAGTCATTTAGCAGACGCTCTTATCCAGAGCGACTTACAAATTGGTGAATTCACCATCTGACATCAGTGGAACAGCCACTTTACAATAGTGCATCTAAATCATTTAAGGGGGGGTGAGAAGGGTTGCTTTATCCTATCCTAAGTATTCCTTGAAGAGGTGGGGTTTCAGGTGTCTCCGGAAGGTGGTGATTGACTCCGCTGTCCTGGCGTCGTGAGGGAGTTTGTTCCACCATTGGGGGGCCAGAGCAGCGAACAGTTTTGACTGGGCTGAGCGGGAACTGTACTTCCTCAGTGGTAGGGAGGCGAGCAGGCCAGAGGTGGATGAACGCAGTGCCCTTGTTTGGGTGTAGGGCCTGATCAGAGTCTGGAGGTACTGCGGTGCCGTTCCCCTCACAGCTCCGTAGGCAAGCACCATGGTCTTGTAGCGGATGCGAGCTATATATGACGCTGATATATATAAGGATGTGGTACTGGTGATGTTAAACACTTCTCCAATCGTTGTTAACATCGGATATTCTGCGTAGCGCATGGCGATATGTAGGCCAATGTCATATCATCAACCAATCACATTTGTAAAATCCTTTTGGTCTAAATTCCAGCTGAAACTTGGAGAGGCCAGTTAAAAAGGCATGTTTCTGATGAAGAGCTACAAAAGTTAATAAATAGCTGATTGGAAATATATATAAGGTTATTAAACTGAAAAGATACAAGGTGATTTTGCCAAATTTGTGAGGCTCTTCATGCTCATTAGTTGCTAATTCAACATATTTGCTGCTACATCACTCAACCCTGTTATCAAAGTCTCACTTCCTAAAGTTTTCACATTCCCTGAGACCAGCCAGAAATTTTTCCTTTGCCATGTATTGTTTCTTGTTTCTGCATGACCAAATTTAGCATGAGCCAAAGGAGTAGCCTATAGGCCCGCTTCAATTAGCTTGTTCAGAGCAGCGGAAGCTTGTTCAGAGCAGCCCCCAAAAAAGATTCATGTAGGCTACACTGTCCCACAAAATCATGCCTTTGTCCCGCATTTGGGTACATTAAATGTAGTCACCCTTGGTGAGGGAAGAAGGCAGTCCATGCCTAAAGATGTCTGTCCATTAAAGCTGTCAAATAAAAAAGACAATAAAAAGTGACCTCTCTCTCTGTAGTCAAGCGAAGGGGTGTTAGAGCAAGACAGATTAAAGCCTTCATAGAGATGGAAGGAAGAGCACAGATCAGCAAAAGAAAATCCTCAAACTACTTTTAGTAAGAGAGAAGTCCTATTTCACATATCAGTGGCCTGAAAACATCAAACAAACAAAGAAGAAGGAACCAACTTCCATCACTCTTCTCTCTGTGTTTGTGATCCAATTTTCTCCTTCCCAACCTTTGTTCCCCAAAGAGAGCTTTGTGTGTGTTAAACCATTTTCTGTATGATTAAAAATCTGACCGATCCAAACCACTGCACACAGCACGGCCAGCACTTCCATAGCCCCTCGTCCTTAGTACAACCCTCAGCCTGGCGCCCACCTTCGCCAATAAGAACAAGAAGACCCTCCTATCCCCTCTTTTGACCTTAGTATAACCCCCAGCCTGGCGACCATCTTCTCCCATGATAATGTGTTCCCATGTGGTCTGCCATCCCAAGTTCAACCTCTACACCACCAATCATGGGGTGTTTCACACTGGCTGCATGTCAGTACTGAGAGAGTCGGAGACATAGGGGCCTACCAGATTAAACTACCGTCTCTACTACCCTAACTCCTCCGGGCCAAACACATACACAGAGAGAGACACACACACTAACAGGTGCTGCTATGCAGTGATCTGACAAGGAGTGTTTTTACCCCAGCAAATCTACTCAATCAGGTAGCACTCAGAGGGTGCACCAAGCAACTACAGGGAAAGCAAGCCCTGCTCCTATATTCCCTGTTCACCCATGGCTGCGTGGCAAGGCATGCCTCCAACTGAATCATCAAGAATGCAGACGACAACAGTAGTAGGCCTGATTACCAACAATGACGAGACAGCCTACGGGGAGGAGGTGAGGGCCCTGGAAGTGTGGTGCCAGGAAAATAACCTCTCACCCAACGTCATCTTGGACTTCAGGAAACAGCAGAGGGAGCACCTTCCCTATTCACATCGATGGGACTGCAGTGGAGAAGGTGGAAAGCTTCAAGTTCCTCTGCGTACGCATCACTGACAAACTGAAATGGTCCACCCAAACAGACATTGTGGTGAAGAAGGCACAACAGCACCTCTTCAAAGTCCGGAGGTTGAAGAAATTTGGCTTGGCACCTAAAACCCTCACAAACTTATACAGATGCACAATTGAGAGAATCCTGTTGGACTGTATCACCGCCTGGTATGGCAACTGTAACGCCCGCAACTGCAGGGCTCTCCAGAGGGTAGTGCGGTCTGCCCAATGCATCACCGGGGGCAAACTACCTGCCCTCCAGGACACCTACAGCACCTGATGTCACAGTAGTAGTAGTGTTAACCGGTGCTTGACCAGTCAGAGAAAGCCAACATCACCCACGACAGAGTACGGTTGATTGTCAACGGCAATGAATTACATTATCTTGGCTTTAATGTATTTCGTCTTTGAGTTGTCTCGCTGAAATTTTGTTACTCTTTCAAATGACTGCTTGACTTGTTGACTGCTGGATCCACACAACAGACATTGTGGGCTAGTTTAGGAATGCTGTGTTGCCCGCATAGCGCAAAATTTTACGTGCCGTCATTACATCATGTACCTTCATTATATAGGTATGAACGTCAGCTTTGACATCGGTTTTGCACATCGGGTGTTAAACTAGACATCAGCTGATACCGATGTTGGCATTTTTAGCTCATATCAGCCAATTCCGATATTTAATTTAAATTGTACCTTCATTTAACTAGGCAAGTCAGTTAAAGAACAAATTCTTATTTTCAATGACGGCCTAGGAACAGTGGGTTAACTGCCTGTTCAGGGGCAGAATGACAGATTTGTACCTTGTCAGCTCTGGGATTTGAACGTGCAACCTTTCGGTTACTAGTCCAATACTCTAACCACTAGGTTACCCTGCCATATGTTCACTGATATATCGTGCATCCCTAATCTCAAGGCCATCAGACTGTTAAATAGCCATCACTAGCACATTAGAAGCTGCTGCCCTATATACATAGACTTGAAATCACTGGCCACTTTAATAATGTTACATATTTTCCATTAGTCAACTCATATGGATATACTGTATTCTATACTATTCTACTGTATCTTAGTCTATGCCACTCTGACATTGCTCGTCCAAATATTTCTATAGTCTTAATTCCATTCCTTTACTTTAGGTTGTGTGTTGTTAGATATTACTTGTTAGATATAATTGCACTGTTGGAGCTAGAAACACAAGCATTTTGCTACACCCGCAATAACATCTGCTAAACACGTGTATGTCACAATACAATTTGATTTGCTCAGGCTCAACCAGATATTGGAAAAGCAAGAAGAAAAGCCTGGAGCAACAGACCCGTGTGTGTTAGCGCAATCAGACACAGACTGCCTCAGCAGTAAGGTATACATCTACTATAAACAGATCACTGCGGCAGGCAGCTTCACCTACTGTACAGCTACAGCCCACAGAGAATAGTGGGGTTCAGTTTGCAATGTTGTTGGGTGAGGTTATGTGATCAAGTCTATGCTCCAACCCTTCTTCTCTGAGGCTGTTTTTATTGACAGTTTTGGTGCCAGGATGTTGCTTTGGAAGCCACCTGGGAAGAAATCTAGGGAAAACACTGCTATAGAGGGAGTGAGAATGCGTTCACCCAGTTACATGTAGTATACTATAACAGTAACTAGTAAAGGTTCTGCTTGGCTTGTCTGTAGGAGAGTATTTATAACATACAACTCCCACAGGGTCTGGGTTTCAAATCCACTATTTTAGTATAAAGACACACTATTACATGGTCTTAATACTATGTCATGTAAAGTGAATCTACACATGGCCACACCCCTGCCTTGCTATTAAACACTGTCACTGCTAATACTCAGGTTTAGCTGAGCTGGAATGGCACCAAAGGGGATTTTTCCTTTCAATACATTCTTTCTTGGGAACTAAAATTACTGTGTATTCCACAATGAAAACAATACAGATAGTTCACACACAAAAAAACACTGCTGTAAGCCTCCCAGAGCTGTCTCCCGCAGGATTAAAAACACACATTGAGAATGTATTAGGTATCATGACAGTGAAGCTGAAAAAAAGCATTGTTGTACCATGGTATGTGCCCTGAATGAAAAAAACAAATGTGTTTACAGGAAATGAACACTCACAATATTGAGTGCAAACATTAAAACTTGATATTAGAATGAAAGCTGTGTATATGTGTATGACAGAGCTAAATAATAGAGTTTGCTTCCATCAATCAAATCACAGCCCATAAAGGAACGTGGGGTTTATGTATTTTTATCAGCAGGTTCGGGCTTGATGACTGTTATTAGAATTGACCATTAACAGAAACATTCTCAGCTCTTTGATGTAGCTTAATCCCAAACAACCGATAACAGCATTTATATCCCAACAGCATTTATATTCCAATTTAATTGATTGGTCCGAATACCTTCATTATTATGACAAAAACATGTTCTATTTTGTACTTTCTTTTTCTATCCTGCATGTCAGAATAACTTGAGACGGAAACCATTCCAACCTGAGAAATGATAAATATGAGGTTTACTGCCTGGTATGCCATCACTTTCCTACACTTCTTCACTGCACGTGCCACCGGTAAAAAATATATATTTTTACACTTGACACTGCAACCTGTGACGAACAGACAACAGCTTATTCAACATTGCTAATATTCGCATAGCCTCAAAAGACACTACGTAGCATATTTCGACAAGTCACAGACTTGAAATGATTGAAAACAGTTATTCTTGGATATTCTAGTAGGTTATTTCCAAAAACTAAAACAATGCTACTTTCTTGGAAGTTCTGTTCAGAAATAAGACGCGACCGTCCGACCAAATTATGAGAACAGCTATGTTCACCTTTCACAACATTTAAAAGGATAAAAACAAATTCGATTAATAGCACTCGAAATTTCCCGTTATTTGGCGACATGTTTATTAGCGTAGAATAATGTGCCCAGTGGCCACAAATGACACGGACAGCCCAGCCAACTGTCCTTTCCCAGGTGCGCAGCAGCGCAATGCTTGACTCCCAAGAAACAAAAACGTTGTTTTCTTTACCTGTTGGCCCTTGGTCCATAGTATCAGCGTAGAGCCCGACGACCAGCATCAGTAGAAACACTCCGGTATACATTTTAACGTTTTAGTCCAGCTCGCGTTATCAGAAATCCTTGTAATGAGTGACTCCGGCGGGACTGTAACAAAGTTGTCTGCTCGATCCCATTGATGGCTGATTTCCTTCCTGAAGCGAGTGCCCCCTCCATGCGAAACACACTGGCAATTTGAGCTGCAATAGCTGACGTAGGGGGCAAAGAATTCAAAAAGAACCCTTACTTCACTTTGCGCCACCAATCAAGTGGTCAAATACAGGTCTATAGCGCAGCCATGTGGTTGCTTTGTATTACAGCGACACCATCATATCCAAACACTTGTTTTTCTCTACAAACAAATTAAACACAACTTTTGTGTGAGTGGAGAATCTTATCATAATAATTACCATTTTACATTGAAGCATAACAAAACCATCCAGATGTGTCATGCCTAATTCGTATGCATATATGCAAATTACAATACCTAAGGTATACCTCAACAGAAACAGCTGCAGGTACGGTAGTGCTTTCATGTGTTTTTCTGAGGAGCAGAGTGTGGGAGGGAGGCTACTCCAGATGCCTGTGGTGGGTGGAAGGGAACAGCAGGAGGAATGTGAGGAGAAGAGGAAGGTTTGGAGACTTCTCCGTGGTCACTACCCACTGGGCACACACTGGTTGAATCAACATTGCTTTCACATAACTTCAATGAAATGTAGTTGACGTCTGTGCCCAGTGGGTAATACCATCACAGCACAACAGGTCAGCAGGAGTCTCACTCTGCCTCAGTTTATCGCCCCCCAATGCAATTAAGCGTCGTTCCATTAATGTTTTTTTGTTTCACGACGTCAATTTTCCAATCAGCTCCAGTTGCCTGAGAAAGTTAGTCGATAAAACAAAGGATGGAATCAGGTCATGGTGTGTTTCACACTGTGGAGAAGAAAAAACATGCCGTGTCGTTGTGAACAGTAATCACATTAGATGAATGCCTATTACGACCGTAAAGATTGGATTTATACCGCTGCGTGTTGCCAGGAACGATGTCAGAGGCTGTGTGTGTGTGTGTGTGTGTGCGTGCGTGCGCGTGGGTGTGCGTGCGTGCGTGTGTGTGTCTGTGTGTGCGTGTGTGTGTGAGTGCGTGCGTGTGTGTGTGTCATAACAGCTCCAGATCAAGGTTGTTTGGACTAGGAAACCAATTACATTCAATGTGACACTAAAACACAGGATTCAATATAAGACCCTGTATTGAAAATGCAACATGTAGCATTCTGGCATATAATGTTTCAGGAAAGGCGCATCTGGCATCTGAAATCTAACACTGACATCTGTCGAAATGGACCAAACAAGCTTCTGGCAAACCACCAACAACATTCTGCCTTGTGTCTGCTACTGCATGTTTGAGAAAAAACAGCCAGGAGCAAAAAGCTGAGTCTGTCAGTGGAAAAGTACAGTCAATATAAGGATATTCAGCAACTCTTGGAGGACTATGAAAGTGGACGTCAAATATGCTTTCTTTATTGTTCAACGCATTTCGGCATCTAGCTTTCATCAGGGTTTTTGGAGGAGAGTACAGTAACATACAGTCCAGGGAAGAGAGGCAGAAGATTGAGGGCGAGGAGGGGCGAGGTGAGGTGCAGCGAGCGACAGACAGAGGAGACAAGGAAGCAGTATCAGCAGTAGTGGCAGTGGAATACTGATAGGGGACATGGCAGAGAGTGACTGTGAGGCAACTGTGCCTGTACACCCACACACACACTGTCGTCAGCAGTTGGTAGTTGGTGTGGGGGGGGGGAGGGGGTTTGGGTCGAGCAGGGGTGTCGTCATGCATCTCAATGCAAACCAGGCATAGCGTTGGCGGCCTGTCAGCCAGTCAGCCCAGAGCCCCATCTCTCTTCTCTCTGACCCATGCAGCACTGTCAGTTCAACCCCCATCAGCATTTATTTTCATAAGCACAGGAGCGGCAAGCTGTCAGTGCCCAGGCAACCAGTACCACCCAGGACATGCACACACACACACACAGAGGACAACAAACACACACACAGACAGGGGACAACAAACACACACACAGAGGACAACAAACACACACCGACACATGTGCTCAGACAAACACACAAATGCACACGCAAAGGACAACTCCTTCACTCTCTCTCACACAGACACACACACAGGAAACATGCATGACCATATTATTCCAGCCTGAAGGAATAAGGTAAATGTCTGTACATGGTACATTTTCAAACATGACGTGCATCATCCTATGACTTAGAGGATAAAGAGCTTATGGCTACTCATTGACCTTTGGCAGTATCAGACTGGACTAAGCTGGTAGGAGCACAATATCAACCAGGGCCAGTACCCACATCTCTCCCTCCCTTAGAAAAGCAGGATAGTTCTTTATTTCAAATCACACACACAGAGACACACACACACACACAGAGACACACACACACACACACACACACACACACACACACACACACACACACACACACACACACACACACTTCACTTTTATGGGTGTAATTGCAGTACAAGATGGTACTTTAAACATTGTTGCTTCTCATCAGCACAAAGCAATTACACAGAGCCCCAGGGGGGGGAGGATAAAAAAACCTGCAGAGCCGAGAATGAACCCTGCACTACCAGGTGTTGGAGACTGGCTGCATCAGGATTAGATTTAACAGGAGACCAGGCCACAGCCCTGTGGATCCCAATACTGATCAGAGCACCTACCCTCAGCTCTCAGATCACCTCCTCTCTTCTCCTCTCAGTTCGGCCATGCTCTGTTTCTTAGGATCTGGAGAGGGAAAGAGGAAGTTTGTCAGCTTGTTGACCTGTGAGAGAGGGCATGTTAGAGAAGGTATGTACTACATTGGCCTACAGGGGCCAAGGGCTTCAGTCAAGTAAGTCATCTCCCTTGGGCTAATGAATTTTTGGTGCCCAAGAATATTTTGTTTGTAAAGTGGGTTTTATTGGGGAATAAAGTCGCTGTGTGTAGATGAGAATACATAGATATTTTAAGCCTGCAATACACAGACATGTATTCACACACTTCTGTTTAATTGAGTGCTAAATCAGTGGAGCGGTGAGTAAACACAACTGTGACATTTAAAATGAATTATTATAAGTGTGAAAGTAATTCAAGTGTTTAGCTATAATAACACAGACACACACACACACACACACACACACACACACGCACACACACACACACACGCAATGCCAACCTGTGAAAATTAACTATACTTTCCCTTTCACTCGGTTTATTACAACCCATCTCCCCCTTCTCTCTCGTTCACTCCCCCTCGTTCTCACTACTTCTATCCCTATCTCCCTGCGTGTTTGCCTTATCTCTCCAACCTCCAAGAAGCACACACATTTCAATTATAATTTCCTATTCAAATAGGAAATCCCTCTTTAAAGACTGATAACACTTTATCTCTGGCATTCTAATGAGACACAGAGAGACAGAGACAGAGACAGAGACACAGAGAGAGAGAGAGAGAGAGAGAGAGAGACAGAGAGAGAGAGAGAGACAGAGACAGAGACAGAGAGGGAGACAGAGAGAGAGAGAGAGAGAGAGACAGAGACAGAGAGAGAGAGAGAGAGAGAGGGAGACAGAGAGAGAGACAGAGAGAGAGAGAGAGAGAGAGAGAGAGAGAGAGAGAGAGAGAGAGAGAGCGAGAGAGAGAGAGAGAGAGAGAGAGAGAGAGAGAGAGAGAGAGAGAGAGGCGAGAGAGAGAGAGAGAAGAGAGAGAGGCGAGAGAGAGAGAGAGAGAGAGAGAGAGAGAGAGAGAGAGAGAGAGAGAGAGAGAGAGAGAGAGGAGAGAGCGAGAGAGAGAGAGAGAGAGAGAGAGAGAGAGAGAGAGAGAGAGAAAGAGAGCATATCTTATGAAATCCTCATCAATCATTATCATTACTTTTCTAAGTGCGCTGCAATAGTGGTTATCAATTGGTGAAAAACTTCCAGTCTCTTTTTCTCCCTCTCTCCTCACAAGCAGAAACACACACATTTATTGTGAGCAGCATACGACGTGACTCCTGTTGCTTATCACCAATAAATTCATCTGACATTTTGAGTCCATTTCAATTGATTGTTTTCAAAAGCGCTTTGTTTCCGTTTTCAAAATGTTTGATGTTGTTTCCCATCTTAAAATCCATAGTTGTTACATGATTGTAGACATTTGTGCTTCATGTTTGGTACGATATATTGTTGCATTTCATGTACCATTCCCTCTCCTGAGTGGACGCGATGTTTATAGTGCAGATAAACGTTCGCAAGACTGATAAGGTAGAAGTTTAAATGATTTCCATCAACTGTATTTGCGTTTATTCCTTGGAGCTCGTAGTTTGTCAAGTGTCCGGTAGGCTACCTTAGAAAGTTGTATGTGCGCAATGGCGAGTTCCATTAGTTATAGTGGCCTTCAGTGACTGAGTGGACTGTGAATAGTGAATTAAGTGGCGGTCGCTTCATGAACTGGTTCTGATTATGATTGTCTCTGCTTAGACTATTATTGTACAATGTAATGAAGGACTATGGAATATGTCTTTCACATTTGAATAGTTATGTGTTTAATTGTCAATTTGACATTGGTATAACCCAAGGAGTGGCCAAGTGAATATAAGCCCCTGTTTTGGGATTTTTTGTCAGATTAGTTTTGGTATGTGAAAGGAAACTGTGGTGAGCTTGGTATATATCCCAACTTGAATTGGGGTAGACCAGGTTCCTAGAAGGCCCCCATTTTACAAGGCCATTCAGTCTAACTACAAGGTTTTCCTGCTTGAGCATCAATATGGAGGAGATGCTGTTTTATCAGTTCAGTCAACAAATAGTTATAGAGTTATATGGTCATGGGGTTAAACTCTACCCAACCACAACCTGCCAAGTCTAGAAAAACAAGCTATTATCTGAGGACAGAGGAGCAGTGACAGAATAAAACATTTAGACAAAAAAGGAGAGAAAGAAATGAGAAAGGAGGTTAGGAGAGAATGATGATTGAGGGTGATCAGAGACGTAGACAGCTCTGGTGTCTCTCTCACAGTTCAGCCTAACCCTGCTGTCTCAGACAGAGATAAGGGGAAGGAGAAAGGGTCAGCATGACAGTCAGGGTTAAGGTCACACACACACAGACTTGAGAAAGATAAGAGGGGGGAGAGATAGGGCCGGCATGACAGGCAGGGTAACAACCCAACCCTCAATCTCTCACAGATCAAACCAGACTGTGTAAACAAGAATGCTCCTGTCTCCTCGAAGGATGCTAGGAGTTCCCACCTCTGTCCATCTCACACCCTCTTTCTCCCTAGCTTTTCCCTCCCTCCATTCATCCCGATGCTCCTCTTCACCCCCTTCTTGTACTTCTTCCTCTTCTTTCTCTAAGAATTATTGGAGTTCACACCTCTGTCCATCTCCCTCATTCTCTCACTTCTTACCTCTGCTCCTTCACCTCCCTCCATCCATCTCCCTCCCTTGCTCTTTCACTACCCTCCCTCCCTCCTATCCTTCTTTCTCCCCTCCCTTACCTCCCCTCCCTCCCTCTCTTCTGCCCTCCCTCCCTCTCTCCTTCCCATCCTCTCTCCGTCCCTTCTTCCTTCCCCCCTTCTCTCCCTATATTTCTTTCGCTCCTCCCTTACCTGACCTCTCTCCCCATCTCCTTCCTTTCCTCGCTCTCTCATTCCTTCCTTACTTCCCTCCCTGTCATTCTTTCTCTCTTTGTCATAGTCCAACAGGGAAGTCACACCTGCTGACTGAGGTAGCTGTGTCTCCTGTGGCTGACAACATGGCTGGCACAGAGGGGTTGACAGGATGACACACACACACACACACAGTAAGACATGGCTGGCATGCAAGGGGAACCAGGGTGTTGCCAGCTGTCATGGTGGTATCTGTTGTCTTCCACACGCACACAACCACCACACACACAACCACCACACACACAACCACACACACACACAACCACCACACACACACAACCACACACACAACCACCACACACACAACCACCACACACAACCACCACACACACAACCACCACACACACACACACACACACATCCACCACCACCACACACATCCACCACACACACATCCACCACCACCACACACATCCACCACACACACATCCACCACCACACACACATCCACCACCACCACACACATCCACCACACACACATCCACCACCACCACACACATCCACCACACACACATCCACCACCACACACACATCCACCACACACACATCCCCCACACACACAACCACACACATCCACCACCACACACACATCCACCACACACACATCCACCACACATCCACCACCACCACACACATCCACCACACACACATCCACCACACATCCACCACCACCACACACATCCACCACACACACATCCACCACACATCCACCACCACCACACACATCCACCACACACACATCCACCACACATCCACATCAACCACATACACATCCACCACACATCCACCACACACACATCCACCACACACACATCCACCACACACACAACCACACACATCCACCACCACACACACATCCACCACACACACATCCACCACCACACACACATCCACCACACACACATCCACCACACATGCTCTGGCAGTCATGCCGACAAGGTCACTCTGCATGGTCTCACCCGCTTAAGTACCCTTTTCTTCATAACACTGAGTCTACTCAAAGGATGAATAGAGGATTTCTCATAAAGTACCTCTCTTTTAGATTCATTCTTGGTTGCTTCATATAAACTTGGATAAAATATGCATACTCTGATGACAGTGACTCAGCTAAAAAGTGTGATGTGTACCATGTTTGAACTTGATCCTTGTGGAAGGTGAGAAGCACCAATTAAGAATGAGATATGAGGTACTATCATCTTTTCCTTTGGCTTAAAATAATTTAGAAACATTTTCCCACCTGCATCATCTGAGAGGAACAGATTGCGGAGAGTGTCACCTAACTGTGAGGTGCATTTGACAGACAGCCAGGTTAAGCTTTTAAAAATGGAGATTCATTTGACTAAAATGTGCATTAAGTTGGATTTAAAAGTAAAGTAGATGATCTAAGAGTAAACAAAATGCAAATGATCCTCTGAATATGTAATTGCCTTACTCCCCACTGTCTTCTCTGTGCACGCCAACATATAAAATAAACATATTATTCAGCATACTTTAAGCCTTACTTACTGTATATTATGCAATTTACATACATGACATTGAGATAGTTTTAAAGGTGGTTCATGAATATATTTCCTCTCAGTCACTAACACAGCGTACATGACATAACACAGAGAGAAAGACAGTGAAAGAGAGAGAGATTTAGTCCAATAGTTACATAATTAAAAACACAAACTTTACTTAATTTTAACATTTAGAACCAAGCCCCCGTCCTGCGTCCTTTGTACATAAACAACAAAACCACAACAAAGTCCCCCAGGCAGTTCAGCAGGCCGCTATATACATGCACCAGTGTGAGCCAAGCCCACACCAGCAGCACAGAGAGAGAGAGAGAGAGACAGAGAGAGAGAGAGAGAGAGACAGAGAGAGAGAGAGAGAGGTGGAAATAAAGAGAGAGCAGGAGAAGGAGAGAGAGAGAGAGAGAGAGAGAGAGAGAGAGAGAGGTGGAAATAAAGAGAGAGCAGGAGAAGAGAGAGAGAGAGAGAGAGAGAGAGAGAGGGGTGGAAATAAAGAGAGAGCAGAAGGAGAGAGAGAGAGAGAGAGAGAGAGAGAGAGAGAGAGAGAGGTGGAAATAAAGAGAGAGCAGGAGAGAGAGAGAGAGAGAGAGAGAGAGAGAGGGAGAGAGAGAGATGGAAATAAAGAGAGAGCAGGAGAAGGGGAGAGAGAGAGAGAGAGAGAGAGAGAGAGAGAGAGAGAGGTGGAAATAAAGAGAGAGCAGGAGAAGGAGAGAGAGAGAGAGAGAGAGAGAGAGAGAGAGAGAGGTGGAAATAAAGAGAGTGGAAATAAAGAGAGAGCAGGAGAAGGAGAGAGAGAGAGAGAGAGAGAGAGAGAGAGAGAGAGGGGTGGAAATAAAAGAGAGCAGAAGGAGAGGAGAGAGAGAGAGAGAGAGAGAGAGAGAGAGAGAGGTGGAAATAAAGAGAGAGCAGGAGAGAGAGAGAGAGAGAGAGAGAGAGAGAGAGAGGGGAGAGAGAGATGGAAATAAAGAGAGAGCAGGAGAAGGGGAGAGAGAGAGAGAGAGAGAGAGAGAGAGAGAGAGGTGGAAATAAAGAGAGAGCAGGAGAAGGAGAGAGAGAGAGAGAGAGAGAGAGAGAGAGAGAGAGAGAGAGAGAGAGACAGAGAGAGAGAGAGAGAGAGAGAGAGAGAGAGAGAGAGAGAGGTGGAAATAAAGAGAGAGCAGGAGAAGGAGAGAGCGAGAGAGAGAGAGAGAGAGAGAGAGAGAGAGAGAAGAGAGAGAGAGAGAGAGAGAGAGAGAGAGGTGGAAATAAAGAGAGAGCAGGGAAGGAGGAGAGAGAGAGAGAGAGAGAGAGAGAGAGAGAGAGGTGGAAATAAAGAGAGAGCAGGAGAAGGAGAGAGAGAGAGAGAGAGAGAGGTGGAAATAAAGAGAGAGCAGGAGAAGGAGAGAGAGAGAGAGAGAGAGAGAGAGAGAGAGAGAGAGAGAGAGAGGTGGAAATAAAGAGAGAGCAGGAGAAGGAGAGAGAGAGAGAGAGAGAGAGAGAGGTGGAAATAAAGAGAGAGCAGGAGAAGGAGAGAGAGAGAAAAGAAAGAGAGAGAGAGAAAATAAGGGATAAGAGAGAGAGGGAGGTGTTAGCAGCCAGCCACTGCAGAAGTGAAGAGATTACATGTACCCATCTATATTACTCACAAAGTTTCAACCGTGTTTTCAGAACCCTCTGAATAGCCACAACACTGAAAAGACTCACCTACCATCCAAGCTGTAAAAGGACACTACAATTACAGGTCTTTCTTCTCTTTTTGATCTTGCGTGGAAAGGTAACACTATCCAGACACCAATTAAACACCTCTGTAATACACCTGTCCACATCTTATCACCTTGACACAGGTGTGTGTGTGTGTGTGTGTGTGTGTGTGTGTGTGTGTGTGTGTGTGTGTGTGTGTGTGTGTGTGTGTGTGTGTGTGTGTGTGTGTGTGTGTTTTCTAAATAATCGCATCGTTGCTAGTTTAGCGTTAGCATCATCCTCCTGCTGAAACGCTAGACAATGGAGAGTTAACACACACACCTCTAACTCACCTGACACAGGTGGGGGTGCCGTTGTTGCCAGACACCTCATGACATGATCCTCTGTGATTGATTCACACCAGTCCCACCTGTCTTGCCACTTCAATGGTGTGTGTGTGTGTGGGGGGGGGGGTAGCTGACTAGTGGTGGCTATTCAGCAGCCAGATGGTCAGGGATTAGAAGCTCCTGGCCAGTCTCACAGTTTTGCCATGATGCTCCTATACTGATGGGAACAGGGAGAACGGGCCATGGCTCGGATGGCTAGGGTCCCTGGTGATCTTCTTGGCCTTCCTGCGACACTTGATGTCCTGGAGGGCAGGCAGTGTGCACCCAATGGTGCGTTCGAGTGAGTGTACTACCCCTTGTAGCACCTTGCGGTCCGTGGTGGTTGAGTTGCCATAACAGGCTGTGCTGCAGCCCGACAGTATGCTCTCGATGGTGCTCCTATATTACACTGTGAGGGACCTCGGGGCCCGAGGCCAAATTTCTTCAGCTTCCTGAGGCTGAAGAGTCACTGACGTGCCTTCTTCACCATGGTATCCGTGTGGTTTGACCATTTCAGCTCCTCTGAGATGTATACGCCGAGGAACTTGAAGTTTTCGACCGTCTCCTCTGTGGTCCTCTTTATTGATGAGGATGGGGGCATGCCCAGCCTGGTTCCTCCTGAAGTACACAATCAGGTCCTTTGTTCTTTTTACATTGAGGGTGAGTTTGTTTACCTGGCAATATGCCGTCAGAGTGCCTACCTCCTCCCTGTAGGCTGTCTCGTCGTGTTGTCAGCGATGATGGAGTTGTGACTGTGTAAGGCTATGCAGTCATGGGTATAAAGGGAGTACAGGAGGGGACTGAGGACTCACACATGTGGGGCCCCTGTATTTAAAATCAGTGAAGAAGAGGTAATGTTGCCTACCTGTAAGAAAGTCCAGGACTCAGTTGCCCAGGGAGGAGTTCAGTCCCAGGGCCCTGAGCTTTGAGGTGATCTTAGATGGCACTATGGTATTGAAGGCAGAGCTATAATCGAAGAACAGCATCCTCACATATGCTCTACGTTTGTCCAGGTGGATCTGTCAGGGTGGTAGGCGAATTGGAGAGGGTTGAGTGTGTCGGGGAGGGAGGAGGTGAAGTTGTCTTTGACTAGACTCTCGAAGCACTTCATGATGACGAAAGCTAGTGCTCAGGGTCAGTAGTCATTTAGTTCAGTTACTTTCCCTGTCTTGGGCACGAGGATGATAGTGGGGTCTCGATAAGCTTCAATATGAGGTCTGAAACCTAGTATGAAAATGTATCCTTGTATCTGTGTGGTCTAATATAGTCAAAATATTCGCCTAGTGGTCAATTGAGCCAATCACCATGGCATAAGGTGAGCCAATGGTTGAGCCATTGATAAGTTTAGCAAATTGAAGTGTTTTGTTACCAGGCATCATGCATTGCATTATCGCTGGGATATGAGATAACAACAGGGCCTGGCCTATTGTTGTGTAAACAAAAAAGTGCAAAGAGTTTATTAGATGTTAAGCCTATGTCAAAAGATTATTCAATTGATTAAAATACAAAAAAAGTGTTGTGTTGAATTGTGTTTGGGAAGAAAGGTAGTGGTAATATTTCATTCACTATGGAAATGTGGGATAAGTTGTGCCAAGACACCACTTTTTTTGAACAAGCTATGTTTTCAAAACAGTAATGTTTACATGATTTCTGATTATTTCCAGGGATACACAACATCCTGAAATATATGTATATATCCTTCTTAGAAAGAATACTATATTCCCCCTGACGGAGTGATGCTGAATGTCAAAAACCGCTCAACTTACCCCACTCTCCCCTATAACTCCTATAGCTAGAAGGCACAAACAGGTCTGGCTCCTCTTTAGTGATGTGGCGGTTGACTCATAACCCGCAGTTAGTTTTCTCTGATTAATCTCTTCTCTAACATCTTTCTTATTCTTCATCATCTGTAGATTTTATATTGCGATTGGAAACCAACTTTAAGGTGCATTACCGCCACCAACTGGACTGGAGTGTGGACCTCTTTCGTCTTTCAAATCACCCACACGGTTATATGCTCATAAAAAACAATGAGTAGATGGGAGAGGAGGGACATGCAATGCATCACGCGTCAAACATTTTTTGTGCCTGGCGATGCAGATGCCCGTTGACGCGCACAAGCTGTTTGGTTGATAGGATTGTATGTGTACATTTATTTTGCAACGCTCACGCACGCAAAACGGGAGGTTTGGCCAGCATTCTCTTGCCTACATGACACCAGATCCTCTCCCCTGCCCACCCCTCAGACACTCTGACAGTTCAGAGCAAGGAAGACATCTCATATAATAACCAGCGGGACCCAGGTGCCATGTCAGCAATGCACAGCGAGAAGCCACACACCCTTCAGGGATACATTCCATGACAGGAGGGACTAAACCACACAGAACAGTGGGGGTGACAGAGACATGGAGATTAACGGGGTGTGTGTGTCTGTGTGCCATGGCAGAGTCCAGACACTCTATTCGTGCTGTCTCCATTAAAACCAGTTAAATGTAACTAAATGTAATCCACGTAAACCTCAAAATGAATGATTTCTCATGAGAGGGCCATAAACTATAACTAGTAATGCTGCATACTCCAAGAAAGGCTCAAATCTCACATTTCTGGTTAAAAAAAATGGTTATACAATGCTGAGGTGTAGACAATTTGATGACACAAGCTCAAGTCCACAGTACAAATATGATAAAAACATGAGATATTTGATATGATGTATTTCCTATTCAACAAAACTGTATGAATAAAGCTTGAAATGACTTATGCTTTTTAAATATAGTATAATCCAATTATAAAATGACTAACTAAGATTTCACACTCCTTATAACTGTAAAATACATATTTGTATGTTTAGTGTTAGAGAAAATGTGCATATGTTCTAAAGGTCTCTCTTGATCAAAACGTCAGCCCCCATCACTGTGAAATTCTCACGGAGCTCTAGTTGTCTAACAGAACTCTATCTTGGCTTCCTGGACTCATTAGCAACTCACCTTTCATCTCATATTAATATTGTCCCTCTATGACAAACAGAAACCTGCAACTCACCTTTCATCTCATATTAATATTGTCCCTCTATGACAAACAGCAACCTGCAATGAAATAGACCTTTACTGCTCTCTGGTGGTAAAATAATGACATGATTTACTTTCTTTGTTTAGGAGCATTTTTTTTCACCTTTATTTAACCAGGTAGGCCAGTTGAGAACAAGTTCTCATTTACAGCTGCGACCTGGCCAAGAGAAAGCAAAGCAGTGTGACAAAAACAACAACACAGAGTTACACATGGGATAAACAAATGTACAGTCAATAACACAATATGAAAATCTATATAGTGTGTGCAAATATAGTAAGATTAGGGAGGTAAGGCAGTAAATAGGCCATAGTGGCGAAATAATTCAAATGTAGCAATAACACTGGAGTAATAGATGTGCAGATGATGATGTGCAAGTAGAGATACTGGGGTGCAAAAGAGAAAAAAAAGAATATGGGGATGAGGTAGTTGGGTGGGCTATTTACAGATGAGCTGTGTACAGGTGCAGTTATCGGTAAGCTGCTCTGACAACTGATGCTTATAGATAGTGAGGGGGATATAAGTATCCAGCTTCAGTGACTTTGACATAAAGTTAGCCCCTCAAACTCAACTCTGGACCTCGAAGCCAGTGCCACTGCATTTTTTCATTGTTCCCCTTAATCAGGGACTGATTTAGACCAGGGAAACCAGGTGGGTGCAATTAATTGTCAGGTAGAGCATAAAACCAGCAGGCTCCGGCCCTCATAGGCCCTGGTTTACTGTTCTACCAGATAATTAATTGGACCCACCTCAAATCAAATCAAATTGTATTGGTCACATACACATGGTTAGCAGATGTTATTGCAAGTGTAGCGAAATGCTTGTGCTTCTAGTTCCGACAGTGCAGTAATATCTAACAAGTAATTTAACAATTCCACAACAACTACCTAATACACACAAATCTAACTAAGGGATAGAATAAGAATATATTCATATAAATATATGGATGAGTGATGACCGAGCGGCATAGGCAAGACGCAATAGATGGTATGAAATACAGCATATGCATGAGATGAGTAATGCAAGATATGTAAATATTATTCAAGTGACATTATTGAAGTGATTAGTGATCCATTTATTAAAGTGGCCAATGATTTCAAGTCTGTATGTAGGTATCAGCCTATCTGTGTTAGTGATGGTTTATCAGTCTGAAGGCCTTGAGATAGTTGTTTTTCAGTCTCTCGGTCCCAGCTTTGATGCACCTGTACTGACCTCGCCTTCTGTATGATAGCAGGGTGAACAGGTAGTGGCTCGGGTGGTTGTTGTCCTTGATGACCTTTTAGGCCATCCTGTGACATCGGGTGCTGTAGGTGTCCTGGAGGGCAGGTAGTTTGTCCCCGTTGATGCGTTGTGCAGAACTCATCACCCTCTGGAGAGCCTTGCAGTTGTGGGCAGTGCAGTTGCGGTACCAGGCTGTGACACAGCCCGACAGAATACTCTCAATTGTGCATCTGTAAAAGTTTGAGAGGTGGTGTGTCCCAGGTATAAATCAGTCCCTGATTAGAGGGGAACAATTCAAAAACACAGTGGAACTGGATTTGAGGTCCAGAGTTCAGTTTGAGGAGCCTAGCGGGTTCCAGGATAGAGCTTGCCTGGTGATGTTGGAAGGGGGCTTTTAGAGGGTGTGGCCGATCCACCTCCTCCTTTGGATCTCCTCCACAGAACATGACTAATGCACTCCCAACCACCAAACCAAACCACCAACCAACACCAATTGATTTCTTTTAATAATATTAAAACACATTACAAAGTAATGATGGAAATACAGAACAGGTCATTACAGATAACTTAAAATGTACCCTGCAACTTTGTTCACATTCATTGACCAAAATAATTGAATGGATTTATTCATTTTGGTCTCAGCACTGCACTTCTGTGTCTGTTATTATGAGTAAAATAAACTGAGTAAGAACTTTTATTTGTTCTAGGCTGGGCAGCGGTTTGGGTAACACTTTGCTTTGAAGGGGGTGTACATGAGGCTGATGTTGAATAAATGTGTTATGACTGTTATGATACTGCAACACTAATATAGGTACTATTACATTTACATTTCACTCTTTTAGCAGACGCTCTTATCCAGAGCGACTTACAGGAGTAATTATGGTTAAGTGCCTTGCTCAATGGCAAATCGACAGAGTTCTCACCTAGTCGGCTCAGGGATTTGAACCAGCGTCCTTTCTGTTACTGACCCAACGCTCTTAAGCGCTAGGCTACTGCCACCTCAAACGCTGATTTGTCACATAAATGCACCCATTCACTCAGGTTACAGACCATGTAACTGGGCTTAGGACCCCTAGACAGAGCGAGTGCAACAACATCCGCAGGCTAGCGAATGGTTATGAATGGTTTCATAAAAGGTGTTATGAAAGCGTGTGTATACTTTCTTCCTAAAGTGTTACAGCATTTTGTTCAGCTTGACATACGAGTCCCTGTCATTATTCTTTGACTTACATAACCATCTTGGTCATACTTTAACTTTGGGTCCATTTCTATCTATACAAAACCTTGTTGCTAAAATTAACCACATGCTAAAAATCCTAGAGGGGGAAAAAAATGCAAATGTGTTCTCTATGGAGCTTGCATATACAATACATCTACATTTAAGTCATTTAGCAGACGCTCTTATCCTGCATTTGTCACCATACAGAGAATCAGGGTGAAATATAATGCAAATCCTGCAAAGAAAATGCCAAAAAAGCTTTGATCTGACAATGGTGAGCTCAACAAGATACTATCTTTGTTTTGCTTGACAAAAACTGCAGAAAAGACTTCATCCCAAAAGCTGCAAAGAGAAAGTGGTATGCTTTCTATTTTTGAAAGAAATGTGTAACATAGAGCAGACATTATTTTAGAACTGTTGCCATCCTCCCACAGTAGACCTCTAGCTCCACACACACACACACACACCAAAAGGGTAACACACCTTGAATACAACATAAGACTGTTATTCATACCAATCTCAAGCCAATAACCTGGGACCTTTTCTGAAAATTCTATTTGGGTGTCTTGTTGAAGTCATACAAATGCGTAACAAAAACAAACAATATAAGATACGGTGCCTGGCTATGTTGTCATTTTGTTTTAATAAAAACTAAGGAAACAACAATGAAAATAAGGGACACCTTGGCCTAGCTGCTAAGGACCACAGCTACACTAGACAGGCTAGGTCTTTGGCAGCTTTCTGTCTACACTCCACACACTTGATTACACCACAAGTCTGCCTGCGTATTCTCTTTTATGTTCTGTCCATGAGTCCATCCCTAGTTTGGTCCCAGATCTTTTTGTGCCATCTTGCCAGCTCCTACGATAATTGTCACAGCAAGATGGCAAGACAGCACAAACAGATCTGGGAAAAGGCGAGTCCCATCCCTACTGTCGGACATGGCTCCAGGAGGAGGAGAGGGTATTGTCTTTGTCTGCAGAGCTGAGCTGGATCATTTGTCCTTGTCCTCTTCCTGAGTCTCCTCCTCGATCACCATTATCCTTAGGCCTGAGATCTGCCCATTAGCATCCAGCTGTACCCCCTCTACCTGGCTCTGCTGCCCAGACTCAAGCACCTCCCCCTGGGCATCTTCCGACTCCCCCTGCATCACCATCTCCTCCCCTCCCTCCCCCTCATGCCCCTCCGAGACCATGGTCACCTCCATCCCAGCATGGACCACTACGGCAGAGTCCTCCTCCCCAGCCTCTCCTTCTTGGGCCAGCTGTAACTCCATCACCGCCCCCATGGTCTGGTCATGGTCTCCCGGCGCGGGGTCGATCTCAATCACGGTGGTGTGGGCCTGGCTCTTGTCCTCAACCCCCTCCACCAATCCCTCCTGTACCATCCCCATCTCCACAACCTGGCCCATGGGCTGCTCCACCATCATCTCCCCACCGTCAGTCACCCCTCCCTGGGTGAGTTGGACCAACTCCACGGGACTCATCATGGTTCCTCCCAGCTGACTGGGGTCCTGGAGGGTGGTGCCCACTAGCGTCAGCCCCTGGGAAGGGTGCAGCGTCAGGGTCTCCGTCTTGCCGTCGGCCCCCACCATGGTGGTGATGTATCGGGTGAAAGTCTGAGAGCCGGCGGGCAGAGTGTGAAGGGTTACCGTGTTGTTCTGTTGACCCAGCGTGGCCATTGGGAGGCCTGACAGGGAGAAGGGCTGGCCCATGGAGGAGAATGAAATGGGGGAGAGGATAGTGAACTGCTGGGGCTGCAGGGTGGCTGTCTGGGGCTGGGAGGGGGAGGAGGTGAGGGTGGTGGTGGAGGCTGGCCGCTGCAGACGGGGGCGTTTGGCCTTTGGCTTGGTGGGTTTGCCTCCTGGGGTGTGGCTGATGTTGTTGAGGGGCTGAGGGTGGCAGAGCTGAGCCCTGACGTGCTGCTGTCGTCTCTGTTCCTCCAGCTGCATCTCCAGGTCTGTGGTGATCAGGTCAGAGGTTAGACATGACTCAGATGGTGCTAAACAGTAATCAACCGTGTCAATTAGCAAGTGAATACTTTTTGTTTGAGGCCATATCCAATACAGGTGTATCTTTGCAATTAAATGTAGACTTAAATGCGGAATATACATTTCAGTTGTACAACTGACTTTCCCTTTCAATTACATTTTTTGTTTCCGACCATTCACATTAAATTACTAAAAGCTAAATTCTCCAAAACATCATAGGCTACATACCTTTGCCTGAAGTTACTGAATTGATCATTACTCACTGTTCAGTGTGCTAAGGACCTGCTCCTCTCCAGGGTCAGTCTGTTCTCTCCTTACGCTCAGGATGTGTTTGACCGAGTCCAGCAGGCCGAACACCTGGGCCAGGTTACTCAACACTGCCACCTCTACCAGACAGGAATCTGAGGTCCATCAGTGGGTAATCAATCACATGGTCAGTAATAACACATCCATCAGTCAATCAATTAATCAAAGACATTAAATGTGTTTCAACAAGACATATGTGTACCTTATTTTTTGGTTGCCCCCATAATCTAGTCTTTTCCTTATGTTACTCCTGAGAAGTCAACATTACTTCTCATTTTATTTCATCCCCTGACTTGATCAACAGAAACCAACATTGCACCTGTGTGGCACCATGCATATACACTTAGAATTGACCTGTACCCTATCCCCTCTATCCTAGGACTAGGTACTAGGTACCCACACCTGTGTCTTGCATGGCAGCCTGCTTGCTGTGTAGCTGCACTCTTCTCAGCATCCATGACCTGTACCCTATCTCCTGTGTCCTCTGTGCCAGTACCCACCAGCATCCTGCATGGCAGCCTGCTCGCTGCGTAACTGCACTCCTCTCAGCATCTCCAGCAGCTCTGTCCTGATGTTGTCCACCACCTCCCCCATCAGGCCTACATCAGCTATGCCTCTCCAGAAGTTCAACGTCTCCTCTGGGGGAACATAAAGGACACAGCAGAGTTCAAATTCAAAGTAGGATATATGCAATTTGAGTCACAGTTATGTGAGAGAGGTGAGGAAGAATTCATCCAGTTGCATGCCAAGCGGACCTTGTCAAATACGTGTCACATACTTGAGATGTGGTTGATTTAGCTTGACCGGCATAGGGTCGGTGGAGTTTGCACTTTGGAGACTATTCTATTGGATTTATTTTTCCCGAGCGAGCTAAACCAATCGCACTCAACAGCAAGTACTTGACATAGCTTCATACCTGGGTCAAATGCACTAAGATTAATACAAGACCAATGCCCAGACAACTATTTGACTTCAGAGTTGAGTATAAATACAGTAAACAGTCACGAGTGGGAACAGTTTAGGCGAAGAACTCACCTGATATCTCACTGGTTTCCTTCTTCTCTGTTGTCTCCACTGCTACGGCCCCAGAACTCCAATCCACTGTTCCGGTCAGAACCGCTGACCTCTCCTCTGTTGTCATGGCAACCTGGCCACCATTACCAATCACCACCTGGGCTACATGTGCAAAAAGGGGAGAGACATGGTTAGCTCCACTACTTACAATGTTCAATACACAAAATAAAACTGATGGTTCAGGTCCTGCATGCTTATTGACTGATAACGTATTTCAAACGTGTGTGTGTGTGTGTGTGTTATAAATATATATATATATACCAATGAAAATGTAAAGTTAATTGACATGCCTTAGAATATCACAAATTTAAAAGGAGGTAAATGGGAGAAAATAGGATTAAAAGGTTATTTACCAAAAATAACTGCCAGACAAAAAAAGAACTGACAAACTTTTAAATTGTTTTGCCACAGACAACCTGAGCTCTTAACAGACCCCGGGGAGGGGCGTCTGGTCTCACCTTGTGAGGAGGTGGGTGTGGTGAGGCCACTGCCGTCAGGGGGGAAGCGCGTGTTGTTGATCAGCAGGTCAAACTTGGTGCTACGACACGTGTTGGTGCACAGAGTGTTGTGTTCATAGAAGTCTAGCTGCCCCGAGTCCATCATCTTCCTGAAGGAGAGATGATTAGATAAATGGTTAAGAGTGAGGAAAGAGAGCGGGAAGGGACACACCATGTGCATCAATCACCTTGGGTTGATTTTCCCCTCAGACCTGGGCTAACTTGCAACCCTCCAGTTTCTGGCCCACATCTCTAACTTCTTGACTACCTACCTCTGATGCCTAACCAGAGATAGACAAAATGCCTATCTAATGATCTCTCCACAAGTGCGTAGGGGCTAGAGGCTAGGGGTTGATGTGGGACCGGTTGACTCTACTTCTCACCTGAGCATGACCCCACCCATCCGGATGGCTCTCTTCCAGTCTTTCAGTGTAGCCTTCCCAGACATGTGGACAAACTGCTTGGGACTGATCAGCTGGTCTTCATACTGTATGGTGCAGACATTATAGGTAGAGTTTAGAAAGGAACCATCTGTTCACTGGGATGACAAAACAGATACCTATACCACCTTATCATAAAGGAGACAGCAAAGAAACAACTGGCCAATGAGAAACCTTCAACTGATGTCTAAGGCATTGTTGAGACAAACGGTATGATGTGACAGTCTCACAATCTCTTCTGTTGACAATGTACAAACAGGACTAAAACTCTTAAAAAGTATACCAAAGCTGGCAGTCTGAGATGTTCCTTCTCTGCACACTAGCATTTGAAAAGCTTTATGATTTCTGTAGGGAATACAGTGACCATGACAATACTAACCTTGACACATTTTACGTTTATTCCAGGACAGACAAACTTCTTGACCAGTAGCACAGCTTTACACTCTCCACATGTGATGGGATAGCCCAACTCTACGTCCTCCCCGTCAACTGTTGTTTCTTCTCAAGGAACACACACACGTGCACATGTTTTATGATATGCTTTGTTTGTGTGGGACTGTGTGTGTGTGTGTCTGTGTGTGTGTTACTTACCTGGGTGTGACTCCACAGCCACAACAGCTGTGTCTGCCTCTCCCGACTCATCCATACTGCAAGGGAAAGTGAATACAAAACAAATGAAGACTTTGGCTAAAAAAACAAAGCAGGGTCTGCTTGCCACAAGACGGTGTTAGCTCACTAACCTAAAGCCTAGGCAATCAGCTTGGGGAGCCATCATGTGAGCGTGGTTCACCGAACCAACTCTGTTACACTAGTCTTGTCCCACCCCCCCCCCCCCCCCACCCCCATCATCAGGCTCAAGTAAACATCAGTGTGTACCTACCTTGCTGTGATTGGTTGTAGCTGGAGGATGACCTGTGTCTTGCTTTCATTGTCATCACCATCATCTTCCTCAGCAGCCCTCATCACCATCAAGTCCCCCATGGAGACCGTCGTCACCTCGGTTTGTGCCATCCTGACTCCTCTCCCAGTGTAACCTATTGAAAGCCCCAGATAGGGATGAAGAGCACAATGGTGACAAATAGGGAAGATTAGAAGAATGTGTGTGTGAAAGACTACTCACATACGGGAGGACAGATAGGACAAGGTAAAATATGGATAAGATGCTCTCAGGGCAGACCATGCCCATAAACAGATTCAGTTCAGTTGCCTCAGTTTCAGCCAATGGCTGTATGGTTTAATTCAAACCTCCAAAGTGTTATTCGGTTATTCTGTCATAGTTAGAAATTGGGGCACTGCATGGGGCTCATTGAAAGCCACGGTTACGAGCTAGCTATCTTTCCTACTTGGTACCTACACATTTAAAAGGTGAGGAGAAAAACCTGACTGAAAACTTGCTTTGTATAACGTTTAACTAGTAGCTAGCTATCGTTACACCTGGTCTCCTGGCTGTAACTAGTGCACGACATTGCCCATATCCACAGAAACGTTGCGTTAGCTAGCTAACGCACTAGTTAAAAGTAATGTACAGCAAGTTTGTACTCAGTTTTTCTCCTCACAACGTGTCTGTGGGTATGGGCAGTGCAGTGCACTAGTTACAGTCAGGAAATCAAGTGGAACATAGCTAACTAGCTGCTAAATCGCCATTTGCCCGAATAGCCTTCCCCGCTGATCTGTATAGCTGAACGGCCTACGCCCATGCATTGTACTAGTCCGGCTATCTTGCTAGCAAGGTGGCGGCTTGTAGCTAGCAAGATGGCTAAGCTAACTAAAGTAATGGACTTTGGGCAGAGGTTTGGCGCTCACGCAACCTGTGGCCGGGCTGTTACTAGCCACCTTGAGATTTACAACGTGGCGGCGGTTACGTACCGCTTGTTTCAGACGATAGCGTGCGTCCGTTCTACTTTTCTTTTCCCCTTCAAAATTACGTCCCTGTGCGGCAGCACGTACACCAAACAACAACGCGGCGACGGCGTTGCTCCGCCATTCGGAGCGAGCACGGGGTGTTACCCCTTTAAAATTACCAAATCTACGTAGAGATAGACATTACCTCACATATAAACGAGTTAGCCTTCATGAACCGAATATACCTAACAGTACAAAGCCATCGTTTAGATTTCCCTTACCGTTTTTATGAAGTCGAACACATCCCTACAAGCTATTGGACATGCGCACTTCGAGCAGTCACACTTCCTCATATAGCAGTGCAGCTCGACAGTCACGCATGCTGCATCCTCAAAAATAGGTCAAAAATAAAAACAAGCCTGTTGACAACAAGTCGCTGTTAAATGTTTTGTGACGGCAATCATCACTTATTTCACAGCATTAGGATAATTGAATTATGACCTGCTTTTGTTAATGCATGTTTAGTGGACCAGTTGCACGCACAAGTCTGAACCGGCGTCGCACTAGGATGAATAAATGCTTCTTTTGTTAAATAGTTGTTATCTTTGTACAAAATTTTGGAGCGCAAAGATCCACGATCATTCGCAGCTCCGGGCAGTAAAAATTATGCTTCCGAAATCTCTTGATATCGATTCCGCAAGAAGAGTGGTGAATCCCCACCCTCCCTGTGCTAAACATAGCAGAAGCCCTTTTTAACGTTGAACTACAGTTTTTACAATGTGTTCTTTGGACACAGGGACTTCAGTCAGGGTAGGTAAAAACATTAAATGTATTTTATTCTGTTAGTGATTTTCCGTTGTATAAAATACTTAAATCATATTTTAGTTGACAAAACAACGAATAATATTGATGAATCAAATAGAATTAGATGCATTTATCCGTGATTTTCCATAAAGCAAAGCATCATGGGATAGATAGGTTGAACATTTTAGATTCTGATTGGTCCCCACGATAGCGCCTTGTAAATATATTCCAAATCGACCTCTTCCCGGATTGTGTCTCAGTCCTCCAGAAGTGTCTGCACTCTAACTACTCCCTGCAAATCAAACAATATTGGATTGTGTACTAGCGTTTCGAGATACCATTAATTTCATTTCAAATTAAGGAAGGGAACAAGTGCACACTTCAGGAGAAGTTTGAGATTATTGGGACGTAAACGCTAGGATAGTCGCGAAAATGTATCCAGCATTTGTCAAATTAACATCAAAAGTTGTTGTTTTTCGTGCATTTTAGCTAACCCTTTTCATAAACGTAACCTAATTATCCTAACCTGCTACGTAAATTCTGCTAACAATCGGACCTCTGAAATAATGGATGGCCCTCCCTTCAGTCAAATATATGTTTACCCGACCTCCCCTAAAACCTGGAGAGAAAAAAAGTGTCCCTCCACTATACCAAAAACAATAATTCAAACAAAGTGGATAGCACATAACATTCCTACTGTTTATCCTCACTCATAGTACAGACCATAGCCCTAGACATTCCGTTCTAAGAAACTGTTCTTCGTTTTGTAGTTACATGACAAAGTAGCCAGAAGGTTGGGGATCCGCATATCACCACGGGCAAGGGTAGGGGTGATAAGATCCCCATTATAGTAAAAGCACTGCATACATTTATTATCTTATTTGTGTCCAATAAATAAAAAAGCTTTTTATACACGCAATTCATGCACTTCTACGTCATTTTACATGACTGGAGAAAAGCAGAATAGTTTTTATACGACAACAGAGCCTGACAACGAACGAGCGCATGCGGTGAACGAGCGCATGCTGTAGCCCCGGAGACGTTTGGATTTCTATACAGGCTACTGTTAAAAATAGGACTGTACTTTGTTTGGAACAGTGCTAAAGTTGTCTATCAACTGCACACATTGAGTGCAACAGAAGGAGTTACAACTGAAGTCTCAGATCATCAAAGAATTCGAGAAAAATACAATTGTTTTTTAACACAGCAGCCGCATATCATCAGGTAGGCCCACAGTGCATACGGAAAGCATTCAGACCCCTTGACTTTTTCCACATTGTGTTACGTTCCAGCCTTATTTTAAAATAGATTAAATCGTTTTTTCCCCTCATCAATCTATACACAATACTCCACATTGACAAAGCAAAAACATTATTTTTTTTGCTAATTTGTTAAAAATTAACGGAAATATTAGAATAATCATAATATCAGAATTATATAATTATTCAGACACATTACTCAGTACTTTGTGTATATGCACTTATAAAAAAAAATGTTTTGGGGGAAATGATCATTTTCAAATGTATTCTATTTTATTCAATGATATTGTTGTTACAGAATATACGTGTTTACTGTGATTAGGGCATGGGAATATAAAAGCATATGCTAGGCTAAATTAACAAACTAGGCATGCATAGTTTACCGCATGATCCTCAAACCAAAGACTGGCCAAACTCGTGTTTCTGAAAGTGAATTCCAAATCACTGTAGAATGACTGTGTAGCTTAATAAGGCATATTTTCCTTTTATTCAGCCTAAATGCGACATTTATAGGTGCTATTGTTGATGTGTTTTTGAAATGCTGATTGCTCCTGCCAGCCTGTAGCATGTCACAAATAAGTCACAATTTGTTTCTTAAATGGCAGGCTATAGCCTTGAAATAATAATAATATAGCCTAAATAATTCATTTTCGTTCCTTCTTAGGCTACCTGGTTTGCTCCCGACTGACTTAGTATGTAGTTTAATAGCCTGTTGAAATGTTGAACCTCAAATGAAAGTGACAGAATCACACATTACTTCCTAAGCAAAGTACATTTTATAAGGGCACAAGACGAGACCCAAATGCAGGCACAGGAGGCAGATGGTAGAGCTCCAATATTTATTATAACAAAGGGAGTAGGCAAAGGCAGGTCTGGGACAGGCGAGAGTTCATAAACCAGGTCAGTCCAAACAGTAACGGACCGATAGGCAGTCTCGAGATCCAAGTACAAAACAGTACAAGGGAACAGGCAGAGTGGTCAGACAGGCGGGTTCGGAGTCAGGACAGACAAGGGTCAGAACCAGGGGGACTAGAAACAAATAGAGACTGGAGAAAAATAGGCGCAAGGAAAACCACTGGTTGACTTGGCAAACAAGACGAACAGAGAGACAGGAAACACAGGGATATATACACCGGGGATAATAAGCGACCCCTGGAGAGGGTGGGGACAATCACAAGGACAGGTAAACCAGATCAGGGTGTGACACATTTTTTGTCTCCTCGGCTATAGTTGGTTGTACTGCAGCCTATGAATGTCAAAAAGGGGAAAAATAAATCCCAAATGCATCAGAGTCTTTCCCGGCATTTTACAGCTTGTTTCTAGCACAAATCATTGCAGACTAAAGCGTCATTATAGATTGCTTTATATATTCATGTCCATTTTTGAGAGCCACGATACTCTCACACCCTCACATACCCCCTTAATTCGACCCCTGGTTTTAACTTAACACACCAAGCCCTTCGCTGACGCTGAGATACTTAAGGAGTGCATGGTGATGGAAGGAGTTTGCTGACAAAGTCTATGGATAGTAGACTATCATTTATTCATCTGTCCAACAGGTCGGCCGACCTCTTATTTCTTTAATAGGAAGAAATAGGCTCCAACACAAAGCCCTCTTGCTTTCGGTAGCCTAAAGTCAAATGAAAAGGAAGACAGTTTATCTGAATTAGACCTCCAATTTGTCAAATTTCAGCAGCAAGGTGCTGTCCATTTTCACAGCTGCCACTTCGAAGTATATCAATTAAGTTATATTGCTTATTGTGAGGTCAATAAGTGTGATATATAGCTTTGTTATGGGCAGATAAATATAAATTTTACTCAAATCAATTATAGCAGTAGCAAGCTTACCTCTGGTCCTCTTTCTCATCTTTGCTCTCTCTCTCTCTCTCTCTCTCTCTCTCTCTCTCTCTCTCTCTCTCTCAAACTGAACAGGACATCAGTAGGCCTAGTCCACTTACACAGATATTGCATTTTCTGACATATAAAAACACATTTTCAGAAGAAGCTTTTGACTCCCCTACTGAAGTGCCACCGTACACAGCACATCCATTGGTTAGGCAGCACAAAACGGTTTACCTCAGCAAGAGCAGAGCTGGCCAGGCCTCATGATTGGTATAGCCTATGCATTGCAGTGTGTAATGCAGTGTAACCTAGGTTTATATACACAATT
Source organism: Oncorhynchus masou masou (assembly GCF_036934945.1). Taxonomy (NCBI): domain Eukaryota; kingdom Metazoa; phylum Chordata; class Actinopteri; order Salmoniformes; family Salmonidae; genus Oncorhynchus; species Oncorhynchus masou. Next base: position 28,207,258 of record NC_088223.1, on the reverse strand, counting down.
TATTTAAAATGGATTAAAATGATATATATATTTTTTGTCACTGGCCTACACACAATACCCCATAATGTCAAAGTGGAATTATGTTTTTTGGAATTTTTATGAATTAATTGAAAATAACATTTGAAATGTCTTGAGTCAATAAGTATTCAACCCCTTTGTTATGGCAAGCCTAAATAAGTTCAGGAGTAAAAATGTGCTTCACAATTCACATAATAAGTCGCATGGTATCGCTCTATGTGCAATAATTGTGTTTAACGTGGTTTTTGAATGACTTCCTCATCTCTGTACCTCATCTCTGTACACATACAATTATCTGTGAGATCCCTCAGTTGAGCAGTGAATTTCAAATACAGATTCAACCACAAAGACCAGGGACGTTTTCCAATGTCTCGCAAAGAAGGGCACTGATTGGTACATGTGAGAAAAAAAACATTTTAAAAAAACCAGACAATATCCCTTTGAGCATGGTGACGTTTTTAATTCAACTTTGGATGGTGTCTCAACACACCCAGTCACTGCAAATATACAGACGTCCTTCCTAACTCAGTTGCCAGAGAGGGAAGAGACCACAGGGATTTCACCATGAGGCCAATGGTGACTTTAAAACAGTTACAGAGTTTAATGGCTGTGATAGGAAAACACGAGGATGGATCTAAAATATTGGATAATGGATAAAAAATATTCCGAAACATGCATCCTGTTTGCGACAAGGCACTTAAGCAATACTGCTGTCACGCCTACTCCCACTCCCCCGCTCTAGCGCTTGACGTCACCGGTACACTGACCGCTGGTCCTAGCAACCATCAATACGCACACCTGCACCTCATCATCGCCTTGATTAATCTCCCTTTATTTAGCCCTCAGCAGCCTTAGTCATCAGGAGTATTGGTTTTGGTCACATTCAGTACTGGTCTCCTGTTTTGTTTATCTGATTTTTTTATCATTAAACTCACCTTCTGCACCTGCTTTCTATAGTTTACAACTGCATTTCTTCCCTCCAGATGAGTCTTTAAGGACCACATGTGTTTCTACCATAAGTCTATATATGGTTTCTACAGGTGAGCTTGGACAGGAGCGGAGGGTACAAGTGAAAGCAATATCAGTGAACAGCTTCATTTTCACAAGTGATATTAATCTGTTATTGATTAGTTATTGATCAGTTATGCCAACTAACAGTTGTGATTTTCAACAGAGACTTATGAAAATGAAAGCACACCAATATTATTACCATACACAGTTGTATGTTTTTTAGTTGAAGTGTAGTCATTTATTTGCACTGTGATACAGATAAGTGGGTCAGGTATGCAGTTCTGTTGTTACCCAAAGAGGGCGTCACAACCCAAGCATGGAGATGGTCAATCAATATGGCACCATGGACATAATATTGTTTATTGATTGAATACCCTTTAACAGTAGAATGAGTACATTGCACAGAACATTTAGAATAGAAAATAAATAACATTTATTTTGTCAAGCTGTGATCTGTGATTGGACTCAGTCAGGCAAAATAGAAGTATCAACTGTGCTGCTGTGCTGCTGTGTCTAGTTGTAAGACTCCCCAAAAAGAGAATTTGCAAGTAAAATGCATTAGTGATATGTCATATGTTGTTGTACTTTCAAGGACCTGTTGGATACTACAGATTTAATTAGATTGTTTCGTCAATTGGTATTCAGATTACACTATTATGATATAACTATAATCACAATGAAAATGGCCACCATTTATAATCAACTGAACACTTTCCAAAGCATCAATTATTTTCCATTTTCTGCTCTAAAATCTAAACATTTCTAGTTCTACTGGCAACGTGTCAAGATCCAAGCTCAATCTCTTCTTTCATGTCAATTTAGACTGAATAGGCTGTTGAATATAGCTGGTGCTCCATCTCAGTGACAGGGGCCTTTCTCTAGATACACCTTGTTTATAGACAATCGTCGGGCATCATCAGCACCACAGCACCACAGCTTCCTAATTCCTGTTTTCTTCCTATCTGATGTAACAATACAGTCAATAAGAATCCTTATCAAAGTCAGTGCTCAGGAATAGGTTGCATTCAATGACAAGCAGCTATATCACAGCACATTTTTATCATTATTATAAGCATAAAAAATACAGCTGTACAAAATAAACCCTGTTAGAAATGACACAGCAAGCTGAAAAAAGCAGCACTACATACGGTAAGGAACATGGTTTGTCTCTAACTCCCTTTGTGGCTTAGAATGAAAATATGTTCTGCTTTTCAAAAGGAGATGAATTGTGATGACCAAACAGACAGCGGCCTACATTATCATCCCTCTGAAACCATGTCTGAAATAGATCATTCTCCATTTCTATACATTCCCAGGCAAGACTGTTTTAGTTCATTTAAAGGGTATGTCTCCCATCCCTAGGCATCGGTATTGCCTTCTCTTTGTGGATGTGTCTTTTTTTACCGTAACAAGAACATGGATCAATACAGACATCTGATTGTCATAAGTATTGGTTAGCCAACTGATTTAACTTTGAAAGAAATGAGACATGTTGTAACGGGGCTATGACCTGTGATAACAGAGGTTTAATCAGTCTGTGAATGGTCTGTAGAGCTTAATTGACCACAACATAACTATAAACAGGGTAAACATTTATGAGTGTGGGAACAACGGGAACAACTAAACTACGTTTGCATTAGACTTTGTAAAGCAAGAGGCAAGACATATTTTTTTGTCAAGAAATTGTATGCTGAAGCTTTGCAAGGTGTTTACCAGTATGTATGAAAAAACTCCCAAAAGATTAGTTAGTTAGACATTCCTTTCAACAAGTCAAGTCGCATGAAAGTCACATTTGCTGAATGCACAATGTGTCTCCTGCCATCTACAGTGTGTGCAGGGTGTGGAGGTGGACAAGGTGAGCTGAGGGGAAGGAAGGGAGGAGGGACCAGGCAAAGTGAGCTGTTATCTAGACCCTGAGCCATGGTAACACCAGTCTACAGCCAAGTCTCAGGTCAACTGTTATCTGCACTGAGGTTTGCAGTATAGAGGTAGTAGTCTAGGGAAACTAGAGAGTTATCTCTGCAGACCGAAAGGGCCTATAGGCATGGCAAGATTATGTCTGTCTTGATATTGGAACCATTCGGAACCATTCTGATGGAGCATGGAGGCCATTAGGGTCTGAAATGTCATGTTCTAAACCAGACAATGTAATAACACAGAGTTTCCCAAACTCAGTATTCGGGAGCCCAAGGGGTGCACGCTTTGGCTTTTACCCTAGAACTACACAGCTGATTCAAATAATCAACTAATCATCAAGCTTTGATAATTTGAATCACCTGTGTATTGTTAGGGTAAAAACCAAAACCGTGCACCCCTTGGGGTCCGAGGACCGAGTTTGGGAAACCCTGTAAAAAGCCAATAAACCCTTAAATTAGTATTTCGGTCACAAAAGCCCCACATTTAATCAATTTGGGCCGTCTTAAAGTCTTAAAGAATCGACATCAGCCAGTACCTCTTTCCAGTTAAAGGAATGTTGTTTGGGGTGGTTTTCCCCCTTGAAGGCTCACCTTGGAAGGTTTGTTTTTGTTTTTTAATATGCCATATACAAATGCAAAGACCATTAAAAGGGTTTGTGGCTTCAGCGATGTTCTACAAATGATAGATATATAACAAATAAAAATAGAAAACATCTGCTCTGATCTAGGAAGATCACAACATGATGCAACATGAACAAGATTTGGTTTGTGTGCAATTACATAGATTAGCAGTCTACAGGACCATATGAACAGAGGAGGGGTGCCTATTATGAGTGACCTTTTGACACCGGAGGTAACCATACCCAGTGGGGTAATGTAAAGTACTTAAGTAAAAATACTTTAAAGTACTACTTAAGTCGTTTTTTTTGGGGGGGATCTGTACTTTACTTTACTATTTATATTTTTGACTACTTTTACTTTACTACATTCCTAAAGAAAATAATGTACTTTTTTAGTCCATACATTTTCCCTGATACCTAAAAGTACTGGTTACATTTTGAATGCTTAGCAGGACAGGGAAATGGTCCAATTCACACACTTATTAAGAGAACATCCCTGGTCACTAAACATAAATTCTTTGTTTGTAAAGTATGTCTGCGTGCTGTCGTGTGCCACCTGTTTTGCTTAATATAAGCAATTTGAAATTCTGAATAGTTTTACTTTTACTTTTGATACTTAAGTATATTTTTGCAATTACATTTACTTTCGATACTTAAGTATATTTAAAACAAAATACTTTTAGACTTTTACTCAAGTAGTATTTTACTGGGTGACTTTCACTTTTACTTGAGTCATTTTCTATTAAGATATGTTTTACTTTTACTCAAGTATGATGATTGGATACCTTTTATACCACTGACCATACCGGACATGATGTACAGTCTCAGGGGACTGCAGGCAGAGCAAAAGCACACACATGCAAACACACACACACACACGCACACACACGAACACACACACACACACACACACACACACACACACACACACACACACAGGAGACCGGAGTCAACCCACAACAATGTAATGGGAGTGATGCCAGATCACAATAATGCATTTTCCACCAGTCAAGACCTTGCCTGCTTAAGAATCCAATAACTCCTGCGGCAGCAAAGGGCATCCAGGAAGAAAAAGGATGCTGCCAGGAAGGAATAGAATACGTACTGGAATACCAAGGCCTGATCGCTGTCACGCAGGTGTCTCTGGTTGCGTTTACACAAGCAGCCCAAATCGGATATTTTGACCAATTATTGTCAAAAGGCCTCTTCTCAATGGTCAAAAGAACAATAATTGGGCAAAATATCAGGATTGCGCTGCCTCTGTAAATGCAGCCTCTGTGTCTGCCTTACCTAACTGGGCCCAAAGCTACCCAGGTGATGTTAAACTGTGTAGGTTTAGCATGTACATGTATGATGCTATTCCACTGCAAGGATTTACTCTGGTGTTTGGCCTAAAAACTCAGACTTTTGTGTTTGTAGAGAAGCTTTTGTCACATCAAGATGTGTACTACAGGATGTGTATCCCACAATCTCATCAGAAAACAGCCCCATCCTGACCTCAGGAGGAACTGATACAGAGAGGAAAGGCAGGCTAGCTACACTAGGCATATGGTGACACGTGCACACGTGACAGGACAAGGCCCTTACTTTAGACCATGGCTTAGTTTCAATGGGAAACTGACTAAACTGTGAGATGATGTGAGATACTTGTGGAGATAAGAGAGGGGGAACAACAGTGGAGACATGAGTCGTGTTTATTAGGGAACGCATCGGAACACGTTCTAGAGCGATTCGCAACGAAAAAGATACATTTGCGTTTCTTATTGGACAATTCCAGGTAGTCCCTCTCTGTTCCAATCCGTTTTCTTCCGTTTGGTGCGTAATGAACATTACCCTTGATCAGGTCAGGGATCAAGGGTCAGTCTCTCAGCAGTTGCAACTCTTCTCCCTCGGCTCCACCTCAATGTCCTCATCGCCCGGGTACAGGACCCTGGTAGTGAGGCCACTCTTCACCCCATCCCATCCGTCCCTCGTGGTGATCTGCCCCATCTTCATCAGCTCATAGATGTCCCTGCTGAGCAGCTGGAAGGCCCGGTCCACGTTGCTGTTGCACTTCGCCGACGTCTCCACATAGCGTATCCCCATCTCCGCCGCCAGCTGCTCAGCCTCATCCTGTGTCACCTTCCGGTCCTTGTTAAGGTCGCTTTTGTGGCCAATCAGGATGTAGACCATGTTGTGCGGCAGGATGTGCTCGCTCACTTCCTTGTGCCACTCCCTCACGTGGTCGAAGGTCTTGTGATTGGTCAGGTCAAACACGAGGAGCCCGCCCACTGAGTTACGGTAGTAGGAAGTGGTGATGGACCTGGAAGATGGAGAATAGGAGATGTTACAATTCAGCTCTGATCCATAGTAAAATGTGAATTTAAACAATGCTGACTTGAATCTCAGTGTAACCCTGAACCGAAATACACTCATAGCATGACAACAAACATATAGGAGTTGGCAAAACAGCGTAACAAGATCCGCGACTCCTTGCAGGTCCAGGGAAAAACATTCATTGTGGCTTACTAACTAAGGAATGATAACTGTACACACCTGTAGAGACAGTTCTTTCATGCCACTGAGAATCTCTTTTAGGTGTGTACTGTGAACCTCTTATGGGAAAACAGTCTTTCATCCTTAATATTCTGTCAGAGACATCCAGGTTCAGCTTCAAGAGGAAAGGGAGATATGAGAGCAGAGTCTACAAACACAGTTCTAATGCTCTTAGAGGAATAGTATCTGAGACTGGGGGATGAATTATGTTGTTAACATGTTTTTTTTTCAACTACAAGTTGCACTGGCTCCTGGATGGATAATGTATGTGCCTCGGCATGGCAGACTAGGCTACATAAAGGCACATTGCTACATGTATGTAACAGAGAGAGCCATGCCTCGCTGATTCACAGGCCATCTCAGCAGTAACACACCACACATGCAGAATAACCGGATTTGACTGTCATCCATCCAAAGACAGGCATCAGAACCATCTTATCATTGTATTAAAACAGGATATTTGTGTATGACACAAAACAGTATCAAGGCGAGGTTGTTGCCCATCATCGGTGAATGAATCCAACTGATGATGCGACACAATTTAATTACTGTTTTTATGATGGAGATTGGAGTAACGGCCTCCGTTATTGCAGTCGTATCGTAAAAAAATGACTGACGATGACTGACCTCGTTCCTCGTTTCTCTAATAATAAACTATTATTTTTCTCAACTGTTATTCGCCAAAATGGTAAACCGACCACAATAGATATTGTGAAGGCTGAGGCGTTTTAGTTATTTGATCCATATAGGCTAATTTATATTGATGGAAATAATGAATCAGTTGATCTTGTCAAAATATTATTGATAACATATATATATATATATATATAGGCCTAGTATAACATGAATTGTCTATATCTCACCTAAATCGTTCCTGTCCAGCCGTGTCCCACAGTTGAAGCTTGATTTTAATCCCTGGCTCGATGTCTAGCGAACGGGCATAAAAATCAACACCGACCGTTGGATCCGCTACATCGCTGTAAATTCCATCTGTAAACCGCTTCAGCAAAGATGATTTCCCTACCGTCGAGTCTCCTAGCAAAATTATCCTGAATTGATATTGCCACAAAATATCCATGGCATGGCTAGAGATAGACCCAGAATGGTGGCGGTTCCGAAACAAAGCAGCGCAGCACGTTGTGTTTACAAAGCCAGTCACTGCTGCTGCCTACTGCCTTTTGGTCAGACAGAGATGAGAGTGCCAGCGAGCAAAGGGCGATAGTGCTGCAGTCATGTGATAGGCTACCTATGCACGGGATTTATTATAGGGCCTATTGCTTCAGAACACCACCATAAAAAGAAAACAAGGTCACTTTATGTTATAACAATTCTATTGCTTTATTTTAATTTAGTCTAGCCTATGGGCCAATGCTACAAAGCGTCATTTCGATAAAGAAAGTATGAATCGTACGTGCATGATGAGGCCTATAAAGCGTAAAAATATAGTTAGATAGCACATGATAAGGCACGCTGTTATCCGAATCTCAAACTGGTGTGAAATGCCATGGAGCCTATGCCTGGTCCATCTTTAAATTGCTTATTGACTTGACACGGTCATGACGGCATAGCATGAGCTGTATGCTAAACCATTTAATGTGCTGTGCACGAATTGTGATACGCATTACATGGTATACTATTGCATGTGTTGAATATGGTCGCTCAAAAGGCTATTAATTCCTGGCTTTTCAATTAAAACCGTGGTCACAGCAGTCATGGAACTGTCCATGGTGCTGAAATGCTGAGACCTTTTTTTTGCCGTTGGCACATCAGTTTGTTGTGTTGTTGACTTTGCTCGTTTGAAATCTAGTCTCACTTAGGCTTTTCTTACAGCATTGATTAAAGCAAATACTTTCAACACTATTCGCCTACCAAAAAAATATACACCCCAATTTGTAAGTCGCTCTGGATAAGAGCGTCTGCTAAATGACTTAAATGTAAATGTAATGTAAATGATTGCATATATGGCCCACAGGCCTACATATCTATTTGAAAATCCTTGAAAATGAGACGTTTATCCCACTGAACTAAAATAATACAATCAACCTCTTGTCTTGGTCAGAACTGCATTGGCCAGGCGCAATAAATTAGCAAAAGCTTCAAGTGAAAATGTTATTCGTTTGTTTGCATCTCTTCAAACCTCACATTTCTGATTGGCTTTTCTATTTTTTTAACCTGTCTATTTTCGTTGTATTATTTGTTCATTATTTGTTCGAACTGTTTAATCAGTAGCCAATGCATGCATTAGCTATTTAATTTATGCCACATTAAATAGCTTAGATAGCGGTCTATCGTTGAGAGTGAACCTCATATCCCATCATACATCTCGTCCATGTGACATATGTGGACCAATCGCCAGGTTGTCAAACACTATATAAAGCAACCGACAGCGCATTATCAATCTCTTCAATTCAAGCTAAGTAGCAGCAATGGTAAGTCACACTCGAGCCAATCATCACGCGGCGTGTCTGTTTTATATATGCGTGAAGGTTGTTTTATTTGCTAATATCACATGTTTTGAGAGAAGCGCGTAGCCACGTGAATTGTTAGAAAGCAGTTTCTGATATTTTGCTACGGTTACCTAGCTCGGCTAACTAGTTAACTTCCGGCGGGACCTGCACTTTCTTGTGACCTAGTTGGTTATATAGCTAGCTGGTTAAGTTTAACTATGTATTCGTCAACCTTGTGTTAAAGCATATGTTTATCGTAAATCTTTGCTGTTTCAGGCAAATTTACTTTTGCGAGACGATTTTATTGTTAGTTGATTATGCCAGTTTCCACGTGGCACTACTGCACGCGGCCCTTAACGATGCAGATTCTTCACTATTCCGACTGAATCTTTCCACAGCAAAAGTATTTGAACGGCGATCTTTAAGTTGTGAATTATCAGTAATGTGTTTTTTTAGTATTGACCGTTTTCATTTGAGTTATTCTTGCTGTATTTTCATTTTGTACAGCGTAAGTCTACACCGCTGGCTAACAGTAGGCTTAATGTTACTGAGTTTTTTTTAGGTAGACTTCCAACTCATACGATCAACCCTACTCGGCCAATATAGCTAGTCACAGAGCTGGAATCTGTTAAACCACTCTATAGACACAGGCACCTATCGAAGCCGTTCCTGCTCATTTTGTAGCAGACTCGGTCAACAGGATGCCAAAAACATTACTTTCACCGACGGTCGCTGTGCAGTTCGACAATAACTGACACCGCAACATTAAGGGGAAGGACATTCCATGTACAGTTGTTCCTAGAAAATGTTAGTGTGTTGGTCACGATGGAGTAAGATGAGACTTCGAATTGGCTCGCTTCCCTATGCTCTATAGGTCCATTATCTTCTGAACAAACCCTAGACGTGGATGATGAGCAAATGGTCATGCAGAAGGTGCATTCTCGTTGATTTCAAGATTCACCCTTCGACCCTCATTCTGGCTGTGATGACACACTTGCCCTCACTTAGAGGAGTGCCTCTATGCTGAGAACTTCTTAGTACTCGTCTGAGCCAAGATTTGGTGTTGACTAAATTCAAGTTAATGTAAATGTAGGATTTAGACTACTGTATTTGCCTGATTGTAAATTTCCAATTCTCTACAGGATTACGTCAGTCTGCATGGGCTTCATAGGCCTGGCTGAGAATGAAGTAGTGGCCATTCTGATGGGAGGTAATTCAGGTGCCTATCAATGTGTTTTTGGCCTACGACTAGCCCTCATTTATGATACTTCACTGATGGGAACTTTATTGTTCTTGTCTGAGCCAAGACTTTGCATTGTATGTTATATGGGTTTTGACTGCTGATAATGTGTAGCTTTTAACTTGACTAATTGTCAATGCTCCCTGCAGGTGTACAACCTCTGCACAGACCAGTGGGATTGAGAATTAACCACGAGACATTCTAAGGGTAATTCAAAATGTTCCCTTTCATTCTGGCTGTAATGACACTTGCCCTCACTGAGAGGAGTGCCTCGATAATGAGAACACCTTAGTACTCAACTTCTGAGCCATGTCTATTGACTAATGTGTTTTGCTGTAAACATCCTCAAAGCTTTGGCACTGAATTGAGCCAAGCTTGACTGTCACTTTGTTTCTCATCAGTTATTGTGCCTATTGGAGGTGTGATGACCCCATCAGCGTGGGATTGAATGGCTGGTAAGCCCCTCGTGTTCGATGTCTGGTCCCCCATGGCGGCATGCTATCCTAAGGACCCGGGCTTTGCCTGTAGCCTCTGGTTCTCCAAGTGTATGCCAGATAAATAGGGAGTCTTTGACTGTCCTGGCCTCTCTGTGCCGGAGTTAGTCACTCTACTGTCATACAGATTAAATTGTGCATTTACACTAATGTTGCCTAGTTTCACAATCCTGCTTTTAGGTGGCTAGAGAAACTCGGTGCACAAGTTTCAGTAATGTCTCTCTGCAGGTATGGAGGTACAGGTGTGCCTCAACACTGCTTGGACATGCACCAATCTGGGTTTTGATGGGTATGGCTGTCACTAGGTATATACTGATTTGTGTTTTCTGGATATTTGGCAGGCATGGTGTTTTGATCAATGATACTGCTTATGACTCGTGCTGATATTGGACTGGGCTCAAAGCCAGTCCCTCGCTGTAATATGTATCAACTTTCATTTGCAGTTCTTGCAACTGGCTCTGGGTGATGTGACCGGCACTGACCGACTACACTTCCATGGTTATGGCCCTATTCCAGGGTTTTAAGGTATGTCTAAATGATACGTTGCCTCTTGTGCTTATCAGCCTTTTCACAGGCCCTGGTGTGTTCTGATCAATGATCGATACCTTTTAAAATGTGACTGTTGGATGAAACATGCGGATATGGGACTGAGATCAGAATGTAACCTTCAATGTCTATATATGATACATTGTTTCAGCCACTAAAGCAATACTTTTTTCCATTCTCAGGTCTTGGTACACCAACCAAGTTGGATGAGGCCCCATCAAGGTGTTTCCCTGGCTTGTCACTTATTGCTTATCAGTTGCGTCAGGAGACCTGTTCAGAATGTGTGAAATCGTTGACTAACTGTTCAATTGTGTGGGACTTTGTCTCAACCTGCAACCAACCTGTCCTGTATTTCATCAATAAATATAACAATCAGTCAACTAATTCGATTCCAGCTTAACTTAGACCTGGAGGTCTGACAAATTACACATAAATGCCATATAATGCTAAAATATCTATAGTAGCTTTGACACTCGAGGTGCGCATGCAAGTTGTTGGCCTGCCAAAACGAGTACGTTCTGTCATTCAGGGCAGAGCCCCGCTTTTGTGGAATTTGCCATTAAAATATCTTAAAACAATGTAAATAAAGCTACAACCATGTCTGTGTCGAGATGCACATGTTTCAGCCCCGCTCAATAGAGTGGTGTACTGTGACCAAGTGTTCTGTTCATCATTGCACATCACGAAGTCTGAGGGTGGTGCTCAAATTCTATCCCCTTGGCTGCTGCCATGGATTTACGTTAGAAATGCTCAAGGCCATTGGCCAGTGATACATGTACAGTGGCTTTGACTGGCCTGATCATGGCACATCACTTAAATCCTTTTTGATCTTTGCCATATGAAGAAAAAATATCTGTAATAGGCTGTTGGAAATAAACATTACAGATGGTGGTTTGGAAACTTGAGCCTGTTATTCAGTGGCCTGTGGTCCCGAGATTAAGGGGCCCTTCTGTGGCAAAAGCTACTAATGCAAAATTACGTTTTGAGCTTTCCAACTCAAATGGGAATGCTGGCCTCTTTCTAGCATTAAGGCATTACACATGAATAAACAGTTCCTAGTGGTATTGAAAGGACCTTAAATCCAGACTGCTGCTCCACCTTTTTCAAGTGGGCACAGCACAAGGGGAGTCTTGTATGCTGCGTAAGCGATAGATTTGTATACTGTAGCTAAGCATGTGTAACCCATCCTCACCTTTGGTCTATTTACCCTTAATTCTGCCTACAACCTGTTGAGAAATGTAATCAAATATTTTAAGGGCTTTCATTGTCTGCTTATGGCCCCTTTTTGTCCTGGTTCTGACTTGATATACAGGGAGAACATTGAGTGACCCATGGTCTGAATTCTGTTGCTGTATAGTTCCTGAAGTGCTGACCAACTAGTTGACTATGCCTGTCTTAATTGAAATTAGATTGCCTTGTACAAACTAAATAAATATCAGTTGTATGCAGGAAACACTTTGGAAAAGCAGTAAATCTTCATGAACTTTCACTACCAGACAAGTATCCGTTGAGCCAGGTGTAGCACTGATAAGATGTTGGTACAGTGCAATTCATGTATTTGGTGTTGTTCAGTGGCTTTGCTGGCATGCTAAAATCGCCACTGCAACCTGAGCATGCCCAAATAAAGATCACACATCCTTAAGTCTGGAGTTCATGCTTTGAGTAGTTTTTGTAGGAAATTGCATGGCCTTTTCAGAGAATCCTATTTCATGGCTCTTTGAAAGCTCACAGCTTGTTTTTACTCTCCCAACTCCAAGTTGTTAAATCAGGGACCTTGAAAGACTGGTGCTGATGTATTGCGATTCGATGTTCCAAACATTTCTCATCACTTATAGAGGAGCCATGTCTGCATTTTGGCACAGGTACAGCCAATTTAACTTCCTAGCAAAAAATATCTACTTGATGGTGCTTAATTATATTTTCCTTGAAACAATTAACTTAGTGACTACCTGCTATAGTTGACTAGTGCCAGTCCACAAACCTGAGGACACCACTGCTGAGTTTAATTAAGTACCCAATTCACCTGGAAAAGTCATTCATGAATTCAACCCAATTTATACAAAATCTTGATCAAATGCCTAATGAGCAAAGCATGTAAAGGAGGATCGTCCTGCTCTTCATTTCGGTACAGTAATCATAGAGATCTATAAACCTGTCTGGATTGAGTTGAGGCAACATCACATGTAATCTTCACTGACAAAAGGGTTCTACATCCATTGTACTACCAGTAATATTAATTGTACATTAATATCATTTCACAAAGCAAATTCAGTGGCTGAGTAACACTATCACATCAATATAAACAGGTTGTACGTTCTTAACTCAATGAAACCAAAAGACCCAGTCCCCCAGAATATTACACAAGTATGCATAATACATGTCCAGAGATTGGACAAATTCTGACCAATCCATTGGGTTGGTCATCTTTCTTACAGTCCAGTATGCTTGTCACAAATGCATACAATTCTACCTTGAAGCTATCAAGGGATTTTATTCTGGATAAATAAAGGTCGAAGAAACAGCAGTCACCTTCTCAGACAAAGATAATTATACATATTCAAGACTGCATATAAATGAAAGTCACAAAATAACCATGTATTATACATCTACGTACTCAATGTACTATGATTGTCAAACAGTACAAAGAGTTCAATTTCATGATCGTTGTCACGAGCATATAGAAAAATACTAAACAATCCCTTTCAGTTCATCAGCTCGGGAAGGTCAGGAAAAATGTCTTAAAAAAAAAAAGCCATTCCATCCCTTGACTTGTGACAATCCTCTTCATTGTTTCTTTCCCCCCTGCAAGAAAGGAAATGTTTGTGTGGGCAGATAAATGGTTCCAACAAATATGGTAGGAACTAGCTGCATGGTTACAGCCAAATATAGCCTTGATTAGGTTAAGTGGCCTGGAAACCGTACTGATTTCACAATCAGTTTGGATTCCAGGCTAGAAAAAAAATATGTTAAAGAATAAAATGGTGCCTGATGAGTGATTGCAGGGTGTTTGTAGTGCTGTGGCCTACCTTGTGTTCCGCAGTCACATTCATTCCTGTGAGATGGAGCACTCAGCTATTTCGGAGTCTGGGGTGCTGCTACCGCTCCGATCACTGTACGTGTCCCTACGGAAATGGGATTCATATACTTACACCAACCTCTTCAACACAATATTTTGTATTAGAACGGCATACTGTTGCTATAAAATGTTTAAGTTCCACGGAACAATATTAAATTGAGGCAGTTCTTATAGCTATGGCTGTCCATTCATTGCCAGCATGGCTGCAGTCTTTCTACAGCCCCTACTGCTACATTTAACACAGGCTTACGACTCATTGATACTTGTATGGAATCATACTGATTCTAAGGGAATGTTCGGTGCTTACCGTGGAGACAGACGGCAGCCCTTGTGCAGGTAGCTTTGTAGTTTCCCGGCTGATGCCAGCAGGAGGCCAAAGTAGGGAGGCGATGGTTTGATGGGGCGAGAGGTGAACTCAGGATGATACTGCACCCCTACGAAATAGGGATGATCTGGAAATCCAGCAGAAAAGGAGATGGTGCTGTAGTTCATGTTAGGTCTGGGTGAAAAGGCACGAGCAAACCTGACCAACAACCACGTAGAGCTAATCTTTTGTCAACCCATATACACATGATCCCTGACTCTCTCTCTTACCGTCTAGCTCGATGACTTCCATTCGCTCTCCTTCTATGTCTTGACCCACAAAGTGAAAGCCTTTCCCCTCAAAGTGCTCCTTCAACTCTGGGTTCACCTGAGACAGGAATAGGAAACAAGTTAAGCACACTGAACCACACCCACTATTGACATGTAGAGAGGGGATATACAGAGAGAGAGAGTGAACCTCCGACAAACCTCAAAGCGATGTCTGTGTCTCTCATCCACATACTCAACATCTCCATAAAGTCGTCCTGCAATGAAACAACTATAAGCACAGAGCAAGTATATGGTGTGATTATGACAGTAAGCAGAGCAGGTATATGGTGTGATTATGACGGTAAGCACAGAGCAGGTATATGGTGTGATTATGACGGTAAGCACAGAGCAGGTATATGGTGTGATTATGACAGTAAGCAGAGCAGGTATATGGTGTGATTATGACGGTAAGCACAGAGCAGGTATATGGTGTGATTATGACGGTAAGCACAGAGCAGGTATATGGTGTGATTATGACGGGGACTTTACTCTTCAAAGTTCGGTCTCTTACTTAGAATACTGTTGGTGGTCTTGAAAATGGTCCGTCTCTTTCCCAGCCTCATGGTCCCGCCCATTTGCCCAGGATTGTGTTCTGGCATGTCAATCACCTAGAGCAAAGCAATAAAGGAATATATTTGTTTGTTGGCCTTTACAACCAGTAAAGGGGAAGAGAGATCTTATGAATGTGGAACCTACCACAGGATGCTTTGATTCGGGATCAAACTCTGTTGAGTTGGCATCTTCCCATCCTAGCATGTTCCTGGCAAACTCACACACAGCCAGTTGCATCCCTAGACACACACCTGCAAACACATACCAGTCAGGTTAACATGGCACATACACTAAAGTATGTAGTCACTCATTCAAATTTGTGGATTTGTCTATTTCAGCCACACCTGTTGCTGACAGGTGTATAGAATTGAGCACACAGCCATGCAATCTCCATAGGAACACATTGGCAGTAGAATGGCCTTACTGAAGAGCTCAGTGACTTTCAACGTGAAACCGTCATAGGAGGCCACCTTTTCAGTCAGTTCGGCTGACTGTACTCAGCCTTGTCTCAGGATGGTAAGTTGGTGGTTGAAGATATCCCTCTAGTGGTGTGGCGGCTGTGCTTTGGCAAAGTGGATGGGGTTATATCCTTCCTGTTTGGCCCTGTCCGGGGGTGTCCTCGGATGGGGCCACAGTATCTCCTGACCCCTCCTGTCTCAGCCTCTAGTATTTATGCTGCAGTAGTTTATGTGTCGGAGGGCTAGGGTCAGTTTGTTATATCTGGAGTACTTCTCCTGTCCGATTCGGTGTCCTGTGTGAATCGGAGGACCTGAGCCCTCGGACCATGCCTCAGGACTACCTGACATGATGACTCCTTGCTGTCCCCAGTCCACCTGGCCGTGCTGCTGCTCCAGTTTCAACTGTTCTGCCTTATTACTATTGGACTATGCTGGTCATTTATGAACATTTGAACATCTTGGCCATGTTCTGTTATAATCTCCACCCGGCACAGCCAGAAGAGGACTGGCCACCCCACATAGCCTGGTTCCTCTCTAGGTTTCTTCCTAGGTTTTGGCCTTTCTAGGGAGTTTTTCCTAGCCACCGTGCTTCTACACCTGCATTGCTTGCTGTTTGGGGTTTTAGGCTGGGTTTCTCTACAGCACTTTGAGATATCAGCTGATGTACGAAGGGCTATATAAATACATTTGATTTGGCAAATTTCGGCCCTGCTCGAGCTCTCCCGATCAACTGTATGTGCTGTTATTGTGTGTCCTATCACTTTTCTCAACCACGAAGTGGTAGGACACACAAGCTCACAGAACGGGACAGCCGAGTGCTGAAGCTCGAAAAATTGTCTGTCCTAGGTTGCAACACTCAGTACCGAGGTCCAAACTGCATCTGGAAGCAACGTCAGCACAATATCTGTTCGTTGGGAGCGTCATGAAATGGGTTTCCATGGCTGAGCAGCCGCCTAAGATCACCATGCGCAATGCCAAGTGTCGGCTGAAGTGGTGTAAAGCTCGCCGACGTCGGACTCTGGAGCAGTGGAAATGCGTTCTCTGGGGTGATGAATAACGCTTCACCATCTGGCAGTCCGACGGACAAATCCAGTTTGGCGGATGCCAGGAGAACACCATCTGCCCCAATGCATAGTGCCAAATGTAAAGTTTGGTGGAGGAAGAATAATGGTCTGGGGCTGTTTTTCATGGTTCGGGCTAGGCCTCTTAGTTCCAGTGAAGGGAAATCTTAACCCTACATCCTACAATGACATTCTAGACGATTATGTGCTTCCAACTTTGTGGCAACAGTTTGGGGAAGGTCCTTTCCTGTTTCAGCATGACAATGGTCCATACAGAAATGGTTTGGAATAACTTGACTGGCCTGTACAGTGCCCTGACCTCAACCCCAACGAACACCTTTGGGATGAATTGGAACGCCAACTTCGCGCCAGACCTAATCACCCAACATCAGTGTCAGAACTCACTAATGCTCTTGTGGCTGAATGGAAGAAAGTCTCCGCAGCAATGTTACAACATCTAGTGGAAAGCCTTCCCAGAATAGTGGAGGCTGTTATAGCAGCAAAGGGGGGACCAACTCCATAATAATGCCCATGATTTTGAAATGAGATGTTTGACGAGCTCGTTTCCACATACTTCTGGCCATGTAGTGTACATGAAGGATTATAGGAATAGAAAGCTTTAATGTTTTCCTTGCTGTAAAGATTATTGCACCATCATGACTGCCTGCCACTGATACAGCCCATTTGGTACCTAGGAAGGGTTTCTTCTGTTTGCGTGCCCAGTTGATAGCCTGAATCTTCCCTTCTGTCCCTCTGACTCCAAACCCCCCAGGTACCAGGATGCCACTGTGGAGAGAAACACCATAATGAACCATAATGAACATATAGACTCACTATACTGACCCCCTTCGCTACCAGTACAACAGAGTCCAACTGATCCCCCTAACTCAAGTGTTTTAACAAAACTCTTCTTGTACCCAGCCACTTCTACTTACTTGAAGTATTTAAATTCAACTGGATAAATCAGGTGTGCTGGTACTGAACTACCGTAGGTAAAATAAGTTGAACTAGCTGGGGGTACAAGAAGCGGATTGGAAAACAATGCCATAGCAGGTGCCTGGACTCTACCATACTCACTCAGCACTGCAGAGTTTTTGCCACGCCTCGTGGTACTTCACGGGCTCCTCCGTCAGTGTGTTTGGCTCCAGGTCTGCTGAGTCAATATACTGAGAAAGAGAGAGAGAAATGTGGGGAGAAGCGACAAGCGGTTGCTATTTTAGGCGTCTCAGGACACATGATAGGACATATCTTATCCTAGTTATGACATGACTGCACAAACAAATAGACTTCAACATGCATTCACCCTGTATAGCAGCAACCTTCTATCTAAAAAAATAAAAACCTGTTCCTGAGGTCATCAAAGCCAGAGTAAAAGTATAATTTAGCCTTGCTGTATAAGAAACAAAATAGAAAACCTATGCACGGCAGTGCATCTTCAAGGTGCTTGTGGTTCTACGGCTTGTTTCTCCAGACAAAGATTATTTTCTACATTGAAGATGTTTCTTAGTCCAGGACTAGTCTTATTATATGTCCAGGAAACTGGCATGTAGTGCCTCCTAAGTGTGTAGTTTGTACAAGTGTGTAGTTTGTGCGTGTTTACCTTGATCTCCAGTTTGTGGTTGATGGCTAGGGCCGAGTGTTCCAGAGCTTTGATGACTGACGCGTAGGAGTCTGTGAACTTGGTGTATTTCCCCACCAGGGCTATAGAACACTGCTCTAGGAGCCTGTCTGACCTGTGATTCAAACACACACCACAGGCAAGGTTATATGCCGCGTTCAAAACAACTGGGAACTCAGAAATCTCCGACTTCAGTGCACTCAAGACAACAGGGAACTGTTGAAACTAGCTCCGGCTGAGGAAAATGGTTTTGAACGGTCATCCAACTCATCCAACAAGTCGGATACTCTGACATCTTTCTAGAGCTCCGACCTGAAGATCACTGATGTCATGATTTGACCTTGTTTCTTTCTTCGAGTTCCCAGTTGTCTTGAAAGCACCAACAATCTGAATGCAGGTCACTCCATGGTGCTGCAAAAGAGCAGGTGAATAGGCATACAGTAGCTCTATTTCTCACCCAGGCATGTTCTTTATCAAGGGTTCAAATCAAATTTTATTGGACACATACACATGGTTAGCAGATGTTAATGGGAGTGTAGCGAAACGCTTGTGCTTCTAGTTCTGACAGTACAGTAATATCTAACAAGTAATCTAACAATTTTCCAACAACTACCTAATGCACAAATCTAAAAAGGGGTGAATGAGAATATGTACATAAAAATATATGGATGAGCGATGGCCTTAGTGACATAGGCAAGGTGCAACAGATGTTATAAAATACAGTATATACATATGAGTAATATAAGATATGTAAACATTATTTAAAAAGTGGCATTGTTTAAAGTGACTAGTGATCCATTTATTAAAAGTGGCCAGTGATTGGGTCTCAATGTTAGCAGCAGCCTCTGAGTTAGTGATTTCTGTTTAGCAGTCTGATGGCCTTAAGATATAAGCTGTTTTTCAGGCTTGGGCCCAGCTTGATGCACCTGTACTGACCTCGCCTTCTGGATGGTAGCAGTGTGAACCGGCAGTGGCTCGGTGGGTTGTTGTCCTTGATGATCTTTTTGGCCTTCCTGTGACATCAGGTGCTGTAGGTGTCCTTGAGGGCAGGTAGTTTACCCCTGATGATGCGTTGTGCAGACTGCATCACCCTTTGGAGAGCCTTGTGGATGAGGGTGCAGTTGAAGGCGGTGCAGTTGCCATATCAGGCTGTGATACAGCCCGACAGGATGCTCTCGATTGTGCATCTGTAAAAGTTTGTCAGGGTTTTAGGTGACAAGCCAAATTTCTTCACCTCCTAAGGTTGAAGGGTCGCTGTTGCGCCTTCACCACAGTCTGTGTGGATGGACCATCTCAGTGGTAGGTAGCCTTGTTCTCAAATTTGCTTTGTTAAAATCCACAGCTACAATAAATGCAGCTTCAGGATATATGGTTTCCAATTTATAAAGAGTCCAGCAAAGTTCCTTTAGGGCTGTCTTGGTGTCTGCTTGAGGGGGAATGTACACAGCTGTGGCAATAACTGATGAGAATTCTCTTGGAAGATAATATGGCCGGCATTTGATTGTAAGGAATTCTAGGTTGGGTGAGCAGAAGGACTTGAGTTGCTTTATGTTGTTATGATTACACCATGAGTCGTTAATAATCAAGTATACACCCCTGCCCTTCCTCTTCCCAGCGAGGAGTTTCTCTCTTTGTTGGCGCGATGCATGGAGAAGCCCGGTGGCTGAACCAATTCCGCCAACATATCCTGAGAAAGCCATGTTTCCGTGAAACTGAGAATGTTACAATCTCTGATGTCTCTCTGGAAGGCAACCGTTGTTCAAATTTTATCTACCTTGTTGAGAGACTGGACATTAGCGAGTAGTATACTTGAGTGGGCGATGTGCACATCTACGGAGCCTGACCAGGAGGCCGACCCGTCTGCGGCACTGTTGTTTTGGGTTGGCTTCTGGGATTAGGTCCATTGACCTGGGTGGTGGTCCAAACAGAGGATCACCTTCGGGAAAGTCTTATTTCTGGTCGTAATGTTGGTAAGTTGAAATCGCTCTTATATCCAATAGTTCTTCCTGGCTGTATGTAATAATACTTATGATTTCCTGGGGTAACAATTTAAGAAATAATACATAAAAAAAAAAAAATACTGCATAGTTTCCTAAGGACTCGAAGCGAGGTGACCATCTCTGTCGGCACCATCTGGTTCAAACTCAAATGTGGTGGGTCTAAATCAGGGCTGTTCAATTCCGATCCTGGAGGGTCGAAACATCTGTTTGTTGTTTCTACCTGGTAGTTAATTGTCCTCACCTGGTGTCCCAGCTCTGAATTAGTCCCTTATTCGAAGGACCGACATTGGACAGCCCTGGGCCCGGTTTCCCAAAAGCATCTTAAGGCCAAGTTCATCATTAGAACCATTGAGCTCAATGGGTCTAAATAATTGAGTGCTACCTGTCCCAGAGATTGCCTGCCCGCACACCTAGCAGACACACCAACCCACCTGTCAGACATCTCCTTCCACTTGGTAAGCATCTTCCTGGGGCGTGTCTCTATAGGAAGGTCTAGTCTCTGACAGAAGTAGCCTACCACCCCCTGGTCCTCCAGTAGCAAAGGCACTCTGTAGATGGACGACACGTCTGCCACGCAGATCACCTGGGGGAGGAAAGGAGAAAAGAACATACACTCAGGCACAACTAGATGTTTCACTGGATCTTCCTTCATTCATCTCTCCTCGCATCCTTCTCAAAAACACAGATGGAAAAGTCAATGGGGAGGAACCTTGGATATTTCCCCCCAATACGGTTGGGAAGGAGGCGAGGAGATGGGATGTGAGGAATCGCTGGGAAGACTTATTGTGCCCGTGTCGCGCTTCATCCTAGTGTGTGGCTGTAGGATCAGGTCTTACCTGTTCAGGTTCTACATGACAGAACATGGAGATCTTCTCTTTGACAGAGTTCTCCAGGGGAGTGGAGCAGCGACACATGATCTGGAGGGAATTGAGAACACAATTAGCTAACAATCAATCCTTAAACACTAAATCTATAAAATGGACAGAAAAGTGGTTATGACTGTCATACCTTGCCACACTTAAGAGATGGTAGAAACTTGGTCAAATTTAAACTCACCAGATCAGGAGACAGGCCCAGTCCCCTGAGCTCTCTGACACTGTTCTGAGTGGGCTTGGTCTTCTGCTCTCCTGTGGCACTGGGCTGTGGTACCAGGCTGACGTGGATGTTACAAAAGTTCTCCCTCTTCACCTTAAACTGGAACTGCCTGAAGGCTTCGATGAAAGGCATGCTCTCGATGTCTCCCACGGTGCCTCCTAGCTGCACACATACACAGACATACCGGGAAACACAATTACACAGGAATACAACTAGTAACAACCCAGCCTGAAATGACTCCTCAAGTACATATGTCACACTAATATCAAACCAAGAAAGGGTATCAGGAAGTCATTGATCTACCCTTTTATCATAATCATAATATTTTACCTCGATGACACAGATCTGAGGCTCCACACCGTCATCGTCAACAGGTACTCTAGCCTGACGCATCACCCACTCCTGGATGGCATCAGTGATGTGGGGCACCACTGCAAAGGACACACCAAACAGGGACAGTTAGTCTGGAGATGCATAGAAAATTTCACAAGAGAACTTGATATATCATATCCTTCCTCTTTGGTTCTTTGTAGGATATGGGACAGAGGTCAGAACTGCCATGCCAAAAAATCTAAATCAAATTCACCTCAACTATTCAACCAAGATCTGAACTCCCATATGCCCAGTCTCTCTCCCACCATGACTTGGTTTTACCCTGTACTGTCTTTCCCAGGTAATCCCTTCTCCTCGTTATTGACAGACTGGTAGATCTTCCTGTAACCCCTGGTTATACTGGTTGTCCCCCAGTCATCCCAGGCTTATTCCACACCGTCTTATAGGTAGTCTTACCCTGTACTGTCTTCCCCAGGTAGTCTCCTCTCCTCTCCTTGTTATTGACAGACTGGTAGATCTTCCTGTAACCCCTGGTTATACTGGTTGTCCCCCAGTCATCCCAGGCTTATTCCACACCATCTTATAGGTAGTCTTACCCTGTACTGTCTTCCCCAGGTAGTCTCCTCTCCTCTCCTTGTTGATGACAGACTGGTAGATCTTGCCAGTGGTCAGGTTGTTGTCTTTGGTCAGTCTGATGTCCAGGAACCTCTCGTAGTTCCCCAGGTCCAGATCCACCTCACCCCCATCATCCAGCACAAAAACCTCACCTGTACAGAGACCAGAGGAATGGGGTTTAAAACCCCTCACCTGGAGAGAGACTAGAGGAACAGGGTTTAAAACCCCTCACCTGGAGAGAGACTAGAGGAACAGGGTTTAAAACCCCTCACCTGTAGAGAGACTAGAGGAACAGGGTTAAAACCCCTCACCTGTAGAGAGACTAGAGGAACAGGGTTAAAACCCCTCACCTGGAGAGAGACTAGAGGAACAGGGTTAAAACCCCTCACCTGGAGAGAGACTAGAGGAACGGGGTTAAAACCCCTCACCTGGAGAGAGACTAGAGGAACGGGGTTAAAACCCCTCACCTGGAGAGAGACTAGAGGAACGGGGTTAAAACCCCTCACCTGGAGAGAGACTAGAGGAACGGGGTTAAAACCCCTCACCTGGAGAGAGACTAGAGGAACGGGGTTAAAACCCCTCACCTGGAGAGAGACTAGAGGAACGGGGTTAAAACCCCTCACCTGGAGAGAGACTAGAGGAACAGGGTTATACCCCTCACCTGGAGAGAGACTAGAGGAACAGGGTTAAACCCCTCACCTGGAGAGAGACTAGAGGAACAGGGGTTAAAACCCCTTACCTGTAGAGAGACTAGAGGAACGGGGTTAAAACCCCTCACCTGAAAGAAGTAGGGGAGTGACATGGTTAAAACCCCTCACCTGTAGAGAGACTAGAGGAACGGGGTTAAAACCCCTCACCTGAAAGAAGTAGGGGAGTGACATGGTTAAAACCCCTCACCTGTAGAGAGACTAGAGGAACGGGGTTAAAACCCCTCACCTGAAAGACGTAGGGGAGTGGCATGGTTAAAACCCAACACACAAACACCTGATTCTGCTCATTTTATTTGATGTTCATGTCTCCATCTGTATGGATGTTGATCTAAACTCAGCAAAAAAAGAAACGTCCCTTTTACAGTACCCGGTCTTTCAAAGATAATTCGTAGAAATCCAAATAACTTCACAGATCTTCAGTGTAAAGGGTTTAAACACCGTTTAAACAATTAATGAACATGCACCCGAGGAACGGTCATTAACCTGTTGAAACTCTAAGGGCGCAATTTCATTTTTGGATGAAAAACGTTCCCGTTTTAAACAAGATATTTTGTCACAAAAAAGATGCTCGACTATGCATATAATTGGTAGCTTTGGAAAGAAAAAACTCTGACGTTTCCAGAACTGCAAAGATATTTTCTGTGTGTGCCCTAGAACGTGAGCTTCAGGCAAAACCAAGATGAGACGGCATCCAGGAAATGAGCAGGATTTTTGAGGCTCTGTTTTCCATTGTCTCCTTATATGGCTGTGAATGCGAGAGGAGTAAGTCTGCCCTTTCTGTCGTTTCCCCAAGGTGTCTGCAGCATTGTGACGTATTTGTAGGCATATCATTGGAAGATTGACCATAAGAGACCACATTTACCAGGTGTCCGCCCGGTGTCCTGCGCCGAAATTGGTGCGCAAAAGTCAGCTGCAAGTATTTTTCCATGGAATTTAGAGAAGAATGCAGGCTTCCACGAACGATATATCAATGAAGAGATATGTGAAAAAACACCTTGAATTCCAAATAACGTTTGCCATGTTTCGGTCGATATTATGGAGTTAATTCGGAAAAAAGTTTGACGTTGTAGGTGACTGAATTTTCGGTTCGTTTCGGTAGCCAAATGTGATGTACAAAACGGAGCGATTTCTCCTACACACAGACGCTTTCAGGAAAAACTGCGCATTTGGTATGTAACTGAGAGTCTCCTCATTGAAAACATCCGAAGCTCTTCAAAGGTAAATGATTTTATTTATTTGGTTATCTGGTTTTTGTGAAAATGTTGCGTGCTAAATGCTACTCAAAATGCTAAGCTAGCTTAGCATACTCTTACACAAATTAGTCAATTGCTATGGTTCAAAAGCATATTTTGAAAATCTGAGATGACAGTGTTGTTAAGAAAAGGCTAAGCTTGAGAGCAGGCGCATTATTTTCATTTTATTTGCGATTTTCAGAAATCGTTAACGTTGCGTTATGCTAATGAGCCTGAGGCTTTAGTCACGATCCCGGATCCGGGATGGGGAGTTTCAAGAAGTTAAGACACTAACAGCTTACAGACGGTAGGCTTTTAAGGTCACAGTAATGAAAGAGGCCTTTCTACTGACTCTGAAAAACACCAAAAGAAAGATGCCCAGGGTCCCTGCTCATCTGTGTGAACGTGCCTTAGGCATGCTGCAAGGAGGCATGAGGACTGCAGATGTGGCCAGGGCAATAAATTGCAATGTCCGTACTGTGAGACGCCTAAGACAGCGCTACAGGGAGACAGGACGGACAGCTGATCGCCCTCGCAGTGCAGACCATGTGTAACAACACCTGCACAGGATCGGTACATCCGAACATCACACCTGCGGGACAGGTACAGGATGGCAACAACAACTGCCCAAGTTACACCAAGAACACACAATCCCTCCATCAGTGCTCAGACTGTCCGCAATAGGCTGAGAGAGGCTGGACAGAGCTTGTAGGCCTGTTGTAAGGCAGGTCCTCACCAAATATCAACGGCAACAACGTCGCCTATTTGCACAAACCCACCATCGCTGGACCAGACAGGACTGGCAAAAAGTGCTCTTCACTAACGAGTCACAGATGTCTCACCAGGGGTGATGGTCGGAGTCGCACTTATCATCGAAGGAATGAGCATTAACACCGAGGCCTGTACTCTGGAGCGGGATCGATTTGGAGGTGGAGGGTCTGTCATGGTCTGGGGCGGTGTGTCACAGCATCATCGGAGTGAGCTTGTTGTCATTGCAGGCAATCTCAACGCTGTGTGTTACAGGGAAGACATCCTCCTCCCTCATATGGTACCCTTCCTGCAGGCTCATCCTGACATGACCCTCCAGCATGACAATGCCACCAGCCATACTGCTCGTTCTGTGCGTGATTTCCTGAAACACAGGAATGTCAGTCTTCTGCCATGGCCAGCGAAGAGCCCAGATCTCAATCCCATTGAGCACATCTGGGAGCTGTTGGATAGGAGGGTGAGGGCTAGGGCCATTTCCCACAGGAATGTCCGGGAACTTGCAAGTGCCTTGGTGGAAGAGTGTGGTAACATCTCACAGCAAGAACTGGCAAATCTGGTGCAGTCCATGAGGAGGAGATGCACTGCAGTACTTAATGCAGCTGGTGGCTGTTACCTTTGTTCGGGGACACATTATTCCATTTCTGTTAGTCACATGTCTGTGGAACTTGTTCAGTTTATGTCTCAGTTGTTGAATCTTGTTATGTTCATACAAATATTTACACATGTTAAGTTTGCTGAAAATAAACACAGTTGACAGTGAGAGGACGGTTCTTTTTTTGGCAAGTTTAGATTATTGCTGAACACTTCTGCACACACACACACACCAAGATTAATTCCTAGTAACATTTATTGCATGGCAATAACGTTATATGATTCTGACTACTGTGCTTCAGCAGAGTCATTCCATAACAAACTAAGAATAGCACTTGGGAGGCCTCATGGCATATAATACCTTTACAGTGTAGTTTTCTACCTATTTTAGTTAGTTAGCAGTTTCTTATGTTTCATGATTCCGGACTTACTCTTTAGAAGCACTGGTGTAGATCATGCATTAGATAAAACTATTTTGTGAACAGAGTTACACCGCATACACAACACAGATGTCATAAACTGATGGGATACAGAACAATGACATTGTCATAGAATTCATTCTATTTCTCTCTATTTCTATGATACAGAACATTTCCTGGACTCACCGTGCTCGTACGGAGAGAAGGTCCCAGCGTCTATGTTGATGTAGGGGTCGATCTTGATGGCAGTGACACGCAGACCACATGACTTGAGAATGGTTCCCACACTGGAGGCTATGATCCCCTTCCCGATGCCAGAGATGACGCCACCAGTGACCAGGATGTACTTCATTGTGGCACTGGGTAGGAGTAGGGCTGTGGAGGTCATGACATTTTGTCAGCTGGTTACTGTCATGCAAAACACATCCGTTCTCACGGTAACTGATCGTTAATTAACAACATGTTGAGCATCTCCAGGCCTCCATACATACAAGCCACTGATTGTGTGCTTTTAGAACATCTACATTTTAAAAAGTCTAATAAATCAATGTAATATACACCATCACAACATATCCATTATTTATTTTATTCAGGTCTAAAGAAACATTATGATATGAAGAAAATGTATTTCAGAAGAACAGAATATGAGTTGGTCTACTGTATGTTATCTGGCTATGTGCCATAGACTGTAGACTTGTTCAGTTAGCAGACAAAATATGCTTATAAGTCCCGTGGCATTATTTTATATTATATGATTTCATAATAAGAAGAATATTATTGAACTTAGCTGAATAAAATAGAAAGGATATTTATCCCATTCCGGAGCGAGTGTGCATATGAAGTGGCTATGTTGAGTGTAAAAGTGATCATTTGAAACAGGTCGTATATGCTAGATTTAAAGTTATTTGGTAACTTTAGTTGTGAATGATACAAACCTTAGAATGTCTTAGAAATCAAAAGATATACGGATATACGGGCTGCATGAAGCGACTAGAGACCATTAATGACTTGAGAAAGTCGCTAAAAAAGCTTTACGCTCTGTTCATTGCCTCAGGCTGCACACGCTGTTCTCTCTTCAAATGATCATATTTTCACCCATCAGACTATTCTCAATTTAATCGTCTCTACTAATATGTAAAATTAGTTTTGATTTAGAATGGTCTATTATCAGATGTGAAGGAACTGGAGCAGGGGGCGAAAGACATGTCATCCTTATGCATGAATAGTGAACGAGACAGCTTTCCCTCCTGGTTGTTTCTCAATCATGCTGGGTTGGCTACCCGTCATTTCCCTCCACACATCAACCACTGTTTGAGGAGCACGCAGCTATTTCATTAAACTGTTGACACCCCCTCGCTCTGCGCTCCAAAGAAAGGAATGAAGGAGAGAGGGGAGGGGATGGAAACGCATGGTGGTGAGATATTCTGGAGCTAAAGGTAATGTCAGCCTATTAATTATGAAAATATAAAACATGCCCAATTACCAGTCTATTCAAAACCAAATTCACTATAATTGTAGGCCAACTCCACGTTTGATTAATGTAGGTCACCAACTATGTATCAAAGAGATTAAATCAGCTTTTTTTATTGTTATTTTACTTCAGGTTTTCTTTCAGGATTGAGCTCATATATAGGCCTATGCATAAGCTAATATACATGTGTGTTTTGAATTAATCATCACCTGAGAAAGGCTGTCCATTTCACTATGTTAGGCTTTGAAACAACATCCACAAAGACCATGTTTTCCACTCATTTTCAATCTGTTGTTAAACTTCTGTCTTCAAATTGATCAATCACAGTGAGGTGAGTTTTAAAAGTATATACTGTTTTGATAAGTGTGATTTTCGATTCCATTTGCATTGATGTCAGAGTGGTTAGAGGGACTACAGAGCCCTGAGTGGAGTGCCAGGCCATTAGCGAGGGTACTACTAACGTATGTCCAGAGTACATAAAAGGAGATTAACTGGACTCAATGGTCACAATAGCATTTTAGTGCGGTCATGGCTGTGGGTGAGGCGGTAATAAGGTCACCTCAACAGCCCTAGGTAGGAGACAATAATACTCAGTCGATCAACTGTAGTTGATTGATTTATAGTATCTACTTGAGGCGCCAGGTAGCCTAGAGGTTGGAGGTGCGCTATAGCAACTGGAGAATTCCTGATTCCTATCGTTCTGTCCACGTTATCACTGACCATGCGCGCGGAGGTACAGAACATGCAAAGACCACACAGTATGAGAAACTCCGGTACCGGGTAGAGAAGGCGCGCGCATCTGAGGAATCACATTACTTTTTCGCTCACTTAATTTGAACTTTTTAAATCTAGCTACTTTCAGTAAATGCAACAACTTAACGTTATAACTGTTTTGGTCGTTGAAAAACATCACACCAGTTGTAACACGAGTTACCTAGAGGTCTTGCAACATATAAAGTCACGTTAGCTAGTTACTGGGCAGTTAGCTTTAATAGCTAGTTATCTAGCTATCCTATCCCATTAACAATGGCTGTGAGCCACACTAGCTGGCCAGCGATCTCAACTGAATCATAGGCCAGTGCACGAATCGATGTACCACGCGCCCAAACCTACGTCCGATTACAGTGCGAGAAATATCAAATGCTGACTCCAAGGACTGCATCACATGTCAACTGAGCTAGCAAGGTAACAGTAGGCTACATCAGGGCTGCAGTTATGTTCACAAAGCATGTTTTTCAACTCACCAAAAATAAATGGTGCACTGCGGTCAAACGGTAAGTCTTCGAACTTGATTTTGAATTGTCAATGTATAGAACATTGATTTTTTTCCCCTTCAAATCTCTAATTTAAAAAAGTAATTGATTTAGAATGTAGCTAGCTACCATCCATCCACTCCAACACGTGTTGATTGGCCAATCTAATACTACCAGAGCCGTACAGAAAAGACAAATCGGTAGGGGTGGTCGAGGACACCAAGATTGCGTAGGATCTGCGCATGCACCACGCTGGAAACGTAAATATTCTTCTTCTGCACGTGGCAGACTAGACGCTGTGTTGCGTATTGCTGCCTTTCGCAGGTCGGAGTGCGGATTGCCCATTTTGGTCACCCCCCAAAAAAGGGAAAAGAGGAATTGGAACATCTTAAATTCCACCACCATCGAACCCTGTACCTAAGCACTATCCCCCAAACCCACCACCCCTACCCCACTACTTTGGCTCTAACTAATCCTAAACCAAGCTGTCGGCCTGGGAGGAATGGAACCCCTTCTCTCAAAACTTTCTGTAGATCTTCTGCAATAAAATCTCCACAACCAAATATTTCTCTGCTGCTGCAACTACCACATCTATCTAACGTGATTTCCGCTCCATCAATGCAGTGCAGTTGATCACCATGGCTATAAATGGAAGAAATCCAACCTTACTAAAATTCATCCTCTCTGGCTTTCTCTCTTCAGGCCTAGTCAATGGGAGCCTCCCAGTCGACTTACCCTTGGGCTATCCTCTACTCTCTTCACTGCCTCAGCATAGGAAACTGTCCCACACTGGCTCAACCGATCTCTCTCACAGGGCACTTTGGATCTCGAAATGCATGGGCCCCTCACAGTTGGCACACAGTGCTTTCTCTATACCAGCTGTACACTCCCCCTGACTATGCCCTCCTGGACACACTGACATTGTGGGCTCTCCCGTCTCCACACTGCTGTGTCTGAATCCTTGGCACCTAAAACACCGAAATGGGTTTGGAACCTAGACTGTCACAGAATAGTAGCAAATATAACCTAACCTGACCTTATCAGGAAGAAACTCTTGTGTCAAAGATCAACAAGACAGACAGGGTATTCTCAGTCTTGCCATTGCCACCGGTTCTACGTCTCAGCAAACAGCGGGCGTCACAAACACTAGGAATATTCCTTTTCATTTGATACAAGTCTACACTCAATGCTACCCCACTGATCACCCCTTTTACCAGCACCCTGCTCAGGAGAGCAAAGCACACCACAGATTGAGCCACCACAGGGTCCTGTGTGGCTCAGTCGGTAGAGCATGGCGCTTGCAACGCCAAGCGTCGTGGGTTCGCTTCCCACTGGGGCCACCCATATGCAAAAGTAGTGGCCCCAGCCGACTTGTAAGTCGCTTTGGACAAAAGCGTCTGCTAAATGGGATATATATATATATATATTGAGCCCCAAGCCTCGTGACTTGGAGAGCCAGCTTCCTCTGGGAGGCGGAAACACAAAATGTCCTTTACCGAGCCCGACACAAAGTATGGGTAGGCCAAAAATCTGTAATCCGCTATTTCCAAAAAATCTCACTCCCACCGGTCCTAAATCATCTCTGGTAGGATTCTCAGGGCACATGTTGGATGTCTCCACTACACCTGTCACCACAGGTAGGCCCACTTCATCCTGGACTGGCTCAACCTCAGAGCGCTCACCACTGCCGTCTGACTCTATTTCTCAAGAGAGCATGAAGACCTATAAGTCATATTAGTTGGTTTGTAGTCAGGAGATGTAGGTACGTACACCTCGAACAAAGGTGTGTACTCAGGATACAAATCTCTGGTCTTACCACCACCATTCATACGCTTTCGCGTCATCGCACTTCCTCCACCGACACTTCCCTCCACTCCCGTCATCGGTGGACAATGTAAATATTGTATCCATTTGTCTTTTTCAGAGTGAAAGCTCTATCAATATGTCAATTGCTATTGCCGTTTTTTTGTTATGTCTATAATTTCTAAAATAATTGCATGATAGTTAGTGAAATAGACAAATGATTTCCAAGACTAACCAGCGTATGCCGACCAGTCCACATAATGGTTGTCTTCAGCTGATGATGAATGGGGCAACTGGTAGGTGGCAGTATTGCTCCATCTAAAATCCTTGCTAGCTGCTTTGACGGGCTGTACATGTCAGCAAAAGGCAATAAATAAATTAGGAAACAATAAACATTGTATTTAATCCATAAACATATTTGGAAAAGCATATTATATATTTTGCAGTGGAGGGAGTACAATAGCGGTTCAATGCCTCTTCACTTTTCCCCTGGCATCTAGGCCTTTTTCCCTGGCATCTAGGCCTGTTCCCCTGACATCTAGGCCTTTTCCCCTGGCATCTAGGCCTTTTCCCCTGGCATTTAGGCCTTTTCCCCTGGCATCTAGGCCTTTACCCCTGGCATCTAGGCCTTTACCCCTGGCATCTAGACCTTTTCCCCTGGCATCTAGGCCTTTTCCCCTGGCATCTAGACCTTTACACCTGGCATCTAGGCCTTTTCCCCTGGCATCTAGACCTTTACCCCTGGCATCTAGGCCTTTTCCCCTGGCATCTAGACCTTTTCCCCTGGCATCTAGACCTTTACCCCTGGCATCTAGGCCTTTTAAAAACACAATATCACATCCACCTTCAAACTCATCTGTTCTATCTGGGGGGGTATGTTAGCTGTCATGTTGATGTTGACATGTGCCCCGTGCTTCCAAGCATGCAGGCAGTTTATCAGGGTACAGCACAAGCAGTACAGTAACACTTACTTCCTTGTTCACGAGTCGGCTAGTATCATTGACATGTGCAGGAAACACTGTGTGTGTGTTTGTTGTGCAACACAAAGTTAGAGGAAGGTCGGATGTAGAAACCAGTTTTCCTCTGTGGGGCTGACACACCCGCTTACGTAAACACACACACACACACACACACACACACACAAAAAGCACATGTTTTAGGGTGAGTTTCAGTTGTTTGTTTTTTCTTCACCTTTATTTAACCAGGTAGGCAAGTTGAGAACAAGTTCTCATTTACAATTGCGACCTGGCCAGGATAAAGCAAAGCAGTTCGACACATACAACGACACAGAGTTACACATGGAGTAAAACAAACATACGATCAATGATACAGTATAAACAGGTCTATATACGATGTGAGCAAATGAGGTGAGATAAGGGAGGTAAAGGCAAAAAAAGGCCATGGTGGCAAAGTAAATACAATATAGCATATAGCAAGTAAAACACTGGAATGGTAGATTTGCAATGGAAGAATGTGCAAAGTAGAAATAAAAATAATGGGGTGCAAAGGAGCAAAATAAATAAGTTAATAAGTTCAGTGTACTAAGGCCACCCTCTTATGTAGGCAGGACAGAGGGGTGTGTGTGTGTGTGTGAAGGTTAGTGTGCAGGACAGAGGGGGTGTGTGTGTGTGTGTGTGTGTGTGTGTGTGTGTGTGTGTGCAGGACAGAGGGGTGTGTGTTTGTGAATGTTAGTGTGCAGGACAGAGGGGTGTGTGTGTGTTGCATGAGCTCCTTCTGACGTATGGTAATTCATAGGAGCACAACACTCACATGATGTTCTCCACTCCAACACACTGGCCCCGTGTGTGCGTGTATGTGCGCGTGTGTGTCAGACAATGTTTTTGTTCTGTATCCAGTTTTGTGTGATGTGACAACGGCAGTAGGCTGTTATACAGTTGAGCAGGGTTATGTTCAATGTTCCATAAGGCACACAGTAGGAAAAAATGTAGCAACAGACAATGAAAAGATGTGTTCAGGTCATACCTTCCCGTTTCAGAACATTTTTGTGGAATCAACAAGACCCTGGTAATTGAGTATTGGAGATTGGAGTCACTGACTGACAGCTGGACCAGAGGGGATGACAACCACAGCACTTCCTAGGGCTAACTGATTGCTTTAGTCCGGAAACAGTCATACCACGCTAGTGAATATTATCATCAGGCCGCTGTCTCAGGGACGTAACGCTTAATGAGTCCATTTTAATTCATATCTGACCATGGCGATGATCTCATTAAACTCCCACAGTAGGACTGCCTGATTGGCTGCCTGCCTCCTCCACAAGCTATTTCCTCTGGTTAGAAATGGAAAGGTATCAGAGCGGCTGATGAAGCACATGGTGCGCTAGGCCTTGTGTGATTAAAGAAAAGAACAGGGTTTCAGCCCTTTCTCAATCTTTTAGATGAAAACCTCCCTTCCTAGACTGGAGGCTGGGAGGTGGAGGTAATAACATAGAGAATGTGAACAGAGAGTAATAACTTTGGGTCAGGCTGGGTTGTAATAAAGGTAGGACTCAGACCTAACGGAGGTCCTTTAATGGTGGTATGGATTACCTTGACATGCTATTCTCTGAGCCTATCACTGACCAGGCTGATGGGATGAGTATGTATGTGATGCTGGATGGGTAGTGAGGACTGGGTGCTCTCTCTCTTTCCATCTCTTTCACTTTCTAATCCAAAGCTATCTCCCTAGGGTCCCAAGTCAGAGGACGGCCACATGTATCCACACACACATGTATCACACACGTGTGTGTGTGTGTGACGTGCGTGCGTGTGTGTGTGGGGCTGTCCTCCACCCACTTTAATTGCATTATTCTGAGAGGATGACATTCGACCAGGGGGTTTGTACATGGTGAGATATCACACTGCCATATTGGAGCATCACACATACAAACACAAACACACAAACAAACACACAGCCAAACCCCCTTTTCCCACTCTCCCATCCATCGGCTAATTACATTTAGCCCCCTGCTCCACAGTGACTGTTGGAACAGCTGGGCTTGGTTGTTCCTGGAGAACAGATACCACGAACCATGAATCAAACTACTGCTGCTGCCACGGATAGGGGGGTGGGGGTGACAAGGACACAGTGATAGCATATAAAGCCTCACCCCCCACATATCTCATTTATATCTATGTCACAGGATGAAGAGAGAAAGGCCAGCATTTGACGGTTTCATTTTCCTGGTCCAACAGATCAGCAAGATGCAGCTGGTTGGGTGTCTTCCTGGCCCAGCAGAACAACATGATGCAGCTGGTTGGGTGTCTTCCTGGCCCAACAGAACAACATGATGCAGCTGGTTGGGTGTCTTCCTGGCCCAAAAGAACAACATGATGCAGCTGGTTGGGTGTCTTCCTGGCCCAGCAGAACAACATGATGCAGCTGGTTGGGTGTCTTCCTGGCCCAGCAGAACAACATGATGCAGCTGGTTGGGTGTCTTCCTGGCCCAACAGAACAACATGATGCAGCTGGTTGGGTGTCTTCCTGGCCCAGCAGAACAACATGATGCAGCTGGTTGGGTGTCTTCCTGGCCCAGCAGAACAACATGATGCAGCTGGTTGGGTGTCTTCCTGGCCCAGCAGAACAACATGATGCAGCTGGTTGGGTGTCTTCCTGGCCCAAAAGAACAACATGATGCAGCTGGTTGGGTGTCTTCCTGGCCCAGCAGAACAACATGATGCAGCTGGTTGGGTGTCTTCCTGGCCCAGCAGAACAACATGATGCAGCAGGTTGGGTGTCTTCCTGGCCCAAAAGAACAACATGATGCAGCTGGTTGGGTGTCTTCTTGGCCCAAAAGAACAACATGATGCAGCTGGTTGGGTGTCTTCCTGGCCCAGCAGAACAACATGATGCAGCTGGTTGGGTGTCTTCCTGGCCCAGCAGAACAACATGATGCAGCTGGTTGGGTGTCTTCCTGGCCCAGCAGAACAACATGATGCAGCTGGTTGGGTGTCTTCCTGGCCCAACAGTACAACATGATGCAGCTGGTTGGGTGTCTTCCTGGCCCAGCAGAACAACATGATGCAGCTGTTTGGGTGTCTTCCTGGCCCAGCAGAACAACATGATGCAGCTGGTTGGGTGTCTTCCTGGCCCAACAGAACAACATGATGCAGCTGGTTGGGTGTCTTCCTGGCCCAGCAGAACAACATGATGCAGCTGGTTGGGTGTCTTCCTGGCCCAACAGAACAACATGATGCAGCTGGTTGGGTGTCTTCCTGGCCCAGCAGAACAACATGATGCAGCTGGTTGGGTGTCTTCCTGGCCCAGCAGAACAAAACGATGCAGCTGGTTGGGTGTCTTCCTGGCCCAGCAGAACAACATGATGCAGCTGGTTGGGTGTCTTCCTGGCCCAGCAGAACAACATGATGCAGCTGGTTGGGTGTCTTCCTGGCCCAGCAGAACAAAACGGTGCAGCTGGTTGGGTGTCTTCCTGGCCCAGCAGAACAACATGATGCAGCTGGTTGGGTGTCTTCCTGGCCCAACAGAACAACATAATGCAGCTGGTTGGGTGTCTTCCTGGCCCAGCAGAACAACATGATGCAGCTGGTTGGGTGTCTTCCTGGCCCAGCAGAACAACATGATGCAGCTGGTTGGGTGTCTTCCTGGCCCAGCAGAACAAAACGATGCAGCAGGTTGGGTGTCTTCCTGGCCCAGCAGAACAACATGATGCAGCTGGTTGGGTGTCTTCCTGGCCCAACAGAACAACATAATGCAGCTGGTTGGGTGTCTTCCTGGCCCAGCAGAACAACATGATGCAGCTGGTTGGGTGTCTTCCTGGCCCAGCAGAACAACATGATGCAGCTGGTTGGGTGTCTTCCTGGCCCAGCAGAACAAAACGATGCAGCAGGTTGGGTGTCTTCCTGGCCCAGCAGAACAACATGATGCAGCTGGTTGGGTGTCTTCCTGGCCCAACAGAACAACATGATGCAGCTGGTTGGGTGTCTTCCTGGCCCAGCAGAACAACATGATGCAGCTGGTTGGGTTTCTTCCTGGCCCAGCAGAACAAAACGATGCAGCTGGTTGGGTGTCTTCCTGGCCCAGCAGAACAACATGATGCAGCTGGTTGGGTGTCTTCCTGGCCCAGCAGAACAACATGATGCAGCTGGTTGGGTGTCTTCCTGGCCCAGCAGAACAAAACGGTGCAGCTGGTTGGGTGTCTTCCTGGCCCAGCAGAACAACATGATGCAGCTGGTTGGGTGTCTTCCTGGCCCAACAGAACAACATAATGCAGCTGGTTGGGTGTCTTCCTGGCCCAGCAGAACAACATGATGCAGCTGGTTGGGTGTCTTCCTGGCCCAGCAGAACAACATGATGCAGCTGGTTGGGTGTCTTCCTGGCCCAGCAGAACAAAACGATGCAGCAGGTTGGGTGTCTTCCTGGCCCAGCAGAACAACATGATGCAGCTGGTTGGGTGTCTTCCTGGCCCAGCAGAACAAAACGATGCAGCTGGTTGGGTGTCTTCCTGGCCCAGCAGAACAACATGATGCAGCTGGTTGGGTGTCTTCCTGGCCCAGCAGAACAACATGATGCAGCTGGTTGGGTGTCTTCCTGGCCCAGCAGAACAAAACGATGCAGCTGGTTGGGTGTCTTCCTGGCCCAGCAGAACAAAACGGTGCAGCTGGTTGGGTGTCTTCCTAGCCCAACAGAATCGTGATGATTCATTATAATACCTTTGGCACTGGCCCAACATGCTTACATCCAATTCCTTATCAACTTTGTCGATGGCTAGTTGAGGCTTGAAGTCACATGGTCTGGTGTAAGAGGGTACTATGGAGAGGAGGATCAGTCACATGTTTACTGGAATGTTAGGCTGCTGTGAAAAGGCCGGACACACAGTCATCAGTGTACAGAATTGCAAAGAGGAAGCAAATGGCTTTTAGGCACAGCATCGCTGGCCATGTTTTAACACACTATGTCCACACTATTATCTGGAGGGGCAGGAGAGGAATGGAACAGTGAGATAAATAGAGAAGGTCTTCCGCAGACTGTAACGGTTAATGATGACTAGTTGAGCACCCTATCTCTCCTTCTTATCCCCACTTCTCTCTGTCCTCCCTCATTCCCATTTCTCTGTGAGGGAAAAGCTCTATTCGTCTTCTTTACTGGATTTAATCACCACCTTTCCCCCTCCATTTTTTTCTCAATGTAGCTTTACCCCACACTCCCTCTCTCTCTGTCTCTCTCTTGCTCTCGCTCTCTCTCTCCTGCCCTCCCTGTCTCTCTCTCTCTTCCTCCTCCTCTCACTCTCTCACCCCTGCCCTCCCTGTCTCTCTCTTCCTCCTCCTCTCACTCTCTCACCCCTGCCCTCCCTCTCTCTCTCTCTCTTCCTCCTCCTCTCACTCTCTCACCCCTGCCCTCCCTGTCTCTCTCTCTCTTCCTCCTCCTCTCACTCTCTCACTGCTGCCCTCCCTGTCTCTCTCTCTCTCTTCCTCCTCCTCTCACTCTCTCACTGCTGCCCTCCCTGTCTCTCTCTCTCTTCCTCCTCTCACTCTCTCACCCCTGCCCTCCCTGTCTCTCTCTCTTCCTCCTCCTCTCACTCTCTCACCCCTGCCCTCCCTGTCTCTCTCTTCCTCCTCCTCTCACTCTCTCACCCCTGCCCTCCCTGTCTCTCTCTCTCTTTCTCCTCCTCTCACTCTCATCCCTGCCCCCTTCCTTTCCCGTCTCTATGTTTGAAGTGCCCTTGTGACGCCAGGCAGGCGCAGTCTTTGAGAAGCCCAGTGAATTTGTTGTATAATTGTCTCTTATGTAACAGTGAATTAAGCAGGAAATATGTTTAATGCGATGACAGCAGTGGGATTGGTGGCGCACGGCGGTGGGAGTGTTCTAGGGCAGCAGTGGGGATTGGTGGCACACGGAGGTGGGAGTGTTCTAGGGCAGCAGTGGGGATTGGTGGCACACAGAGGTGGGAGTGTTCTAGGGCAGCAGTGGGGATTGGTGGCACACAGAGGTGGGAGTGTTCTAGGGCAGCAGTGGGGATTGGTGGCACACGGAGGTGGGAGTGTTCTAGGGCAGCAGTGGGGATTGGTGGCACACAGAGGTGGGAGTGTTCTAGGGCAGCAGTGGGGATTGGTGGCACACGGAGGTGGGAGTGTTCTAGGGCAGCAGTGGGGATTGGTGGCACACGGCGGTGGGAGTGTTCTAGGGCAGCAGTGGGGATTGGTGGCGCACGGCGGTGGGAATGTTCTTGGGCAGCAGTGGGGATTGGTGGCACACAGAGGTGGGAGTGTTCTAGGGCAGCAGTGGGGATTGGTGGCACACAGAGGTGGGAGTGTTCTAGGGCAGCAGTGGGGATTGTGTGGCACACGGAGGTGGGAGTGTTCTAGGGCAGCAGTGGGGATTGGTGGCACACGGAGGTGGGAGTGTTCTAGGGCATTGGTGGGGATTGGTGGCGCACGGAGGTGGGAGTGTTCTAGGGCAGCAGTGGGGATTGGTGGCACACGGCGGTGGGAGTGTTCTAGGGCAGCAGTGGGGATTGGTGGCACACGGCGGTGGGAGTGTTCTAGGGCAGCAGTGGGGATTGGTGGCACACGGAGGTGGGAGTGTTCTAGGTCAGCAGTGGGGATTGGTGGCACACGGCGGTGGGAGTGTTCTAGGGCAGCAGTGGGGATTGGTGGCACACAGAGGTGGGAGTGTTCTAGGGCAGCAGTGGGGATTGGTGGCACACAGAGGTGGGAGTGTTCTAGGGCAGCAGTGGGGATTGGTGGCACACAGAGGTGGGAGTGTTCTAGGGCAGCAGTGGGGATTGTGTGGCACACGGAGGTGGGAGTGTTCTAGGGCAGCAGTGGGGATTGGTGGCACACGGAGGTGGGAGTGTTCTAGGGCAGCAGTGGGGATTGGTGGCGCACGGCGGTGGGAATGTTCTTGGGCAGCAGTGGGGATTGGTGGCGCACGGCGGTGGGAGTGTTCTAGGGCAGCAGTGGGGATTGGTGGCACACGGAGGTGGGAGTGTTCTAGGGCATTGGTGGGGATTGGTGGCGCACGGAGGTGGGAGTGTTCTAGGGCAGCAGTGGGGATTGGTGGCACACGGCGGTGGGAGTGTTCTAGGGCAGCAGTGGGGATTGGTGGCACACGGAGGTGGGAGTGTTCTAGGGCAGCAGTGGGGATTGGTGGCACACGGAGGTGGGAGTGTTCTAGGGCAGCAGTGGGGATTTGTGGCGCAAGGCGGTGGGAGTGTTCTAGCTTCACTGTGTGTGTGTGTTAGGGAGAGTGGGCAGGAGAGACAGGGAGGGATGTTTGCGTAGGCACAATGGTAAAAACATGAGTCACGACTGTACTGAAGGACAAGTGACATGAATCCTTAGAAGCCCCATGAAACATGAGCTATCTGACAGATTCTTTAACACTTTACGCCTTAGTACATGTGTAACAACACAAAACATTGAATTGAATGCTTTGTACTTGCATACGGTCTCAGCTAGTTGCAGTTCACAACCCACATGCCTTTCTACAGTGATCGGTTGACGGTGTGGGACAGGGGTGTAGTACCTAGTAAGTATGTAGGCTATGCACTTCACGGGTATGCCATGTTGCCTAACTTGTATCTCGTTTGTGACAACAAAAAAGAGTCAACCTTCTGTAGACCTTTGTGTACATGGAATAAAGATTCAGTGACTCACTGTTTTTGTCACCTTGTAGTCTCTTTTCCCCGTTATTATAATGTCATATTCCAAATCAAAGAACTGGTCAGTGAAGGTTATTGAG
The DNA here is from genome assembly GCF_036934945.1 of Oncorhynchus masou masou. Classification (NCBI taxonomy): domain Eukaryota; kingdom Metazoa; phylum Chordata; class Actinopteri; order Salmoniformes; family Salmonidae; genus Oncorhynchus; species Oncorhynchus masou. Next base: position 28,168,043 of record NC_088223.1, on the reverse strand, counting down.
GACATTGAGACAACAACCTGTTATTGTTTATAGTTCCAGACCCATTACGGTTAGTAAGATGTGTTCAGTTGAGTCATGTGTTTATAGTTCAAGGTGTCCTGTCCAGGAAATGATAATGATACTTGTGATGAAGATGAAGGTGGTGATAGTTGTGAATGAGTCCCAGGGTCACGGCAGTGACCTCAACTCAAGGGCGGCCAGGTACATCCACACTGTACAATCAGAACGTTTGGAATGTTGAGAATGTTCTGTTTTTCTCAGAGCTCACTGCAAGAGAAAACAGAATGAGAGGAGGGGAGGAGGAGAGGAAGAAGGGAGAACAACGATATCTATGTCCTAAGTCTGTTTGTTTCCGTTCCAAGAACTAGTGAGAGAGAGAGATAAGTGTGTGTGTGTATTGCATATGGGGATGTGTGCAACTTACCCCTCAGCCTGAAGTGTCCCCACTAGCGCCAGCGAGTAGCTAGTTTTCCTCATGGTGCAAATGGTAAGATGGCTGTCACGTGTGCTAGCAGGGGTCCTGGGTTTGAGCCTCGGTGTGAGCTGAACCACGAGGAAGTTGTATTTGCTAAGCAAGCAGCGAGACGTCCTGTATGTGTATGTGTGGGTGTGGGTGTATATGTGTGGGTGTGTGTGTGTATGTGTGGGTGTGTGTGTGTATGTGTGGGTGTATGTGTATTTGTGGGTGTATGTGTGTGTGTGTGTGTGTGTGTTTGTATGTGTGTGTGAGAGAGACATTAGTTACTCATGCTCCTTACTGAACTCCCCCTCACCACCATAACACGATCCTGTATCTCTTTGTTGTCAGAGCTGTTCTGAGCAGCATAGCATGCACCCAGCAGGCTGGGACTCAGCATGCAGGCCACAGGACACTGGAGAGCTCCAGTAAGGCAAGGGTTCGGTCACCTCATGACCAGCAGTAGGGTCTTCCTATGATAACATGACACTTCAAAAAAAACCATTAAATATTAAAAATGGATAGGCTACCCCTCTCATTGTCTTGTTTTTTAATTTCTACAATTTTCTCTCTCTCTCTCTCCCTCTAATTGTATCTTCATTGCTTAGGTGAGAATAAGACAATTGGTTTTAATCCTCAGTGACTCAATGTTGTTCAATCCCCCTGTTTCTCTTTTCCTCTCTCCAGCCATCTCTTTCTCTCTCCCTCTTTCCCTCCCTCCTCTTACTCTCTCAAACGCTCCCCCTCACTCCTCTCTTTCCTCCTCTCTTTCCCCCTCTGTCTGTCTCTCTCTACCCCCCTTTCCCTGCCTCTCTCTCTATGGATGGGTAGTCGTGAGTGTGTTAGCTGACTGTGTGTAAGTCGTGATTAAGGCCATAGAACTGCTGTGTCGACGTGTGATGAATACTGAAAGACCAATATGCACGCTATCTTTTTTTCACTCAGGAAATGGCATCTTCCCCTGTCTGTGGAACTCACTCTTCTCCTCTTCTCATTCTCTCCATTTCTCCTTCTCTCTCTCTACTTCTCTCTACTCCTCTCTCTCAGAGCTGCTATACATGTCACACTGCACTGTCCCTGTGTGGTGTTGTGCCTTGTTATAAATGATCAGGTCTCCACAAGACCTTTACAGAGGCCATAAAAATATCAACCTCCCAAATGAACACATACGCATCCATATGCCAGTGTCCGTATTCCTGTTTATGGTCTCTCTCTCTCTCTCTTTCTCTCTCTCTCTCTCTCTCTCTCTCTCTCTCTCTCTCTCTCTCTCTATCTCTCTCTCTCTCTCTCTCTCTCTCTATCTCTCTCTCTCTCTATCTCTCTCTCTCTCTATCTCTCTCTCTCTCTCTCTCTCTCTCTCTCTCTCTCTCTCTCTCTCTCTCTCTCTCTCTCTCTCTCTCTCTCTCTCTCTCGGGGAGAGAACACTAATCCTGGTCCCCATGGGAGCAGATGTCACAGGCACAAACAAGCGACAGATTGCCTCAGTCAGCTCCCAGCTCCCTTCCCCCAGGCTCCAGGGCCAGGCCTTGGCCAGGCTGAGGAAGGGAGGGAGGTCATTACTGATGAGCCTCAGCCCTGGGTCAGGCTGAAGGTGCTCTACCTCAGTCTTGCTACCAAATAGAGCATGGTTGTGTTCAGTAGGGCAAGCAAATATTGAAGAGAGAAAAAAATGGAGCAAAACGTTTTGCTAAATCCTCTGTCTCAGCCCCAGGCTCTGTGGTATTGGGGGGAGGAAATTACTGCTAGCCTTGTTGCACAAGAGAAAGAGAGACAGGACAGGAAGAAACACATTGAACAGTACCTCACATTCACTGCTTTCTACAAGGCTATTTCCTACCAGCAGATCTCCAGCTTTAGGCTGCTCAATGGCCCCATCAGAAAAGCTGCCTGCTGTAGAAATAGAGCAGGAGTCTCACTGGTGATGGTCTGAAGCCGTAGCAGTGTGAGGCTGCAGGCACGAAGGCAGCATCAAAACACAGCCATGACCCCTTTCAAAGATCAAACCTGTCAAACAGTGAAACCCCAGCTCAGATGTAACAGAGAGAAACTGAAAGATGGAGAGACATGCACACAGTCTGCTTCTCATCCTGCAAGTGAAGTCATTTTCAAAGGATGTTGAAAGAGTTTTGAATCCCCAAAGGGAGAAACCCTCTAAGCTACATAATTACATAATCTTGGGTGTCAGGGAAAGGAAGACTTGAACCTGCTTGAACCTGCCCTGTGTTTGCACTTTTGGTATTATTCCATTGGCTCCTTCGGCTCAGACAAGCTCAATCAAGCACAGCGTACGTTTCTTTGAAAGATTTGTAATACTGTATTTGAATCCATGTCCGTTGTGCGGTGTTCCCTTCAAACAGAGAGAAGCAGACAGATAGACCGACACACAGACATCTCCATTCTGCATGCTTCAGTCAGAACTACAGCTTGTGTTGACCTCGATACAAGGACACACGTCAGACTGTCATCCCTCCATCAGTCAATAGTGCCCATCCCCCTCTCGACCCCTCCCCCCTCTGCTCCCCACCCCAACCAGATGTGCTGAGGAGAATTCCTGTAGTTAGAGAAAAAGGGGGGACATTTTGTGAGAGAATGTCCAACAGTTCCACCTCATCATAGCTTATACGTGATTTGTGAGACTGAAACCCTTATGGAACTAAAGCTCTGTCTGTCTCTGGCGCTCTCTCACTCACTCTCTCTCTCTCGCGCTGTCCTTCACTTTCTATTCTCAATCTCTATCTTTCTCTAACACACAACACACACACACATTCCAGCTAGGCTAGGCAGGATGAGAGACAGGTCTTCTGAGCTAGATTCACTTATGTAACACCTGGAAGTAGAATCATCTGGGGGGGGGGGGGGGGGGTAGTTTTTTTGTGTGTGTGTTTGTGTTTTGTGTGTAAGGGTACGTGCATGCATGCATGAGTGTGTGCTGTATAAAGTGCCTGGCCCTGGAGTGAGACAGACAGACGTGCAGCTCTTTAAATAGCTCTAATCCTGTGCTACCGCCAGTCCTGCACTGCTTCTTTCATATCACAACAGTCAGGCTGCGTCTCAGACTGCACCCTATTCTATATTACTGAAGTACTTTGACGAAGCGCCTATAGGGCAGCCTTGGTCTCGAACAGTGCATGCTGAGGTATTAGCCATCCCCAATACTTTTCTGGGGGGTGTCATGTGGGTTGATATAGGTGTTGGGCAGGGGGGGGGAGGATGTTATGCGTGTGTGTGTCATGCGTGTGTGTGTCTACGAAGTGCGTACAACCTTTTGTTGACCCTGAACCCAAGTCATGACTCAGGACAGGAGTATCCGTTATCAATAAGCTGCAAGTGGTCATTTCATAGACAGACAGTCAATGTATCACTATAGACATACAGTTGAAGTCGGAAGTTTACATACACCGTAGCCAAATACATTTAAACTCAGTTTTTCACAATTCCTGACGTTTAATCCTAGTAAAAATTCCTTCTTAGGTCAGTAAGGATCACTACTTTATTTTAAGAATGTGAAATGTCAGAATAATAGTTGAGAGTGATTTATTTCAGCTTTTATTTCTTTCATCACATTCCCAAAGGGTCAGAAGTTTACATACACTCAATTAGTATTTGGTAGCATTGCCTTTAAATTGTTTAACTTGGGTCAAACATTTCGGATAGCCTTCCACAAGCTTCCCACAATAAGTTGGGTGAATTTTGGCCCATTCCTCCTGACAGAGCTGGTGTAACTGAGTCAGGTTTGTAGGCCTCCTTGCTCACACACACTTTTTCAGTCAGGGCTTTGTGATGGCCAGGGCTTTGTGATGGCCACTCCAATACCTTGACTTTGTTGTCCTTAAGCCATTTTGCCACAACTTTGGAAGTATGCTTGGAGTCATTGTCCATTTGGAAGACGCCATTTGCGACCAAGCTTTAACTTCCTGACTGATGTCTTGAGATGTTGCTTCAATATATCCACATCATTTTCCTTCCTCATGAAGCCATCTATTTTGTGAAGTGCACCAGTCCCTCCTCCAGCAAAGCACCCCCACAACATGATGCTGCCACCCCCGTGCTTCATGGTTGGGACGGTGTTCTTTGGCTTGCAAACCTCCCCCTTTTTCCGCCAACCATAACGATGGTCATTATTGCCAAAAAGTTATATTTTTGTTTCATCAGACCAAAGGACATTTCTCCAAAAAGTATGATCTTTGCCCCCATGTGCAGTTGCGAACCATAGTCTGGCTTTTTTCTGACGGTTTTGGAGCAGTGGCTTCTTTCTTGCTGAGTGGCCTTTCAGGTTATGTCGATATAGGACTTGTTTTACTGTGGATATAGATATTTTTGTACCTGTTTCCTCCAGCATCTTCACAAGATCCTTTGCTGTTGTTCTGGGATTGATGTGCACTTTTCGCACCAGAGTACATTCATCTCTAGGAGACAGAATTTGTCTCCTTCCTGAGCGGTATGACGGCTTCGTGGTCCCATGGTGTTTATACTTGCGTACTATTGTTTGTACAGATGAACGTGGTACCTTCAGGTGTTTGGAAATTGCTCCTAAGGATGAACCAGACTTGTGGAGGTCTACAAAAAATGTCTGAGGTCTTGGCTGATTTTTTTTGATTTTCCCATTATGTCAAGCGAAGAGGCACTGAGTTTGAAGGTTGGCCTTGACATACATCCACAGGTACACATTCAAATGACTCAAATGATGTCAATTAGCCAATCAGAAGCTTCTAAAGCCATGATATCATTTTCGGGAATTTTCCAAGCTGTATAAAGGTACAGTCAACTTAGTGTATGTAAACTTCTGACCCACTGGAATTGTGATACAGTGAATTATAAGTGAAATAATCTTTCTGTAAACAATTGTTGGAATAATTACTTGTGTCATCCACAAAGTAGATGTCCTATCCGACTTGCCAAAACTATAGTTTGTTAACAAGAAATTTGTGAAGTGGTTGAAAACAAGTTTTAATGACTCCAACCTAAGTGTACATAAACTTCCGACTTCAACTGTACATCACATTAGTAAGGATTAGTGGTTCCTTTTATAAATCCTAAATGACAACATACACTATATATACAAATGAGTGTATTTGGCTATTTCAGGCACACCCATTGCTGACAAGTGTATAAATCGAGCACACAGCCATGCAATCTCACATTTACATTTACATTTAAGTCATTTAGCAGACGCTCTTATCCAGAGCGACTTACAAATTGGTGAATTCACCTTCTGACATCCAGTGGAACAGCCACTTTACAATAGTGCATCTAAATCATTAAGGGGGGTGGTGAGAAGGATTACTTATCCTATCCTAGGTATTCCTTGAAGAGGTGGGGTTTCAGGTGTCTCCGGAAGGTGGTGATTGACTCCGCTGTCCTGGCGTCGTGAGGGAGTTTGTTCCACCATTGGGGGGCCAGAGCAGCGAACAGTTTTGACTGGGCTGAGCGGGAACTGTACTTCCTCAATGGTAGGGAGGCGAGCAGGCCAGAGGTGGATGAACGCAGTGCCCTTGCTTGGGTGTAGGGCCTGATCAGAGCCTGGAGGTACTGCGGTGCCGTTCCCCTCACAGCTCCGTAGGCAAGCACCATGGTCTTGTAGCGGATGCGAGCTTCAACTGGAAGCCAGTGGAGAGAGCGGAGGAGCGGGGTGACGTGAGAGAACTTGGGAAGGTTGAACACCAGACGGGCTGCGGCGTTCTGGATGAGTTGTAGGGGTTTAATGGCACAGGCAGGGAGCCCAGCCAACAGCGAGTTGCAGTAATCCAGACGGGAGATGACAAGTGCCTGGATTAGGACCTGCGCCGCTTCCTGTGTGAGGCAGGGTCGTACTCTGCGGATGTTGTAGAGCATGAACCTACAGGAACGGGCCACCGCCATGATGTTGGTTGAGAACGACAGGGTGTTGTCCAGGATCACGCCAAGGTTCTTAGCGCTCTGGGAGGAGGACACAATGGAGTTGTCAACCGTGATGGCGAGATCATGGAACGGGCAGTCCTTCCCCGGGAGGAAGAGCAGCTCCGTCTTGCCGAGGTTCAGCTTGAGGTGGTGATCCGTCATCCACACTGATATGTCTGCCAGACATGCAGAGATGCGATTCGCCACCTGGTCATCAGAAGGGGGAAAGGAGAAGATTAGTTGTGTGTCGTCTGCATAGCAATGATAGGAGAGACCATGTGAGGTTATGACAGAGCCAAGTGACTTGGTGTATAGCGAGAATAGTAGCCCTCAATAGACAAACATTGGCAGTAGAATGGCCTTACTGACGAGCTCAGTGACCTTCAACGTGAAACCGTTGTAGAATGCCACCTATCTAACAAGTCAGTTCGTCAAATTTCGGCCCTGCTAGAGCTGCCCCAGTCAACTATAAGGGCTATTATTGTGAAGTGGAAACGTCTAGGAGCAACAACGGCTCAGCTGCAAAGTGGTAGGCCACACAAGCTCACAGAATGTGACAGCCGAGTGCTGAAGCGTGTAAAAATCATCTGGCCTCGGTTGAAACACTCACTACCGAGTTCCAAACTGCCTCTGGAAGCAACATCAGCAAGAATTGTTCTCCAGGATCTTCATGAAGTGGGTTTCCATGGCCGAGCAGCCGCACACAATTCTAAGATCACCATGCGCAATGCCAAGTGTTGGCAGGAGTGGTGTAAAGCTCGCTGCCATTGGACTCTGGAGCAGTGGAAATTTATTCTCTGGAGTAATGAATCACACTTCGCCATCTGACAGTCCAATGGATGATTCTGGATTTGGCGGATGCCAGGAGAACGCTACCTGCCCGAATACATAGTGCCAACTGTAAAGTTTGGTGGAGGAGGAATAGGTCTGGGGCTGTGTTTCATGGTTCGGGCTAGGCCCCTTTGTTCAAGTGAAGTGAAATCTCAATTCTGTAGCTCACAATCTAGACAATTATGTGCTTCCAACTTTGTGGAAACAGTTTTGGGAAGGCCCTTTCCTGTTTAAGCTAGACAATGCCCCTATGCACAAAGCAAGGTTCATACAGAAATGGTTTGTCAAGATCGGTGTGGAAGAAATGACTGGCCTGCACAGAGCCCTGACATCGACCCCATCGAACACCTTTGGGATGAATTGGAACGCTGACTGAGAGCCAGGCCTAATCGCCCAACATCAGTGCCCGGTCTCACTAATGCGTTTGTGGCTGAATGGAAGCAAGTCCCCTCAGCAATGTTCCAACATCTAGTGGAATCCATTCCCAGAAGAGTGGAGGCTGATATAGCAGCAAAAGGGGGACGTTTGATGATCTGGTGTCCACATACATTTGGTCATGTATTTTATGAAAGCCCTCTCCACTTATAAAGCAAAGACACAGCCAGACATTCATTCTAGATACCAGTACACAGACTGCTTCATCCTCTCCCTCCCGTCCTTCCACCTGTCCATCACAACACCCCCTCTGTTCTATTTCTCCTTTCTCTCTTTCTAATTCTCTCCATTCTCTTTCTCTCCTGCTTCCTCAGCGGCCCTTTGCGCTCCTCTCTTTGTCTCAGTCTTCTTTTGTTGCCTTTGTCTCTCTTCCCTTAACAATGGACTCCATTGGAGGATGTGTGTCTGTGTGTGTGTGTATGTGTTTTTCCTTCCATCCAGACTGGCTGCCTGCTGCAACAATGGGCTCCTTCAGCCGTGTGTGTGTGTGTATGTGCGTGTGTGCGTGCGTGTGTGCGTGTGCGTGTGCGTCACTCTGTGCTGTTGGATGGAGTCAGCAGGCTGCCTCTTTAAGCCAGGAGGAGTTTGACAGCTTGCAGCTATGCACCGGCCTCTACCCCCCGCCACTAAACACACTGCCACACACTGCCTCACGCTGCCCCACACACTCAGCTCAAAGCTTTATTCGGGGGTTCACAATGACACATTGTAACACATTGCCATGAACTCGCAGTGGACTCCTCTGGAGTCTAGATAAATCCTTAGATAATATTCAAGGGTAAAATAACACCAGTACACATACAGAGAATAATTGTTTAAGGGGTAAAATCCCATTCATTAGACTCTCCGTTTTAGCCAACCAAATTGACCAGAATACAACCTGCCTGTGAACTATGCTGGAGGTCAGTTTAGGCAGTCAGGACTCAATATGAATACCTGAGGCTGGGTTTGACCCCCAGCCAGTGTGTGTGTGTGTGTGTGTGTGTGTGTGTGTGTGTGTGTGTGTGTGTGTGTGTGTGTGTGTGTGTGTGTGTGTGTGTGTGTGTGTGTGTGTGTGTGTGTGTGTGTGTGTGTGTGTGGTTGTGCTGACTAACCTGGTAGGTTAATTGAAACAGCGGTTTCGGAGATTGTGATAGTCAGTGGCCAGGGTTAGTGCTATCCAGAATCCTTGGGACATCTCTACCCTAATCCCTTACCTGACCCTAACCTTAACCCTTACCTAACCCTAACCCTAACCTTAACCCTTACCCTAACCCTTACCTAACCCTAACCTTAACCCTAACCTTAACCCTAACCCTAACCTTAACCAAACCTAACCGTAACCCTTACCCTAACCCTTACCCTAACCCTTACCTAACCCTAACCTTAACCTTAACCCTTACCTAACCCTAACCTTAACCCTTACCCTAACCCTTACCCTAACCCTTACCTAACACTAACCTTAACCCTTACCCTAACCCTAACCCTTACCCTAACCCTTACCTAACCTTAACCCTTACCTAACCCTAACCGTAACCCTTACCCTAACCCTTACCTAACCCTAACCGTAACACTTACCCTAACCCTTACCCTAACCCTAACCCTTACCTAACCCTAACCTTAACCCTGACCTAACCCTAACCTTAACCCTTACCCTAACCCTTACCTAACCCTTACCCTAACCCTTACCTAACCCTAACCGTAACCCTTACCCTAACCCTTACCCTAACCCTTACCTAACCCTAACCTTAACCCTTACCTAACCCTAACCTTAACCCTTACCCTAACCCTTACCTAACCCTTACCCTAACTCTTACCTAACCCTAAACGTAACCCTTACCCTAAACGTAACCCTTACCCTAACCCTTACCCTAACCCTAACCCTTACCTAACCCTAACCCTAACCTTAACCCTAACCCTAACCTTAACCCTTACCTAACCCTAACCGTTACCCTTACCCTTACCCTAACCCTTACCTAACCCTAACCTTAACCCTAACCCTTACCTAACCCTAACCGTAACCCTTACCCTAACCCTTACCTAACCCTTACCTAACTCTAACCTTAACCCTCACCTAACCCTAACCTTAACCCTTACCCTAACCCTTACCTAACCCTTACCTAACCCTAACCGTAACCCTTACCCTAACCCTTATCCTAACCCTTACCTAACCCTAACCTTAACCCTTACCTAACCCTAACCTAAACCCTTACCCTAACCCTTACCTAACCCTAACCTTAACCCTTACCTAACCCTAACCTTAACACTTACCCTAACCCTTACCCTAACCCTTACCTAACCCTAACCTTAACCCTTACCTAACCCTAACCTTAACCCTTACCCTAACCCTTACCTAACCCTTACCTAACCCTAACCTTAACCCTTACCGAACCCTAACCTTAACCCTTACCCTAACCCTTACCTAACCCTAACCTTAACCCTTACCCTAACCCTTACCCTAACCCTTACCTAACCCTAACCTTAACCCTTACCTAACCCTAACCGTAACCCTTACCCTAACCCTTACCTAACCCTAACCCTAACCCTTACCCTAACCCTTACCTAACCTTAACCCTTACCCTAACCCTAACCTTAACCCTAACCCTTACCTAACCCTTACCCTAACCGTAACCGTAACCCTTACCCTAACCCTTACCTAACCCTAACCGTAACCCTTACCCTAACCCTTACCTAACCCTAACCTTAACCCTTACCCTAACCCTAACCTTAACCCTTACCCTAACCCTTACCTAACCCTTACCCTAACCCTTACCTAACCCTAAACGTAACCCTTACCCTAACCCTTACCCTAACCCTTACCTAACCCTAACCTTAACCCTTACCTAACCCTAACCTTAACCCTTACCCTAACACTTACCTAACCCTAACCTTAACCCTTACCTAACCCTAACCTTAACCCTTACCCTAACCCTTACCTAACCCTTACCTAACCCTAACCTTAACCCTTACCTAACCCTAACCTTAACCCTTACCCTAACCCTTACCCTAACCCTTACCTAACCCTAACCTTAACCCTTACCCCAACCCTTACCCTAACGCTTACCTAACCCTAACCTTAACCCTAACCCTTACCTAACCCTTACCTAACCCTTACCTTAACCCTTACCTTAACCCTTACCTTAACCCTTACCTAACCCTAACCTTAACCCTTACCTAACCCTAACCCTAACCCTTACCTTAACCCTTACCTAACCCTTACCTTAACCCTTACCTAACCCTTACCCTAACCCTTACCTAACCCTAACCTTAACCCTTACCTTAACCCTTACCTAACCCTAACCCTAACCTTAACCCTTACCCTAACCCTTACCTAACCCTAACCTTAACCCTAACCTTAACCCTAACCCTAACCTTAACCAAACCTAACCGTAACCCTTACCCTAACCCTTACCCTAACCCTTACCTAACCCTAACCTTAACCTTAACCCTTACCTAACCCTAACCTTAACCCTTACCCTAACCCTTACCCTAACCCTTACCTAACGCTAACCTTAACCCTTACCCTAACCCTAACCCTTACCCTAACCCTTACCTAACCTTAACCCTTACCTAACCCTAACCGTAACCCTTACCCTAACCCTTACCTAACCCTAACCGTAACACTTACCCTAACCCTTACCCTAACCCTAACCCTTACCTAACCCTAACCTTAACCCTGACCTAACCCTAACCTTAACCCTTACCCTAACCCTTACCTAACCCTTACCCTAACCCTTACCTAACCCTAACCGTAACCCTTACCCTAACCCTTACCCTAACCCTTACCTAACCCTAACCTTAACCCTTACCTAACCCTAACCTTAACCCTTACCCTAACCCTTACCTAACCCTTACCCTAACTCTTACCTAACCCTAAACGTAACCCTTACCCTAAACGTAACCCTTACCCTAACCCTTACCCTAACCCTAACCCTTACCTAACCCTAACCCTAACCTTAACCCTAACCCTAACCTTAACCCTTACCTAACCCTAACCGTTACCCTTACCCTTACCCTAACCCTTACCTAACCCTAACCTTAACCCTAACCCTTACCTAACCCTAACCGTAACCCTTACCCTAACCCTTACCTAACCCTTACCTAACTCTAACCTTAACCCTCACCTAACCCTAACCTTAACCCTTACCCTAACCCTTACCTAACCCTTACCTAACCCTAACCGTAACCCTTACCCTAACCCTTATCCTAACCCTTACCTAACCCTAACCTTAACCCTTACCTAACCCTAACCTAAACCCTTACCCTAACCCTTACCTAACCCTAACCTTAACCCTTACCTAACCCTAACCTTAACACTTACCCTAACCCTTACCCTAACCCTTACCTAACCCTAACCTTAACCCTTACCTAACCCTAACCTTAACCCTTACCCTAACCCTTACCTAACCCTTACCTAACCCTAACCTTAACCCTTACCGAACCCTAACCTTAACCCTTACCCTAACCCTTACCTAACCCTAACCTTAACCCTTACCCTAACCCTTACCCTAACCCTTACCTAACCCTAACCTTAACCCTTACCTAACCCTAACCGTAACCCTTACCCTAACCCTTACCTAACCCTAACCCTAACCCTTACCCTAACCCTTACCTAACCTTAACCCTTACCCTAACCCTAACCTTAACCCTAACCCTTACCTAACCCTTACCCTAACCCTAACCGTAACCCTTACCCTAACCCTTACCTAACCCTAACCGTAACCCTTACCCTAACCCTTACCTAACCCTAACCTTAACCCTTACCTAACCCTAACCTTAACCCTTACCCTAACACTTACCTAACCCTAACCTTAACCCTTACCTAACCCTAACCTTAACCCTTACCCTAACCCTTACCTAACCCTTACCTAACCCTAACCTTAACCCTTACCTAACCCTAACCTTAACCCTTACCCTAACCCTTACCCTAACCCTTACCTAACCCTAACCTTAACCCTTACCCCAACCCTTACCCTAACGCTTACCTAACCCTAACCTTAACCCTAACCCTTACCTAACCCTTACCTAACCCTTACCTTAACCCTTACCTTAACCCTTACCTTAACCCTTACCTAACCCTAACCTTAACCCTTACCTAACCCTAACCCTAACCCTTACCTTAACCCTTACCTAACCCTTACCTTAACCCTTACCTAACCCTTACCCTAACCCTTACCTAACCCTAACCTTAACCCTTACCTTAACCCTTACCTAACCCTTACCTAACCCTTAACCTAACCCTTACCTAACCCTTACCTGAACCTAACCTTAACCCTTACCCTAACCCTTACCCTAACCCTTACCCTAACCCTAACCTTAACCCTTACATTAACCCTTACCTAACCCTAACCCTTACCCTAACCCTTACCTAACCCTAACCTTAACTCTTACCTAACCCTTACCTAACCCTTACCTTAACCCTTACCCAACCCTAACCTTAACCCTTACCCTAACCCTTACCCTAACCCTTACCTAAACCTAACCCTAACCCTTACCTAACCCTTACCCTAACCCTTACCTAACCCTTACCCTAACCCTTACCCTAACCCTAACCCTTACCTAACCTTAACCCTTACCCTAACCCTTACCTAACCCTTACCCTAACCCTTACCTAACCTTAACCCTTACCTAACCCTTACCTTAACCCTTACCTAACCCTTACCCTAACCCTTACCCTAACCCTTAACTAACCTTAACCCTTACCCTAACCCTTACCCTAACCCTTACCTAACCCTTACCCTAACCCTTACCTAACCCTTACCTTATCCCTTACCTAACCCTTACCTAACTCTTACCCTAACCCTTACCCTAACCCTTACCTAACCCTTACCCTAACCCTAACCCTTACCTAACCCTTACCTAACCCTTACCTAATCCTTATCCTAACCCTTACCTAACCCTTACCCTAACCCTTACCCTAACCCTTACCCTAACCCTTACCTTACCCTAACCCTTACCCTTACCTAACCCTTACCCTTACCCTAACCCTTAACCTAACCCTTACCTAACCCTTACCTTAACCCTTACCTAACCCTTACCTAACCCTTACCTGAACCTAACCTTAACCCTTACCCTAACCCTTACCTTAACCCTTACCTAACCCTTACCTAACCCTTACCTGAACCTAACCCTAACCCTTACCCTAACCCTTACCCTAACCCTAAACTTAACCCTTACATTAACCCTTACCTAACCCTAACCCTTACCCTAACCCTTACCTAACCCTAACCTTAACCCTTACCTAACCCTTACCTAACCCTTACCTTAACCCTTACCCAACCCTAACCTTAACCCTTACCCTAACCCTTACCCTAACCCTTACCTAAACCTAACCCTAACCCTTACCTAACCCTTACCCTAACCCTTACCTAACCCTTACCCTAACCCTAACCCTTACCCTAACCCTAACCCTTACCTAACCTTAACCCTTACCCTAACCCTTACCTAACCCTTACCCTAACCCTTACCTAACCTTAACCCTTACCTAACCCTTACCTTAACCCTTACCTAACCCTTACCCTAACCCTTACCCTAACCCTTAACTAACCTTAACCCTTACCCTAACCCTTACCCTAACCCTTACCTAACCCTTACCCTAACCCTTACCTAACCCTTACCTTATCCCTTACCTAACCCTTACCTAACTCTTACCCTAACCCTTACCCTAACCCTTACCTAACCCTTACCCTAACCCTTACCCTTACCTAACCCTTACCCTAACCCTTACCTAACCCTTACCTAAACCTTACCCTAACCCTTACCCTAACCCTTACCCTAACCCTTACCTAACCCTTACCCTAACCCTTACCCTTACCTAACCCTTACCCTAACCCTTACCTAACCCTTACCTAACCCTTACCCTAACCCTTACCTAACCCTTACCCTAACCCTTACCTAACCCTTACCCTAACCCTAACCCTTACCTAACCCTTACCTAACCCTTACCCTAACCCTTACCTAACCCTTACCTAACCCTAACCTTAACCCTTACCCTAACCCTTACCCTAACCCTTACCTAAACCTAACCCTAACCCTAACCCTTACCTAACCCTTACCCTAACCCTTACCCTAACCCTTACCTAACCTTAACCCTTACCCTAACCCTTACCTAACCCTTACCCTAACCCTTACCTAACCTTAACCCTTACCTAACCCTTACCTTAACCCTTACCTAACCCTTACCCTAACCCTTACCCTAACCCTTAACTAACCTTAACCCTTACCCTAACCCTTACCCTAACCCTTACCTAACCCTTACCCTAACCCTTACCTAACCCTTACCTTATTCCTTACCTAACCCTTACCTAACCCTTACCCTTACCCTAACCCTTACCTAACCCTTACCCTAACCCTAACCCTTACCTAACCCTTACCTAATCCTTACCCTAACCCTTACCCTAACCCTTACCCTTACCTAACCCTTACCCTAACCCTTACCTAACCCATACCCTAACCCTTACCCTAACCCTAACCCTTACCCTAACCCTTACCTAACCCTTACCCTAACCCTTACCCTTACCTAACCCTTACCCTAACCCTTACCTAACCCTTACCCTAACCCTTACCCTAACCCTTACCCTAACCCTAACCCTTACCCTAACCCTTTCCTAACCCTTACCTAACCCTTACCTAACCCTTACCCTAACCCTTACCTAACCCTTACCCAACCCTTACCCTAACCCTTACCTAACCCTTACCCTAACCCTTACCTAACCCTTACCCTAACCCTTACCCTAACCCTTACCTAACCCTTACCTAACCCTTACCCTAACCCTTACCTAACCCTTACCTAACCCTTACCCTTACCCTAACCCTTACCTAACCCTTACCTAACCCTAACCCTTACCCTTACCCTAACCCTTACCTAACCCTAACCCTTACCCTTACCCTAACCCTTACCTAACCCTTACCTAACCCTTACCTAACCATAACCTTAACCCTCACCTAACCCTAACCTTAACCCTTACCCTAACCCTTACCTAACCCTTACCCTAACCCTTACCTAACCGTAACCCTTACCCTAACCCTTACCCTAACCCTTACCTAACCCTAACCTTAACCCTTACCTAACCCTAACCTAAACCCTTACCCTAACCCTTACCTAACCCTAACCTTAACCCTTACCTAACCCTAACCGTAACCCTTACCCTAACCCTAACCCTTACCTAACCCTAACCTTAACCCTTACCTAACCCTAACCTTAACCCTTACCCTAACCCTTACCTAACCCTTACCTAACCCTAACCTTAACCCTTACCGAACCCTAACCTTAACCCTTACCCTAACCCTTACCTAACCCTAACCTTAACCCTTACCCTTACCCTAACCCTTACCTAACCCTAACCTTAACCCTTACCTAACCCTAACCGTAACCCTTACCCTAACCCTTACCTAACCCTAACCGTAACCCTTACCCTAACCCTTACCTAACCCTAACATTAACCCTTACCTAACCCTAACCTTAACCCTTACCCTAACCCTTACCCTAACCCTTACCTAACCCTAAACGTAACCCTTACCCTAACCCTTACCTAACCCTAACCTTAACCCTTACCTAACCCTAACCTTAACCCTTACCCTAACCCTTACCTAACCCTAACCTTAACCCTTACCTAACCCTAACCGTAACCCTTACCTAACCCTTATCTAACCCTAACCTTAACCCTTACCTAACCCTAACCTTAACCCTTACCCTAACCCTTACCCTAACCCTTACCTAACCCTAAACTTAACCCTTACCCTAACCCTTACACTAACCCTTACCTAACCCTAACCTTAACCCTTACCCTAACCCTTACCTAACCCTTACCTAACCCTTACCTAACCCTTACCTTAACCCTTACCTAACCCTAACCTTAACCCTAACCTTAACCCTTACCTTAACCCTTACCTAACCCTTACCCTAACCCTTACCTAACCCTTACCTAACCCTTACCCTAACCCTTACCTAACCCTAACCTTAACCCTTACCTTAACCCTTACCTAACCCTTACCTAACCCTTAACCTAACCCTTACCTAACCCTTACCTTAACCCTTGCCTAACCCTTACCTAACCCTTACCTTAACCCTTGCCTAACCCTTACCTAACCCTAACCTTAACCCTTACCTAACCCTAACCTTAACCCTTATCTAACCCTTACCTAACCCTTACCTTAACCCTTACCTGACCCTAACCTTAACCCTTACCCTAACCCTTACCTAACCCTAACCTTAAACCTTACCTTAACCCTTACCTAACCCTAACCTTAACCCTTACCCTAACCCTTACCTAACCCTAACCTTAGACCTTACCTAACCCTTACCTAACCCTTACCTTAACCCTTACCTAACCCTAACCTTAACCCTTACCCTAACCCTTACCCTAACCCTTACCTAACCCTTACCTAACCCTTACCCTAACCCTTACCCTAACCCTTACCTAACCTTAACCCTTACCCTAACCCTTACCCTAACCCTTACCTAACCCAGTGGCTGGGTCCCTCAGTGACTGCAGGCTGTCTCTCCCACTCTTCAGTGGCTTGGTTCCTCAGTGGCTGCAGGCTGTCTCTCGCACTCTTCAGTGGCTGGGTCCCTCAGTGACTGCAGGCTGTCACTCCCCCTGTCTTCAGTGGCTGGGTCCCTCAGTGACTGCAGGCTGTCTCTCCCCCTCTTCAGTGGCTGGGTCCCTCAGTGACTGCAAGCTGTCTCTCCCACTGTCTTCAGTGGCTGGGTTCCTCAGTGGCTGCAGGCTGTCTCTCCCCCTCTTCAGTGGCTGGGTTCTTCAGTGACTGCAGGCTGTCTCTCCCCCTCTTCAGTGGCTGGGTTCCTCAGTGACTGCAGGCTGTCTCTCCCCCTGTCTTCAGTGGCTAGGTTTCTCATTGGCTGCAGGCTGCCTCTCCCCCTCTTCAGTGTCTGGGTTCCTCAGTGGCTGCAGGCTGTCTCTCCTTCTGTCTTCAGTGGCTGGGTTCCTCAGTGGCTGCAGGCTTTCTCTCCTCCTGTCTTCCGTGGCCGGGTCCCTCAGTTGCTGCAGGCTGTCTCTCCTCCCGTCTTCAGTGGCTGGGTCCCTCAGTGGCTGCAGGCTGTCTCTCCACTTGTCTACAGTGGCTGGGTCCCTCAGTGACTGCAGGCTGTCTCTCCCCCTGTCTTCAGTGGCTGAGTTCCTCAGTGACTGCAGGCTGTCTCTCCACCTCTTCAGTGGCTGGGTTCCTCAGTGGCTGCAGGCTGTCTCTCCCCCTCTTCAGTGGCTGGGTTCCTCAGTGACTGCAGGCTGTCTCTCCCCCTGTCTTCAGTGGCTGGGTTCCTCAGTGGCTGCAGGCTGTCTCTCCCCCTGTCTTCAGTGGCTGGGTCCCTCAGTGACTGCAGGCTGTCTCTCCTCCTGTCTTCAGTGGCTGGGTTCCTCAGTGACTGCAGGCTGTCTCTACCCCTGTCTTCAGTGGCTGGGTTCCTCAGTGACTGCAGGCTGTCTCTCCTCCTGTCTTCAGTGGCTGGGTTCCTCAGTGGCTGCAGGCTGTCTCTCCCCCTCTTCAGTGGCTGGGTTCCTCAGTGACTGCAGGCTGTCTCTCCCCCTCTTCAGTGGCTGGGTTCCTCAGTGACTGCAGGCTGTCTCTCCCCCTGTCTTCAGTGGCTGGGTTCCTCAGTGGCTGCAGGCTGTCTCTCCTTCTGTCTTCAGTGGCTGGGTCCCTCAGTGGCTGCAGGCTGTCTCTCCTCCTGTCTTCAGTGGCTGGGTTCCTCAATGGCTGCAGGCTGTCTCTCCTCCTTTCTTCAGTGGCTGGGTTCCTCAGTGACTGCAGGCTGTCTCTCCCCCTGTCTTCAGTGGCTGGGTTCCTCAATGGCTGCAGGCTGTCTCTCCTCCTTTCTTCAGTGGCTGGGTCCCTCATTGACTGCAGGCTGTCTCTCCCCCTTTTCGGTGGCTGGGTTCCTCAGTGACTGCAGGCTGTCTCTCCCCCTCTTCAGTGGCTTGGTTTCTCATTGGCTGCAGGCTGTCTCTCGCCCTCTTCAGTGGCTGGGTCCCTCAGTGACTGCAGGCTGTCACTCCCCCTGTCTTCAGTGGCTGTGTCCCTCAGTGACTGCAGGCTGTCTCTCCACTTGTCTTCAGTGGCTGGGTCCCTCAGTGACTGCAGTAGTTTATGTGTCGGGTGGCTAGGGTCAGTTTGTTATATCTGGAGTACTTCTCCTGTCCTATTCGGTGTCCTGTGTGAATTTAAGTGTGCTCTCTCTAATTCTCTCTTTCTCTCTTTCTTTCTCTCTCTCGGAGGACCTGAGCCCTAGGACCATGCCCCGGGACTACCTGACATGATGACTCCTTGCTGTCCCCAGTCCACATGGCCGTGCTGCTGCTCCAGTACCAACTGTTCTGCCTTATTATTATTCGACCATGCTGGTCATTTATGAACATTTGAACATCTTGGCCATGTTCTGTCATAATCTCCACCCGGCACAGCCAGAAGAGGACTGGCCAGCCCACATAGCCTAGTTCCTCTCTAGGTTTCTTCCTAGGTTTTGGCCTTTCTAGGGAGTTTTTCCTAGCCACCGTGCTTCTACACCTGCATTGCTTGCTGTTTGGGGTTTTAGGCTGGGTTTCTGTACAGCACTTTGAGATATCAGCTGATGTACGAGGGGCTATATAAATAAATTTGATTTGATTTGATTTGTCTGCAGGCTGTCTTTCCCCCTGTCTTCAGTGGCTGGGTTCCTCAGTGACTGCAGGCTGTCTCTCCTCCTGTCTTCAGTGGCTGGGTTCCTCAGTGACTGCAGGCTGTCTCTCCCCCTCTTCAGTGGCTGGGTCCCTCAGTGACTGCAGGCTGTCTCTCCTCCTGTCTTCAGTGGATGGGTTTCTCAGTGGCTGCAGGCTGTCTCTCCCCCTCTTCAGTGGCTGGGTTCCTCAGTGACTGCAGGCTATCTCTCCCCCTCTTCAGTGGCTGGGTCCCTCAGTGACTGCAGGCTGTCTCTCCTCCTGTCTTCAGTGGCTGGGTTTCTCAGTGGCTGCAGGCTGTCTCTCCCCCTCTTCAGTGGCTGGGTTCCTCAGTGACTGCAGGCTGTCTCTCCCCCTCTTCAGTGGCTGGGTTCCTCAGTGACTGCAGGCTGTCTCTCCCCCTGTCTT
Source organism: Oncorhynchus masou masou (assembly GCF_036934945.1). NCBI lineage: Eukaryota > Metazoa > Chordata > Actinopteri > Salmoniformes > Salmonidae > Oncorhynchus > Oncorhynchus masou. The sequence goes on along the minus strand of NC_088223.1, from coordinate 28,148,384 downwards.
CAGTGGCTGGGTTCCTCAGTGGCTGCAGGCTGTCTCTCCCCCTCTTCAGTGGCTGGGTTCCTCATTGACTGCAGGCTGTCTCTCCCCCTCTTCAGTGGCTGGGTTCCTCAGTGACTGCAGGCTGTCTCTCCCCCTGTCTTAAGTGGCTGGGTTCCTCAGTGGCTGCAGGCTGTCTCTCCCCCTCTTCAGTGTCTGGGTTCCTCAGTGACTGCAGGCTGTCTCTCCCCCTGTCTTCAGTGGCTGGGTTCCTCAGTGGCTGCAGGCTGTCTCTCCTCCTTTCTTCAGTGGCTGGGTCCCTCATTGACTGCAGGCTGTCTCTCCCCCTTTTCGGTGGCTGGGTTCCTCAGTGACTGCAGGCTGTCTCTCCCCCTCTTCAGTGGCTTGGTTCCTCATTGGCTGCAGGCTGTCTCTCGCCCTCTTCAGTGGCTGGGTCCCTCAGTGACTGCAAGCTGTCTCTCCTACTGTCTTCAGTGGCTAGGTCCCTCAGTGACTGCAGGCTGTCTCTCCCCCTCTTCAGTGGCTGGGTTCCTCATTGACTGCAGGCTGTCTCTCCCCCTTTTCGGTGGCTGGGTCCCTCAGTGACTGCACGCTGTCTCTCCTCCTGTCTTCAGTGGATGGGTCCCTCAGTGACTGCAGGCTGTCTCTCCCCATCTTCAGTGGCTGGGTCCCTCAGTGGCTGCAGGCTGTCTCTCCCCCTCTTCAGTGGCTGGGTCCCTCAGTGACTGCAGGCTGTCTCTCCTCCTGTCTTCAGTTGCTGGGTCCCTCAGTGACTGCAGGCTGTCTCTCCCCCTTTTCGGTGGCTGGGTTCCTCAGTGGCTGCAGGCTGTCTCTCCTCCTGTCTTCAGTGGCTGGGTCCCTCAGTGACTGCAGGCTGTCACTCCCCCTGTCTTCAGTTGCTGGGTCCCTCAGTGACTGCAGGCTGTCTCTCCCCCTTTTCGGTGGCTGGGTTCCTCAGTGACTGCAGGCTGTCTCTCCTCCTGTCTTCAGTGGCTGTGTCCCTCAGTGACTGCAGGCTGTCACTCCCCCTGTCTTCAGTGGCTGGGTTCCTCAGTGACTGCAGGCTGTCTCTCCTCCTGTCTTCAGTGGATGGGTCCCTCAGTGACTGCAGGCTGTCTCTCCCCATCTTCAGTGGCTGGGTCCCTCAGTGGCTGCAGGCTGTCTCTCCCCCTCTTCAGTGGCTGGGTCCCTCAGTGACTGCAGGCTGTCTCTCCTCCTGTCTTCAGTTGCTGGGTCCCTCAGTGACTGCAGGCTGTCTCTCCCCCTTTTCGGTGGCTGGGTTCCTCAGTGGCTGCAGGCTGTCTCTCCTCCTGTCTTCAGTGGCTGGGTCCCTCAGTGACTGCAGGCTGTCACTCCCCCTGTCTTCAGTTGCTGGGTCCCTCAGTGACTGCAGGCTGTCTCTCCCCCTTTTCGGTGGCTGGGTTCCTCAGTGACTGCAGGCTGTCTCTCCTCCTGTCTTCAGTGGCTGTGTCCCTCAGTGACTGCAGGCTGTCACTCCCCCTGTCTTCTGTGGCTGGGTTCCTCAGTGACTGCAGGCTGTCTCTCCTCCTGTCTTCAGTGGCTGGGTTCCTCAGTGACTGCAGGCTGTCTCTCCTCCTGTCTTCAGTTGCTGGGTCCCTCAGTGACTGCAGGCTGTCTCTCCCCCTTTTCGGTGGCTGGGTTCCTCAGTGGCTGCAGGCTGTCTCTCCTCCTGTCTTCAGTGGCTGGGTCCCTCAGTGACTGCAGGCTGTCACTCCCCCTGTCTTCAGTTGCTGGGTCCCTCAGTGACTGCAGGCTGTCTCTCCCCCTTTTCGGTGGCTGGGTTCCTCAGTGACTGCAGGCTGTCTCTCCTCCTGTCTTCAGTGGCTGTGTCCCTCAGTGACTGCAGGCTGTCACTCCCCCTGTCTTCTGTGGCTGGGTTCCTCAGTGACTGCAGGCTGTCTCTCCTCCTGTCTTCAGTGGCTGGGTTCCTCAGTGACTGCAGGCTGTCTCTCCTCCTGTCTTCAGTGGCTGGGTCCCTCAGTGGCTGCAGGCTGTCTCTCCCCCTCTTCAGTGGCTGGGTTCCTCAGTGACTGCAGGCTGTCTCTCCTCCTGTCTTCAGTGGCTGGGTCCCTCCCCTCCCAGCCACCCTGTGCTGTCCTCCTGCAGGCAGCTAAACATACCCTTTGTTTTGAGTCAAAGACAGGCCAAACAAAAGGAAGACTTTGTTCTCTTTACTCTCCTCTCTCTCCCTGTCTCTCTCTCCTCCCCTCCCCTCCCTTGTTCCTCCTAGCAGGCAGATGGTTAATGATTCATTGAGAGTGTGCCACACGTGCTTCTGTGAGGGTTGCATTACTGTGAGGATGTGCAGGCACAGGACGATGATCTCTGTCTGTCTCTCTCTGTGTGTGTGTGTGTGTGTGTGTGTGTGTGTGTGTGTGTGTGTGTGTGTGTGTGTGTGTGTGTGTGTGTGTGTGTGTGTGTGTGAGAGAGTGAGACAGAGGGGGAAGACAGAGAGAGAGAGAGGCTGAGTGGTAGTTATTGACTGCAGACTACCCACAGAGCATTTCAACAAGCAGCTTTTTATTTGCTGCTTTTCTTTCTTCTGTCTCCTGTAGTCATTCAGATCATTTACACTCTGTCTTCCTGCTTCACTCTGTTTTCATCTCCCCTTCTCTTCCCCCTCTCACCCCTCTCCCCCACTCACCCTCTCCCCCACTCACCTCTCCCCTCTCCCCCTCTCTTCACCCCTCACCCCTCTACCCCTCTATTCCCCCTCTCACCTCTCTTCCCTCTCTCCCCCTCTCCCCGTCTCTTCCCCTCTCACCCCTCTCTCCTCCCTCTCACCTCTCTCCCCCTCTCCCCATCTCTTCCCCTCTCACCCCTCTCTCCTCCCTCTCACCTCTCTTCTCTCTCTCACCCCTCTCCCTCCTCTCCCCTCTCCATCCTCTCCCCTCTCTTCTCTCTCACCCCCTCTCCCCCTCTCTTACCCCTCTCTTACCCCTCTCTTCCCCCTCACCCCTCTCCCTCTCTCCCCCTCACCTCTCTTCCCCCCTCACCCCTCTCCCCCTCTCTTCCCCCTCTCACCCCTCTCACCTCTCTTCCCCCTCTCACCTCTCTTCCCTCTTTCACCCCTCTCACCTCTCTTCCCCCCTCACCCCTCTCTCTTCCCCTCTCTTCCCCCTCTCACCCCCCTCTCACCTCTCTTCCCCTCTCACCTCTCTTCCCCCTCTCACCTCTCTTCCCCCTCACCCCTCTCACCTCTCTTCCCCCTCTCACCTCTCTTCCCCCTCTCACCTCTCTTCCCTCTTTCACACCTCTCCCCCTCTCTTCCCCTCTCATCCCTCTCACCTCTCTTCCCCCTCTCACCCCTCTCACCCTCTTCCCCCTCTCACCTCTCTTCCCCCTCTCACCCCTCTGACCTCTCTTCCCCCTCTCACCCCTCTCACCTCTCTTCCCCCTCTCACCCCTCTCACCTCTCTTCCCCCTCTCACCTCTCTTCCCCCTCTCACCTCTCTTCCCCCTCTCACCTCTCTTCCCTCTCACCCCTCTCACCTCTCTTCCCCCTCTCACCTCTCTTTCCCCTCTCACCTCTCTTCCCCCTCTCACCCTTCTCATCTCTCTTCCCCTCTCACCTCTCTTCCCTCTTTCACACCTCTCCCCCTCTCTTCCCCTCTCACCCCTCTCACTCTCTCTTCCCCCTCTCACCCCTCTCATCTCTCTCCTCCCTCTCCCCTCTCTCCCCCTCTCCCCATCTCTTCCCCTCTCACCCCTCTCTCCTCCCTCTCACCTCTCTTCTCTCTCTCACCCCTCTCCCTCCTCTCCCCTCTCCATCCTCTCCCCTCTCTTCTCTCTCACCCCTCTCCCCCTCTCTTACCCCTCTCCCCTCTCTTCCCCCTCACCCCTCTCTTCCCCCTCTCCCCCTCTCACCTCTCTTCCCCCCTCACCCCTCTCACCTCTCTTCCCCCCTCACCCCTCTCACCTCTCTTCCCCCTCTCACCCCTCTCACCTCTCTTCCCCCTCTCACCTCTCTTCCCCCTCTCACCTCTCTTCCCCCCTCACCCCTCTCACCTCTCTTCCCCCTCTCAACCTCTCTTCCCCCTCTCACCTCTCTTCCCTCTTTCACACCTCTCCCCCTCTCTTCCCCCTCTCACCTCTCTTCCCCCTCTCACCCCTCTCACCTCTCTTCCCCCTCTCACCTCTCTTCCCCCTCTCACCCCTCTGACCTCTCTTCCCCCTCTCACCCCCCCTCTCACCTCTCTTCCCCCTCTCACCCCTCTCACCCCTCTCACCCTCTCTTCCCCCTCTCACCTCTCTTCCCCCTCTCACCCCTCTCACCTCTCTTCCCCCTCTCACCTCTCTTTCCCCTCTCACCTCTCTTCCCCTCTCACCCTTCTCATCTCTCTTCCCCCTCTCACCTCTCTTCCCTCTTTCACACCTCTCCCCCTCTCTTCCCCCTCCCACCCCTCTCACCTCTCTTCCCCCTCTCACCCCTCTCATCTCTCTTCCCCTCTCACCTCTCTTCCCTCTTTCACCCCTCTCCCCCTCTCTTCCCCCTCTCCCTCTCTCACCTCTCTTCCCCCTCTCACCCCTCTCATCTCTCTTCCCCCTCTCACCCCTCTCATCTCTCTTCCCCCTCTCACCCCTCTCATCTCTCTTCCCCCCTCTCACCTCTCTTCCCTCTTTCACCCCTCTCCCCCTCTCTTCCCCCTCTCACCCCTCTCACCTCTCTTCCTCCTCTCACCTCTCTTCCCCCTCTCACCCCTCTCACCAATCTTCCCCTCTCACCCCTCTCATCTCTCTTCCCCCTCTCACCCCTCTCACCTCTCTTCCCCCTCTCACCTCTCTTTCCCCTCTCACCTCTCTTCCCCCTCTCACCCTTCTCATCTCTCTTCCCCCTCTCACCTCTCTTCCCTCTTTCACACCTCTCCCCCTCTCTTCCCCCTCTCACCCCTCTCACCTCTCTTCCCCCTCTCACCCCTCTCATCTCTCTCCTCCCTCTCCCCTCTCTCCCCCTCTCCCCATCTCTTCCCCTCTCACCCCTCTCTCCTCCCTCTCACCTCTCTTCTCTCTCTCACCCCTCTCCCTCCTCTCCCCTCTCCATCCTCTCCCCTCTTCTCTCTCACCCCTCTCCCCCTCACCCTCTTACCCCTCTCCCCTCTCTTCCCCCTCACCCTCTCCCCCTCTCACCCTCTCTTCCCCCTCACCCCTCTCCCCCTCTCTTCCCCCTCTCACCCCTCTCACCTCTCTTCCCCCTCTCACCTCTCTTCCCTCTTTCACCCCTCTCACCTCTCTTCCCCCCTCACCCCTCTCACCTCTCTTCCCCCTCTCACCCCTCTCACCTCTCTTCCCCCTCTCACCTCTCTTCCCCCTCTCACCTCTCTTCCCCCCTCACCCCTCTCACCTCTCTTCCCCCTCTCACCTCTCTTCCCCCTCTCACCTCTCTTCCCTCTTTCACACCTCTCCCCCTCTCTTCCCCCTCTCATCCCTCTCACCTCTCTTCCCCCTCTCACCCCTCTCACCTCTCTTCCCCCTCTCACCTCTCTTCCCCCTCTCACCCCTCTCACCTCTCTTCCCCCTCTCACCTCTCTTTCCCCTCTCACCCCTCTCTTCCCCCTCTCACCCTTCTCATCTCTCTTCCCCCTCTCACCTCTCTTCCCTCGTTCACACCTCTCCCCCTCTCTTCCCCCTCTCACCCCTCTCACCTCTCTTCCCCCTCTCACCCCTCTCATCTCTCTTCCCCCTCTCACCTCTCTTCCCTCTTTCACCCCTCTCCCCCTCTCTTCCCCCTCTCACCCCTCTCACCTCTCTTCCTCCTCTCACCTCTCTTCCCCCTCTCACCTCTCTTCCCCTCTCTTCCCCCTCTCACCTCTTTTCCCTCTTTCACACCTCTCCCCTTCTCTTCCCCCTCACCTCTCTTCCCCCTCTCACCTCTCTTCCCCCTCTCTTCCCCCTCTCACCTCTTTTCCCTCTTTCACACCTCTCCCCTTCTCTTCCCCCTCACCTCTCTTCCCCCTCTCACCCCTCTTTACATTCAACCTCTTAATCCTATTTGTTTCTCTCTGCATCTCGTTGTCTGTCCTCTCCCTGAACTAGACACCCTTGGGATGTTCCACTGCTCATCTCCTCCTTCTCAGGTTACTAATCCTCCCTCCCTCCCTCCCTCCCTGACCACATCCATACAGTACACAATAAACCCCCAGCAACTACCTCTGAAAAGACACTTCTAAACAGAAAGCCACAAGGCGACGGTTGTGTTGAAAGGAAATGCTATCTTTCTCCATCCCCTTCCTTCAGCAAGGACATACGATGCAGGGAAGTGATTAAGAGGGGGTCCACAGCAACGACACACTGCTCAGGACAGCCCCATCACAACAATATGACGGATTCAAGAGAGGGGGCGGGATGCACACACACACATACGCTGGCATGCACTACAAACGCACCCACGCACATGCATGCAAGTTCACACTGGCACGCAAGTACACACAGACACAAACACAGATGCCTACACACACACACACATACACACACACACCCTCAGCCATTCAGTCTATTGTGTTTTCCTCTACCTCCTCTGTCTGCACCTGTCACCTCCTTCCACCCTGATATTGTACAGACTGAGAGAATTCCATTCCTATCATTCATATACAGTACCAGTCAAAAGTGTGGACACCTACTCATTCAAGGGTTTTCTTTATTTGTACTATTTTCTACATTGTAGAATACTAGTGAAGACATCAAAACTATGAAATAACACATATGGAATCCTGTTGTAACCAAAAAAGTGTTAAACAAATCTAAGTATATTTTATATTTGAGATTATTTAAACTAGCCTCCCTTTGCCTTGATGACAGCTTTGGCCACTCTTGGCATTCTCTCAACCAGCTTCACCTGGAATGCTTTTTGATTTGTTTTTGGTTGCTACATGATTCCATATGTGTTGATGTCTTCACTACTATTATACAATGTAGAAAATAGTCTAAATAAAGAAAAACACTGGAATTAGTAGGTGTGTCCAAACTTTTGACTGGTACTGTATATGGCTAGGCTACCCTGTTACACTAGGCCAGACCAGACCAGACGGACAGAGGAAATTCCTATCATTCACATACATTGCGACGCTATGACGTTTCTAGTCTATGGCATTTCCCATGGAGGCGGCTGATATTGGACACATTTGTGGAATGAGAGAAGAGGACCCCCAAGGAGAGGAGGGAGGGATTTGTACTGAAGAATGAATTCCATGAGACAACTTGAAGTTACTCACCATCTGAGTGTCAGAAATAGCACTCTACTACAGCAGTTAACAGACGCATACCAAATCTGGAGAGCTCTACTGAGACGCTTAGCAGTGTGCCTCCCAGATTGCCCTGGGATACATCCCAAATGGCACCCTATTCCCTATGGGCCCTGATCGAAAGTAGTGCACTCAATAGGGAATAGGGTACCATTTGGGACAGTAACCATGATCTGAGGGGCTTCGTTCGCTCTCGTAATTCTAACCTTCTGACTATACAAAATGGCAGTCATGGACAGAGAATTGTTGTTGAATAAAAACATGCAAACACTTGGGCACTTGTGAAATCAAAACTCTCCATTTGGTCTGAAAACCGAAAACCAAAACCGAATGTGTTTTCTTTCTTTGTTTCTTTCTATACATCTTTAATGCAGCTGAAAGTTCTGTGTCTGTTTCATGGTTCCTCGTTATCAGCTCAGAGGAACATAGGGGACCTTCCCTACTCACAAAGGAACAGAAAAAAAGACATCTGTTCTTGAAATAACCTCTAATGGGGTAGATGGTACAAATACAGATCCATTGTGGGTACACAGACAGTACACAGCCTTGTGACTGCCCATCCCATTACAGACATATATTTATTTAACTAGGCAAGTCAGTTAAGAACAAATTCTTATTTTCAATGACAGCAGGTTAACTGCCTGTTCAGGGGCAGAACAACAGATTTGTACCTTGTCAGCTTGGGGATGTGAACTTGCAACCTTCCGTTTACTAGTCCAACGCTTTAACCACTAGGCTACCCTGCCACCCCCAATTATAATACCTTCAAAGTGGCATTATATTCCCTATATACTGCACTTACTTATACCAGTGCCCATTGGGAATAGGATGCCATTTGGGACGCAGACATAGACTCTCCTCAGTCAAGTGGTCCTCTATCCTCTACCATGGAGTGTAGTATGTATAGACCACCTGCTGTGTGTCTGAGCTGACCTGTGTGCCATGACCAGACGACCGTCAAGAGGCAGAGTAGAGGCTATATAGCTAGAGGGCAGAAGAAGAAGTGAGAGACTGTACTGACAGTCCACTGACCATGACAGGGCTGCCATTCACTGGAGTCAGGGAGTGTGTGTGTGTGTGTGTGACTGTTTTTCAACAGGCTGTAGAATACATACATAGTCACACGATGGACACAAAGGCGCTACTTAGCCGCTGTCCTAAACGTTCTAATCACTTTTATAGAATTAGATTTCATGCATTTACAACTGCAATGAATACAGTACATACAACATGACTAATATGGGTTACAGATAGACAACACTCTTCACGGTCCATGTGGGATCAGCTATGCCAGGATGCATGCATTAGATCGGACATGTCTCCCTCTGGAGAAGCAGCTGCTTTTCACAGAGACAGGATATCTCTGGTATGCTTTATTGATTACCTGTAACGTTCTTTATACATTGATAATCTCCCTCCAGAATGTGATCTGTCGGCATGTTCAGTGATTAAGCACCCTGATGAAGGTTGTTTGGTCAAAATGTTAGTAAATAAGATCCATTCAGTTGTTGGAAGCATCAAGAATAGCAGTGTGAATGATTTTTTTATGCCCAGCAGCGGTAGACTGGCCACAGGGCAGTTCTGGCAAATGCCAGGTGTTCTAGTCCATTTTAGCCCAGTGGGCCAGTCAAAATGTAGGGTTTCGCACAAAATATTTGGCTAATAAGGAGGGCCTTAAGACAAAAAATGGTCTGTTGTGTGTAAAATACACCGGACGATTTCTGTTACTAGTCTGTTCCTGATGCTCAGTGACAAGGGCAAAAACCCTGAACAAGAAAGTGAATGTACTAACTAGAAGGTGAGGATCTCTGATCATTGATTATTCCACCAGAAAGGACCTTTTAACAGAATGCACAAACACGCAGCCCTGGACCTCGCATTCACTGCCAAGAGACATACACAAGGGAGAGAGAGGGAGAGAGAGGGAGCGGAGAGGGAGAGAGAGAGAGAAGGAAAGAGAGAGAGGGGTATTCGGCGGGGACTAAGCCCATTGTGCTGCAAGACCATGAATGTTGTTTCAGGGTGGCAAACAGCCTCTCCTCTCCTCGCGTGCCCACATGCCTTTATTGACTAGCTTAATTAGAATATGAATAACTCATGGGTGGCTGAGCACTCTCTCTCTCTCTGTCTTTCTCTCTTTATTTTCTCTCTCTTTCCCTCTCTCTTTCTCTCCCTGCCTTTCTCTCCCAACCGTGTGGCGTGAGAGGGATGGGTTTGACACAATAACACCCCTCCCTCCTCCCCCTCTCCCCCCTTCCTCCATATCCCTTTCTTCCTCCCTTCCCCTAGCTGTATACAGACATGTATGACCATGAGAAAGGTGACCACACCCAAGGCCCATACATGAGGTTTAGCCAAATATCTGATATAGATATTATACCATATGGACCAGTAGCCACTATCTACCATACGGATTAAATATATACTGTAGAGTAGATGTTCTATATAGTTTGAGGTTGAGGCTTCAGAGTTGCTTTGAAGGGCAGTACGTGCTTGAACATATTTAAACCCAATCATGGTCAGTGGTGGCCCTGTTTAATAGTATGGTTTTGTAGTGTGATGGACTAACATCACGTTTGCCCTTATAAATCAGATCAGAGGGAAGCATCCATTGCGGTGACCTCTAAAATCTCCTAAGTATTGACCCACACGCGTAAGGAGAGAGAGCGAGAGAGAGAGGCAGAGAGGAAAAATAAACAATCAGAAATGAACAGTAAACATAACACTCATTCTCTCTCTCTGGTTATCTTCCTGGGTGGCGGTTGGATAGGGAAGGAAGTTGGGGGTAGGGATTGTGTGGTTGGGGTGGGGCTAGAGCAGTTGGGGTGGGGCTAGAGCAGTTGGGGTGGGGCTAGAGTAACAAGTGATATGGAAGTTGTTTCACCAACTTCATCTTGCAGCCAACGCCTGCAATGTGGGAGGCTCTATTGGCAACCAATCATTTGGGGTGTTTTTGTTTGACGTACGTGAATGTGACCAAAGATGTGACTGAAACAGGAACCAACTTTACCGCAATTCATGTACACAGTGGATATGTACAAATGAATGTGATATTTAAGGCTCTCTCACTCACCAATTGATTGTAGAATGTCCACATGCACTGAGTGTAAAAAAAAACATTAGGAACACCTGCTCCATGACATAGACCAGCCTGGTCTCATATACAAGATGTAACATAGTAAATGTAAATCCCTAATGCTCAAATAGTATGATACTACTTACTACTTTTTAGCTACTTTGCAACTACTTAGCATGCAAGCTAACCCTTCCCCTAACCTAACCTTAACCCTTTTAGTTAACCCTTCTCCTAACCCTAACCTTAACCCTTTTAGCTAACCCTTCCCTTAACCCTAACCTTAACCCTTTTAGCTAACCCTTCCCCTAACCCCAACCTTAACCCTTTTAGCTAACCCTAACCCTAACCTTAACCCTTTTAGCTAACCCTTCCCCTAACCCTAACCTTAACCCTTTTAGCTAACCCTTCTCCTAACCCTAACCTTAACCCTTTTAGCTAACCCTTCCCCTAACCCTAACCTTATCCCTTTTAGCAACCCTTCCCCTAACCCTAACCTTAACCCTTTTAGCTAACCCTTCCCTTAACCCTAACCCTAACCTTAACCCTTTCAGCTAACCCTAACCCTAACCTTATCCCTTTTAGCAACCCTTCCCTAACCCTAACCTTAACCCTTTTAGCTAACCCTTCCCTTAACCCTAACCCTAACCTTAACCCTTTCAGCTAACCCTAACCCTAACCTTAACCCTTTTAGCTAACCCTTCCCCTAACCCTAACCTTAACCCTTTTAGCTAACCCTTCCCCTAACCCTAACCGTAACCCTTTTAGCTAACCCTTCCCTAACCCTAACCTTAACCCTTTTAGCTAACCCTTACCCCAACCCTAACCTTAACCCTTTTAGATAACCCTTACCCTAACCCTAACCTTAACCCTTTTAGCTAACACTTCCCCTAACCCTAACCTTAACCCTTTTAGCTAACCCTTCCCCTAACCTTAACCCTTTTAGCTAACCCTTCCCTAACCTTAACCCTTTTAGCTATCCCTTCCCCTAAACTTAACCCTTTTAGCTAACCCTTCCCCTAACCTTAACCCTTTTAGCTAAACCTTCCCCTAACCCTAACCTTAACCCTTTTAGCTAACCCTTCCCCTAACCCTAACCTTAACCCTTTTAGCTAACCCTTCCCTTAACCCTAACCTTAACCCTTTTAGCTAACCCTAACCCTAACCTTAACCCTTTTAGCTAACCCTTCCCCTAACCCTAACCTTAACCCTTTTAGCTAACCCTTCCCCTAACCCTAACCTTAACCATTTTAGCTAACCCTTCTCCTAACCTTAACCCTTTTAGCTAACCCTTCCCCTAACCCTAACCTTAACAATTTTAGCTAACCCTTCTCCTAACCCTAACCTTAACCCTTTCAGCTAACCCTTCCCCTAACCCTAACCTTATCCCTTTTAGCAACCCTTCCCCTAACCCTAACCTTAACCCTTTTAGCTAACCCTTCCCTTAACCCTAACCCTAACCTTAACCCTTTCAGCTAACCCTAACCCTAACCTTAACCCTTTTAGCTAACCCTTCCCCTAACCCTAACCTTAACCCTTTTAGCTAACCCTTCACCTAACCCTAACCTTAACCCTTTTGGCTAACCCTTCTCCTAACCCTAACCTTAACCCTTTTAGCTAACCCTTCCCCTAACCCTAACCGTAACCCTTTTAGCTAACCCTTCCCCTAACCCTAACCTTAACCCTTTTAGCTAACCCTTACCCCAACCCTAACCTTAACCCTTTTAGATAACCCTTCCCCTAACCCTAACCTTAACCCTTTTAGCTAACACTTCCCCTAACCCTAACCTTAACCCTTTTAGCTAACCCTTCCCCTAACCTTAACCCTTTTAGCTAACCCTTCCCCTAACCTTAACCCTTTTAGCTAACCCTTCCCCTAACCTTAACCCTTTTAGCTAACCCTTCCCCTAACCTTAACCCTTTTAGCTAACCCTTCCCCTAACCCTAACCTTAACCCTTTTAGCTAACCCTTCCCCTAACCCTAACCTTAACCCTTTTAGCTAACCCTTCCCTTAACCCTAACCTTAACCCTTTTAGCTAACCCTAACCCTAACCTTAACCCTTTTAGCTAACCCTTCCCCTAACCCTAACCTTAACCCTTTTAGCTAACCCTTCCCCTAACCCTAACCTTAACCATTTTAGCTAACCCTTCTCCTAACCTTAACCCTTTTAGCTAACCCTTCTCCTAACCCTAACCTTAACCCTTTTAGCTAACCCTTCCCCTAAACCTAACCTTAACCCTTTTAGCTAACTGTTCTCCTAACCCTAACTTTAACGCTTTAGCCTAACTCCTAAACTTAACCTTAACCGTAATCCTAACCCATAGCCTAGCTAACATTAGCCAGGTAGCTAACCTAGCTAGAATTCATAAAACATCATACGTTTTGCAAATACATAACATATGATAAGTTTTGCAAATTTGTAACATATTGTACGTATTGCAAATTCATAACGTATAATCAGAATTGTTATTGATAACATACTGTATTATATGAAATGGGTTATGGATATCCACAAATGAATACATACCATACGAAATGTAACGTATCACACCAAATGCTCTGAGACCAGGTTGCATAGACTGACCAGGTGAATCCAGGTGAAAGCTATGATCCCTTATTGATGTCACCTGTTAAATCCACTTCAATCAATGTAGATGAAGGGGAGGAGACAGGCTAAAGAATGATTTTTAAGCCTTGAGGCAATTGAGACATGTATTGTATATGTGTGCCTTTCAGAGAGTGAATGGACAAGACGAAAGATTGAAGTGCCTATGGACATGTTATGATAGTAGGTGCCAGGCGCACTGATTTGAGTGTGCCAAGAACTGCAACGCTGCTGGGTTTTTCATGCTCAACAGTTTCCCGTGTGCATCAAGAATGGTCCACCACCCATAGAACATCCAGCCAACTTGACACAACCGTGGGAAGCGTCGGAGTCAACATGGGCCAGCATCCCTTCGGAAAGCTTTTGACACATTGTAGAGTCCATGCCCTGACGAATTGAGGCTGTTCTGATGGCAAAGGCGGTAGAAACTCAATATTAGGAATGTTTTCTACACTCAGTGTATATTTTCAGTGTGTGATATGTTTTTTTTTTATCAACAATGGAAACTGCCATGTTGCACTGAGCCTTGCTGTTAGAAAAGCACATTAGTGTCCCATTTTCGGCTGTCGCAAATGCACTTACCCCAACTTCACTCTTCCACTTTCGTCTACAGTTGATGTCGTTCGCCTTACCACTCAAAGGTCATAAGGTGCTAAATGATAAGAAACTTTTAGCATTATGTTTGGGTCAGGGAAGAGGGCTATCAGGGCAGGCGGGCAGCTTTAAAAAATACATTTTTATTTAACCTTTATTTAACTAGGCAAGTCAGTTAAGAACAATTTCTTATTTTACAATAAGGGCCTACCCCGGCCAAACCCTCCCCTAACCCGGATGACACTGGGCCAATTGTGCGCCACCCTATGGGACCATAAAAATCAATGACATACAGTAAGAGTACATGACATTTTAACAGGAAATAGAACACATTGCTAAGGGACTTAGAAATAGAATGACAGCCTCCTTGACTTGAATGGGGACACCTCTTCCAGTAACTCTATTACTATGTATCATATAATATTCAAGACAGGTTTAGAGTATCATCCTCCTCTCCACTGCGTTAACTGAAATGCATAAAAGGAGAACAGCCATATACCAGCCAACGCAGGACAAAGGCTCTGTGATGACAGTATTGGTTAGTTACCACGGTGATAAATGGTTGATCCGTCTAGAGCAAAGTCTCTGAGGTCAAGTGGCGCGATGGGATCCAAAGGACAGTCATTTCAGAGTTTATGCTCTCTCTCAGCTACACAGCTAGTGTGTGCCAGTCCTCACCGGCCTACTCTCCACAAAGGTGGCTTGCCTGGTCAGGTTATTGCCAGTGCAACATGAAGTACAAGCCATGTGTACATGTGCCTACTAATCCACACTAGGCTAATACAAAGCAATGTATTTCATTGGAAGAATTTGCCACTTCATTATGTAATTTTGTCTTGTGTTCTCACAGGTGGTTTTCCAACAGGTTTTTCCCTCCCATGACCTGTTTAGAGCCTTTTTCTCCCAGGTATTTTCAGACCAATTGCTTTTCGTTTGGTATCAGTTAACAGTGGATATAGCTAACTGGAGCTAGCTAGCGGTGGCGAGGGAAGTGCCACTGTGCTTCGCGCCCTGTTGTGTCACCACATGCCTTTAAATTATTCAGCGCCACTCAAATATTGATATGGAAATCACCACTGAGTGGACTGACAGAGACCAGGGAGGAAAAGAGAAGGAAAGGAGAGAGAGAGAAAGAAAGAAGAAAGAGACAAGATATTATTTTTGACCTATTTTTGTCTCTATTCTCTGCACTCACCCATATATTTTCTCTGCTCACTGCTCCAGTTGATTGAAGCCTTTTTCATGATGCCAACCCTCATCTTTATTAGACTTTTATTTGACTTGTGGTGTAATGTAGAGAAAGAATGGTACAATAACATGGGAACTACAGTAACAGCAGGGCTTATCGTACCCCACAGTAACATGTGCCCTTTACAATATTGATTCCTCTGTCTGTGTGATTTCACGAACAGGCTTACCTTAACACACCTCAGCTCTGATTGATCAGTTATCCATACAAACATTGCAATGCAATCATCCCCACTTCCAAGGAAGATGATTTTCTCTTGCAATACACCTGACCAGTATAGATTACAGAATATCAATACTGGATTGTGTTTGAATGGGAGTCTGTGTTTTTTAGCTGTTTGGTCCCACTTTTAGGCATTATAGCACATTCATAAGTAATACATACATGCCCTGCATATATGCTACATAAACGCTACACAGATGCCCTACATAGGTGCACTACATAGATGCTACATAGATCCCACTTTATAA
The DNA here is from genome assembly GCF_036934945.1 of Oncorhynchus masou masou. Lineage (NCBI taxonomy): Eukaryota > Metazoa > Chordata > Actinopteri > Salmoniformes > Salmonidae > Oncorhynchus > Oncorhynchus masou. Next base: position 28,133,135 of record NC_088223.1, on the reverse strand, counting down.
GGCATTATAGCACATTCATATGCCGTTATAAGCGCAACATAGATGCCCTACATAGATGCACTACATAGATGCTACACAAATGCTACATAGATACCCTACATATATACCCTACATAGATGCCCTACATAGATGCTACATAGATGATACATTGATGCACTACATATATGCTACATAGATGCACTTCATAGATGCTACATAGATGCACTACTTATATGCTACATATAGATGCTACATATTCAATTCTCCATGGACCGTGTTTTGTTTGTCTGATAGCAACAACAACCACACAACATTGACACATACATTTGAGTCATTTAGCCGACACTCTTATGCAGAGCAACTTACAGTGCATTAATCTTAAAATAGCTACACCACATCAGACAGACAGACAGACAGACAGACAGACACACAGACGGACAGACAGACAGACAGACAGACAGACAGACAGACAGACAGACAGACAGACAGACAGACAGACGATAGGTGATAGGTGATTGGTGGAAGGTGAAAGGTGGACCTGTGAAAGCTCCACTCTCCTACTCCCCTACTCTCCTACCTAATCCCCTACTCCTCTCCTCCCCTACTGTCCTAACCTCTTACTCCCATACTCCTCTACTCTCCTACTCTTCTACTACCCTACTCTCCTTTACGCTCCTACTCCCCTACTCTCCTACCTAATCCCCTACTCCTCTCCTCCCCTACTGTCCTAACCTCTTACTCCCATACTCCTCTACTCTCCTACTCTTCTACTACCCTACTCTCCTTTACGCTCCTACTCCACTACTCCCCTACTCTCCTACCTACTCCCCTACTCTCCTAGTCCCCTACTACCCTAATCTACTCTCCTACTCCTCTACCCTCCTACTCTGCTACTCTCCTACTCCTATAGTCCTCTACTCTCCTACTTCCCTACTCAGAACAGCTGAGGATTGATTTTAAAGAACTGATTGGGGATCTACTTGACACCAACAAACGCCCCATAACATGTGTCCCTCTGCCCTCCCTAAATCGTGGCATCGAACGGTTCAGCAGACTTCATAACTGGTTACGAGACTCCGCAGCTCTGAGGGTGTAACATTTATTGACCATTTTTGACACCTTCTGGAAACAAAGCTCGTATTATAAGGAGGACGGGATCCACCCAAATCATTTGGGTTCCTGGATCCTTTCACAGCATTGTAAGGCTGCGTTGAGACAATGATTTATAATTGTATCCCTACCATTTTGTCGCTGAGTTGCCATAATGCTTCAGCAAATGAACATTATCCAAGGGGCGTTGGAAGACACAATGTAAGTAACCTACTTTATGTCCCTCTACTGCCCTGAATGCCTCTGCTGATCCTACAGCTAGTGCCTGCAGTATTCATATGCCTATGAACCAGAGTTATACTGTTAGCACTGAGGTGGTGTGCCAAAGCAGGAAGTCCCCTGTGTGCAGCTCACCGTGCACTAACATAAATAACCCAAGCATGTCTACCTCCGCTAAGCTTCCCAGTAAAGCAAGAAAAACAATCAAGCATCCCAGAAAAGTGTTAAAAATACCCACGTTAACATATGTAGGTGAATAAACAAGGTTCATGTAATCAATAATTTGATAGTAACAGATGCTATTCATATTGTGACAATCTCTGAAACTCACTTAGATAATACCCTTGATGATACAGTGGTGGCAATACATGGTTATAACATCTACAGAAATTCCAAAATGCCAAAGGTGGAGGTGTTGCTGTTTATATTCAGAACCACATTCATGTAAAGATTAGAGAGGATCTCATGCTAATGACTGTTGAAGTAATATGTCTACAGGTTCACCTGCCTCACCTATAGCCCATTCTGGTGGGAAGCTGCTATATACCACCAAGTGCTAACAGTTAGTATCTGGATATCATGTGTGAAATGCTTGATAATGTATGTGATATCAACAGAGAGGTATATTTTATGGGTAATTTAAATAATGACTGGCTTTCATCAAGCTTCCCACTCAAGAGATAGCTTCAAACTGTAACTAGTGCCTGCAACCTGGTTCAGTTTATCAATCAACCTACCAGGGTAGTTACAAACAGCACAGGATTTAAATCATCATGTATTGATCACATCTTTACTAATGCTGCAGAAATTTGCTTTAAAGCAGTATCCAAATCCATCGGATGTAGTGATCACAATGTAGTAGCCATATCTAGGAAAACCAAAGTTCTGAAGGCTGGGCCTGATAAAGTGTATAAGAGGTCATACAATATGTTTTGTAGTAATTCCTATTTTGTTGATGTAAAGAATATTTGTTTGTCCGTGGTGTGTAATGACGAGCAACCAGACACTGCACTTGACACATTTATGAAGTTGCTTATCCCTTTTACTTATAAGCATGCACCCATTAAGAAAATGAATGTAAAAACTGTTAAATCCCTGTGGATTGATGAGGAATTGAAAAATTGTATGGTTGAGAGGGATGAGGCAAAATAAATGGCAAATAGGTCTGGCTGTACAACCGATTGGTTGCAAATTGAGAAATCATGAGACTGAACTGAATTAAAGAAGACGAAACTACACTATGAAACAAAGATAATCGACTTAAAGAATTTACAGTACACAGTACTGCCCTACTCCTCTAAACCTCTGCTCTACTCTCCTACTCACCTACTCTCCTACTCCTCCCCTACTCCTCTACTGCCCTACTCCTCTACCCCCCTACTCTACTCTCCTACTCACCTACTCTCCTACTCCTCCCCTACTCCTCTACTGCCCTACTCCTCTACCCCCCTACTCTACTCTCCTACTCACCTACTCTCCTACTCCTCCCCTACTCCTCTACTGCCCTACTCCTCTACCCCCCTACTCTACTCTCCTACTCACCTACTCTCCTACTCCTCCCCTACTCCTCTACTGCCCTACTCCTCTACCCCCCTACTCTACTCTCCTACTCCTCCCCTACTCCTCTACCCCCCTACTCTACTCTCCTACTCACCTACTCTCCTACTCCTCCCCTACTCCTCTACTGCCCTACTCCTCTACCCCCCTACTCTACTCTCCTACTCACCTACTCTCCATCTCCTCTACTGCCCTACTCCTCTACCCCCCTACTCTACTCTCCTACTCACCTACTCTCCTACTCCTCCCCTACTCCTCTCCCCCCTACTCTACTCTCCTACTCACCTACTCTCCTACTCCTCCCCTACTCCTCTACTGCCCTACTCCTCTACCCCCCTACTCTACTCTCCTACTCACCTACTCTCCTACTCCTCCCCTACTCCTCTACTGCCCTACTCCTCTACCCCCCTACTCTACTCTCCTACTCACCTACTCTCCTACTCCTCCCCTACTCCTCTCCCCCCTACTCTACTCTCCTACTCACCTACTCTCATACTCCTCCCCTACTCCTCTACTTCCCTACTCCTCTACTGCCCTACTCTACTCTCCTACTCCCCTACTCCCCTACTCTCCTACGCTCCTACTCCTCTACTCTCCTATGCTTCTACTCCTCTACTTCCCTACTCCTCTACTTCCCTACTCCTCTACTTCCCTACTCTCCTACGCTCCTACTCCTCTACTCCCCTACACCCTAGTGCTCCTCTACTCTCCTACCTACTTTCCCCCTACTCTCCTACTCCTCTACTCCCCTACTTCTCCCCTGCTCTCGTACTCCTCTACTCTCATGCTCCCCTACACCCCTACTCTCCTACCTACTCTCCTACTCCTCTACTCCCTTACTGCTCCCCTACCTTTCTACTGCTTTACTATAATACTCCACTACTCCTCTACTCCACTACTCCTCTACTCTCCTACTCTCCTACCCCCCTACTCTCTTACTCCTCTAGCCTCCAACTCTCCTTGCCTCAGCCAGTCATGTCCTGTTCCTCTGGTACTTAACCTACATTCTTACCAGAGAGAACCCATTGTGTTCAAGTGCTAAGTAATCGCAGCACAGAGCATTCCTTGTCTGTTGTTCCTGTCGGCTAAGATACCTTCTTCTTCATGTTGTTAGCCTGGTCGAGTGTTTGTGTGTGTGTTGTGTGTGCACGTATGTGTGTGTGTGTGCGTGCTGGTCTGGCCAAGTGGGAAGCCAGCCACTAAGCTATCTGCCCAGTAACTGGCCCGTTTCCCAATGTGATCAGACATAGATGTCAGGGCCTGTATTCATAATGTGTCCCTGAATATGAGTGCTGATCTAGGATCATTTTGGCCTTTTAGATGAACAGGGGGGACATAGTCCTAAATTAGCGCTCTTTCTCTCTCAATTCTGACAGTCGATGGTTCTGAGCTATAGTGTGTGATGTGTTGGCTTCAGACATTAGACAATACAGTCAGTCAAGTAGTGCAGAGGCATACTCTGTGTGTACAGTACATCCATGTGTGTGCGCCTCCCTGCCAGTGTGTATGTGTGCATCTGTTTGTATGTGTGTGTATGGTTATATAAACCTCTGTTAAATTGTCTGCTTTCTTTGTCCTGCTGTCCTGCCGGCTGTAGCAGAGTTGGTCTGTGTCTCTCTGCCTTGCAAACAAACAGGCGGTAGCAGAGTTGGTCTGTGTCTCTCTGCCTTGCAAACAAACAGGCGGTAGCAGAGTTGGTCTGTGTCTCTCTGCCTTGGAAACAAACAGGCAGCAGCAGAGTTGGTCTGTGTCTCTCTGCCTTGGAAACAAACAAGCAGCAGCAGAGTTGGTCTGTGTCTCTCTGCCTTGCAAACAAACAGGCAGCAGCAGAGTTGGTCTGTGTCTCTCTGCCTTGCAAACAAACAGGTAGCAGAGTTGGTCTGTGTCTCTCTGCCTTGGAAACAAACAGGCAGCAGCAGAGTTGGTCTGTGTCTCTCTGCCTTGCAAACAAACAGGCAGCAGCAGAGTTGGTCTGTGTCTCTCTGCCTTGCAAACAAACAGGCGGTAGCAGAGTTGGTCTGTGTCTCTCTGCCTTGGAAACAAACAGGCAGCAGCAGAGTTGGTCTGTGTCTCTCTGCCTTGGAAACAAACAGGCAGCAGCAGAGTTGGTCTGTGTCTCTCTGCCTTGGAAACAAACAGGCAGCAGCAGAGTTGGTCTGTGTCTCTCTGCCTTGAAACAAACAGGCAGCAGCAGAGTTGGTCTGTGTCTCTCTGCCTTGGAAACAAACAGGCGGTAGCAGAGTTGGTCTGTGTCTCTCTGCCTTGGAAACAAACAGGCGGTAGCAGAGTTGGTCTGTGTCTCTCTGCCTTGGAAACAAACAGGCAGCAGCAGAGTTGGTCTGTGTCTCTCTGCCTTGGAAACAAACAGGCGGCAGCAGCAGAGTTGGTCTGTGTCTCTCTGCCTTGCAGACCAACTCTGCCTTGCAAACAAACAGGCAGCAGCAGAGTTGGTCTGTGTCTCTCTGCCTTGCACACAAACAGTCAGCAGCAGAGTTGGTCTGTGTCTCTCTCTGCCTTGCAAACAAACAGGCGGTAGCAGAGTTGGTCTGTGTATCTCTGCCTTGGAAACAAACAGGCGGCAGCAGAGTTGGTCTGTGTCTCTCTGCCTTGCAAACAAACAGGCAGCAGCAGAGATGGTCTGTGTCTCTCTGCATTGCAAACAAACAGGCGTAGCAGAGATGGTCTGTGTCTCTCTGCCTTGGAAACAAACAGGCGGCAGCAGAGTTGGTCTGTGTCTCTCTGCCTTGGAAACAAACAGGCGGCAGCAGAGTTGGTCTGTGTCTCTCTGCCTTGGAAACAAACAGGCAGCAGCAGAGTTGGTCTGTGTCTCTCTGCCTTGGAAACAAACAGGCAGCAGCAGAGTTGGTCTGTGTCTCTCTGCCTTGGAAACAAACAGGCGGCAGCAGAGTTGGTCTGTGTCTCTCTGCCTTGGAAACAAACAGGCGGTAGCAGAGTTGGTCTGTGTCTCTCTGCCTTGGAAACAAACAGGCAGCAGCAGAGTTGGTCTGTTTCTCTCTGCCTTGGAAACAAACAGGCGGTAGCAGAGTTGGTCTGTGTCTCTCTGCCTTGGAAACAAACAGGCGGCAGCAGAGTTGGTCTGTGTCTCTCTGCCTTGGAAACAAACAGGCGGCAGCAGAGTTGGTCTGTGTCTCTCTGCCTTGGAAACAAACAGGCAGCAGCAGAGAGGAGAGGACTCTGTTATCCAGACGGATTTTGGTTGGATAACTGCTTACATAATCACTCTGTCTGCCTGGATTATAAAACGATGACTAGTGTCAGAAATGTGTGTGTGTGTGTGTGCGTGTGTGTGTGTGTGTCTGTGTGTGTGTGTGTGTGTGTGTGTGTGTGTGTGTGTGTGTGTGTGTGTGTGTGTGTGTGTGTGTGTGTGTGTGTGTGTGTGTGTGTGTGTGTGTGTGTGTGTGTGTGTGTGTGTGTGTGTGTGTGTGTGTGGGTGTGGGTGTGTGTGTACGTGATACATTTATTTGTTTTGGTTGAACTGGTTACACAGGAATTTAGGAATATTTGGCATGGAAACTCTACAGGGACTGTTTTTGGGTTCGTGTTACGTCTTCTGTGTCTGCAATGGTTGCTGTAATATAATGTTTCTCTAAGAGCCTGCATTGTCCAGCCCTCCTCTTCCTCCTCCCAGTCCATACAGCAACCTGTTTACTGTCAAATATATGGTTATTTTCATCAGTTTGACATTCAAAATGCGTACATGCGTCTTCCATTGCAGAAATGAGTTGATCAGGTTTTATCAAATGGCCTCCAAACACACACCAACACCATCAAATCTGTGTTTAACTCCTGTGACGTCAGAGAATAGGCCATGCCAGGGCATTGTGTCGGGCCCAAACCTATGCTAACGTTCTGTGGAACAGTCATCTGTAGTTAGATTGAGATGTCTTTGTCCTGTCTCTGAAATGTATCCTTCTATCCCTCCATCTCTTCCTCTAACCCCCCATCTACCCCTCCCTCTATCCTTCCCCCCTAGCCTCTCATTGTTTTCCTTAACCACCACTGTACCGGATTAGTCCACAGTGTGTGTTGGGGGAAAAGGACTACTGGTCGTTTGGAAAGGGAGGGGTTGATACACACCCAGCACTGACAAGTGGTTGGATGTGCCTCTTTACACCGTGTGTGTGTGTGTGTGTGTGTGTGTGTGTGTGTGTGTGTGTGTGTGTGTGTGTGTGTGTGTGTGTGTGTGTGTGTGTGTGTGTGTGTGTGTGTGTGTGTGTGTGTGTGTGTGTGTGTGCGTGCGCATGCATGCGTGTGCGTTGCTGTTGTTATCAACAACTGTTACATCCTTACAACAATGCAATCAGGAAAAAACTTAAGACCAATGACCCTTCACCATCTAATGCAAAGTTCTCACTGAAACACAGTAGCTCATTGAGTCAATGTATTCTATTCTTGTGCCCTGCCCTTTGCTCTAGAGGAAGCCAACCTAAAGTCCTCTACTGTCCGCTTACACAACCCTGTTCCTGTCGTTTAACACGTCTGACACAGCAGTGGGAGGCAACAGTCACGTTGAGTTATCCATGAGACAGGCCTGTCCGCCACACTGTTGCCGTGACACTGTAGCTGTGACACCCCGCCCCGCATTAATGTTAGTAAGTGTGTGTGTGTTACCGTGCTATAGCGTTAGCCCGGCCCGTTCATGGGAAGACCAGCAGTCAGACTACTGCTGCTGCCCACACAGAGTTGTCTTTGTATGAGAACATACAAAGGATTAGAGATGGGAAAGACACTAGCTAGGCTACATCAGAATTGGCTCCCGTGTGCACTGCTCAGTCCACTAAGGGGGTATTCAATGTGAACAGTCTTTACCATTGAGCCCTTTGAGTACAGTGGAAATCCCACGAGCTGATTTGGTTGTTAGGTCCTGTAATAATGTACCAGTTAGCTATCTACTTTGAAATGAATTCTTATGTTTACATTTAAGCATTAAGGTCTGAAGGGGTTTGGTATATGGACAATATACTACGGCTAAGGGCTGTTCTTAGGCGCGATGCAACGTGGAGTTCCTGGATACAGCCCTTAGCCGTGGTATATTTGCCATATACCATAAACCCCCGAGGTGCCTTATACCTGCTTATGTCAGAGCAGCATGGTGTTTCAAATCCCTATCATTCCTTTTCTTAGTATTATATTTAATGAAGGCCTATTATTTTGTAATGACTAAATAATGATATGCATTACACAGTATCTCCCTGTGGACAGAAAAACAACAAAAGATGTTTATTAATTTCTCTCAATCAAAAAATCTAGTTTTCAACAACATTCTTTTTTGGTAGTAGTTTACAACAAAAGTCTCAAATGTCAGTATGTGTAATTCAGATTGTATCATTCATCTCCACAGTAATGTAATTAGACAAGCTGGCATTTGTAGTGTGTCTTCTGCTTCCTTGTCCATTTGTGTCTCAGTTAAGCCTTGCATTGATTAGTGCTGAGTGGTGAGCACAGCACAGCACAGCACAGCCAACCTGCTTGGCGCGCGCACGCGTGTGTGTGCGTGTGTGTGTGTGTGTGTGTTCATGTTTGGCTTCACTAGGACACTGGCAGCATATGTCCAGGGCTTGTGTGGCTATGCATGAGGCATCACCACAGTGTTATTGTTGTGTAGTGCTCAATGGTGGTTTGACAATGACTGTGTCACAGCCTTTTGTTTGTCAAGGAGGGTGAAGGGAACGCCCCAAACCAAGCCTGGCTGTTCAGGAGCAGAGCAGAGAGATAGATGTCAATGGATACACCCCACCACTGATACATGTAGAGAGAGAATGAGAGTGTGTGTGTGTGTGTACGTGCATGCATGCTTGTGTGCACGTGTGTGTGTGTGCATGTGTGTGTGTGTGTGTGTGTGTGTGTGTGTGTGTGTGTGACTGTGCGTGTGCGTGTGCGTGTGCGTGTGTGTGTGTGTGTGTGTGTGTGCGTGTGCGTGTGTGTGCGTGTGTGTGTGTGTGTGTGACTGTGCGTGTGCGTGTGTGTGTGTGTGACTGTGCATGTGCGTGTGTGCGTGTGTGTGTGCGTGTGTGTGTGACTGTGCGTGTGCGTGTGCGTGTGTGTGTGTGTGTGACTGTGCGTGTGCGTGTGCGTGTGTGTGTGTGTGTGTGACTGTGCGTGTGCGTGTGCGTGTGCGTGTGTGTGTGTGTGTGTGACTGTGCGTGTGCGTGTGCGTGTGTGTGACTGTGCGTGTGCGTGTGTGCGTGTGTGTGTGTGTGTGACTGTGCGTGTGCGTGTGCGTGTGTGTGACTGTGCATGTGCGTGTGTGCATGTGTGTGTGTGTGTGTGTGTGTGTGACTGTGCGTGTGCATGCTCTCTCGCTCTGCCACAAGCATTGTCTTTCTGTGATTCCTGTGCATCCAGCTTTTTGTCCCCTGACGTCCATGGCCACATTCCTCCCTCCCTCCCAGTCCTACTTTAACACAAAGAGAATGGTGGGAGGGAGGCCTCCACTACACACTACCCTGCCCATTTTGCTGGTAACCCAAACCACCTCCTCCATTGCTTATACAAGAAAGACCCTACTCACCATTCTCTCTAGGGGGCCAGGGTTGGGGTGAATTTGTTGGATTAAAAGATACTCACAGGGAAAAAAATCAAGCTATTTTTAATTCATGACATCCTAAATTGACTGAATTGAAAATAATCTTATTTAATGTTGGAGGACCTGGGTTGGCTCTCAACCACAATTCCCATTTTGATGATTATTGTTTTATGTAAAAATGTTCCAACTAAAGTTGTCTCTACTTTTTGTTTTGCCCATCTGTGGCTTGAGGCGATTGCCACGTCTGCACCTTCAGCTGTTATCAGTGATTATTCACAGAGCTGAGCTGTGACTCTGTGGAGCTGCCATACTGTTAATTGGGCTAGCAGCTACTCAATGATTCATGATCTGGGCTTAATGTCACCACCCTCACATGCCACCCACCCCGACCCACTTCTGACTGACTGACACTTATCCCACAGGCCTACTGTATGTTCCTCTGTCTATCTGTCTATCTTTCAGACAGACAGACAGAGATTGTTTGGTCGACCAGGCTGTCCATTGGTCCGTTGGTCGGATCTTTTTCACCCCCCCATTTCTCCTGTTCTAATTTTGTCACACAGCAATTCCAGATTTACCTTGTTCTCTATAACGCTCAATATCTCCATCTCTGTTATAGATCCTGCAGGATCAGTACATTCCACGGTGTAGCTCAGAGTCCCTGGCCTTGGAACAAGTCATTCTGCTTCAGAAGATATTACACACACTCGACACAAAAGCCCTGTCATGTTGTTATGTTGTCATATGGCGATAGTGGCAACGGCTTTGCAGTGCCGTGTGTTCATGGATGCCAAGGGAAGCCAGGCTTCCCCAGATATTTTACCAATAAGTACATTTCAATGATACATTATTTTATCTTTCATCTCTCAATGTTTTCAGAATTAGCAAGTGGCGTCAATTAGCAAGTGGCTGAATCCCACTGGAGAAGTCATCAGAGCGAGGGAAACAGCGACCCTCTGTCTCAGTATGTGTAGCCCATGTATCTGATGTTGTCTGAACTTATGGGTAGTTGAATTTATTCCGCCACTGTGTGACTGTTGTCTTTTTGTAGTCACAACCTTACTGTATATCACGGTGGTGTATGAATGAATGGCTAATAGAGCAAACAATGCAATTATACCAACATAGGTTTTAATATGGCTTTGTTACTGGCTTGGCTTGGCTTCCTTAGGGATTTTACCCACGCACCACCACTGCGGCTTTGGGCTATATAACTGCTGGCCTACATATCTTTCCAAAAGCCAAGATTCAACATGTTCGATAAAAGGGGAATATGTCATAGGATGACTACTTTGTCTATTTGTAGATTGACAAGATTGCTCAAATTGTATCGCTGTGAAAAGACCACACACAAAATGCATCCAATACTCAAGACAATCAACATTGTCTAAAAGGAATTGATCAGATAAAACATACATACACTGAGTGTACAAAACATCTGGAACCCCTTCCTAATATTGAGTTGCAGACCCCTTTTTCCATCAGAACAGCTTCGATTCTTGGGGGCATGGACTCTACAAGTTGTCGAAAGCGTTCCACAGGGATGCTGGCACATGATGACTCTTGCTTCCCACCGTTGTGTCAAATTGGCTGGATGTTCTTTGGCTGACGCACCATTCTTGATACACACAGGAAACTGTTGAGCATAAAAACCCACCAGCGTTGCAGTTCTTAACACAAACAGGTGCACCTGGCACCTACTACCATACCCCATTCAAAGGTATTTGCATCTCTTGTCTTGCCCATTCACCCTGTGAATGGCACACATACACAATCAATGTTTCAAAATCATTATTTTACCAGCCTCCTCCGCTTCATCGACACTGATTGAAGTGGATTTAACAGGTGGCATCAATAAGGGACCATAGCGTTCACCCAGATTCACCTGGTCAGTCTATGTCATAGAAAGAGCAAGTGTTCTAATGTTTTGTACACTCAGTGTGCAGTAAAGTAAAATAGAATGGGAAGAAGCAGAACGACAGACTACAGGCCATATCCTATCTTCGACTGCTTTCTACTCTGTCCTGTGTCATTTGCGTCAATAGCCAATAGGCCAATCAGCCATATCTTCAAACATTCAGAGCCTGTCAGTTCATGACCTTTCCCTGGGGATCACCATGGAGACGCTGTTGTCAAAGTGGCTGGCAGTCTGGCTGTCCTACGCTCATTCAGCAATAACAGTGTCTGCTCCCAAATGGCATGCTATTCCCTATAGTCCCTGGTCAAAAGTAGTGCACTATAAAGGGAATAGAGGGCCATTTAGGACGCACTCAGTGACTCAGCTCTGTGCTCTGAAGCATCGGTTCGACAGCCTTTTGGCATGAAGGCTGCCTGCAGTTGATATTTAGATTGTTGTTCGATGTTCTTTCACAGACAAGGCAACATGTTTTTGGACTAAAATGTTTGTTGCGCGTGGCTGCTAGCTAGGACATGCCGCATGTGAAAGAAATGTAAAAAATTCTATTCGAAATATCACATGATGCAACTATATCAAGTGGGTTCTGGACCATTTCTTCACTTTTATACTGTGAGACTATTGGCTTCCTGCATCGCTTAAAAATGGTTTGCTTGTTTTTTTATAGCATTTTCCAATGTTATCAGATACTTGGGAAGGCTGCTGGTTAAACATTGGACTCCCTCCTCCCTTCCCTCCTCATCTCTCCGCCCTCCTCCTCCCCTGAGCCCCTCCCTCCCCCTGGGCCATGTTTATTTACCTTCCCACAATGCATTGGGAGCTATACTGACAGAGAAGCAGCAGGGTGTCTCGAGCCAAATGGATAGGTAAAAATGTGTTGCAGTTAGACTGGTTATCAATCACTCAGGCTGAACTGAAACAGCTAAGACAAATAGTCAAAATGCAAGGTTGGGGAATGATTTATTACATCTAATCTGAATAAAAATAAACTAACTGGAATCATTTACCGGCAAAAATATTGTAAACAGATTACAGATACTCTAGAAAAACTGCATGATTACTTGTAAATTCAGAAAGGATGCTTGCAAAGAAATAATGACACCTTTCTGTTTTCTCAATGACATTCAATTCAGCAGTGACAAAAGGCGCAAGTTTAAATTTGTTGCACCTGAACGAGTCTGACCTTCAAGCATTTCGCTACACCTGCAATAACATCTGCTAAACACGTGTATGCGACCAACAAAGCTTGATTTGATTTGACCTCAAGTCATAGACCACTATAATGACACACAACATGTGTTTGATGGATCCTTTTTGTTTTCTTCTAATCCAAAAGTAACTGAAAGTGATCAGATTACATTACAGAGTTTGGGTAACCCAAAAGTTGCACTACTGATAACAATTTTGGACAGGTAATTGTAACGGATTACATTTTTGAAAGTAACCTACCCAAGTCTGGGGGAATGCATTTAGATTAGAATGCACAATTGCTTGTTTTGTGGTTTCTTGAAAAGTTACTGAGTTTAAATAATTCAAGTCTTCTTTACAATGTATGTTGAAATGTATTCATGTTTGGAAGTTATTCTTGCCATGTGAATGTTAGCCATCTACAAATATCTAGAAGTGCCACCAGTGAAAAGTAGTGTCAGATGTCTGTATTTAATGTCATTAAGTTTAAACCCCAGTGAAAATGACTGATTTAACATACAGTAGCCTACATCAAACTCACAACAACTTTTGCGTAGATAATCTTAGTTACACTGCAGAAATAGCCTGAGCCTCATTCATGTTTGTTTTTAAGAGACCAAAGTACAATGTCATCCTCTGCAGCCTGAGAGGACCTCTGAAAACAACACTGTACACTTCCTGTCTGGTGTGTGTGAGTGAGTGAGTGAGTGAGTGAGTGAGTGAGTGAGTGAGTGAGTGAGTGAGTGAGTGAGTGAGTGTGTGAGTGAGTGAGTGAGTGTGTGAGTGAGTGAGTGAGAGAGAGAGAGAGAGAGAGAGAGAGAGAGAGAGAGAGAGAGAGAGAGAGAGAGAGGGCCCCAGAGGAAGCAGCAGTATTAATAGCTGTGTTCTTCACCACAACAACAGCAGCAGCAGCAATCAGACTTGGGTTCAAATAGTATTTGAATTCCTAGAATTATGTGAGTGCTTGCGTGAGCCTGGCTGGAATGCCAGATGGATGGAGTTTGGACTTTTGAGACTGCTCGATTGGTTACATTGAACGAGACAAGCTCAATCAAGTAGAGTTAAATTATTTGAAAGAAATCAAACGCTATTTGAATCCAGGTCTAGTGGGTCCTGGTGGACTTAATTGTGAAACAAATGCAAAAATAGTAGAGGACATAGAGTCATAGGGGATATTTTCCTAGGCATGTTGTGGTATAATTTAGCGGTATTCTGAGAACAGAGATGCCTTCAACAATAGCCTAATTGCAGCGTTATAGCATAGGCCTATAACTTGTGCAACCCACACAATGTGCAGTGGGTATTTAAAACAACACAGAGGACAAGAGTAGCCTTCTCTTTATTTGGGGTCTCATGGACCAAGGAGAACCCCTTGTCACACTTCTTAAAAATGCACAATAATTGTATAGTTATTATCATCACAACAACAATCAGAAGTCATTTGTTCTTTACATACATTTTGATAATGATTGAATTTCATATCTTATAAAGGACTTTCTTCATTCCAGGTAGATAGTGAGATATATAAGATTTCCATTTAATATTTTCTTGACGTTGAGAGAGTCTGTCTGGCTTCTAAAATATATCCCTCCCCTCTATAAGAAAACATTTCTTAATGATTAAAGATGTACTGATACAACAAATAGTAAACAACCAAATATAAAAAGCAGAGACCACCTGGTCCTCCTGGGCCACAATACAATAGTATGAGAGCCTCCAACTAGAAAAACAAGGTATCTAGGAAATATAAATAGAGAGAGAGAGAAAAGGAGAAAGAGAGAGCAAAAGGGAGCTTCTCAGGTTGCTTGGCATGTAGAACCATGCAGGGCTCCGGGATTGGAAGGGTGGGGGAGGGGCAGGGTTCTCTCTCTGCTCTGTCTCTCCCCCCTCTCTCTTGCACTGTCTCCCCGCAGCAATAAAGAGGAAGCAGGGGAAATACAAACAAAGACGCGGCCCAACGGCTCTCTCACCGCAGCGCCAGGAAACACGGCAGGGTTAGAGAAGAGAAGAGAAGGGGGAGGGGAGAGAAAGATGGAGCGGGAGAAGGGGGGAAGGGAGAGAGAGGAGGGAAGGGAGGGAGAGAAGGAGGGAGAAAAAGGAGAGGAATGGAGAGGAGAGAAGGAGAGGAGGGAAGACAAAGGAAGAGAGGAGGATGAGGAGAAGGACACCAGCTCACAGCAGGTGTGCTCCAGCAGGCAGGCAGTCTTCTATTCTAGAACAGCTCAATGCTGCCTGCTTCCTTCCTTCAGCCCTCCTGAGCACACACACACAGAAATAGGAGGACTCAATGATCCACAGTATATGGTCAATTTCTCTGCCTTTATATTTATATATAATTTTCTTGGACACTCAAGCTACTTACTGTATGTTGTTTGACTCTGATAGGGAATCACATGCAAACTTCATGTGCCGACTTCGCGTTCCTAGGAAACTATGCAGTATTTTGTTTTTTTAATGTATTATTTCTTACATTGTTACCCCAGGACATATTAGGTTTTATTACATACAGTCGGGAGTAACTATTGGATATCAGAGCAACATCAACTCACTAACATTACGACCAGGAATACACCTTTCCTGAAGCGGATCCTCGGTTTGGTCCACCACCCAGGACAATGGATCGGATCCCAGCCGTCGACCCAAAACAACAGCGCCGTAGAAGGGGCAGACGGAGCGGTCTTCTGGTCAGGCTCGATAGACGGGCACATCGTGCACCGCTCCCGAATATACTACTAGCCAATGTCCAGTCTCTTCACAACAAGGTAGACGAAATTCGAGCAAGGGTTGCCTTCCAGAGAGACATCAGAGATTGTAACATTCTCTGTATCATGGAAACATGGCTCACTCGGGATACATTGTCAGAGTCGGTACAGCCACCTGGTTTCTTCAAGCATCGCGCCGACAGAAACAAACATCTCTCTGGTAAGAAGAAGGGCGGGAGTGTATGTCTTATGATTAACGAGACATGGTGTGATCATAACAACATACAGAAACTCAAGTCCTTTTGTTCACCTGACCTAGAATTCCTTACATTCAAATGCAGACTGCATTATCTACCAAGAGAATTCTCTTCAATTATAATCACAGTCGTGTACATCCCCCCAGTCAGACACATCGACGGCTCTGAAAGAACTTCATTGGACTATGTAAACTGGAAGCCACATATCTTGAAGCTGCATTTATTGTTGCTGGGGATTTTAACAAGGCTCATCTGAAAACAAGGCTCCCTACATTTTATCAGCATATCGAATCTGCTACCAGGGCTGGCAAAACCCTGGATCATTGTTACTCTAACTTCCGCGAAGCATACAAAGCCCTCCCCCGCACTCCTTTCGTAAAATCTAACCACGACTCCATTTTGTTGCTCCAAGCCTATAGACAGAAACTAAAACAGGAAACGCCCATGCTCAGGTCTGTTCAATGCTGGTCCGACCAATCGGATTCCACGCTTCAAGATTGCTTCGATCACGTGGACTGGGATATGTTCCACATAGCGTCGGACAATAACATTGAAGAATACGCTGATTCGGTGAGCGAGTTTATTAGCAAGTGCATCAGTAATGTTGTACCCACAGCGACTATTAAAACCTTCCCCAACCAGAAACCGTGGATTGATGGCAGCATTCGTGCAAAACTGAAAGCGCGAACCACTGCTTTTAATCAGGGCAAGGTGACCCGGAAACATGACCGAATACAAACAGTGTAGCTATTCCCTCCGCAAGGCAATCAAACAAGCTAAGCGTCAGTATAGAGACAAAGTAGAGTCACAATTCAACGGTTCAGAGGTATGTGGCAGGGTCTACAGTCAATCAGGGACAACAACAACAAAAAACAGCCCTGTCGCGGACCACGATATCTTGCTTCAAGACAATCTGAGCAACTTCTTTGCTCGCATTGAGGACAATACAGTGCCACCGACACGGCCCGCTACCAAAACCTGCGGGCTCTCCTTCACTGCAGTCAACGTGAGTAAAACATTTAAAAGTGTTAACCCTCACAAGGCTCCCTAGCCGCATCCTCAGAGCATGCACAGACCAGCTGGCTGGTGTGTTTATGGACATATTCAATCAATCCTTATCCCAGTCTGCTGTTCCCACATGCTTCAAGAGGGCCACCATTGTTCCTGTTCCCAAGAAAGCTAAGGTAACTGAGCTAAATGACTATCGTCCCTTAGCACTCACTTCCGTCATCATGAAGTGCTTTGACCATGACACCTCCACCCTACCTGACACCCTAGACCCACTCCAATTTGCTTACTGCCCCAAAAGGTCCACAGACGACGCAATCGAAATCACACTGCACACTGCCCTAACCCATCTGGACAAGAGGAATGCCTATGTAAGAATGCTGTTCATCGACTACAGCTCAGCATTTAACACCATAGTACCCTCCAAACTCGTCATTACGCTCGTGACCCTGGGTCTCGACCCCGCCCTGTGCAACTGGGTCCTGGACTTCCTGATGGGCCGCCCCCAGGTGGTGAGGGTAGGAAACAACATCGCCACCCCGCTGATCCTCAACACTAAACCCCACAAGGGTGCGTTCTCAGTCCTCTCCTGTACTCCCTGTTCACCCATGACTGCGTGGCTATACACGCCTCCAACTCAATCATCAAGTTTGTAGACGACACTACAGTGGTAGGCTTGATTACCAACAACAATGAGACGGCCTACAGGGAGGAGGTGAGGGCCCTCGGAGTGTGATGTCAGGAAAATTACATTACATTACATTTAAGTCATTTGGCAGACGCTCTTATCCAGAGCGACTTACAAATTGGTGAATTCACCTTATGACATCCAGTGGAACAGCCACTTTACAATAGTGCATCTAAATCATTTAAGGGGGGGTGAGAAGGATTACTTTATCCTATCCTAGGTATTCCTTAAAGAGGTGGGGTTTCAGGTGTCTCCGGAAGGTGGTGATTGACTCCGCTGTCCTGGCGTCGTGAGGGAGTTTGTTCCACCATTGGGGGGCCAGAGCAGCGAACAGTTTTGACTGGGCTGAGCGGGAACTGTACTTCCTCAGTGGTAGGGAGGCGAGCAGGCCAGAGGTGGATGAACGCAGTGCCCTTGTTTGGGTGTAGGGCCTGATCAGAGCCTGGAGGTACTGCGGTGCCGTTCCCCTCACAGCTCCGTAGGCAAGCACCATGGTCTTGTAGCGGATGCGAGCTTCAACTGGAAGCCAGTGGAGAGAGCGGAGGAGCTGGGTGACGTGAGAGAACTTGGGAAGGTTGAACACCAGACAGGCTGCGGCGTTCTGGATGAGTTGTAGGGGTTTAATGGCACAGGCCATATAACCTCAGGAAACAGCAGAGGGAGCAGCTCCCTATCCACATTGTCGGGAAAGTAGTGGAGAAGGTGGAGAGTTTTAAGTTCCTCGGCATACACATCACGGACAAACTGAAATGGTCCACCCACACAGACAGCGTGGTGAAGAAGGCGCAGCAGCGCCTCTTCAACCTCAGGAGGCTGAAGAAATTCAGATGCACAATCGAGAGCATCCTGTCGGGCTGTAGCACCACCTGGTACGGCAACTGCTCCACCCACAACCGTAAGACTCTCCAGAGGGTAGTGAGGTCTGCACAACACATCACCGGGGGCAAACTACCTGCCCTCCAGGACACCTACACCACCCGATGTCACAGGAAGGCCAAAAAGATAATCAAGGATAACAACCACCCGGGCCACTGCCTGTTTACCCCACTATCATCCAGAAGGCGAGGTCAGTACAGATTCATCAAAGCTGGGACCGAGTGACTGAAAAACAGCTTCTATCTCAAGGCCATCAGACTGTTAAACAGCCATCACTAAAATTGAGTGGCTGCTGCCAACATACTGACTCAACTCCAGCCACTTTAATAATAAAAAATTGAATGTAATAAATGTATCACTAGCCACTATAAACAATGCCACTTCATATAATGTTTACATGCCCTACATTACTCATCTCATATGTATATACTGTACTCTATACCATCTACTGCATCTTGCCTATGCCGTTCGGCCATCACTCATCCATGTATTTTTATGTACATATTCTTAGTCATACCTGTACACTTGTGTGTATAAGGTAGTTGGTGTGAAATTGTTCGATTCCTTGTTAGATATTACTGCGTGGTCGGGAACTAGAAGCACAAGCATTTCGCTACACCCGCATTAACATCTGCTGACCATGTGTATGTGACAAATAAAATGTTATTTGATCATTTGATTTGACATGGGCTGCTGACTCTTGTTGCGGAGGTGACGTGCTGTTTTCACCATGCATACTCCCCTCCTCCACTCCCTTCCTCCCCATTCCTTGTACTTTCGCTTTATCTTACATGGAATGAACAGGGCTGTACTCCATACACGTGCCACTGCCAACCTGCCCCTTTCCTCTCCAAGGAGAACCCGGAACGAGCTCCTCAAATCCATTAGGGAAGCAACAAGACAATATAGACTCAAACATGAATTGATGTTCGACAACTCAATTCAAACAACTCAATTCACACAATGAAAGACTAATGATCCTCTGTGACTGTGTCGAGCTCTCTGCTAAAGTATTTTGAATTATTTTATTTTGACAGGAGTAATTATAGAATTTTGCAAAACATCTATTTACTTTAGGGGAAGCCAGCATCCAAACATTTTTCCTTTCTAATTCGCAAGTGGCTGAAACCAGAGATCTGTCTGTAATGACGAGATGCTCATGTCTCCACCTTAACAATGTGAGTCGTTGTCCCAAAGGTGGGAATGGAGGTGACAAACTTAGGTCTGATGTGTCTTTCTGTCAGCGTGCGTCTTGGTCAAATAAATAAATTAGCAATATTTTACTTGGACGCGGAAGGAGGTATGGTAGGGCGGGCAAGGCCCCCTAGGGTCCGCCCATAATGCCGGCCTTGAATAGAGAGAGTCACGAGATTTAAGTTCCTCTGCGTCCACATCAATGGGGACTTGTGATGGACCAATAACACTACCGCAGCACCGGCGAGAGCGTCCTTACTGGTTGCATCACGCCCTGATGAAGGCATTGGGACCGTGCTCCAACCCATCCAGGACAGCTACTCGAAGCAGTGCCTGAGGAAGGAACACAGCATCACCAAGGACCCCACACACCCCAGCCACTAGCTGTTCTCTCCCTTACCGTAGGGCAGATGGTATCGGAGCATGAGGTCTGATACCAACAGGCTCAGAGAGAGTTTCTATCTACAAGCCATCAGACTGCTGAACGCATGAACTGGACTGACCACCTGCTCTAATTCTCAGCACCTTTGCACATACCCACACAGACATACACACAAACCCCCACACATATATATACAGTACCAGTCAAAAGTTTGGACACACTTACTCATGCTCAGGTTTTTCTTAATTTTTTACAATTTTCTACATCGTAGTTTATTATAGCGAAGACATCAAAACTATGAAATAACACATATAGAATCATGTAGTAACCAAAAAAAGTGTTAAACAAAGATTTGAGATTCCTCAAAGTAGCCATGCTTTGCCTTGATGACAGCTTTGGACACTCTTGGCATTCTCTCAACCAGCTTGATGAAGTGAACCTGGAGTGCATTTCAATTAACAAATGTACCATGTTAAAAGTACAGTTTTGGAATTTCTTTCCTTCTTAATGCGTTTGAGCCAATCAGTTGTGTTGTGACAGGGTAGGGGTGGTATACAGAAGATAGCCCTGTTTGGTAAAATATAAAGTCCATATCATTGCAAAAACAGCTCATATAAGCAAAGATAAATGACAGTCCATTATTACTTTAAGACATGAAGGTCATGAAGGTCAGTCAATACAGAACATTTCAAGAACAAGAACTAATCTTCTGCAGCGGTAACTCTGGGTCTTCCTTTCCTGTGGCGGTCCTCATGAGAGCCAGTTTCATCATAGCCCTTGATGGTTTTTGCAACTTCAAGTGCAGTTGCAAAAACCATCAATATATATATATATATATATATATATATATATATATATATATATATATATATATACTAATGCTACACACACATCACAACTGCTGCTACCAGACTCTTCTTGTACTGCTCAATGTATACACTTGCCCCAGAGAGATAACAGATAAAATGGTGGTGTTTGGAGAGAGAGAGAGAGAGAGAGAGAGAGAGAGAACAGATAAAAGGGTGGAGTCTGGAGAGAGAGAGAGACAAAACAGATAAAAGGGCGGAGTCTGGAGAAACAGCATTCCATGAATGTTAAGAATAGCATGGTGCTGGACTGGACCCTATGCTCTCAGCTAAAGTCCAACCACTAGAGTTCAGAAAACAGAGAGTGAGAGAAAGAAAGAAAGAGAGAGAGAGAGCGAGAGAGCGACAGAGAGAGGTTTTCAGGTCTGCGGTCCACTCACCAACCAAGAACTCACAAAATGGGACAAATACCAAATTGAGACTGCATGCAGAATTCCTCCAAGTTCAACGTTAAACACCAAATAATGCATGCAGACCAGAATTAGGAAGATTCCCGCAAATGATCAAAATCCAGAAAAAAAGAATAAATTCTACACCCACCTAAAAGCCATCACCTACAGAGAGATGAACCTTGAGAGGAGTCCCCTCAGCATGTTGGTCCTGGGGCTCTGTTCACAAACATAAACAGACCCTATAGAGCCCCAGGACAGCAACACAATGAAACTTAACTAAATATTGAGAAAACAAAATTATAATTACTTGACACATTGGAAAGTATCAATAAAAAACAGAGCAAACTGTAATGTTAATTGGCTCTAAACAGAGAGTACACAGTAGCAGAATGTCTGACCACTGTGACTGACCCAAACTTAAGGAAAGCTTTGACTATGTACAGACTCAGTGAGCAAAGCCTTGCTATCAGGAGAGGCTGCTATAGGCAGACCTGGCTCTCAAGAGAAGACAGGCTATGTGCACATAGCTCACAAAATGAGGTGGAAACCGCGCCGTACTTCCTAACCACTTACTAACCTTCCTAACCTTGGATTTGAAAACAAATCCAATGTTGATACACTCCCATATCTATTGGGTGAAATGCCAGTTTTCCACCACAGCAGCAAGATTTGTGACCTTTTGCCACAAGAAAAGGGCAACCAGTGAAGCACAAACACCATTGTAAATACAAACTATATTTATCTGTTTATTTATTTTCCCTTTCGTACTATTTGCACGTTGTTACAACACTGTACATAGCCAATAATAAATATAACATTTGGAATGTCTATATTCTTTTAAAACATCTGTGAGTATAATGTTTAATGATAATTTCTGATTGTTTATTTCCCTTGTTTATTGCCTATTTCACTTGCTTGGCAATGTAAACATATGTTTCCCATGCCAATACAGCCCTTTGAATGGAATTGAGAGAGACAGAGTATCATACCACTCTGCCAAAGCTTAAAGTCTGCTAGGTTTGTTGGCGAATCTGAGCTATCTTTCATTTCCTCGGATTAGGAAACAAAATATGGTTGTGAGGAATCTCAGGCGAGTTGTTTTTCACTCCCATGTACAGACACCCATCATACACACACAGTCACGTAGTCACAGCGTTACTCACAGTCAGTCAGTCAAACCAGGAAGTTACAGACATGACTGTCTGACCAACACCTTCCTGTCCCCTCTATTGATAGACACATGTTTTCTATCCCTCGCTTATATGATCTACATCAACCCTTCTATTTGAACTATCAAACGATGTCTGTTGGAATAATAAGGAAGAAGTAAGACCCTGATGCAAATGAAATATTGACTGTAGTGCATATTTCTTAACTTCTTGTATTCATACTTTTTGGGGATGGTAAACATTTTGCATTTTCTCCTGGGGATTATAAACTTGGTAGTTCAAGCTCTGAATGCTGATTGGCTGACAGCCCTGGTATATCAGACCGTATACCATGGGTATTTTTTAATTTTTTTTTAAATTCACCTTTATTTAACCAGGTAGGCAAGTTGAGAACAAGTTCTCATTTACAATTGCGACCTGGCCGAGATAAAGCAAAGCAGTTCGACACATACAACAACACAGAGTTACACGTGGAGTAAAACAAACATACAGTCAATAATACAGTATAAACAAGTCTATATACGATGTGAGCAAATGAGGTGAGAAAAGGGAGGTAAAGGCAAAAAAAGGCCATGGTGGCAAAGTAAATACAATATAGCAAGTAAAACACTGGAATGGTAGATTTGCTATGGAAGAATGTGCAAAGTAGAAATAAAAATAATGGGGTGCAAAGGAGCAAAATAAATTAATTAATTAAATACAGTAGGGAAAGAGGTAGTTGTTTGGGCTAAATTATAGGTGGGCTATGTACAGGTGCAGTAATTTGTGAGCTGCTCTGACAGTTGGTGCTTAAAGCTAGTGAGGGAGATAAGTGTTTCCAGTTTCAGAGATTTTTGTAGTTCGTTCCAGTCATTGGCAGCAGAGAACTGGAAGGAGAGGCGGCCAAAGAAAGAATTGGTTTTGGGGGTGACTAGAGAGATATACCTGCTGGAGCGTGTGCTACAGGTGGGAGATGCTATGGTGACCAGCGAGCTGAGATAAGGGGGGACTTTGGGTTTGGCGACGAGTATGAAGCGAGGGCCAGCCAACAAGAGCGTACAGGTCGCAATGGTGGGTAGAATATGGGGCTTTGGTGACAAAGCGGATAGCACTGTGATAGACTGCATCCAATTTGTTGAGTAGGGTATTGGAGGCTATTTTGTAAATGACATCGCCAAAGTCGAGGATTGGTAGGATGGTCAGTTTTACAAGGGTATGTTTGGCAGCATGAGAGAAGGATGCTTTGTTGCGAAATAGGAAGCCAATTCTAGATTTAACTTTGGATTGGAGATGTTTGATATGGGTCTGGAAGTAGAGTTTACAGTCTAACCAGACACCTAAGTATTTGTAGTTGTCCACGTATTCTAAGTCAGAGCCGTCCAGAGTAGTGATGTTGGACAGGCGGGCAGGTGCAGGTAGCGATCGGTTGAAGAGCATGCATTTAGTTTTACTTGTATTTAAGAGCAATTGGAGGACACGGAAGGAGAGTTGTATGGCATTGAAGCTTGCCTGGAGGGTTGTTAACACAGTGTCCAAAGAAGGGCCAGAAGTATACAGAATGGTGTCGTCTGCGTAGAGGTGGATCAGAGACTCACCAGCAGCAAGAGCGACCTCATTGATGTATACAGAGGAGAGAGTCGGTCCAAGAATTGAACCCTGTGGCACCCCCATTGAGACTGCCAGAGGTCCGGACAGCAGACCCTCCGATTTGACACACTGAACTCTATCAGAGAAGTAGTTGGTGAACCAGGCGAGGCAATCATTTGAGAAACCAAGGCTGTCGAGTCTGCCGATGAGGATGTGGTGATTGACAGAGTCGAAAGCCTTGGCCAGATCAATGAATACGGCTGCACAGTAATGTTTCTTATCGATGGCGGTTAAGATATCATTTAGGACCTTGAGCGTGGCTGAGGTGCACCCATGACCAGCTCTGAAACCAGATTGCATAGCAGAGAAGGTATGGTGAAATGGTCGGTAATCTGTTTGTTGACTTGGCTTTCGAAGACCTTAGAAAGGCATGGTAGGATAGATATAGGTCTGTAGCAGTTTGGGTCAAGAGTGTCCCCCCCTTTGAAGAGGGGGATGACCGCAGCTGCTTTCCAATCTTTGGGAATCTCAGACGACATGAAAGAGAGGTTGAACAGGCTAGTAATAGGGGTGGCAACAATTTCGGCAGATAATTTTAGAAAGAAAGGGTACAGATTGTCTAGCCCGGCTGATTTGTAGGGGTCCAGATTTTGCAGCTCTTTCAGAACATCAGCTGAATGGATTTGGGAGAAGGAGAAATGGGGAAGGCTTGGGCGAGTTGCTGTGGGGGGTGCAGTGCTGTTGACCGGGGTAGGAGTAGTCAGGTGGAAAGCATGGCCAGCCGTAGAAAAATGCTTATTGAAATTCTCAATTATGGTGGATTTATCAGTGGTGACAGTGTTTCCTATCTTCATTGCAGTGGGCAGCTGGGAGGAGGTGTTCTTATTCTCCATGGACTTTACAGTGTCCCAGAACTTTTTTGAGTTAGTATGGCAGGAAGCAAATTTCTGCTTGAAAAAGCTAGCCTTGGCTTTTCTAACTGCCTGTGTATAATGGTTTCGAGCTTCCCTGAACAGCTGCATATCACGGGGGCTGTTCAATGCTAATGCAGAACGCCATAGGATGTTTTTGTGTTGGTTAAGGGCAGTCAGGTCTGGGGAGAACCAAGGGCTATATCTGTTCCTGGTTCTAAATTTCTTGAATGGGGCATGTTTATTTAAGATGGTTAGGAAGGCATTTAAAAAAAATATCCAGGCATCTTCTACTGACAGGATGAGATCAATATCCTTCCAGGATACCCCGGCCAGGTCGATTAGAAAGGCCTGCTCGCTGAAGTGTATCAGGGAGCGTTTGACAGTGATGAGTGGAGGTCGTTTGACCGCTGACCCATTACGGATGCAGGCAATGAGGCAGTGATCGCTGAGATCTTGGTTGAAGACAGCAGAGGTGTATTTAGAGGGCAAGTTGGTTAGGATGATATCTATGAGGGTGCCCGTGTTTAAGGCTTTGGGGAGGTACCTGGTAGGTTCATTGATAATTTGTGTGAGATTGAGGGCATCAAGTTTAGATAGAAGGATGGCTGGGGTGTTAAGCATGTTCCAGTTTAGGTCGCCTAGCAGCACGAGCTCTGAAGATAGATGGGGGGCAATCAGTTCACATATGGTGTCCAGAGCACAGCTGAGGGCAGAGGGTGGTCTATAGCAGGCGGCAATGGTGAGAGACTTGTCTTTAGAGGTGGATTTTTAAAAGTAGAAGTTCAAATTGTTTGGGTACAGACCTGGATAGTAGGACAGAACTCTGCAGGCTATCTTTGCAGTAGATTGCAACAATGACAAAACATCCATTTTTGTACTGCTCTAGTTACATTGGTAAGCTGTTTATAATAGCAATAAGGCACCGCGGGGGGATAGGGGTATATGGCCAATATTCCATGGATAAGGGCTGTATCCAGGCACTCATTGCTTCATGCCTAAGAACAGCCCTTAGCCGTTCTATGTTGGCCATATACCACACCCCCTCAAGCCTTATTGCTTAATAATAATGAAACAGACAACTCCAGCCTGATGTTGGTAAGACAGGCCAGGCCTAGTGAAGGCAGGGTGGAGGGCCATCCTAACCTCGAAGGACAACTATGTGGGTGGCTAATGACAGGCAAATGTAGTCGTTGAAGAACAACCAGCACTGACCAGGAGACACAGGAATCTACTGAGAGGTGATGGTGGCCCTTCCCTCACTAACGGAAACACACACACATCCAGTAAACAACACTTGCTCCAGTCCCTCTTACCTGGAGCAGCAGGTGGGTTGCCCCTCCCCCAGGCGGGATGGAGAGAGAGGAGTGTGTGCGTGTGTATTTGTGTGCGCCTGTCCCTGCATGTCTGAGTGTGTGTGTTACTTTCAGAGAGCTAAAGAGGTGGGCCTATTGTGTGTCCCAGACAGAGGAGAATAGTATAAGCCAGTGATGTATTGTATTGACCTCTGATGAGAAGAAACAACACTGACTCATTATGTGTTACCTCACCTCTCCACTTCTCCTCCTCTCTACTCCACCTACATATCAGCTACAGAAGAGCAGTTAGCACCTCTCCTCCACGCCTGTGTGTGTGTGTGTGTGTGTGTGTGTGTGTGTGTGTGTGTGTGTGTGTGTGTGTGTGTGTGTGTGTGTGTGTGTGTGTGTGTGTGTGGTGGTTTTCCTGAGGTGATGATAGAAGGACGGGGTTAGTGGTATGTTACGATCTAAACAGCACAACTGGAAAACTACTCATATCCTCTATACACAGAGAGAGAGAGAGATCTACAGAGAGATGAACATGGAGAAGAGTACCCTAAGCATGCTGGTCCCAGGGCTCTGTTCACAAGCACAAACAGACCACACAGTGCCCCAGGACAGCAACACAATTAGACCCAACCAAATAATAATTAAAAAATATAATTAACAGAAATAATTAACAAAAAAACAGAGCAAACTAGAATGCTATTTGGCCCTTAACAGAGAGTACACAGCGGCAGAATACCTGACCGCCGTGACTGACCCAAACTTAAGGAAAGCTTTGACTATGTACAGACTCAGTGAACATAGCCTTGCTATTGAGAAAGGCCGCCGAAGGTAGATCTGGCTCTCAAGAGAAGACAGGCTATGTGCACACTGCCCACAAAATGAGGTGGAAACTGAGCTACACTTCCTAACCTCCTGCCAAATGTATGACCATATAAGAGACACATATTTCACTCAGATAACACAGACCAACAAAGAATTCGAAAACATATCAAATTTTGATAAACTCATATCTATTGGTTGAAATACCACAGTGTGCCATCGCAGCAGCAAGATTTGTGACCTGTTGCCACAAGAAAAGGGCAACACACACACACCTATATTTATGCTTATTTACTTTTCCTTTTGTACTTTTGCACATCATTACAACACTGTATTTAAACATCATTACAACACATTTGAAATGTATTTATTCTTTTGGAACTTTTGTGAGTCTAATGTTTACTGTTAATTGTTGTTTATTATCTATTTCACTTGCTTTGGCAATGTAAACAGATGTTTCCCATGCCAATAAAGCCCTTAAAGAGAGAAAGAGAGAGAGGAACATTCACACTGCTAGCTAGAGTATAGTCACAGCTTCCCATAACTAACATACCATTTATTCTGCCACTACATGGATATAAGCACATATTTTATTTTATGTAAGTGCCAATTTATTGCAATGCCCTTTTTAACAAGTCTATTTCCTTCTGCCGATCTCTCCCTGCATAAGGGCAAGTTTAAGCCTTTGTCCCAAATGGCACCCTATTTCCTATGGGCCCTGATCAAAAGTAGTGCACTATGTAGAGAATAGGGCGCCACTTGGGATGTAACCAGCAGCCCGAGCAGTCTATTGTGATTGGCCTTGCGTATGGCACTTTGGTTGTGCAAGCAATAATTGCTTTGGCTAAAATGGCATTAATTGTGTTTGGGCAACACATAAAGCCATTGAAAAGTTTATTGGAATATGAATACAAAGAAATAGTGTGAACAAGGGGATGTGTGGGCCCGGACAGACAGAGGTGGGGGGAGGGGGGGCGTGTGTCTGTGAGAAAGATGACTTAGAATGCAATGAGTAATGTGAAGCCTGGATAATACAGTGAGAGAATATATAGGGCACGACAGAGAAACCGGGGAGCGAGAAAGGGGGAGGGATAGAGACCAGGGGAGAAAGAGAGAGAGAGGGGGAGGGAGAGAGACCAGGGGAGAAAGAGAGAGAGAGGGGGATTGAGAGAGACCAGGGGAGAAAGAGAGAGAGAGGGGGAGGGAGAGAGACCAGGGGAGAAAGAGAGAGAGATGAGGAGGGATAGAGACCAGGGGAGAAAGAGAGAGAGAGAGGAGGAGGGAGAGAGACCAGGGGAGAAAGAGAGAGAGAGAGGAGGAGGGAGAGAGACCAGGGGAGAAAGAGAGAGAGAGGGGGATTGAGAGAGACCAGGGGAGAAAGAGAGAGAGAGGGGGAGGGAGAGAGACCAGGGGAGAAAGAGAGAGAGAGGGGGATTGAGAGAGACCAGGGGAGAAAGAGAGAGAGAGGGGGAGGGAGAGAGACCAGGGGAGAAAGAGAGAGAGAGGAGGAGGGATAGAGACCAGGGGAGAAAGAGAGAGAGAGAGGAGGAGGGAGAGAGACCAGGGGAGAAAGAGAGAGAGGGGGAGGGAGAGAGACCAGGGGAGAAAAAGAGAGGGGGGGAGAGAGACCAGGGGAGAAAGAGAATGAGAGGAGGAGGGGTAGAGACCAGGGGAGAAAGAGAGAGAGGGGGGAGGGATAGAGACCAGGGGAGAAAGAGAGACAGAGGGGAGGGATAGAGACAGGGAGAAAGAGAGAGAGAGGGAGAGGGATAGAGACCAGGGGAGAAAGAGAGAGAGGGGGGGAGGGAGAGAGACCAGGGGAGAAAGAGAGAGAGAGGAGGAGGGAGAGAGACCAGGGGAGAAAGAGAGAGAGGGGGAGGGAGAGAGACCAGGGGAGAAAGAGAGAGAGGGGGGATAGAGACCAGGAGAGAAAGAGAGAGAGAGGGAAGGTGAGAGAGATAGGAAGGGGAGAGAGGGGGAGGGAGAGAGAGGGAAGGTGAGAGAGATAGGAAGGGGAGAGAGGGGGAGGGAGAGAGAGGGAAGGCGAGAGAGATAGGAAGGGGAGAGAGGGGGAGGGAGAGAGGGGGAAGGTGAGATAAATAGGAAGGGGAGAGAGGGGGAGGGAGAGAGAGGGAAGGTGAGAGAGATAGGAAGGGGAGAGAGGGGGAGGGAGAGAGAAGGAAGGCGAGAGAGATAGGAAGGGGAGAGAGGGGGAGGGAGAGAGAGGGAAGGCGAGAGAGATAGGGAGGGAATAGAGAGAGGGGAGAGGGAGAGAATGAGTCCAGTGCCGTATCCGTTCTTACAGTAATTGCTCTTTTTGTTCGAGCAGAGTAATATAAACAAATTCTATACATTCACATCTTTGCATATAGGCCATTTATCATTAACTCCATCTCAGATAAGAAACAAACTAATTGGTCACTTCTCAAATGGTCACTTCTTAGATGCAATTCACATCTGGGAGAATGCTTAGTTATAAAAGTATATAGAAAAGATGTTACGATCTGATGATGTATTCTAAATAGACAAGACAGATTGATGGTTTTTACCAATGATGTCATTAAAAGAAACCACATATAACATTAATTGTCTGAATGTGAGATTCTAGACTTCTTGATATTTTAGTCTCTTTGCTCTGATTGGACCCATTACAATCCTCAGAAGACAATATGAGGCTAAATTTACCAGGTTATTACATCATGCAACCCCAAGCAGGTTCCAGCTGCACATGCTGATCCACACTTGACTTGACACCATTCAACCAATTAACAGGGAGCTGGATGATAAATGTTTCTCCCCTCAACACATGTGAAGAGACACTAAACTCAGGTCAAAGGCCCCCAATTCGATGGGCCCACATTGGACTCGAGCGACTACAACACTGAGGTTAATGGACAATCAAAAACAAAAAACATTTATTTTTATTTTTTAACTGCCTCCAAATAAGATGTCATATTTGGACACATTTTTGCGAATCAAATGTAATGTTATTTGTCACATGCTCAGTAAGAAATACAATTTGATTTGATTCAACAAGCTGTACTAGTGGGTTGATAGCGTAAAAGGCCCTACGTCAGTGCTAGACCTTGCAGGGGGGGCATTAATTTGCATTGTAAATAATGACATCAGTTTAGAAGAGGGCACTCCCTTCTCTCCTCTCTCTCTCACACTTCTCTTATATCACAGTGGAGACCAGAAAGACCACAGAGTCAAGACCTCTCTGCAGGGGGCCTGGCACACACACACACACACACACACACACACACACACACACACACACACACACGCACGCACGCACACGCACGCACGCACACACACGCACGCACACACACACACACACACACACACACACACACACACACACACACACACACACACACACACACACACACACACACACACACACACACACACACACACACACACACACACTTTTGTGCTAAAGAGAATGTGTCCTATTCTTGGGCCCCAGAGTTGTCCAGACTCCCAGCCTCTCTGTCTATTTGGCAGTTAAGCCTTTGTGCTCTGTTCTGCTCCAGGGCTGAGGAGAGGACACTGAAGAAGATGGTCTACTCTAGTCCTTCTCTATGAAAGCACCATAACTAGCTCAGTAGATTTAAAGGGAGAGCGCCGAGTCAATCATTGTGCCTGTAGATTAGACAGTCACCCTCTTCTTCTGCGGTTTTCGTTCAACCATCTTATTCTATGGTTTCTGTTTCTCTTAAACCACGGTGCACTGAGCTGAGCGTGGTGTCATGTCGTTAGCACATGCTTCATGCCAGCATGCTCTTTCTCTCTGGGGAGGTTGCTGTTCACATGCATTTGTATCGCCAGGCTGTTTCTCTCTGCAACAACACATTTGCATAGCACGCACCAGAGCCTACCGTTGTCTGTCTCTAATAGCCAGCTCTGATTTGATTCTGTGACTGTAATCTGAAATTCATAGTGAAATTAATTAGGCATTCAAATTGTAATTCTTAAACATACGGTAAGCCTTCATGAAACTAGACTAATTTGTAACATGGAGAATGTTGTAAAACATGAATTATATGTCTATTATATAAGCTATTTGTTGATGAAAGTATTACAGATATGATGATTGTTCACATATATAGTCCACCTGTATCATAACTATATAAGTAGCCTATTGAGATGTTTGTAAAATGCACTCTCTGCTCTCTGTTGATCCCATATCCTTTACTAGCCACCATATTTGGCCCCTAGTAGGCTACAAAATATATAGGGCCACAACAAGTACATGTTCAATCAAAGGAGTCTATGATACATAAGGCCAACATTCAAAAACATGTCTGTATCAGTTAATGAATTGTCCAACGTGCGCCAAGTCTGTACTAGGGTCACAAGGCGAGCCAATCGAAACAAAGGATACAGAGACGACAGTAGCTCCACCTCTCCCTCTTTCCAACTCCGCTGGTTGGTTTATACATGTATATAATCCCAGAGTTGACCCAGAAAAGTAACTCCGGTGACGGTGACACGTACTAGAAACTCATCTCGCTCGCTCCACAGTGCACTAATTCGATGAAATACATGTATCTGGAGCATCGCCTTTGGAAGTAAAGACGGAAATCCAATACCAGAAGCAGAACTCAATAGAACTTCAGGGCAAGGACAATTAGCTGGTAAGCGTTGTCTAGTGAAGGGGACAGTCATTGCAGAGAGAGAGATTGGAATTGAATTAAAGAGAGAGAGAGAGAGACCGTGTCATATTGCTGAGCGAAGGTAGGAGAACCATTGTTCGGTTGATTTTGTTTTTATTTGCGATTTCTTACGTACCCGATTGTTCAGACACCCGCAATATTGCAGTGATACTGTATAATAAATTACTAAACGATTGAATTGTATATATTGAAAAATCGAGTTTATTTAAACGGGATTATTATTTTTGTTGTTATGTGGTATACGTTTTTTAAATGTATTTTACTGTTCAATGAAATCGGCCCCTATGCAAATCCCTACACTACACGGCTAAAAGCTTTAGAATGTTGTGTAATAATTAGTCTTCAAGAAAATACCTCGATAATTATTTGTTGCTTCCCATTTAGCCTTTTGCTAAATGAGGCATAGACGGAATTAATGTTAAGATCCCTAAATGTTTACGCGTGCATAGCCCAAATACAATTGTATGGATTTTGTCCGACTGTTGACAATACCAATCCACTGTGTTTTCCATCTAAATGATTGAGGTTTTAGAAACGATTGCATCGGATCGTAGTTTTTTATTTTTTATTGCTAAAGCACAAAGAGGTTTGAACGGAAACCTTAGCGCCAGGGGCACTGGAGTTCATCTTTGGGGAAAAGAGAAGAACGAAACACGGAATTCTTTGTTTTCAAGCAGACAGTGAAAAGACAGAGAGACATGTACAGAGCCACACTCCTATGGTATCCAAAGGGCTGCACCATCATATTGTGTTCATGCAGTGATAGAGACACGCAGGTTATTAACGATGGCATTCATTTTTAACCTTGCGTAATTGTGCGTGGGAAAATTATGCGTTGATGTGCCATTTTAATTCTGCTGTTACAGAGGTGCCACAAATACAGATTATGTTGTGAATTAATGAATCGTAGGACATTGTCTTTAATTTTTCTTTCCACTGTATTGTTCCCATAAGCAAAACATGTAATGACCATCTTGTCCATTCGTCACTGCCTAACGAAATGTTTGTAAACGTTGGTTTCCTTTCGCGCGGATGCATTTTACTGTCATAGTGCATGTAGCAACTTATTTATTACTATGTAACTACAGATTAAAATTCGACAAGCGATCCTCTGCGTCCTTTCAACGAAAAAGGTATGGCTGGTATTTCCCAACGTGCAATAGGCTAAATACTGGCAGCGGATACATGCAGTAGGCTATGCGTAATGTTTGTTGTGGTCAAAATTACAGTTAAACCAAAGTGTAAATGCCCCCTAAACGTCATCTGAATAGATGTCAAGGAATACTGACTCAACACTGTTTGAAATACTCATAGTGTACTGTCTATCGCTATTGAATTACTGTTAAAAGAACAGTCATGGTATAGGGCTGTGTTGGGAAATGTTATGTTCTCAGGGGGCTGTATCGCTCAGATGTATCTGATGATGTAGAGAAAGGGGGATACCTTATCTTCCGCATTTAACCAAACCCCTCTGAATCTGAGAGGCGCATGGGTTGTCTTAATCGACTTCTTCATTAACTGTCTTGCTCAAGGGCAGAACGGCATATTTTCCAACCTTGCTGGCTCAGGGATTCGAACCAGTGACCTTTTGGTTCCTGCCCGAATACCCCCAATCAATCCACTTATTCATCTATTCCACTACTGACAGTAACGGTTTCGATGTTTTTATACAGAGTCATCATCATAACTAACGTAAACATTGACCTTCCTCCTGCAGGGTGACAGAGAAGCCATGGCAGACCACATGATGATGCCCATGTCCCACGGCCCTGCAACGGCCCTCCACGGCTACAGGATGGGGGGTATGGGCGGCCCTCCTCAGCAATCCGTGCCCCAGCCTGGCCTCCGCACTCTCCCCAACGGCCAGGTCATGCACTACGGCAGGGTGCCGCAGACCTCCATGGAGGCCGCCATGAGGCAGCGACCCGGACTGGGGATGGTGGGGCCGGCTGGGATGAACGGTCAGGTGAACAGCCAGGTCAATGGGGCTCAGATGGGAGGACACCACCACCAGATGAACCAGATGATGTATAACCAACAACAACAGCATCAACAACAACAGCAACATCAACAACAACAGCAGCAGCACCACATGCAACAGCCCCAGCACCCCCAGCAACAGTACCACCCCAGTGGGCTCACCTCCCAGCAGCTCATGGCCTCCATGCACCTCCAGAAACTCAACACCCAATACCACGGACATCCACTGGGGCCGGTCCAGGGCCATCACATGGCCAACGGGGCTCAGTACAGAGTAGGGCCGGGTCAGCTGGCCAGCATGCAGCACATGGGTCAGGGTGGGCCAGGTATGGTGCTGGGACAGAATATGGACATAGACCTCATAGATGAGGAGGTTCTGACAGCGCTGGTGTTGGAGCTGGGTCTGGACCGGGTTCAGGAGCTCCCAGAACTGTTCCTGTGTCAGAACGAGTTTGACTTCATTCCTGACTTTGTTTCTATGAAACAGCAGCCGAGCACCGTGAGCTGCTGAGAGATACACAACAGCCAGATGAAGAAAGACGCTGTAAAAACAGGCCGGCGCCCAGAGAAAGACTGAACCACAAACTAGACTAGCTACAGCAGCACATACAAGAGGAGACAGACTCTCTCTCTGTTCTATCTGTGTGAGTTTAGGCTATCTGTCTGTGACCATGTATATTAGGCCTACAGAACACACCTGTGAATAGTAGGCCTACCTGTTTTTAAGATTTAATTGTAAGGACAGAAAGAGAGGAGAAAAAACAAAAGCTTGCTCTGCATCAGGCTGGCATGAGATCTGAGCTCAGTCAGCCCAGCCACAGGTTGGCGCTCTCTCTGACGCAGTGGCCTCTGTCTAGTCTGTACTGCCTTCCATCCTGCCTCTCGGCTGCCACCCATGTCATAGTGTCACTGTGTGTGCTGAGGTCTGTGGGATGATTGTAGACTCATTCAGCAGGATGGGAAGACGAGACAAACAAGCTGAGACAATACAAAGAAAGACTATCTTGCTTCACCTGGGACTACTAGATTCGATCTATGGCTTATAGAAATGTATTTATTTATGAATTCACCCCACCAAGTAGTTAGCGGACATTTGACAAATTGAGTTGTTAAAGAAGTTGGTGGTCTGATTATGAATTAGATTGTTGGGGAAAGAGTTGTTCAAAAAAAGATGCCTAACTATATTGTGTGTATGTTGAAGGCTGGTACTTCAAAACAGGCTTGGAGGATTTCTTCCTCGTTACCTTAACATTTCCTTTAGTAAGAGCCTGGGGTTATTTTTTTGGGGGGTGGATGGGGTTAGTCTCTGATTGGTTGGGAGTTAACTGTGTTAGCCTGGGGATCTGGTTCCTCTTCCTAACATCATCTGATGACATCATCAGAACATTCTATTTATCATTAGGCTGCAGTTATACGAAGCAATTTTCATGTAACTTTGGAAGCATGCAACTGACTTGCTTCTTTATCGCTTCGTGAAACACCCCCTGCAATTAACAAGCAACTCAGTTGTATCCAGTTGCAACGTTTCAACTTTTTCTACTTGTTGAAATCTAATCTCTACTATGAAATCAAGATGTAATGCAGCAGCTGACATTGGGTGAGTTTAGAATTCTCAAACCATATTGAATGACAAAACAAAAGCAGCTTCAATTTGATTGGCATTTGCATACAATTTAAATTGCATTTAAGTTGCTTTGTGTATCAGCCAAGTTGCTTGAAATGATGTCTCTTGCAACCTGCAACTGCAAATAAAGTTGTGTGAAAGTTGCTTGGTGTATCTCCACCTTAAAAACGTATGTTTCCTTGAATATTACATGTCCTCAGTTTAATCACTGGCAAAGTAGTGCAGCACATACACAGTAACATCTCTATAGTAAGATAAATACAAACACACCATGCCTGTCTTAAAATACTGCTCTGAACACTAAGGGTCAGCTTCTAGTCAAACAGCTAGATGCTCTGTTTCAGTAGAGTCTTAATGACTACTTTATATTGTATCTCTACTGGTGGGCCGAGGGAATACACTGGATAGTATTTAAGGAGCAACACACATAACATAGCGGTGGACTATTTTCTGTACATGTCTGTGACTGGCACAGAAAGAAAGGCAGGGGGAAACCAGTACCTCTCAGTCGCAGGTCATTCCCTGGGTCATAGAGCTCACTTTAGACTTTTAACAACATTTTGACCGTTAAAAGACATAAACACAAAGTGTTAGACTGTGAGAAGTACATTCATCTCGCGCTGTAGCTGGGGGGAATCCTAACCTCCACTGAATATTTACTTAGTCATGCATTGATGTCAATGGGACACCAAGTGAACATTTGATTTAAGTAGAAGTTAGGATTTGCCCATCTGTGCGTGAACATCTTGTGTGTGCAGCTTGCAAGGTTCTTCTTTAATGGGAAGTGACTTGAGTTTGGTCCTCAGACTTAAGCTTGGCCAATGTGCTGACTGGGTATGAAGACCTGGACAGTGGAGGCTGCTTCAACTGCCTTGAACTGTGGACAACGTTCATTAGTCCAGTCTGTGGACACAGCATAGTGCTAGGCACTACTCCGGCAGTACTTGGTTGGTTTAATCGTTGTTTAAAGCTGCCTCTCTTTACCTGTGGCATTGATTTCATTACTGAAGTGGGCCAAACCCAACAGGGCAGAGCAACACAGACATGCACGCACTCACTCACAGGTTGGTTGCGGTTTCCATAGATTTGCTTACTCGGCTGGTTCTCCTGTTTAGATTTAATGACCAGTTCACACACGCTTGTCTTAATTGAGGTCATCCAGCATGACAGCCCCAATGACTTGGTAATTAGAAAACTTGGCACCTAAAAGTAGTGTGCTCTATATAGGGAATAAGGTGCCATTTTGGACACACCCATGGTAATTAGAAAACGTTTTTTTTCTGTGGTGGTGCAGTGTTCTTTCCCCCTGGCCCCTGTGCATAATGATGTTTTTGCAAGGTTACTGCTCCAGTGACTAGTACGAGAACTTCCTGTCCTTTTCTGTTGTTGAGTTATTTGTGGAGATGTCAGAACAGAGAGGTTGGAGGAGCAGTGAGGGGTTGAAGAGAGGATTGGGGGAAGGGGAAAGCTTCCCTCTGTAATGCACGAGTTGTAGTAATATGTTCCAATACTAGAGCTACACTCACTGGTCTCTCAGCTATTTTCTAGCCTGGAATCCAAAGGGAATATCGCTGTATTTCACAATTGTTTCACTTCACTGAATCAGTTAAATAAAATGCATATATTCCGTTTATATTCCTGGCTACTCTGAACCCCCTCTCTCTCCTGGAGATCTGCCATATTGCTGAGCTCTGAGCACAAACAAACAATTGACAACAGAAATTACACTCATCGTGGCAAAGGCCAACCATGGACATGCACTGGGGCCGATCCAGGGCCAACACCTGGCCAACGGGGCCCAGTACAGAGTAGGGCCGGGTCAACTGGCCAGCATGCAGCACACGGGTCAGGGTGGGCCAGGTATGGTGCTGGGACAGAATATGGACATAATTACCATATCTAGTAATTTCCTGTGGTCGGTTTATCTGTTACCAGGCTATTTATGGCTTAGTTGGTCTTATATCTGTCTAGATCTGGGACGGGGCTTTTTTTAGGGCAGGTTCACAACCCCTCATGAAAAAGTAATCCATTACAATCTGAAAATAACATATTTTTGTTTGTCTTTTAAGCCTTAGAGGGATAGTAGCCTCTCAAAGTCATTTGATCACAACTATATCAATAATATTTCAGCCTTCTTGTGTATGGTGTCTATGTACTGTAGAATAGAGGTAAAGTTGACATAATTAAGGTACGATTCAAAAATCATTGTCAGATATAAATGTTATTAAAGGCTGATGTTGATGTGTTTAATGACAAGAGATGAGGGTTTATCATCCATTTGACAAACAGGAGTGTTGATATAAATAGTTTGCCTGGTAAAACCAGACTGAATGCTGGGCTTACCATTAAGTGCAGCATTCAGTCTGGTTTACCCAGGCTAACAAACAGTCACATTATAATAAGGACAGGCCTGAAGCTTTAAGACCTAGTAGACTGCATGTGAACATTGTGAAAAGAGATGTGATGTCACCACTTTTCCACACATCCGCTGAGAATGTACAGCAGAACGGAGTGCAATGTGGAAGCTGGAGTCTTAAGATGGTGGATACATTTGTGAGATTGTATTGTAAAATCCTTGTTCCAAATTACTCCACTTCATTTAGGGGTAACCCCCCACCTCCCAACCCCCAAAGGCTTTTTTAATGTTATTGATTATATTTTAAGAAAATGTATTTATTTTCAACAACAATAAAATATTTATTTAAAGAACTAGCCAGAATATGCAGTGTTTTTTAATGTGTATGTGTCTGTCTC
Source organism: Oncorhynchus masou masou (assembly GCF_036934945.1). Taxonomy (NCBI): domain Eukaryota; kingdom Metazoa; phylum Chordata; class Actinopteri; order Salmoniformes; family Salmonidae; genus Oncorhynchus; species Oncorhynchus masou. The sequence goes on along the minus strand of NC_088223.1, from coordinate 28,095,443 downwards.
TGTGTCTCTCTATGACTACTTGATGTGCTTTGAATACTCCATGTATGACTTTGTACTGAAACTTCAGCTACTTCTGACAATACCTCTGCTCTGGCACAGTGAGACATCTCAGCAGTGTGAATGTATGGGCTCTATAGCTGGCTCAATGGATATTGATGAACGGGAAACTATCATTAGATGTCAGTGTTATAATGAACAGGTTTGACAGATAGTTGTAGTTCATGTTAGGCATCAATACAAGTTGAGGCTCATACAAAGTTGCCTGATGGTACTATTTTTACATGAGAAGCCATGGTGATAATCCACAGACAGGACAGGGGCAGATGATAAGTTAATCTGGTCATAGCTGAGGCTCACCTTGACCTAAATAGTCATATTGTATAACAGAGGAGGCTGGTGGGATGAGCTATAGGAGGATGGGCTTATTGTAATGGCTAGAATGGAATGAATGGAATGGTAGCAAACATATGGAAACCACATTTGACTCTGTTCCATTTGTTCCATTCCAGGCATTAAAATGAGCCCGTCCTCCTATAGCTCCACCCACCAGCCTCCACTACTGTATAACTACCTATCTGGGGCCTAGTCCACTCCCAGTCAAGGCTATTCCAAACCTTGGTCTGTCATACTGTAGCTGTCGTAAGGACTGTGCTGAAATCATTTACCTGTTTTTCCTTCCTGATCTTTATTTAGTAGGTTTTAACATTTCAAATGTACAATACCTGCTATAAAGCCCTTATATCAGTCATTCAAGTCAGGTGTTGAGTACCTGTATGTCTGTCTGTCCACCACAGCCCGTATAAGCTCTTCCTGAGTCACCACTCCTATTTTCACTAAAACAGGTGTTGACAGTTTTACTGTAATACACCACAGTCTAACTCTCCTTAAATTACCCTCAGGCTAGTGTAGTCATCCTGGAAAGGAGGATTCACTGCAGTGATGATTCTCAGCCATGTGCATGTGCTCATGTCTGGGTTTCCTCTGAAATGACCCTGTGGCTCTTTGACTCTCCCTGTCTCAGAAATGACACTCCCTCCTTTCGCTCACTCACGTCCTTCCGTTTCTCCCTATGTAACGACCAACCCTATTGGCTCCCTCCTGTCTCACCTCCCTCGCCGCTCCCTCCCTACTCCTTCCCATGTCTGTTTGTCCTGTGAAATGAACTACGCTGATAGCTGTTGACTGTTGACGCTTCCCTTCGCTCTCTCCTCGTGATGACTCACCACACACACCTGTGTAGTTGGCTCACTGATTAGATAAGGCCTTGCTAAAGGTAACTGACTGAATGACTGGTTGGCTGGGGTGATCTCATAGGTAGGCTGCATTGATAACAGGCTCATTCTCATATAGTGTTTACTCCACAGGAGGTTGGTGGCAGAACAGGCTTGTGGTAATGACTGGAGCGGAATTAGCGGAATGGCACCAAATACATAAAAAGCATGGTTTCCAGGTGTTTGATTCCATTCCATCTTCTCAGTTCCGGACGTTATTATGAGCCGTTCTTCCCCCAGCCGTCTCCTCTGGTTTACTCAAAGTTTCTTTGTAGGTCAACTTAGATGTTTTCCCATTCAGAATAACGCTTCAGGTCAACCTAGATATGGGTCTTTCCATAAACTAGGGTACCAGTGAATATTTCCTTCACTGGACAACTTGTTACAGCTGTTGGTAAGTCGTTGATAATTATCTGCCAATTATTTTCACGTCGTTACATGAAGATATAAAGGAGGAACATAGCTACTGTATATTCAATAGAATTTACAAGTGGAATTAAAAAAAATGTTTAACCTTTTCTCATAGTTGGTGTCTTAACGGATTTGTCTAAATTCGTGTGACAAAAAAACATGACTATGTAAATTGTCGTTATATCATATATTAATTAAGCATTAATCAGTTAAATTAGACATTGAAGGTGAAGACTGTAAGTATCCCGGATCTAGCCGTCTGTCACGGCTTTCGTTGTGGGAAGGAGGAGCGGACCAAAATGCAGCGTAGTTGTGATTCATTTTATTTAATAAGGAAACTATACACGATTAAACTAACAAAATAACAAACGTACGAAAACCGAAAACAGCCCTATCTGGTGCAAAACACAGAGACAGGAACAATCAACCACAAACACAGTGAAACCCAGGCTACCTAAATATGGTTCCCAATTAGAGACAATGACTAACACCTGCCTCTGATTGAGAACCATATCAGGCCAGACATAGAAATAGACAAACAAGACATCCAACATAGAATGCCCACTCAGATCACACCCTGACCAACCAAAACATAGAAACATACAAAATAAACTATTGTCAGGGTGTGACAGTACCCCCCCCCCCCCCAGGGTGCGGACTCTGGCCGCAAAACCTGAACCTATCGGGGAGGGTCTGGGTGGGCATCTGTCCGCTGTGGCGGCTCCGGTGCTGGACGTGGCCCCCACTTCACCGTAGTCCTCCCCCACCTTGTCCGCTTCCGTGACCTCCTAGCCACGGCAACCCTACTAAATAACATGGGACAGAGGGGCAGCTCGGGACAGAGGGGCAGCTCGGGACAGAGGGGCTCCTCAGACACCGGCAGCAGCGCCGTACAGGCGGGAGACTCCGGCAGCAGCGCCGGACAGGCGGGAGACTCCGGCAGCAGCGCCGGACAGGCGGGAGACCCCGGCAGCAGCGCCGGACAGGCGGGAGACTCCGGCAGCAGCGGAGAGGAGGAAGGCTCTGGCAGATCCTGGCTGACTGGCGGATCTGGAAGAATCTGGCTGACTGGCGGATCTGGAAGAGTCTGGTTGACTGGCAGATCTGGAAGAGTCTGGTTGACTGGCAGATCTGGAAGAGTCTGGTTGACTGGCAGATTTGGAAGAGTCTGGTTGACTGGCAGATCTGGAAGAGTCTGGTTGACTGGCAGATCTGGAAGAGTCTGGTTGACTGGCGGATCTGGAAGAGTCTGGCTGACTGGCGGATCTGGAAGAGTCTGGCTGACTGGCGGATCTGGAAGAGTCTGGCTGACTGGCGGATCTGGAAGAGTCTGGCTGACTGGCGGATCTGGAAGAGTCTGGTTGACTGGCAGATCTGGAAGAGTCTGGCTGACTGGCAGATCTGGAAGAGTCTGGCTGACTGGCGGATCTGGAAGAATCTGGCTGACTGGCGGATCTGGAAGAGTCTGGTTGACTGGCAGATCTGGAAGAGTCTGGTTGACTGGCAGATCTGGAAGAGTCTGGTTGACTGGCAGATTTGGAAGAGTCTGGTTGACTGGCAGATCTGGAAGAGTCTGGTTGACTGGCAGATCTGGAAGAGTCTGGTTGACTGGCGGATCTGGAAGAGTCTGGCTGACTGGCGGATCTGGAAGAGTCTGGCTGACTGGCGGATCTGGAAGAGTCTGGCTGACTGGCGGATCTGGAAGAGTCTGGCTGACTGGCGGATCTGGAAGAGTCTGGTTGACTGGCAGATCTGGAAGAGTCTGGCTGACTGGCAGATCTGGAAGAGTCTGGCTGACTGGCAGATCTGGAAGAGTCTGGCTGACTGGCAGATCTGGAAGAGTCTGGTTGACTGGCAGATGTGGAAGAGTCTGGCTGACTGGCAGATCTGGAAGAGTCTGGTTGACTGGCAGATCTGGAAGAGTCTGGTTGACTGGCAGATCTGGAAGAGTCTGGTTGACTGGCAGATCTGGAAGAGTCTGGCTGACTGGCGGATCTGGAAGAGTCTGGCTGACTGGCGGATCCTGGCAGACTGACGGCTCTGGCTGCTCCATGCTGACTGGCAGCTCTGGCTGCTTCATGCTGACTGGCGGCTCTGGCTGCTCCATGCTGACTGGCGGCTCTGGCTGCTCCATGCAGATTGGCAGCTCTGGCGGCTTCTTGCAGACTGGCAGCTCTGGCTGCTCCATGCAGACTGACAGCTCTGGCAGCTCCTTGCAGACTGGCAGCTCCTTGCAGACTGGCCGCTCCATGCAGACTGACAGCTCTGGCTGCTCCATGCAGACTGACAGCTCTGGCTGCGCTAAACAGGCAGGAGACTCCGGCAACGCTGTAGAGGTCGGAAGGCTCTGGCAGCGCTAAACAGGCGGGAGACTCCAGCAGCGCAGGAGAGGAGGAAGGCTCTGGCTGCGCTGAACAGGTGGGAGACTCCGGCAGCGCAGGAGAGGAGAAAGGCTCGGGCAGCGCTGAACAGGCGGGAGACTCTGGCAGCGCAGGAGAGGAGGAAGGCTCCGGCAGCGCTGGAGAGGCGAGGCGCACTGTAGGCCAAACTAGCAGTCAAACAGGGAAATGTTTGTTTATCCATCAGTAATTATTCCCATAGGGGATTTTATAAACACTTAAAATAAGGTCTGTGTTTTGTGTAGGTTTATCCTGGCATGAAATTTTGATAAACGTGTAAATCTCTGTAGGACAAGATTAATTTTATCAACATATTCGCCTCTATTTACCCCCCAAAAATGAAAGGCTAATGTGACTGTCATAAAGAACTACAAATGCCATAAAGATCTGGACGAGATCGAGGCAAAGGTAAGAATCTCTGGATTTAACTATCTAATTTTAGCTAAATGTAGTAATGAATAAATTGAATACATTTCTTTAAATTGACATTTCTGTGCAAGTTTTAAATTGACAAAATACCTGTTAACAAATGTGTCAGCTAGTGTTGATTTACAGGAGCTTGCAGACATTTCTAGTCTTGCATTTAGTATTGCATTCAGTCTAGTATTTTCGAATCTGAGAGTAAATAGAGCCTAATATATTGATAAAAGTCAACTTGTCCGAGATAAATTTACAGTGCCTTGCAAAAGTATTCATCCCCTTGGCGTTTTTCCTATTTTGTTGCTTTACAACCTGTAATTGAAACAGATTTTATTTGGATTTCATGTAATGGACATACACAAAATAGTCCAAATTGGTGAAGTGAAATGAAAATAATAACTTGTTTAAAAAAATAAAAAATAAATTAAAACTGAAAAGTGGTGGCTGCATATGTACTCACCTCCTTTGCTTTGAAGCCCCTAAATAAGATCTGGTGCAACCAATTTCCTTCAGAAATCACATAATTAGTTAAATAACGTCCACCTGTGTGCAATCTAAGTGCCACATGATCTGTCACATGATCTCAGTATATATACACCTGTTCTGAAAGGCCCCAGAGTCTGCAACACCACTAAGTAAGGGGCACCACCAAGCAAGCGGCACCACCAAGCAAGCGGCACTATGAAGACCAAGGAGCTATCCAAACAGTTGTGGAGAAGCACAGATCAGGGTTGGGTTATAAAAGATATAACACTTTGTACATCACACATCATTATTAAAAAATGGAAAGAATATGGCACCACAACAAACCTGTCAAGAGAGGGCCGCCCACCAAAACTGACAGACCAGGCAAGGAGGGCATTAATCAGAGAGGCAACAAAGAGACCAAACATAACCCTGAAGGAGCTGCAAAGCTCCACAGCGGAGATTGGAGTATCTGTCCATAGGACCACTTTAAGCCGTACACTCCACAGAGCTGGGCTTTACGGAAGAGTGGCCAGAGAAAAGCCATTGATTGCTTAAAGAAAAAAAAGCAAACGCGTTTGGTGTTCGCCAAAAGGCATGTGGAAGACTCCCCAAACATATGGAAGAAGGTACTCTGGTCAGATGAGACTAAAATTGAAGTTTTTTGGTTATCAAGGAAAACGCTATGTCTGGCGCAAACCCAACACCTCTCATCACCCCGAGAACATCATCCCCACAGTGAAGTATGGTGATGGCAGCATCACTGTGGTGATGTTTTTCATCCGCAGGGAGTGGGAAACTGGTCAGAATTGAAGGAATGATGGATGGCGCTAAATACAGGGAAATTCTTGAGGGAAACCTGTTTCAGTCTTCCAGAAATTTGAAACTGGGACAGAGGTTCACCTTCCAGCAGGACAATGACCCTAAGCATTATGTTAAAGCAACACTTGAGTGGTTTAAGGGGAAACATTTAAATGTTGTGGAATGGCCTAGTCAAAGCCCTGACCTCAATCCAATTGAGAACCTATGTTATGATTTAAAGATTGCTGTACACCAGCAGAACCCATCCAATTTGAAGGAGCTGGAGCAGTTTTGCCTTGAAGAATGGGCAAAAGTCCCAGTGGCTAGATGTGCCAAGCTCATAGAGACATACCCCTACAAGGTATTGACTTCGGGGGGGATGAATAGTTATGCATGCTCAAGTTTTCCGTTTTTTTGTCTAATTTCTTGTTTGATTCACAATAAAAAAATATTTTGCATCTTGAAAGTGTTAGGCATGTTGTGTAAATCAAATGATACAAACCCCCCAAAATCCATTTTAATTCCAGGTTGTAAGGCAACAAAATAGGAAAAATGCCAAGGGGGGTGAATACTTTCACAAGCCACTGTATATGGTTATCAAAAACGTCACGCCAGGGTAAGCCTACACGAAATACAAACCATATTTTAAGTGTTTCTAAAATCCTCTATAGGAAAAATGTATGGCAGTTAGACGGTTAGATTTAAAAGAGAAAGCATAAAGGTAGTGAGTCCATGTTTCCATATTTTTTTGTAGGACACCGAGTATACAGTGCACAATTGTGTATGATAGACTATTGTGCAACACCAAACACTATTCTTTATGAATTATTTGGAATATAATCATAGCCGCAGGAAATAGGGATGCTGAGGGTGCTTCAGCACCCCTGAAAAACCATTTAAAAAATGAATGAATACAGTACCAGTTAAAAGTTTGAAGACATCAAAACTATGAAATAACACATAAGGAATCATGTATTAACCAAAAAAGTGTTAAAGAAATCAAAATATATTTTGTTTTTGATATTCTTAAAAGTAGCCAACCTTGATGACAGCTTTACAAACTCTCAACCAGCTTGATGAGGTAGTAACCTGGAATCATTTCAATTAACAGGTGTGCCTTGTTAAAAGTTCATTTGTAGAATTTCTTTCCCTCTTAATGCATTTGAGCGAATCAGTTTTGTTTTGACAAGGTAGGGGTGGTATACAGAAGATAGCCCTATTTGGTAAAATACCAAGTCCATATTATGGCAAGAACAGCTCAAATAAGCAAAGAGAAACAACAGTCCATCAATACTCTAAGACGTGAAGGTCAGTCAATCCGGAAAATTTCAAGAACTTGTAAAGTTTCTTCAAGTGCAGTCTCAAAAACCATCAAGCTCTATGATGAAACCGCCACAGGCGGAGGACCGCCACAGGTCCCAGAGTTACCTCTGCTGCAGAGGATAAGTTCATTACAGTTACCAGCCTCAGAAATTGCAACCCAAATAAATACTTTACAGAGTTTAAGAAACAGACACATCTCAACATCAACTGTTCAGAGACTGCGTGAATCAGGCCTTCATGTTCGATTTTGCTGCAAAGAAACCACTACTAAAGGACACCAATAAGAAGAAGAGACCTGATTGTGCCAAGAAACACGAGCAATTGGCATTAGACTGGTTGAAATCTGTCATTTGGTCTGATGGGTCCAAATTTGAGATTTTTGGTTCCAGACGCCGTGTCTTTGTGAGATGCACGTGTGCATGGTTCCCACCATGAAGCATGGAAGAGGAGGTGTGATGGTGTTGGGGTGCCTTGCTGGTGACACTGTCAGTGATTTATTTAGAATTCAAGGCACACTTAACCAGCAGCGATACGACATCAAATAAAATAAAATAGTATTTGTCACATGCGCTGAATACAACACTTGTAGACCTTACAGTGAAATGCTTACTTACAAGCCCCTAACCAACAATGCAGTTGTAAGAAAAGTATGTTTTAAGTAAAAAATAGGTCAGGTAAAAATGGAAAATAAAAGTAACAAATAATTAAACAGCCACAGTTAAATATCAATTGCGAGGTTATATACAGGGGGTACGGGTACAGAGTCAATGTGCGGGGACACCAGTTAGTTGAGATAATTGAGGTAATATGTACATGTAGGTAGAGTTGAAGTGACTTTGCATAGATAATAAACAGAGATTAGCAGCAGTGTAAAAGTGGGTTCTGGGTAGCCCTTTGATTAACTGTTCAGGAGTCTTATGGCTTGGGGGTTGAAGCTGTTAAGAAGCCTTTTGGACGTAGACTTGGCACTCCCGTACCGATTTCCGTGCGGTAGCAGAGAGAACAGTCTATGACTAGGGTGTCTGGAATCTTTGACAATTTGTAGGGCCTTCCTCTGACACCGCCTAGTATAGAGGTCCTGGACGGCAGGAAGCTTGGCCCCAGGAAACTGGACCCTACGCACTCCCCTCTGTCGTGCCTTGCGTTCGGAGGCCAAGCAGTTGCCATACCAGGCAGTGATGCAACCAGTCAGGATGCTCTCGATGGTGCAGCTGTAGAACCTTTCGAGGATCTGAGGACCCATGCCAAATCTTTTGAGGACCCATGCCAAGTCTCCTGGGGGGGAATAGGCTTTGTCGTGCCCTCTTCACGAATGTCTTAGTGTGTGATGTGGACACCAAGGAACTTGAAGCTCTCAACTTGCTCCACTACAGCCCCGACGATGAGAATGGGGGAGTGCTTGGTCCTCCTTTTCCTGTAGTCCACAATCATCTCTGTTGTCTTGATCACGTTGAGGGAGAGATTGTTGTCCTGGCACCACACGGCCAGGTCTCTGAAATCTTACCAATCGGCTGTCTCATCGTTGTCGGTGATCAGGCCACTGTTGTGTCATCGGAAAACTTAGTGATGGAGTTGTGCCTGGCCATGCAGTCATGAGTGAAGAGGGAGTACAGGAGGGGACTGAGCATGCATCCCTGAGGGGCCCCTGTGTTGAGGATCAGCGTTGCGGATGTGTTGTTTCCTACCCTTACCACTTGGGACGGCCCATCAGGAAGTCCAGGATCCAGTTGCAGAGGGAGGTGTTTAGTCACAGGGTCCTTAGCTTAGTGATGAGCTTTGAGGGCACTATGGTGTTGAACGCTGAGCAGTAGTCAATGAATAGCATTCTCACATAGGTGTTCCTTTTTGTCCAGGTAGGAAAAGGAAGTGTTTGAGTGAAATAGAGATTGCATCATTTGTGGATCTGTTGGGGCGGTATGCAAATTGGATAGTGTCTAGTGTTTCTGGGATAATGGTGCTGATGCGTCAGACAACAACATTGACGAATACGCTGATTCGGTGTGCGAGTTCATTAGAACGTGCGTTGAAGATGTCGTTCCCATAGCAACGATTAAAACATTCCCAAACCAGAAACCGTGGATTGATGGCAGCATTCGCGTGAAACTGAAAGTGCGAACCACTGCTTTTAATCAGGGCAAGGTGACTGGAAACATGACCGAATACAAATAGTGCAGCTATTCCCTCCGCAAGGCTATCAAACAAGCTAAGCGTCAGTATAGAGACAAAGTAGAATCTCAATTCAACGGCTCAGACACAAGAGGTATGTGGCAGGGTCTACAGTCAATCACGGACTACAAAAAGAAAACCAGCCCAGTCACGGACCAGGATGTCTTGCTCCCAGGCAGACTAAATAACTTTTTTGCCCTCTTTGAGGACAATACAGTGCCACTGACACGGCCTGCAACGAAAACATGCAGACTCTCCTTCACTGCAGCCGAGGTGAGTAAAACATTTAAACATGTAACCCTCGCAAGGCTGCAGGCCCAGACGGCATCCCCAGCCGCGCCCTCAGAGCATGTGCAGACCAGCTGGCTGGTGTGTTTACGGACATATTCAATCAATCCCTATACCAGTCTGCTGTTCCCACATGCTTCAAGAGGGCCACCATTGTTCCTGTTCCCAAGAAAGCTAAGGTAACTGAACTAATCGACTACCACCCTGTAGCACTCACTTCCGTCATCATGAAGTGCTTTGAGAGACTAGTCAAGGAACATATCACCTCCACCCTACCTGACACCCTAGACCCACTCCAATTTGCTTACCACCCAAATAGGTCCACAGACGATGCAATCTCAACCACACTGCACACTGCCCTAACCCATCTGGACAAGAGGAATACCTATGTGAGAATGCTGTTCATCGACTACAGCTCGGCATTTAACACCATAGTACCCTCCAAGCTCGTCGTCAAGCTCGAGACCCTGGGTCTCGACCCCGCCCTGTGCAACTGGGTACTGGACTTCCTGATGGGCCGCCCCCAGGTGGTGAGGGTAGGCAACAACATCTCCACCCCGCTGATCCTCAACACTGGGGTCCCACAAGGGTGCGTTCTGAGCCCTCTCCTGTACTCCCTGTTCACCCACGACTGCGTGGCCACGCACGCCTCCAACTCAATCATCAAGTTTGCGGACGACGCAACAGTGGTAGGCTTGATTACCAACAACGACGAGACGGCCTACAGGGAGGAGTTGAGGGCCCTCGGAGTGTGGTGTCAGGAAAATAACCTCACACTCAACGTCAACAAAACTAAGGAGATGATTGTGGACTTCAGGAAACAGCAGAGGGAACACCCCCCTATCCACATCGATGGAACAGTAGTGGAGAGGGTAGTAAGTTTTAAGTTCCTCGGCATACACATCACAGACAAACTGAATTGGTCCACCCACACAGACAGCGTGGTGAAGAAGGCGCAGCAGCGCCTCTTCAACCTCAGGAGGCTGAAGAAATTCGTCTTGTCACCAAAATCACTCACAAACTTCTACAGATGCACAATCGAGAGCTTCCTGGCGGGCTGTATCACCGCCTGGTACGGCAACTGCTCCGCCCTCAACCGTAAGGCTCTCCAGAGGGTAGTGAGGTCTGCACAACGCATCACCGGGGGCAAACTACCTGCCCTCCAGGACACCTACACCACCCGATGTTACCGGAAGGCCATAAAGATCACCAAGGACAACAACCACCCGAGCCACTGCCTGTTCATCCCACTATCATCCAGAAGGCGAGGTCAGTACAGGTGCATCAAAGCTGGGACCGAGAGACTGAAAAACAGCTTCTATCTCAAGGCCATCAGACTGTTAAACAGCCACCACTAACATTGAGTGGCTGCTGCCAACACACTGACTCATCTCCAGCCACTTTAATAATGGGAATTGATGGGAAATTATGTCAAATATATCACTAGCCAATTTAAACAATGCTACCTAATATAATGTTTACATACCCTACATAATTCATCTCATATGTATATGTATATACTGTACTCTATATCATCTGCTACATCTTTATGTAATACATGTATCACTAGCCACTTTAACTATGCCACTTTGTTTACATACTCATCTCATATATATATACTGTACTCGATGCCATCTACTGTATCTTGCCTATGCTGCTCTGTACCATCACTCATTCATATATCTATATGTACATATTCTTTATCCCCTTACACTTGTGTATAAGACAGTAGTTTTGGAATTGTTAGTTAGATTACTTGTTGGTTATTACTGCATTGTCGGAACTAGAAGCACAAGCATTTCACTACACTCGCATTAACATCTGCTAACCATGTGTATGTGACAAATAAAATTTGATTTGATTTGATTCGACCAGCCTTTCAAAGCACTTCATGGCTACAGATGTGAGTGCTACAGGTTGGTGGTCATCCCCTCTGGTTCGCGCTTAGTGGGACTTTCATTTGTTTTCAACAGGACAATGACCCAACACACACATCCAGAATGTGTAAGGGCTATTTGACCAAGAAGGAGAGTGATGGAGTGCTGCATCAGATGACCTGGCCTCCAAAATCACCCAACCTAAACCAAATTGAGATGGTTGGGAGCTCAGCACTCCATCACTCTCCTTCTTGGTCAAATAGCCCTTACACAGCCTGGAAGTGTATTTTCGGTCATTGTCCTGCTGAAAAACAAATTGACGGCCCACTAAGCGCAAACCAGATTTATGGCGTATCGCTGCAGAATGTTGTGGCCACCATACTGGTTAACTGTGCCTTGAATTCTAAATAGATCACTGACATTGTCACCAGCAAAGCACCCCCACACAATCACACCTCCTTCTCCATGCTTCATGATGGGAACCCCACATGCGGAGATCATCCGTTCACCTACTCTGCGTCTCACAAAAGACACGGCGGTTGGAACCAAAAATCTGAAATTTGAACTCATCAGACCAAAGGACAGATTTCCACCGGTCTAATGTCCATTGCTCGTGTTTCTTGGCCCAAGCAAGTCTCCTCTTCTTAATGATGTTCTTTAGTCTCTGTTTCTTTGCAGAAATTCGACCATGAAGGCCTGATTCACGCAGTCTCCTTTGAACAATTGATTTTGAGATGTGTCTGTTACTTGAACTCTGTGCAGCATTTATTTGGGCTGCAATCTGAGGTGCAGTTAACTCTGATGAACTCATTCTTTGCTACAGAGGTAACTCTGGGTCTTCCTTTCCTGTGTCGGTCTTCATAAGATGCCAGTTTCATCATAGCGCTTGATGGTTCTTGCGACTGCACTTGGACTTGGTCTTTTACCAAATAGGGCTATCTTCTGTTTACCACCCCTACCTTGTCACAACAAAACTGTCTCAAATGCATTAATAAGGAAATAAATTCTACAAATTAACTTTTAACACCTATTTATTGAAATGCATTCCAGGTGACTACCTCATGAAGCTGGTTGAGAGAATGCCAAGAGTGTGCAAAGCTGTCATCAAGGCAAAGGGTGACTACTTTCAAGAATCTCAAGTATAAAATATATTTGGATTTGTTTAACACTTTTGTGGTTACTATATGATTCCATATGTGTTATTTCATAGGTGTGATGTCTTCACTATTATTCTACAATGTAGAAAATAGTAAAAAATTAAGAAAACCCCTGAAATGAGTAGGTGTGCCCAAACCTTCGACTCGTACTGTATTTTTTTAAATTATTTTTTACAAAAGTAGTGCACTGGTCCTTTATTAGTGGACCAATATAACCATCTGTAGTGGAGGCAAAATATCTAAATCTGTCCCCCCCTGCACCCCCAAACATCTTCCCTTGGCTATGGATATAATGACAACCAAATTACATGTTCTTTTGGGCTTGTTCACAATATGATCTGTTAATGAAGTTGCATGACAAATACATTTTAAACAGCATAAGGCGCTTGAATTGGCCAACTTGAACTTTAATTTGAAGCTCAGAAAATCAAAAAATACTGGAATAGGCCTACCTTAAAAATCAAACGTTTCCTCAATTTGGTACGTGAAAGTCCTTGAAATCTTTGTAGCCAATTTACAAGTTCTCCTGCTCCCTTCCGTGATTGCATTTTTGATTGGGGAGGTGGGGGGGGGGGGGGGACCCATGTACAGCCAGGGCCTTTAAATGTACATTGATGTTGGCTTTATATCAGGGAAAAGTAAATATCTTTACAGCAAAGTGTTGGTGCTACAGTCACCCATGTGTCAACTCTAACGCATGTCTTATGAACAGTTTGCAGCCACACAACCTTCCCTATTTTATGGCTCGTGCACATGAAACCCCTATGTAACCAGCTTCACTCCTTGTGAAACATTAAAGTATTGCTAAACTGAGAGAAGTCCGAAGTTTTTTAGCTTTCTCTCTCTTTCTCTCTCTCTCTCTCTGTCTCTCTCCTCTCTCTCTCCCCTTTTCTCTCTCCTCTCTCCGTTTCCCCCCTCTCAGTTCAATTACATTTAAGGGCACTCTCTCTCTCTGTCTCTCTCCTCTCCTCTATCTCTCCCCTTTTCACTCTCCTCTATCCATTTCCCACCTCTCAGTTCAATTAAATTTAAGGGCACTTTCTCTCTCTCTGTCTTCTTCTTTAGTCAGGAATCAGCACGATTCACCAGACACAAGTATTTGGACTGAAGCCATCTCTCCAGTCTCTGTGATTTCTGTATGGTTGTCTGGACGTCACCAGCACCCTGCAACGGCTCCTAAATGCGTCAGCAGGCCTCCCTCTCCCACCCTGCCCTCTCACATCCCCCCCACATCCCTCCCCACTCCAATACCTCAGCCTGAATCCCATGGATGGCATACTGTGTCCTTGAGGACTCTCCCTCTCTCTGACGAAGGCCACCCCGACCAAATATCTCCTCATATTCTCTTCTTTGCCTGTCTCTCTGCCTGCCTGTGTCTGTCTGTTTGTGTGTCTCTCTCTCTCTCTGTATGTCTGTGTCCGTCTGTCGCTCTACCTCTGCTTTTCAATGACACATGGAATTGGCAATTCAGGTCACTTACTGAATTGAACCACATTTATCCAGACACTTTTATTTTCTTTGGACAACCAACCCACCCTTCAACCATACCGAATGAAAACGCATCCAGTGTAAAATAACTAATTAGACATAAGTAACTGACTCACTGTTGAGTCAGTGTTGTCCAGGGTTGAGCCAGCCATGCTGACTGTGTGTCACTAGGTTTGGCTGATCAGTGATAGGCTGATAGGCCTCCAGACATGGTAGGTGTCTCCAGACATGGTAGGTGTCTCCAGACATGGTAGGTGTCTCCAGACATGGTAGGTGTGGTCGCTAGACATCAGTGATGTATTGGTCTTGTTTTCCTTTTCTTATATAGCTCGTTGGCCAACAGCACTGACACAAATAAGACTAATAATTCCTTTTTAAGACATGGGTGTGCAAGGTGGTAGCCTTAACCAACATCCACTTCCAGCTTTGGGATCAATTCCAATTGATTAAGTCAATATAGGAACTGAACTGGAAGATTCTTCAGTCACATCTCCAAGTACTCTCTCTTTTGGGGATTCGAGTAGGGATCAAAAACCCTGTTATCGAGTTGGCATGAAGAAGTGTTTGTCAGAATAAAGACAGAGTGACGTAGTAGCAGTCAGAGGGCCTCAATGTCTTCCTGAGAGTCCTGTTTTAAACACACACACACACACACACACACACACACACACACACACACACACACACACGCGCACACACGCACGCACACATGCACACATGCCCCTGGAAGACAGGCCCCAGGCAGGCAGGCCCCTGGAAGACAGGCCCCAGGCAGGCAGGCCACAGGCAGGCAGGCCCCAGGCAGGCAGGTACCAGGCAGGCAGGCCCCAGGCAGGCAGGCCCCTGGAAGACAGGCCCCAGGCAGGCAGGCCCCTGGAAGACAGGCCCCAGGCAGGCAGGCCCCTGGCAGGCAGGCACCAGGCAGGCAGGCCCCAGGCAGGCAGGCCCCTGGAAGACAGGCCCCAGGCAGGCAGGCCCCAGGCAGGCAGGCCCCAGGCAGGCAGGCCCCAGGCAGGCAGGCCCCAGGCAGGCTCAAAGCAAGGTTGGGCTCAGCTCGAGTGAGAAAGAAAGCGAAAAGAAAAGAAAATAAGCTCCCTGTTAAACTGAATGGCGGTCTACAAATACCACTGTCTGTTCTTCTCCAAGGCTACTTTGTAATTTTGATGAGATTGGAATGCAGCAGTGTGTGTGTGTTTGTGTGTACAGCAGTTACTACCATCTTTCTCTTGAACATCACATAAGCGGACAAACAACCATGTGGGCCATCACACTGTCAGCACAACCCCACTCTACCAACAACCATTTTGTATGCAAGAAAGGCATTTCACTGTAGTTGTGCATGTGACATTAAAAAACATGAAACTTGTATCTTATACCACGTAGTTAATATCAATGATCTCTTTACAGGCATGGTAACCAATGAATTACAATGGAGATAGATTTTACATGGACAGGGGGAACAAAGTATATGAGGCTGAGGAGGCTATTGAGAACAATTGCTTATCTGTAGGGATTTGCGTGATGATGTGATCATAAGAAATGGTCGACTGAGTAGCAATGGCTGCCGACTTATCACTGAACAGCAAAACAGCAGGGGTGCTGTCATTTCTGTGTTTATCAAGATGTAGCCTAGGCTATTGCATTTTTGATAAGATGACAAATTGAGGATGGGTTTCAATTCTGTCTGTAATAATATCTATGTGAAATTAATGGCAATGGTAGAGAACAAGAATGAACTTAGGATGGTCGAAGAAAGTCTTCTGGATCAAAGTCTACATCATTATGATTAACTGTAATGGATTAATTCCCTGTGAAAGAGCGCCCATGAGATTCCTGCCTCCTATTCACACGACACTACCAATCTTTGGGACAGGCTTCCCAAGAAACACACACATAGCATCATAATGTACACTCAATGAACTGCAGATAGAGCACTGTAAACCGCCCGCGCAGCCTAACGATGAGTCACATCCCAGCCAATGGAAAAGGGGGGTTTTCTGAGCAGTGTCTCCGTGTGGTGCAAGCGCATATGCTGACTCAGCCATGCAAATTCACTCCTCTGGTGAGAGGAACAGACCTACTGTGAACCTACGTAAGCCTCAAAATATTAACTCCCCCACTCTCTATCTGTCTCTCTCTCTATTTCTCCCTCTCTTTCCTCCTATTTTCTCTGTGTGTGTGTGTTTGTGTGTCTGGCCACATCAGAAGTTAAGATTGCTGTGTGTGGATGTGGTGACAGTGTACACAACAAACACACACACACACACACACACACACACACATACCCATTGCCCAAAGGCCCACTGTATTCACACACGGAAACACATGTGCACCACTCACATACACTGGAAACACTATGGCCTCTACATACTGCATTGGTTATGCCTCGTAAAAACTGATCCCTGCCAGAAGCATTCCCCTTTAATGACAACATGCATGGTGATATGATGAGAAAACAACATGTGACATACCCTACAGGACGTGGGTAAGAGTTGAAGCGGTTTACACACACACACACACACACACACACACACACACACACACACACACACACACACACACACACACACACACACACACACACACACACACACACACACACACACACGCACACGCACACGCACACGCACACACATACGCAGGTGTATTCAGACCCCTTGACTTGTTCCACATTTTGTTACATTAAAGCATTATTCTAAAATGGATTAAAAAAAATAATCCCTCCTCAATCTACACACAATACCTCATAATGATCAAAAACAGGTTTTTAGAAATAAATATCACATTTACGTAAGTATACTGACCCTTGGCTATGAAACTCGAAATTAAGCTCACGTGCACCCTGTTTCCATTGATCATCCTTGAGATGTTTCTACAACTTGATTGGAGTCCACCTGTGGTAAATTCAATTGATTGGACATGATTTGGAAAGGCACAGACCTGTCTATAAACAGTTGAAGTCAGAAGTTGACATACACTTAGGTTGGAGTCATTAAAATTTGTTTGTCAACCACTCCACAAATTTCTTGTTAACAAACTATAGTTTTGGCAAGTCAGTTAGGACATCTACCTTGTGAATGAAACAAGTACTTTTTCCAACAATTGTTTACATACAGATTATTTCACTTATATTTCACTGTATCACAATTCCAGTGGGTTAGAAGTTTACATACACTAAGTTGACTGTGCCTTTAAACAGCTTGGAAAATTCCAGAAAATTATGTCATGGCTGTAGAAGCTTCTGATAGGCTTATTGACATCATTTGAGTCAATTGGAGGTGTAGCTGTGGATGTATTTCAAGGCCTACCTTCAAACTCAGTGTCTGTTTGCTTGACATCATGGGAAAATCAAAAGAAATCAGCCAAGAGCTCAAATAAATTCCAGAACAACAGCAAAGGACATTGTGAAGATGCTGGAGGAAACAGGTACAAAGTGTCTATATCCACAGATAAACGAGTCCTATATCGACATAACCTGAAAGGCCACTCAGCAAGGAAGAAGCCACTGCTCCAAAGCCGCCATAAAAAAAGCCAGACTACGGTTTGCAACTGCACATGGGGAGAAAGATCGTACCTTTGGAGAAATGTCCTCTGGTCTGATGAAACAAAATATAACTGTTTGGCCATAATGACCATCGTTATGTTTGGAGGAAAAAGGGGGAGGTTTGCAAGCCAAAGAACATCATCTAAACCGTGAAGCACGGGGGTGGCAGCATCATGTTGTGGGGGTGCTTTGCTGCAGAAGGGACTGGTGCACTTCACAAAATAGATGGAATCATGAGGCAGCTGAGGCAGGAAAATTAAGTGGATATATTGAAGCAACATTTCAAGACATCAGTCAGGAAGTTAAAGCTTGGTCGCAATTGGGTCTACCAAATGGACAAATGGACAATGACCCCAAGCATACTTCCAGAGTTGTGGCAAAACGGCTTAAGGAAAACAAGGTCAAGGTATTGGAGTGGCCATCACAAAGCCTTGACCTCAATCCTATAGAAAATGTGTGGGCAGAACTGAAAAAGCATGTGCAAGCAAGGAGGCCTACAAACCTGACTCAGTTACACCAGCTCTGTCAGGAGGAATGGGCCAAAATTCACGCAACTTATTGTGGGAAGCTTGTGGAAGGCTACCCAAAATGTTTGACCCAAGTTAAACAATTAAAAGCAATGCTACCAAATACTAATTGAGTGTATGTAAACTTCTGACCCACTGGGAATGTGAAGAAAGAAATAAAAGCTGAAATAAATAATTCGCTCTACGATGATTCTGACATTTCACATTCTTAAAATAAAGTGGTGACCCTAACTGACCTAAGACAGGGCATTTTAACTAGGATTAAACGTCAGGAATTGTGAAAACTGAGTTTAAATATATTTGGCTAAGATGTATGTAAACTTCCGACTTCAACTGTAAGTTACCACAGTTAATAGTGCATGTGAGGTCGATGGAATTGTCTGTAGAGCTCTATGACAGGATTGTGTCGAGGCACAGATCTGGGGAAGGGTGCCAACACATTTCTGTAGCATTGAAGGAACCCAAGAACACAGTGGCCTCCATCATTCTTAAATTAAATAAGTTTGGAACCACCAAGACTCTTCTTATAGCTGGCCCCCTGGCCAAACTGAGCAATCATGGGAGAAGGGACTTGGTCAGGGAGGTGACAAAGAACCTGATGATCCAGAGTTCCTCTGTGGAGATGGGACAACCTTCAAGAAGGACAACCATCTCTGCAGCACTCCACCAATCAGGCCTTTATGGTAGAGTGGCCAGACAGAAGCCACTCCTCAGTAAAAGGCAAATGACAGCTCTCTTGGAGTTTGCCAAAAGGCACAAAAAGACTCTTAGACCATGAGAAAGAAGATTCTCTGGTCTGATGAAACCAATATTAAAACCTTTGCTCGAATGCCAAGTATCACATCTGGAGGAAACCTGGCACCATCCGTATGGTGAAGCATGGTGATGGCAAAATCATGCTGCGGGGATGTTTTTTAGCGGCAGGGTCTGGGAGACAAGTCAAGATCGATCCTCGATGAAAACCTGCTCCAGAGTGCTCAGGACCTCAGACTGGGGTGAAGGTTCACCTTTCAACAAGATTGGAGCGAAGGTTCACCTTACAACAAGACAACGACCCTAAGCACACAGCCAAGACAACGCAGGAGTGGCTTCGTGAACAAGTTTCTGAATGTCCTTGAGTGGCCAGCCAGAGCCCAGACTAAAACCCGATCAAACGTCTCTGGAGAGACCTGAAAATAGCTATGCAGCGATGCTCCCCATCCAAACCTGACAGAGCTTTAGTGGTTCTGCAGAAAATAATAGGAGAAACTCCCCAAATACAGGTGTGCCAAGCTTGTAGTGATACACCCAAGAAGACTCGAGGTTGTAATCACTACTAAAGGTGCTTCCACAAAGTTTTGAGTAAAGGGTCTGAATAATTATGTAAATTTGATTTCATTTTTTTTTCTCCCAAAAATGTCTAAAAAACTGTTTTTGCATTGTCATTATGGGGTATTGTGGTAGATTGACTAGTAGAAAAAAAATGAATTTAATAAATTTTATAATATGGCTGTAACGTAACAAAATGTGGAAAAAGTCAAGGGGTCTGAATACTTTCCGAATGCGCTGTAAGTGCACACACACGTAAAATAGAAGAGAAAAAATAGGAGAGAGAGAGAGAGAGGGGGGGTGTATATATCGTGAGGCATAAGTAGGTTCCAAGTGGGTCTGTGGATGACCACAGTAACAGACACTGTTATATGAAAAACAGTGCAGATGTTTTTAGTGGGGCAGAAAAGGAGAACAGAACAGGATATGTGACATGAAACTTTGAACAATAACAGGAAGCAGACAGTGAGGTCTGTTTTACATTTGAGAAGATAGATACTGTTGGGATAATCTACTAAATCTAAAAATGACATGACTTGAATGGATTCTAAACCTTGAATGGAGCAATTATTGGGAAAGACAGTCGGCAGACAGGGAGACACACAGGCAGGCTATTGCAGCAGTCCAAAAACAGATAGGTGTTTCTCATTCTTATGGCAGATACAGACAGGCAGACTCCAAGCAATATGGAAAAAAAATATGTAATGTAAGCAGCCTCCATGCCCCTCCTCATTTCAATTCTCCCCTCCCCACCCCTCATCTCTCCTCTGTTTGAATTCTCCCCTCCAGACCCCTCATCTCTCCTCTGTTTGAATTCTCCCCTCCCCACCCCTCATCTCTCCTCTGTTTGAATTCTCCCCTCCCCACCCCTCATCTCTCCTCTGTTTGAATTCTCCCCTCCAGACCCCTCATCTCTCCTCTGTTTGAATTCTCCCCTCCCCACCCCTCATCTCTCCTCTGTTTGAATTCTCCCCTCCCCACCCCTCATCTCTCCTCTGTTTGAATTCTCCCCTCCCCACCCCTCATCTCTCCTCTGTTTGAATTCTCCCCTCCCCACCCCTCATCTCTCCTCTGTTTGAATTCTCCCCTCCCCACCCCTCATCTCTCCTCTGTTTGAATTCTCCCCTCCCCACCCCATCATCTCTCCTCTGTTTGAATTCTCCCCTCCAGACCCCTCATCTCTCCTCTGTTTGAATTCTCCCCTCCCCACCCCTCATCTCTCCTCTGTTTGAATTCTCCCCTCCCCACCCCTCATCTCTCCTCTGTTTGAATTCTCCCCTCCAGACCCCTCATCTCTCCTCTGTTTGAATTCTCCCCTCCCCACCCCTCATCTCTCCTCTGTTTGAATTCTCCCCTCCCCACCCCTCATCTCTCCTCTGTTTGAATTCTCCCCTCCCCACCCCTCATCTCTCCTCTGTTTGAATTCTCCCCTCCCCACCCCTCATCTCTCCTCTGTTTGAATTCTCCCCTCCCCACCCCTCATCTCTCCTCTGTTTGAATTCTCCGCTTCCCACCACTCATCTTTCCACAGTTTAATTTCTCCCACCCCCTCTTCATGACTCATCCTCAGACCCTTTATCACATTAATAAGTGGGCTTTATCACATTAATAAGTGGGCATTATCACTTTAATAAGTCGGCATTATCACATTAATATGTGGGCATTATCACATTAATGAGTGGGCATTATCACATGAATAAGTGGGCATTACCTCCAAATGACAACAGAGAGGGAGGGGTTTCCACTAGACAGCACAGCCACAAAGTTAAATGGTATGTTTCCTAATTCATGAAAACAAAATATGCTTTTTTTGTCTTCATTTAAGATTAGGGTTAGGCATAAAGTGTGCAGTATGGTTAAGGGTTAAGGTTAGGGTTAGGATTAAAATAACATTTTAAGAAGATAAATGGTAGAAATACTTTGCGGCTGTGGTAACTAGTGACGACTGAGAGGGAGGGATTGGTCTCTGCTGTCTCCTGGTGTATGTGGTCTAACACTGCAGCATAATGCAGACAAGGCAGCACTGTAATGCCTACTCTTCATCTTATTGGTGTATTGGAGATAATAGAGATATGTTTTAGCTTCCAGAGAGAAAACTTAACACATTAGTCAGTGACCGAGGGAGATGGGTTGTATTTCAATGGAAGGGTGGAATTATATCTATCGACATTCAGAAGGTTGGAAGTTGAACCTGGTCATTCATTCACATCAGTCTGCAGATGTTTGATCTGCACTCTGTACATTGGCACTGAGGGAAGTGTGGGGGTCCAGGGCCTTGGTTGTGCCCTGGGGACAGAGATGGGCAGAGATGGGCCCTTCCTGGAGATTCCTGGAGCAAGTCCAGATCAGGAGCCATGAAGGGTACCAGCGGCAGAGCTGAGCTGGGTGCTGCTGGGGTGACTGAAGGGACTTCTTGGTCTAGTGGTGTCGCTCGCCCTGCCTTCCCTAAAATCTGCATCAGCCTGTTCCCAAGGCTCTCAGTTGCAGGTGTCTTCACATGTGCCTGTGCCTGGGTGTGTGTGTGTACATGTATGTGTGTCTGTGTTGGAGCCTGTGTTGGAGCCTGTGTATATTCCTGTGCCTGTGACGGAGCCTGAGTCTGTGCGCTCTGCAGGGCAGCGATGGCCTGGCTCTGCTGGCGTATTTCCTGCAGAAGCAGTCGCTGCTCAGACAGAAGGACCTCCACACAGTGCTGCAGACGACTCACCTCCCCACTCCACCTCTAGGGGGAGACAGAGAGACAGGTCGTCAGCTGCTAGCTGATTGCTTGCTCGACTAACCACAATTTATAGCTAAACTAAGCTAAAATAAGATAATCCAGTGCTAAGATAAAATAAGACTACTTGTCACACTTATGTAAGTCATCTGATAGAAGTTTCCTAATCTCCTGTATATCAACTACCTAATATGCCTCCACAATGACCCAGTCATAAAATAACTATTTAATGGGTCTTAATATCTACATACCTGCCTGGCCCACTCCTGGATGGCGCTAGCAGACAGCGGTCCCTCCACACTGCCATCCCTCCTGAGGAACACCTCTCCCTGGTCAGTCTGGTAAAGGCCCTGCTGGGTGAGGGCTGGAGGGGGCTGCAGGGTGAGGCGCAGCACCTGCAGGTGGAATAATAGAGACAGGGTAAGAGACTGACTGACAGGATAGTAACCAGAGTACCAGACAGGCAGATAGGGAGACAGACAGCACCTTCAGATTGTGGCTCTCGGGCCCCGGTCTGATCACTGGGAGGAAGGTCAGGGTGTAGGAGTGTGGTAACAGGGTAGGGTGGAAACCCTTTAGGATAGAGTCCACCAGCAGCCGTGCCTGGTCCTCCTGTCTGTGGTCACAGCGTAGACCCCTCACCTAGGAGGGATGGAAGTGATCCATTTGATGGTTAACTTTTTAATCAAATTGATTCAGTTTCATTACATTCTGTTTTGATTTGTTTATCAAGCTATTATATTCAATGATATTTTATTCAATCCATTATTCAAATCAAATCAAAGTCTATTTGTCACGTGCGCTGAATACAACCGGTGTAGACCTTACAGTGAAATGCTAACTTACAAGCCCTAACCAACAGTGCAATTTTTAAGTAAAAATTAGGATTTAGGTAAACAATAAATAAGTAAAGAAAAAAAAAGAGCAAAACGACAGTGAAAATAACAGTAGCGAGGTCATATACAGGTGGTACCGGTACAGAGTCAATGTGCGGGGGCGCCGGTTAGTCGGGCTACTTGAGGTAATATGTACTGTACATGTAGGTATAGTTAAAGTAACTATGCATAGATGATAAAAAGAGAGTAGCAGCAGTGTAAAAGAGGGCGATTTGCAAATAGTCAGGGTAGCCATTTGATTACCTGTTCAGGAGTCTTCATGTATTAATTTAGTGTCCTACTCACCACCCCGTCATCGTCCACCCCCGCCAGCAGGCTGCCCCCTCCACTGTTCAGGAAGGCACAGGCGTAACGACGCAGGTGGGCTCGGAACGACGAGCGCAGGTACTCTCCTGGACAATGGGGTGGATGGGAAGTTGATTTTCTACTGTTAATGTGTTGTTTCCTTTTCTGTATCACAATGGTAAATACAGTCAGGTCCAAAATTATTGGCACCTTTGATAAAGATGAGCAAATTAGAAACATTTTGTATACATTTTTTTATTATATTATTTCATACTAATACATTTGCTCAGAGAAATACATTTTCTTTTTACAAGTAATACTTTTTTTTCTCAAAGATAGGTGTTAAAATTATTGTCACCCCTTAAGATACATTTTAAATAAAAACTAAACTAAATCTGCATTCACATTCTTCTTTTTGAAGTTAATCTCAGTTTAAGGAACTGTATTGTGGCCTTCTATGGCCTCCTGTTTCACCGGGGTATAAAAGTCAGGTAACACGCATGTCAAATCCCTTTGTCATCCATCACCATGGTAAAAGGCAAAGAACTCACAAATGAAAAGAAACATGGTTGTTGACCTTCATAAATCAGGCAAGGGGTACAAAAAATTGCCCAGAAATGACTAAATATACCACTTACCACTATTAGTGCAACAGCTATAATGACTTTAAAACCAATGGAACAGTGGCAAACTTGCCTGGCATTGGACTCATGTGTATCTTGTCCCACGCACATCGAGGAAGATGGTTCAGGAGGCAAACAAAAGTCTAAGGGCTATAGTTGAATAATTACAGAACTTTGTCGCATCTTCGGGTCACCAAGTCTCCAAATCTACAATTAGAAGCCACCTCCATGCCAATAGACTGTTTGGAAGGGTTGCCAGAAAAAAATGAATTATTGAGAGCAACCAACAATGCCTGGAGTTTGTTAAACGGCATTAGAATTTGGATTGGAACTGGTGCTATGATCAGATGATGTAAAAATATAGCTTTTTGGCCACGCGGACCAGTGGTGGGTTTGGCGTCGAAAGAAGGATGCATATGCAGAAAATAACTTCATACCTGCTGTAAAATGTGGTGGTGGATTTTTGATGTTATGGGGCTATTTTTCTTCCACTGTGCCTGGGGCACTTGCCTTGTTAAGGTCAATGGCATCATGAACTTGACCAATTACCAGGACATTTTAGCCAAAAACCCAGTTGCCTCTGCCAGGAAGTTAGGAAGCTGAATCTTGTCCGCAAGTTGATCTTCCAGCAAGACAGTAACCCCAAGCAAGCACACATCAAAATCCACAAAGAAATAGTTACAAATGTCAGCTCTTAATTTGACCCCTTTCATCACAGGAGGAAAATAATCCTGCAGCAGGAGGATTTGAATATCTGAACAAATATTTAGAATTGCCACCAGGGGGCAGCTGGAAGCGGTATTTGTATGCACAGTACCAACATTGTACCTTATGTAGACAACTTGTAGGCTATGTGCAGGCTACAGCGCGTCTTGTGTGAATTCTTATTTGGATCATAATGAATTGACATTTGTAGGGGGTAAATATATTTTTTGTTAGGGAAAATCGTATTTCTTTTAATCAATTGTTTTATTATGGTGAAGGCAAGCAATAGGCAGAATAAATTACTAGTTTCCTCAGTGCATGTGTGGTCCAGTTGTTACAGCCACTGACCCCAACACGATTTTGAATCCAGCCCACTGCACTTTGACTTATGGATGAAAGTCTATTTTTTACACATTAATTCTGTGTGGTTACAGGGTTAATTCCTCTACATAGGTTAATTCTGTGTGGCTACAGGGTTAATTCTGCTACATAGGTTCATTCCTCTTGGTTTCAGGGTTAATTCCTCTACATAGGTTAATTCTGTGTGGTTACAGGGTTAATTCCTCTACATAGGTTAATTCCTCTACATAGGTTAATTCCTCTTGGTTACAGGGTTAATTCCTCTACATAGGTTAATTCCACTTGGTTACAGCGTTAATTCCTCTACATAGGTTAATTCTGTGTGGTTACAGGGTTAATTCCGCTACATAGGTTAATTCTGTGTGGTTACAGGGTTAATTCCTCTACATAGGTTAATTCTGTGTGGTTACAGGGTTAATTCCGCTACATAGGTTAATTCTGTGTGGTTACAGGGTTAATTCCTCTACATAGGTTAATTCTGTGTGGTTACAGGGTTAATTCCTCTACATAGGTTAATTCTGTGTGGTTACAGGGTTAATTCCTCTACATAGGTTAATTCCTCTTGGTTTACTGGGTGAAAACAGAAACAGCTCAAAGGTTAACAGTTTAGACATTAATTCTGAGTGGTTAAAGTTAAGGTTTGGTTTGGGTAAGGCTTAAAACAAAAACAAAAAAGTGATGCACCCATGTTCATCAGTATTCATATTATTCTTAGTGCTTACCTCAGTTAAATGTAACTAAATGTAATCGAAAATGTAATCTAAGTAATCCCCCAAAATAAACATTGATCATCAGAGGGTCATAAACAATAACTAACTAGTAATGCTGCATAGGCTACACAAAGAAATGTTAATAAATGCTATTTAAAAAGAATTTGAAATGTTTTATACTTTTACTTTTACTTTTGATAATTAAGTATATTTTATCAATTACATTTACTTTTCATACTTAAGTATATTTAGAACCAAATACTATTAGACTTTTATACAAGTAGTATTTTACTGGGTAACTTTCATTTTTACTTGAGTAACTTTCTGTTAAGGTGTCTATACTTTTACTCAAGTATGACAAATGGCTACTTTTTTCCACCACTGCATACAAGACTCATTGTACTCAGTTGCTGTGATGGGCTCACTTGAACAGGAAGGTCGTGCGGAGGTCCTTCTTGTGGGCAAACGTTTTCATCAAAGTCTGCCATTCTCTGGATTAATGGTGCTTCAAGACAACTGGGAGCTCGGGGAAGAAAACAGGTTGAATCATGAGGTCAGTGATTTTCAGGTAGGAGAGTCAGGGCTCTAGAAAGAGGCCCAAGTTCCCGACTTGGAAGTCCAAGTTGGATGACCATTCAAACCTTCTTTTCCCAGTCGGAGCTCATATTTTCCCATGTTCCCATTTATCTTGAAGGCACTGAAGTCTGAGATTTCCCCGTTTTAAATTCCTAGTTGTTTTGAACGCTGCGTAAATCACGCTGGATTGACAGCATGGCCAATGTATTCAACCTTTTCCGGCCCATGGCGTTGTGTGTGAATGTTTAACATTTTAAACTTGGAAAAGAGACCCTTTCAGACAAGTGTTTTACACCCTTAAACCCAGACTTGGACCACATACCCTCTCCATCCAATAGCAGGCAGGGGAGGCAAAATAATGATTGCTTTGCATTGCTTGTAGTTAGCCACTGTTTCCTTGCAAACCACTCATTGTTGAATTGAAGCTTTCCGACCTGTTGTGTAATATTTATGTCCAATGGCAGATGAGCACTGACACGTTTATCTATAATTTATCTTCATATGACAAGGATTGAAAGGGATTTTCTAGTAGATTGTCGACATGATTCATGATGACTGCTTGTCTAGATAACTAGCTAGGATTTTGAAAGTAAGACGTTAACATGAACAGTCCAATCAAAGCTATGGTAGACAAAATTAAGTCAAATCATGTTATATCTGTAGCCCATGACCTTGAGCCTTCTTGAATTCTGATGTAAATCTATGGCAGCATCCAATGGGTCTTGAACTGCCAGGCTCTCCCTGTAGATTCTGCGGTGACGTAGTGTCCCCGTGAGTGACAGAAGACTGAGCGAATTACAGCGCAACTAGAGAAAATTACCAGTGCCTGTGCTTTCACTGGCTGCCCTTCCACCACAGAAAGCACTGAGCTACGCTGAAACACCTGCATTTTGGAGTTGCCTTACTCAAGAAAGAGAGCTGCGGCTTTATCACCTCAATGATTAAAAAAAAATTGTTTGCAAACTGATATGTAACACAAAAGAATGCCAACATAACATGCAAAACAGGCCCATTATTTACATTTTATTTTTTAGCTAAACAGGTGGGGCTCAAAACAAGTGGGGCTCTGGCCCACCTTCCCTGAATGACGGGTCAACAGATATTGTGACTAGCTTGAGCCTACATTAGTCCAACAAGTTCATTGCATTTATTTTGTGAAGTTAAACAAATAGTCTAATAATTTACACACAAAATAAATGTGTCAGCTCAAGGAAATCGTCTTTGGGTAGGCTCAAATGCATAAACCTCTTCACGAAATGAAATATCAAAGCCACACAACACAGGCTTTCAATACACACCAAAGACCAGAACTACATTGACAAATTATACATAGCCTAACTATAAAACATGGACGTGCATCCACACTGGAGGGAAGTTTATAGTTCTACAGTAGGCCTACATCTGTCAATCCACTGATGGCCCAAATGAACTCAGCCAGGGAACCATAGTAGCCAGCGTTTCCCAAACTCGGTCCTCGGGACTCCAAGGGGCGCACGCTTGCTTTTTTTCCCTAGCACAACACAACTTATTAAAATAATCAACTAATCATCAAGCTTTGATTATTTGAATCAGCTGTGTAGTGTTAGGGCAAAAACCAAAAGGTGCACCCCGTGGCGTCCCCAGGACCGAGTTTGGGAAACACTGCAGTAACCTATCGGTTATCACTCCTTTCATTATGTGACAATGGATAGGCTAAGGCAGGGGTGTCAAACTCATTCCACGGAGGGCCGAGTGTCTGCGGGTTTTTGTTTTTTCCTTAAGACGTAGACAACCAGGTGAGGGGAGTTCCTTACTAATTAGTGACCCTAATTAATCAATCAAGTACAAGGGTGAAGCGAAAACACGCAGACACTCGGGCCGCCGTGGAATGGGTTTGACACGAGGGCTAAGGAGTAGCCTACAGAATGTAGCCTATTGGAATATAATCAAATAGATAGATTATAGAGCACTATAATGTCACCAGCTGATGTCTAGTTAAACCGTTAATCAATACGCGCTAAATTCACCTGCAGAGCTGATCTGAATTGCAACCATTATTGGTCACTTCATTACCGCTCCCTTACACAGGGTTTCCCAAACTCGGTCCTGGGACTTATTGTGCTTCGCAGAGCAGTGCAGAACTGTTGTGAAGGAAGATGTCAAGGAAGTGAGTTTGTGTTTATACAGGACCTCCTGCCCCCACCTATCGTCAACCAGTCATGTCAATGCGGAGCTATATGGAGTCCTCCGCATGGTTACAAAATCTTGGAGGCACACGGCGATGCAGTGGAGAGCTCAATTTGGCCTGGGATCAAGCATAAACTGTCTTTTAGTCCTTCTTGCAACCAAAGTCTTCAAGCATAGGAGGTTGGTGGCACCTTAATTGGGGAGGACGGGCTTCATGGTAATGGCTGGAACAGAACTATGTAATGGTAATCAAACTCAAACACATTATTTCTATGTGTTTGATACCATTCCGTCCTCTCCTCAGCAGCCTCCTGTGTCTTTCAGATATGTTCACCCTCTGATTGGTATTGAAATCACAACAACTTAGTATTTTTATAACAGGCTAAGGAATATTTATCTATTTGACAAGCATTCTGTAAAATATACAGTGCAAGTATTCAGACCCCTTGACTTTTTCCACATTTTGTGACATTACAGCCTTAGTCTAAAATCTACACACAATACCCCATAATGACAAAGCAAAAACAGGTTTCTAGAAATGTTTGCAAATTTATTACAAATAAAAAACAGAAATGCCTAATTTACATAAATATTCAGAACCTTTGCTATGAGACTCAGTACTTTTTGAAGCACCTTTGGAATGAAATTACAGCCTCGAGTCTTACAGGCTGACTACACTGCTCACGTCGCGTGTGTGAGCATTGCAAAATACATTTAGAAATCTATATTATTCAATTATTGCACCCACACTGCTCGCGCTCGCCAACGAGCGTCTGCATTGCCAAGGGCTAAAATACAAGTCAGTTCTATTTGTGGGTGCCTCTCCCATCTCCTCATTGGTGTATAGAAGCAGGTACCCATGTGCCATCTCCTCATTGGTTATACCCACGTGGGTATAAAGTCAGGAGAAGAAAAGCCTGGAAGGAGGAGAGATGACTAGAAACGATTAGTTTGACCGTTTTATGTGTGGATTAATTGGCGGAGTAGAGGATCTTGTGCATTTCAGGTGAAATAACAACTCAATGTTTATATCCCAGGACAAATTAGCTAGCAACAGCAAGCTAGTAAGCTAAATTGCCATAAATGTTTAATGCTTTTCGACCTGTTCCCAAATTAATATAATTGGTTAAGAGTTTGTTTTGATATTTTAACCTGCATGTTGTGATCGCGTTTCGTGTGGGGGGACAAAATACATTTATGCACGATGGCGCACGATGGAGCACTCGTGCAGCCAGGTTGGGTTCCGTGTTATTGGGTATGACACTACAAGCTTGGCACACCTGTATTTCGTGAGTTTCTCCCATTCTTCTCTGCAGATCCTATCAAGCACTGTCAGGTTGGATGGGGAGCATCGCTGCACAGCTATTTCCAGGTCTCTCAAGAGATGTTCGATCGGGTTTAAGTCCGGGCACTGGCTGGGCCACTCAAGGACATTCAGAGACTTGTTCCGAAGCCACTTTTCTTGTCTGTGTGCTTAGGGTCATTGTCCTGTTGGAAGGTGATCCTTTGTCCAAGTCTGAGGTCCTGAGTGCTCTGGAGCAGGTTTTCATCAAGGATCTATCTGTACTTTGCTCCATTTATCTTTCTCTTGATCCTGATTAGTCTCCCAGTCCCTGCCACTAAAAAAGCATCCCCACAGCATGATGCTGCCACCACCGTGCTTCACCATAGGGTCGATGCAAGGTTTCCTCCAGACGTGATGCTTGGCATTCAGGCAAAAGTGTTCAATCTTGTTTTCATCAGACCAGAGAATATTGTTTCTCATGGTCTGAGAGTCCTTTAGGTACCCCCTTTAGGTAAACTCCAAGTTTGCTGTCATGTGCCTTTTACTGAAGAGTGGCTTCCATCTGGCCACTCTACCAAAAGGCCCTGATTGGTGGAGTGCTGCAGAGATGGTTGTGCTTCTGCGTGAATCTATTATCTGATTTGCGGACTGAGAAAAAAATGTCTTTTATAAATGCATTTCATGCAATTCTACCTTATTTTACATGACTGGAGACATGCAGAATCGTCTTTAATACCACAATGGAGCCTGACAGCGAATGAAGGCATGTTGCAGCACCACACACGTTTCATTTCAGGTTTTAATATGTTCTACTTTATTCCACGATACTGTTCTTACAAAATTGATTTGCATTGACTGTGATTAGGGCATTAAATCATCTGCTACGTTAAATGAATAAAATAGGCATGCATAGATCACTGCATGATCCTCAAGCCAAAGACTGGCCAAACATGTGTTTCTAAAAGTCAATTCAAAGGTATTGACTTTATAGCCTAATAATGCATTTTTCGTTTCATTATAATTTAATTCTAATAAATACTTTTCATTTTATACAGCCTAAATGCGAAATTTATAGGCATGTTGTTGAAGTGTTGTTGTCGTTGTTGAAATACTGAGTTTACCTGCCTGTTGTGTGTCACAAATGTTTCACAATTTATATCTTAAATGGCAGGTTATAGCCTTGAAATAATAATAATGATATAGCCTAAATAATTAAATTAGGCTACCTGGCTTCCTCCTGACTGATTTAGAGTTAGTATGTAGTTCAATAGCCTGTTGAAATGTTGAACATCAATTGATAGTGACAGAATCAGACATTCTATAGCCAGTCTCCTTGGCTAGAAGGTTGCACCGCAGCCTCTGAATGTCATAGAGACAAACCAAATATATAACCCATATGTATCGGAGTCACGTCTTTCCACAGCATTTTACAGGTTGTTTCTAGCACAAAGCATTGCTGAATAAAGCGTCATTATAGATCGATTTATGTAATCAGGTCCATTTTTTATTTATCTTAAGCTAGACCTATGCTTTTAGAAATGTTCTTTAACAAAAGCCACAATACTCTCAGATACCCCCTCAATTCAAGCCCTGGTTATAACTTAACATACCAACTGCCTTAATTTGGCTGGACCCCAGTAAGAGTAGCTGCTGCTTTGGCAGCAGCTAATGGGGATCCATAATAAATACAAACACACCAAGCCCTTCAATGACACTGAGATACTTAAGGAGTGCATGGTGATGGAAGGAGTTGGTTGACAAAGTCTGCGGATACTAGTAGACTATCATTTCGTCTGTCCAACAGGTCGGCCGACCTCTTATTTCTTTAATAGGAAAAGATAAGCTCCAACACAAAGCCCTCTTGTTGTTAGTAGCCTAAAATCAATTTAAAATGAAGACTCCTTTAATTAATTAGGCCTTCTCGAATTAGCCTTTCAGCACTCAGGCACTGTCTATTTCCTGCCTCTTCTTAGTAATGTAAGTTATGTAAATGACTTGCAAATGGCTTATTGTGACGTTACTAACTCTTATTAATAGCTTCATTATGGGCAACAAAACATATTGTTTTTATTCAAATAAATTATAGCAGTAGCAAAATCACCTCCAGTCCTCTTTCTCATCTTCACATTCTCCCTCACAAACTGAACAGGAAATCAGTAGGCCTTGTGTGCGAGCACAGATATTGCATTTTTTGTACAAATAAAATAGTATTTTTGAAAGAACCCTTTGACTCGCCTTCTGTAGTGCCACTGTACACAGCACAGCCATTGGTTAGGCAGCACAAAAGGCTGACATCAACAAGAGCAGGGCCCATGATTGGGATAGGTTATCAATTGCTGTGTGTAATACAGTATAGCCTAGTTTTACACCATCCCAACAGCACAAAAACTTGGGAAAGAAGAACATTTTCTTACAAATATAACTTTGCGCTTTGCATCTCTGACCAGGCTCCTCGTGTAGCCTCGGCCTATGACCTATTGTACAGGCTATGGATTGATACTGCACGCCCAGAAGAGAATCAGGAATGAGAGGGCAGCATCGAGCACACATCGAGATATAATAAGCAACTCATTTTCAAACACTGAGCAATGTGGCATTTAATCTTTTACAAATGACATGTCCCCCCCCCCTGGAATAAATAAAAAAAATACTAACCCCCCCCCCCCTCCCCGACTGAAATTAAAAAAGCATGTATCAATTGTGTACATTTCGAACACTCTCTTACAATGACACTTTGTATGAATGGAAACTAAACTAATGTCGGTGTAACCGATAGTTATTATTTTATTTGCTCCCTATTTATGTTATCCAAATGTATCTGACATGGTCATTTCTTATCAAGACCGGGGATAAAATATCTCTGGATTCTCCATACTTGAAATGTGTAAATAAATCAAGTCAAATGAGTTATTTGTGTCAGAACGGCGTGGTCTGGAATAGAAACCACGCTTACACAGTCGGCCTATATGTGCTCAGCCAAGCTGAAGACAGTGGCCCTAACTGCTAGATCACCCCAGGCCACGTTGGAACTTTATCTTTTACCTTATCATACACTTGGCACTTGTATGTTGTAGCCGAGTGGAGACCAATATCTATATTGTTATTAACATACAGTATGTAAACAGCAGTTGTTGATGTGTATGGCTGCATTTCAGATACTTGTTTATGCATTTGAATATTGCAATAATAGGACATAGGTCCATGCTATTTGGAATCCTTGGGAAGTTGACATTTAAAATGGTTCATTTTAAAATTTTTATTTAACCTTTATTTAACTTGGCTAAGCTAAGGGTTTAGGTTAGGGTTAGGGGTAGGGATAGGGTTAGGGTTAGGGTTAGGGTTTAGGTTAGGGTTAGGGGTAGGGATAGGTAAGGTTTATGGTTTATGGTTAGGGTTAGGGGTAGGGATAGGTTTAGGGTTTAGGTTAGGGTTAGGGTTAGGGCTGGGATAGGTAAGGTTTATGGTTAGGGTTTATGGTAAGGACGTCCATAGGATTCTAGATAGCACTAACCATATGACCTAGGCCGAGCGTTTGAGAGAGTGAGAGAGAAATCCTTTGGATAGCAAGCCCTGAACCCCTTGACTCGACTGCCCCCGCATGGAGAGAAGGAGAACTGCTATTTATCAGGGACTCTCAAGGCTCATTTGAATTTCCTGATGCAGCAGGAAAATTCTCCGTTACAAAAGAGTGATCAAGTTAAGATACAACATCTGTTATTGACCACAAAATCAACATTTTGCAATGGCCATTGAAACCTGTTTGAATTGAAGAGGGAAAGTCCATAAACACAGACTAAGGATATCAAGGATCTGGAAAGATCCTGTATGGAGAAATGGTCTGAGATCCCTCCCAATGGGTTGTTCAATCTCATAAAACATTTTTAGAAAAGGCTCAGTGTCGTTATCTTGGGTGGCAGAGTCCTGGAAACCAGTGGTGGTAAAAAAATGTGGAACCTTTCTTTTACGATAAAATTGGTCAAATCTCTTTCTCTGAGCAATTGTAGGAGTATAAAATAATATCATTTCCCTTTTTTTGCATACAATATAGCTCAGTATTGGATTATTTATTTCATACATTTTTTTGGTTTATCTTTATCAAGGGTGCCAATAATGTTGGACCTGACTGTATATCTTATATACTATGACCCTGACCTCCTCCTCTCTTGAACTCTACATTGCGTGTCTCGCTGCCCATGTGAGCCCCGTAGAAGAGCCGCTCCCCTTTGGTGATCTCATGCCTGCTGATGGCACTCTCGGACTGCGTACCTAACAGGCCCAGAGGGTTGACTTCCAGTGGGGTCACACACGGGTCATACGTCTGAAAATATCATATGTATGTCACAATCATCATGTTATAGTTATCTTGTCTATTGTCATTGCTTTCATCAAAATTATAATTGTCCTCATCATCATTGTCATCATCCCCATCACCACCCCCATTCCAGGGGTCTCTACCTGTGTGTGTTTGCCCAGTTTGCCAGTCTTGTTCTGGGTAGGAGGTCTTCCTTTAGGAGCCCTGGTCTGGTTCCGGCTCTGGGTCTGCTCCTGCTGGGCAGCTGAAGGTTTGTCCCCATGTCGTCCCCTGCCCCTCCCATGGTCAGTGGCATCTCTCGGTCTCCTCCAGCCCGTTACAGCCCCTCTCTGTCCCCCTCCAGTCCTATGTTGACTGTCCTGGTCTGGATCTGGCTCTACATCTACGTCACATCCATCCTCAATATACTCCACGTCCTCTATCACTACATCTGGGTCCTCAGAATATGGGCTGACAGTGCCGTAGGTGGGTGTTTTGGAGCCAGTGGAGGTGCTATCTACTTGGTCAGCCTCCTGGTCTGCCTCCTCTTCCTCTTCCACATCCTCCCAGCCCTCATCCCTAACCCTAGCACAGTGTCTGCCTAACTGGGCTGAGCTGCCGGGGTCACTGGCGGTGGTGGTGGCTTGACTGGTGGTCTGATTGGTTACTCTGGGCTTAGAGGGCTGTTGATTGGCCATCGCTGGAGTGCTGACCCTATCCCAAACTCCACCTGTGATTTCATCACAGTCCATGTCCTTTCCTCTTGAACTCTGACCTTTGGGGGCGAATGCTTCATCGTCGTTGGAAGTGAGGGCGGAGGAGGAAAGGAGGGAAGGAGGAGGGCAGGGTATAACTTGAGGTTTGACCTGTGCAAGTACAAACGTTTGGCTATAGTATGTTTAAGGGCAAGTAAGGCTCCACAAACCAAAGGTGGTGCTTTATATTGGGGGCCATTTTGGAAACAACCCAAGTCATAGGCAGTGTCGCCAGTCTCAGAATAACAAGTCGGAGCCAGTCTCAGAATAACAAGTCGGAGCCAGTCTCAGAATAACAAGTCAGAGCCAGTCTCAGAATAACAAGATGGAGCCAGTCTCAGAATAACAAGTCAGAGCCAGTCTTAGAATAACAAGTCAGAGCCAGTCTCAGAATAACAAGTCAGAGCCAGTCTTAGAATAACAAGTCAGAGCCAGTCTCAGAATAACAAGTCAGAGCCAGTCTCAGAATAACAAGTCAGAGCCAGTCTCAGAATAACAAGTCAGAGCCAGTCTCAGAATAACAAGTCAGAGCCAGTCTCAGAATAACAAGTCAGAGCAAGTCTCAGAATAACAAGTCAGAGCCAAAAAGTGTTTATTAAAAGGTTAAATTATTGCGGGTCCTCTATAAATCATCAAGTCATAAACGATCAAAATAAAAACCAATCAAACCCATCAGCCATGGCCACGGAACAGCACTGACACAGCGAACAAATGATGTCAGAGCTCATCTCTGTGTTTCACTGTGGTGTGGGTGGAGTTGCCCCCAGACACTGATCTTGGCTAAGTTTTGTACTTTCCACACTAATGGTTAAGGTCACTAATGGTTAAGGTTAGGAGCTGTACCCAGAGGAAACGTCTCCTTTCCGACCCAGTTTGAGTTTCTACTTTACCTTTCCTGATGTTGCTTGGCTGTAGTGGAATCCCACCAGAAGGCCCTGGTGTCTGGTTCAACATTCCATTTGACAGTCAGGAGCTTTTCATTAATTGTGACATAATCATTCTACACTGTGGGTAGAGTTGTGACCATAGAAATAGAATGAACAGAATGGGCTTGGAACCGTTAACCCTGGCAATTACACTCGTAATGGCTGCCTGGTATTGTGATGCAATAATTTCCATGGTAATGTAGAATGTTAATTCAAAGTATGTTAACTGATGTGGCTCAAGCAATATAATGTTTTTGTAGTTGTAATGTCAGTTGAGTTGAATCAACAAATCACAGTACATATTGATGAGTAAACTTCCTACTTTTTCTTCCTGCTTTCGCTTTCTGCTTTGCTCCTATGGGTACACTCGCAATGGCCACCAATCCACCCTTTGGCAGTTCTATTCATTCTATTTCTATGGCTGTGACACCCTCCGCGTACCATTTCAAAAGATCCAGAATAAAATCCGTAATGTCTCTTTAGTCCCAAGTCCATGGAACTTGACCATTACCTATTATGATAATAGCATGCACACAGAATCCTCTTCATGTACGTAGAAACAGCTGCTCATTCCATCTATAAGGATGTTGTTTAACATATTCAATACATTACCAAGCCACTAGATGCCAGTGTTGTTCTGAGCAGGCGGTCTGGAGTTGGGAGCTCTGTGTCTCTCAGTCTGACTCATATCCATGTCCTGAATACATGCACCTCAATGAGGGGGAGTTTCACCTCTAAGTGATAGAGTGGCTAAATAGTATGAGGACAAATAGATAGTGATATTGAAAGACATGCCCCAGCACTGATCAATGCATGGGAAGCATTGGAATTCTACCGTATTACATATTAGTCGAATATTTCTTGAAGGGAACACACAATTTTGTATTTTTAAACACATCATTTGATCCAAGCTATCCAGGCCTGTGAGTTAGCTCAGATACTGTACTCAGCTATCCATCCCCAGAGAGAGAGAAGCACTGACTCGTGTCTGCTCATCTCTCCTCCAACAGACATCCCTACACCTTACCTATTAACACTCTCCTCCTCTCTTCCTCTCTCCTCTCCTCTCCTCTCCTCTCCTCTCCTCTCCTCTCCTCTCCTCTCCTCTCCTCTCCTCTCCTCTCCTCTTCTCTCCTCTCCTCTCCTCTCCTCTCCTCTCCTCTCCTCTCCTCTCCCCTCCTCTCCTCTCCTCTCCTCTTCTCTCCTCTCCTCTCCAATTCTCTCCTCTCCTCTCCTCCTCCTCTCCCTCTCTTCTCCTGGTCTCCTCTCCTCCTGTCCTCTTCTCCTCCTCACTCCATCACCCAAGTGAGTCATCATCATCACGTCAACTTCACTGAGTCTTCATGCCAATCTTCTCTTCTCTTTGCCCTTTTAAACCTCAACATGCCTCGTTTAAGATCTCTCTCTCCCTTTCTCGCATCCTCTCTCTCTCCCATTATCTTTCTCTCTCTCTATCTCTCCCTTTCTCTCTCCCCTTCTCTCTTCCTCTCTCTCTCCCTTTATCTTTCTTTCTCTCTCTCTCCCTTCCTCTATTGTTCTCCTTCGTTCTCTCTCTCTATCTATCTCTGTCTCTCTATCCCCTCTCTCTTTCTCTCTCTTTCCCATTGTACCTCCACCACGTTCCACAGAAATGTGAATGTCTGCCAGTAAGTGTGAGTATGTGTGTAGTACAAGAGTCTGTGTGTTTTCAAATTTTAAGGCCAATTTTTTTTTTAACATGCTGAATTCCATTGATGAATGAAGGGAGGAGCCAAGTCGTAGATATGTGCGCATGATTGTGTAAGTGCGTGCATGTGGCCGTGCATGAATGAGTGTGTGTTTGTGTGCGTGCGTACGTACGTGCATGTGAGCAAAAGAGAAAGAGAGAAAGAGAGATAGAGGAAGAGGCTGATTTAGTATGGGACGGGTGTTGTCTTCATCTTACAACAGTCAAGGACTAAACAGCACATTGCAGAAAGAGGCAGTTTCAGCCCATTTATGAATCTTTTCAGGCAATGTTCCCTGTTCAGAAATGCAAATTGAATCAATGTGAGTCTGACTTTTAAGACTTTCAAGTGGGCTTTAATTAGCAACTGAGGCACAGTATTTTAATGAGAGAGGGGGTGGAGGGAGAGAGAGAGAGAGAGGAGGAGAGAAGGAGGGAGAGAGGAAGGAGAGATGTTGTTCTGATCATAGTCCTGTAGGAGAGGGGTGAAGGACACAGGTCTAGAGCTGTGGGTTTCTTAAAGAAGGAAAACAACTCTGTCCTTCTTTATTTCCCTCCATCCATCTGGCCATCTGTCTGTCTGTCCATTAGTCCTTCACCTCTGAGTCCCACTGCCAATGCCTGAAGAGCCAGACGTGGAGTTTTCCTCCGACTCGTGTTCCTACATCATAAATGGTTTTGTCTCTGCCTCTCTTTCTCTCTCTCTCTCCTTCTTTGTCTCTCTCTCCATGTCTCTCCCTTTCTTCATGTCTCCTTGTCTTCCACCTCTCTCCATGTCTCCACCCCCCTCTTTCTCTCTGTCCACAACATGCCTCAATTAAGATTTCTCTCTCCCTTTCTCCCTTCTGGTCTCTCTCGTTCTCTCTCTCCTCTCTGTCTCTCTCTCGCTCCCTCTTTCCGTCTCTCTCAGCGGTTCTATCCCTCCACATCATCCTCCTATCATTTTCTGGGCGAGAAGCTGACTAAGCCTCCCCAACCCATCAGGTTGTTATTTTGTGTTCGTGAGCGTCGAGTCTACAGGCTAGGATGATAAACGATCATTCTTCTCTACATTTCTTTCATTCTCTTTTCATTTTCTCCTTCATTCATCTCTCTACACCACTCTCCCTCTTTCCCCCTCCACAGCCTCTCTCCCTCTCTCTATTACCCTCTCCCCCGCTCTAACTCCCATTTCCCTCCTCTCTCCTTCACTGCTCTACAACTTCTCTCCCCCCATCACTCCCTCCTCCACCCCCCTACCTTGTTACCTCTCTCCAATCCCAGGGTGGTGGAAAAAGGGTGCCAGGTGTCTGGGCAGTGGTGTGTAAATCCTAGGGGGATGGAGTCTGTGTGTGTATGTGTTTCAACTTTCAAGTTTTAATGTCACATGCACAAGTACAGTCAAATGCCTTTGTTGCAAACTCAAAACATGACAATGCAATAATCAATGTAATACTAGAAACAAACACACGAGGACTAAGAAGAACACAATAAGTAGGAGAGTAAGAATACCATATACAGGCTCAGTTCCAAAACCACATCTACAATGTGCAGGGATACTGGAGTGATAAAGGTAGATATGTATAGGGGTAAGGTGACTAGGCAACAGAATAAAAGATAAACAGTGTAGTAACAGCTTGTATGTGATTGTGTGTGTGTGTGTGTGTGTGTGTGTGTGTGTGTGTGTGTGTGTGTGTGTGTGTGTGTGTGTGTGTGTGTGTGTGTGTGTGTGTGTGTGTGTGTGTGTGTGTGTGTGTACAGTCAGTATAAATGTACAGTCCCAGTCAAAAGTTTGGACACACCTACTCATTCAAGGGTTTTTCATCATTTGTACTATTTTCTACATTGTATAATAATAGTGAAGACATCAAAACTATGAAATAACACATGTGTAATCATGTAGTAACCAAAAAAGTGTTAAACAAATGAAAATATATTTTATATTTGAGATTATTTGATGTAGCCACACTTTGTTTTGATGACATCTTTGCACACTCTTGGTATTCTTTCAACCAGCTTCATGGGGAATTTTTTCACGACAGTTTTGAAGGAGCTCCCAAATATGCTGAGCACTTGTTGGCTGCTTTTCCTTCACTCTGCAGTCCATCTCATCCCAAACCATCTCAATTGGGTTGAGGTCAGGTGATTGTGGAGGCCAGGTCATCTGATTCAGCACTCCATCACTCTCCTTTTTGGTCAAATAGCCCTAACACAGCCTGGAGGTGTGTTTTGGGTCATTGTCCTGTTGAATAACAATGATAAGCGCAAACCAGATGGGATGGTGTATCGCTGCAGGATGCTGTGGTAGCCATGCAGGTTAAGTGTGCCTTGAATTCTAAATAAATCACCGACAGTGTCACCAGCAAAGAACCCCACACCATAACACCTCCTCCTCCTCCTCCATGTTTTACGGTGGGAAATACACATGAGGAGATCATCCGTTCACCCACATCGCATCTCACAAAGACACGGTGGTTGGAACCAAAAATCTCCAATTTGAATCCAGACCAAAGGACAAATTTCCACCAGTCTAATGTCCATTGCTCGTGTTTCTTGGCCCAAGCAAGTCTCTTCTTATTTTGGTGTCCTTTAGTAGTGGTTTCTTTGCAGCAAATCGACCATGAAAGCCTGATTCACACAGTTTCCTCTGAACAGTTGATGTTGAGATGTGTCTGTTAGATGAACTCTGTGAAGCATTTACTTGGGCTGCAATCTGAGATGCAGTTAACTCTAATGAACTTATGCTCTGCAGCAGAGGTAACTCTGGGTCTTCCTTTCCTGTGGCGGTCCTCATGAGAGCTGTTTTCATCATAGAGCTTGATGGTTTTTGTTACTGCACTTGAGGAAATGTTAAAAGTTCTTGAAATGTTCCATATTGACTGACCTTCATGTCTTAAAGTAATGATGGACTGTTGTTTCTCTTTGCTTACTTGAGCTGTTCTTGCCATAATATGGACTTGGTCATTTACCAAATAGGGCTATCTTCTGTATACCAACCCTACCTTGTCACAACACAACTGATTGGCTCAAACACATTAAGAAGGATATAACCTTCAACAAGGCACACATGTTAATTGAAATGCATTCCAGGTGAGTACCTCATGAAGCTGGTTGAGAGAATGCCAAGAGTGTGCAAATCTGTCATCAAGTCAAAGGGCAGCTTCTTTGAAGAATCTCAAATATAAAGTATATTTTGATTTGTTCAACACTCTTTTGGTTACTACATGATTCCATATGTGTTTTTTCATAGTTTTGATATCTTCACTACTATTCTACAATGTAGAAAATAGTTAAAAAAATAAAAAATAAAATAAAAACTTAAATGAGTAGTTGTGTCCACACTTTTGACTTGTACTGTATGTGCATATTATGTGTGAGTGAGCAGATGATGGAGTGAGTGTGTGTGTCAGAGTGTAGGGCCCTGTGAGTGTGCATAGAGACAGGGCAAAAATACAACTAAAAGGAAATAAAGACACAAGGTTAACTCAGTCTGTGTGACTATTTTGTTAGCTAAACTCGGCAAAAAAGAATCATCCCTTTTTCAGGACCCTGTCTTTCAAAGATAATTTGTAAAAATCCAAATAACTTCACATATCTTCACTGTAACGGGTTTAAACACTGTTTCCCATGCTTGTTCAATGAACCATAAACAATTAATGAACATGCACCTGAGGAACGATCGTTAAGACACTAACAGCTTACAGATGGTAGGCAATTAAGGTCACAGTTATGAAAACATAGGACACTAAAGAGGCATTTATACTGACTCTGAAAAACACCAAAATAAAGATGCCTTAGGCATACTGCAAGGAGGCATGAAGACTGCAGATGTGGCCAGGGCAATACTGTGAGTACTGTGAGACGCCTAAGACAGTGCTACAGGGAGACAGGATGGACAGCTGATCATCCTTGCCATGGCAAACCACGTGTAACAACACCTGCACAAGATCGGTACATCCGAACATCACACCTGCGGGACAGGTACAGGATGGCAACAGCAACTGCCCGAGTTACACCAGGAACGCACAATCCCTCCATCAGTGCTCAGACTGTTCGCAATAGGCTGAGAGAGGCTGAACTGAGGGCCTGTAGGCCTGTTGTAAGGCAGGTCCTCACCAGACATCACCGGAAACAATGTTGCCTGTGGGCACAAACCCACCGTTGCTGGACCAGACAGGACTGGAAAAAAGTGCTCTTCACTGATGAGTCGTGGTTTTGTCTCACCAGGGGTGATGGTCGGATTCACGTTTATTGTCCTGTTGGATAGGAGAGGGAAGGCTAGTGCCATTCCCCCACAGAAATGTCTGGGAACTTGCAGGTGTCTTGGTGGAAGAGTGGGGTAACATCTCACAGCAAGAACTGGCAAATCTGGTGCAGTCCATGAGGAGGAGATGTACTGCAGTACTTAATGCAGCTGGTGGCTGTTACCTTCGTTCAGGGACACATTATTCCATTTCTGTTAGTCACATGTCTGTGGAACTTGTTCAGTTTATGTCTCAGTTGTTGAATCTTGTTATGTTCATACGAATATTTACACATTTTAAGTTTGCTGAAAATAAACGCAGTTGACAGTGAGAGGACGTTTCTTTTTAGTTTATTTATCAGTCTCATTGCTTGGGGATATATGTTGTTCAAGAGCCTGTTTGTGCCAGACTTGATGCAGCGGTA
Source organism: Oncorhynchus masou masou (assembly GCF_036934945.1). NCBI lineage: Eukaryota > Metazoa > Chordata > Actinopteri > Salmoniformes > Salmonidae > Oncorhynchus > Oncorhynchus masou. The sequence continues at coordinate 28,053,352 of NC_088223.1, read as the reverse complement.
CCACTTACCATGCTGAAGCAGAGAGAATAGTCTATGGATTGAGTGGTTGTAGTTTTTGTAGTTTGTGTGTGTGAGTGTGTTTGTGTGCATATTTGTGTGTATGAGTGTGTTTTTGAGTGTATCTGTTTATGTGTGTGTGTGTGTGTGTGTGTTAGGCGTACGGGTGATGGAGTGTGTGAGGTCCGGTCTATCGCTGTCATTAATAACCTAGACAGGTCCCGCTAGCACCTGGGAGCCCAGAGACACCCTGCTCCCATACACAGCCAATACACAACCAATGCATAACCATACACCACCCCAACACAACCCACACACAACCAATACACAACCAGTACATAACCCATTCACAACCTCATAGCATCTCTGCTCCCATACATATCCTCCAGACTAGGGACTAAGGGCCAGGACTCAAGAGTATTGCCCCAGACAAGGCTACAGTATTAACGGATGCCACATTAAGGTTCCCCGCACATTACACACACGCACACATGCACAAAACACACACACACACAAGTGTGGCAAATGACCTCATGATATCAGAAATGAGAGAATATACATGGGGAAGATCTCAATAGCATACTCCCATCTCATCTCTCCTCGTCTCCTTCTCAAAACCCATTGGATGAGAAAGCCAGACATCCCTCCCTCCAATGGGTTTTGAGAAGGAGATGAGGAGAGAGGAGAGAGGATGAGAGGAGAGATGATGAGAGAAGAGACAGGAGAGTTGATGAGAGGAGAGAGGAGACAGGAGAGATGATGAGAGAAGAGATGATGAGAGGAGAGAATGAGAGGAGAGAAGAGATAGGAGAGATGAGGAGAGGAGAGAGGATAAGAGAGTAGAGATGAAAGAGGAGAGATGATGAGAGGAGAGAGGATGAGAGGAGAGAGGATGAGAGGAGAGGAGAGAGTACAGAGGACGCAAGGTTTATGCATTTGAGAAAAAGGGAAAAATGGAATAGAAGTGTTTCAATAATCCAAGCGGTTGATCTCTGGTGGCTTTTAAAATGAAAGAGCCTTTATTTGTTTGCCATTTTGAGCATTTTGAAAAAGGGAAAGTGTTGTGTGAACTTATAGGATTAAGACAGACATATATGATTGATTTATAAGAATCAAACAGAATGTCTTACAAATAAAGCCTCAGTGGGTTTGACAGGAAGTGCCTCCCTTTTATTTTGCACACATTGAAAGATTGTCCTCCTCTGTGACCAGGTTAGCTTAATCTGAAGCCATCCTGTGTGAGAGGGACAAGTTGTCACTCAATGGGCTGGCTTTGTTCTTTTACCATTTTACTACTGTACTCTGCCTAACTTCTTTATCAAGCTTTATCAAGTTATAAGCGTCTGACAACAAGTTGGTGTTAGTCTGTCACTCTCTGGCAGTAAACGTTCCTTTCATGCATCGTGGAATGTTTCAGCTCCATTCAGTCCTCTGTGGACTCGTATGACCTCGGCTGTAACCGTCACACACACACACACACACACACACACACACACACACACACACACACACACACACACACACACACACACACACACACACACACACACACACACACACACACACACACACACACACACACACACACACAGAAGCACGCACGCACTCATGCATGCACGCACGCACGCACACACGCACGCACGCACACACTCACACACACACACACACACAGACTGTAACTGTCAGTCTCAGAGAGCAGGACTCTGTGTCCTCTCACCACTCCCTCCTAAAAACTCTTCTGGGACCAGTTCAGCTCTGAAAATATGTGGCAGGGAGAGAAGGAGGAGAGGACTGCAGGAGAGAAAATAGAGTGGAGAAAAGAGAGAGTAGGGGGGAGGGAAAGAGTGCCTGAGTAAGAGAGAGTTGGAAGTAAATAGAGAAAAGTTGGAGGAGACTGGTGGAAAGAACTTGGAGAGGAGAGAAGGAGAGAGGGAAAGATAGAGAAATAGAGAGCACATTCCCCCCTTCAGAGAGAGGTTCTCCAAGGTTCCTGATCTCCTATGGATGTGTTCAGGGGCTTCCAGGAGTCCAACCAGGAGGAGATATAAGGAGATATCAGCCTTCAGATCACTGTGAATATGGCCAAGCTATCTATCCCTCACCTCCACAACAGGCAGGATAGAGAGGCGGATGGAGAGGGGGAGGGGGGAGAAGGAGGAATGGAGGGTAGAAAGTCCAAGATAAGATGAATGAGAGATAGAGCCAGGGCGGGGAGAATGAGGGAATGAGTGAATGAGAGACAGAGACGGAAAGAGGGGTGGGGAAAAGAACGAGGGGAGCTTTAATTAATTAATGACTGTTCTCACAACTCGACCTCTCCCCCGCCACTCCTCCCCTCTCCTCCCCTCCTCATCGCTTCAGATGGAACGAGGGATGAAATAATAAATAAACATATGAATAAGTAAAGAGGAGAGAATGAGATGCTTCGCCCCGGAGGGGGGAGAGAGGGGGAGGAGAGAGATGGGAGGAAAGAGGGGGAAGGAGTGGGGCGTGCATGCGGGGGGGGGGGGGGGGTAAGGCGGGAGGCAGGAGAGAGATGGGAGGAGAGAGAGCGGGAGGAGTGGGGCGTGTACACGGGGGGGAGGGGGGCAGGAGGGAGATGGGAGGAGAGAGGGGGGGCTCAGCTCTCTGGTGATTTGCTCCAACATCAAGCAGCTGGAGGTGTTGAAATATTTACGAATGATGCTGAGAGGGAAGCACTGAATGCTAATACAGCCTCTCTCCCTTTTTCTTTTCCTTTTTCTCTCTCTCTGTCTCTCTGTCTCTCTCTCTCTCTCTCTCTCTCTCTCTCTCTCTCTTTCTCTCGCTCTCTGTCTGTCTGTTTCTCTCTCTCTCTCTGCCTCTCTCTATCCCTCTCTCTCTTCATCTCTCTATTTCTCTGTCCATCTCTCTATTTATCTATATCCCTCTGTCTCTTTCGCTCTGTCTCTCCCTCCTCTCTCTCTCTCTCTATGCTTCCCCTCTCTCTCTCTCTCCCTCTCTCTCTCTCTGCTTCCTCTCTCCTTCTCTCTCTCTCCCTCTGTCTCTCCCTCCTCTCTCTCTCTCTCTCTCTGCTTCCCCCCTCTCTCTCTCTCCCTCTCTCTCTCTGCTTCCTCTCTCCTTCTCTCTCTCTCCCTCTGTCTCGCTCCAGTGCACTTTGGTGACCTTATCTCTCCTGTGACCTTGTGTACCGGCACCGCAGCGGCGAGAGGAGCGACCACCAGCATGTTAACTAGAGAAAGGCCGGGCTGGCTGGGGGGCAAGCGGGGTGGAGGGATGGAGGGGTATCAGACACCACGGTGCACTATAGGGCAGTGGAGAGAAACCACAGGAATGAGAAGTGCAGAGACATGACTGGCTACTCTGCCAGGGTAGGTGGGTATGGAGTAAACGTCACAGGGTTAGCTAAGGTGGGTCATCCAGGGTACAGTACACTTCAAACTGTGGGGACAGTGGGGCTTGTGAATGGGGGAAGCCAGGGATAGACAATCCGAAATAACACTATTCACGTGGTTCACAATGAAAAATAGAACTGCATTATACAGTTACAGGCCTGCTTCTTCTAGTCCAATAACAGCTGTGTCTGACTGTATTTGTCTGAGACCTCTGCTATGGCTGTCTCCCAGGGAGGGGACACAGGGGACAGAAGAACAAGAGGATAGATGGATAGATGGATGGAGGGATGGAGGAATAGAGGAGTATGGCGCCACCAAGGAGCCCTGCGACATGATTTACGGGCAGGCTGGGTTGGCGACGTCTCGCTGCGGTGTCTGCGCGTGCGTGCGTGTGTGTATGCGGTCCCCTGCCACTATAATCGGAGCTCCATGTCCGGCTCCTAGCAGTCTGCCCAGGCAGGCTCACATCACCTCCTCTCCCTCTCTCCTTCCTCCCTTTCTCCCCCTCCCCCTAGCCCAGGAATCCACTGCATCTTACTTCCCACACTACCACCAATGCATAGAGAGAGAGAGAGAGAGAGAGAGAGAGAGAGAGAGAGAAGGGAGAGGGAGAGAGAGAGAGAGATCGAGAGAGATTGAGAGAGAGAGAGAGAGAGAGAGAAGGGAGAGGGAGAGAGAGAGAGAGAGAGAGAGAGAGCGAGAGAGAGAGAAAGAGAGAGAGAGAGAGAGAGAGAGAGAAGGGAGAGGGAGAGAGAGAGAGAGAGAGAGAGAGAGAGAGAGAGAGAGAGAGAGAGAGAGAGAGAGAGAAGGGAGAGGGAGAGAGAGAGAGAGAGAGAGAGAGAGAGAGAGAGAGAGAGAGAGAGAGAGAGAGAAGGGAGAGGGAGAGAGAGAGAGAGAGAGAGAGGAGAGGGAGAGGGATAGAGAGGGAGGTGTTGATAGAGGGAGAGAGAGAGAGAGAGAGAGAGAGAGAAGGGAGAGGGAGAGGGAGAGAGAGAGAGAGAGAGAGAGAGAGAAGGGAGAGGGAGAGAGAGAGAGAGAGGGATAGAGAGGGAGAGAGAGGAGGGAGAGGGAGAGAGAGAAGAGGGAGAGGGAGAGAGAGGGAGAGAGAGGAGGGAGAGGGAGAGAGAGAAGAGGGAGAGGGAGAGAGAGAGAGTTACGGCAGCCGTGGAACAATATTATATTGTGTGTTGCAGCCGCCAAACAAAAACAGAACAACAGAACCCACACAATGTTGACTATAATTCATTGGTTTCTATCTCTATCTGGCCAATAGAATCAGGGAAAGAGGGAGAGCCCTTGGATGGTCTGGAGCCTGGATGACTGGCTAGCTGGGTTGATGGCTGGCTCTATAGCTCCAGAGGGGTGTGAGGTGGGCTTGCCAGAGCTCTACACATCTCAAGGGATAAGAGAGAGAGAGAGAGCGAGAGGGAGAGAGAGAGAGAGAAAGAAAGAAAGAAAGAATGAAAGGGAGAGAAGGAGAGAGAAAGAAAGAGAAAGAAAGAAAGAGAGAGGGAGGGAGCGACAGACAGACAGACAGACAGACAGACAGACAGACAGATGGTGGGGATTCTCTACTGTATCTCTATCTGGGAAGAAGCAAAAAAAAGAGAGGAATGGAGAGAGGGATAGAGAGAGTAATGGAGAGAGGGATAGAGAGAGGGATAGAGATAGGGATAGAGAGAGGAATGGAGAGAGGGATAGAGAGAGGGATAGAGAGAAGAATGGAGAGAGAGGGATAGAGAGAGGAATGGAGAGAGGGATAGAGAGAGGAAGGGAGAGAGGGATAGAGAGAGTAATGGAGAGAGGGATAGAGAGAGGGATAGAGAGAGGAATGGAGAGAGGGAAAGAGAGAGGAATGAAGGGAGGGAGAGAGAGAGGAATGGAGAGAGGGATAGAGAGAGGGATAGAGAGAGGGATAGAGAGAGGAATGGAGA